>NC_092621.1:63202500-63804375 GCF_047663525.1 Anas platyrhynchos | reverse complement strand
TTTTTCAATCCAGAAACAATAGCAAGGATGAGCTGAAAAGTATTTCTATGCCATTAGAGTGTCAAGGTGTGTCCCATACATTAGTAACAGTCAGAGGATTCATTTTGGAGAACAAAAGCTATCTTGAAAGAAGTAAAGACAGAAGTAAATATGTATGCATGTATATCTCCCTCTCTCTACAGAAACCTAAGAAACTCGTCTGCAGGTTAGCTTCTTGCTCTCTCTTCTCAAAGTTCTAGTGAATACAGCATCAGTGTGTGTTCCAAACATTACCCTCAGTCCAGCACGGATACACACGAGAGGTCAGTCTGCAGGTTGCGCAGGCCAAGAAACTGCTCTGGCTTGATGGGAAGAGCCAAGGCAGAAGTTGCTGTCAGAGAAAAGATGCTGTCAAAGCGTGTCACGTCCATGCTAGAGCACCATCTAGCATACCATCTCTCCCACCATCTAGCTCTACTGCATCTAGATGCAGCTATACTAGAGCGTCGCTACTTAGCCAGTCTGGGGGATCTTAGGAGCCTTCTGAAGACCCAGAGGAGGGGCTGTTGTCCTTTCTGTTTTAACAGCCAGGGAAAACTCTTACCGTTTGACACAGAGGGGCTGAAAAACACAAAGTGGACTTGCAATCTTCAGAGCTTCGAAGCAAGTGGAGATTGTGGAGGTTGTGGAGTAACCAAGGAAACTGTTGATCTAGAAGCAGCCTACAGATTGTGTTTAGCCAGGGCCTTGTATTGCCCTTCTGGCTGATCTGCCAGCAATTCAAGAAAGTCTCCCTGGCAAGCCAGCCCTGGAGTCACCCCAAACTTGGTGAAACCCATGCGATTGGAAAGGAGACAGTTGCACTCCATAAACTGCAGGTTTCTGTGCTTTTTGCTTGCTTGCTTGCTTGCTTGTTTTCCAGGCTGAATTGGATTAGCTGGACAAGTTGGCAGCTGCCTACAGACAAATACCTTATCAGGAGTCTAAACTACGGGATTGCTCTAACTGAGAACAAGGAATTGGACTTGACGTCCTGTGGGTAGTTAGGGTCTGGCGGCCGGAAGATGTGGCGCTGTATGGAAAGGTTGAGCCCCTCCCTTGATGGACAGTAGCGTGTGGCCTGTGCTGTAAGCAAGCGGAAGTGACGCTATGGGCCTCGGCTATATAACCCCATGGGACCCGACAGTAAACGCCATTTGCCATCCACCACATTGGTGTCTGGGAGCCGATGGACCGAGCGGCCTGGGGTTGGCCGCCGTGCCGTTCCTGAACCAGGTCGCCACTGCCCCCTGAAGGCAACAAGTGGTGCCGAAACCCGGGAAAACTCCTGATTCGGGTGAACGGCGGCCGGAGCGGCGGGACCAGCCCGGCGGGGAGGAAGCTCCCGGACCAACAAGGAAGATGGAAACCCTTGTGAAGGTCGTATCCAAGTTGTGGAAGCTGTGGGGTGGCTCGGCTGAGGAAGCCAGGGTGCCGGTGGGGAACCAGAGCCTGAGGAAATCTGGGAGAGACCACGGCCATGTGCGCCCCAGTACGGTGCTGAACTAGAAAACGAAGAGTCGGGTGAAGAAGCCTCCGGCGGGAACGGGGATGAAGCGTTAGGTTTTACTAACACGTGGAAATGCGAAAAAGAGAACGGTTGCGGGGACGACCGGGGAGGAGGTAGAAGCGTGAGAGAGGGGCAGAGAGCCGATCGGAACGGCCATCCGAAAACACGCTCCTGTGGCGCAAACGCCTCGCTGAGCAGGCGGCGGGGCGAGCCACGAGGCAGGGAGCGGCCCCCCCGCAGGGGTGGGGGGCGGGGCCGGACCTCGATGGGAGGGGACCGGAACTCGGAGGTGAGCAGTCAGTCAAGCTCTGACTCCGGGTCAGATACCGATTCACATTCGGAGGAGGAAATGGGGACAGATAGCAAAAATATCCCCATCCGAAATAAAGCTGCACCGCGAGGCGGAGAAATTCCTCTCATGGATTGGAGGAAAATTAAGATTGCGTGCGCCATCTGGGTGCTATCGGCCGTGCTAGCGTTCCCGGTCTGGGTGACAGACGGGGGGCAGAGGGTTCACTCACCAACAAACCCTAAGGATGTACAAGCGATTGTTAAAGCCATTGTGCATAAAGGGCTTCATTCTGCAATGGTCTCCACCCTCAGAGATGGTGTTTTCAGGGGAGACGACATGCTCCCGTTTGATATCAAACAAACTTGTAGACTGATCTTTGACGGGGGTGGGATGATCATTTTTAAACGAGAATGGGGGGACAACTGTATGAGACAGCTGGCCCAAGTAACTGGGACGGATCACACACTGTATGGCTCTAGCCTGCAGCGGCGAATGGGTACGGACCCAACAGTGATCACCCCCCAGGCGCAAGTCCAGGGCCTGAGCGCCCACGAAGGTATGGCAACTCGTGCGGCCAGAGAAGCTCCAAACAGCCGACGCCCCAATTTCAGAACAAAACTAATGAAAACTGAGTTTCTGTTCACAGGAACGGATCATCGGGCACCCCCGTAATCTGTATACCCCGGCGACATGAGAAGACAATAAGTCAGCAAGCGTCCTGTCTAAGCCTGAGAGTTCCACACTGGCAGAATCCAGACACCAGCGAAGCGGCCTCCGTGGGTGGGGGGCTGCAATGCGTTTGTGTGATCTTATCTTTGGACCTTGTATACGAAATATGCTTGTGTTGTTTGTTAAAAGTTGGTTAGAGAAAGTTAACATTATGTTGGTAGAACACCAACAACTACTTTAAGAGTGTATTTACTCAGGGTTACCGGTTACCTCTTAGTTTTCTCCTGGTTATTGTGCCTTATGTTTTTTAGTTAAGTTATGATGTCTACGTCTTAAGATTGTTATATTTTAGCTAATTTGGTTGTGCATAGGGAGGGGGGGAAATGTGGGTAGTTAGGGTCTGGCGGCCGGAAGATGTCGCGATGTACGGAAAGGTGGAGCCCCTCCCTTGATGGACAGTAGCGTGTGGCCTGTGCTGTAAGCAAGCGGAAGTGACGCTATGGGCCTCGGCTATATAACCCCATGGGACTCGACAATAAACGCCATTTGCCATCCACCACATTGGTGTCTGTGAGCCGATGGACCGAGCGGCCTGGGGTTGGCCGCCGTGCCGTTCCTGAACCAGGTCGCCACTGCCCCCTGAAGGCAACAACGTCCTTAGGAAGTCTTTCCAGCTACGCTTTCTACCACTACAGAAATGCACCTGATTCTTTCACAAAGCTTACGGGTGCTGACTGCAAATAGTCCTCATCATTCTCCATTGCCTTCCTCATCTCCATTCTCTTTTGGCCCGTGAAGCTTTTCCGAGCAGAGATGAAGATCAGCTCTAATACGCAGTCTGGCATTCTGCAAAGGAAAAGAGGAATCCTCCTGAAAACTCTTTGCAACCTCACCCGCCATCCCCAAAGCAAAGAAGAGCAAAAGAACAGCGCTTGATCACAGCAAGCATCAACTCGAGCATAGGTCTCCTGCAAGTGTAGCGGGGTTCAACAGCTGCCAAACAAGCTTAAGGAGCACACCCAGAATCAAGTCCATCCAACAAGTGCTTGAAAGAGTTAGGTTTTCTTAGGCGTGAGGAATGAAAAAGAAAGCAAGAACTGACCAGTTACCAGCACACAGTTTCCCTCGAGCTTGCTTGGCTTCATTCCGCACCTGAGGCTGGGCTCCCAAGCAGGATTGAGCAGCATTGTGCAGAAACGCCAAAGCCTCCCCAGCCGTGCTGGATCTTCAGCCCCAAGGGCTTTGGCTCTGTTGCCTCCTCAGCAACATGGGCAATTGCCCAGGCAAGCCGGTGTCCAGCAGCTCGACGCAGGAAGCGCAGCCCCCCCTTGCCACCGCTTGGCGCTCACACCAGGAGCCCCCGCGGCGGTGGCAGCCGTTGCGCGGCGCTTGGTGCGGTGCGGTGCGGGCAGAGGGCTGCGGGCTCCTTCTCCTCGGGGGCGGCTCCGCCATGGGGCGTCTGCCGCGGGGCTGCTGAGGCGGCGGGGGGCTCCATGGGGGAGCGGAGGGCGACGTGCGCTGGGGCTGGGACGGGCCTGGGGCTGGGGCACCGCGCCGCCGCCGCCATGCCAAGCGGCACTCCTGGCATCTGTGCTGCAGAGCCAGCCAGTGTGACGCCTTGGCGTTTGTGACTTCACAGAATCACAGAATGTCTACGTTGGAAGAGACCTCAAGACCATCGAGTGACAAACAAAGGCAACTCTGCATTTCCTTCTTCAACACCCGCTTTCTTCACAAAAACAAAACAAAACAAAACAAAAAACACAGAACTTCATCCCTCACACGGGACTCCCGAACTGAGCCTGCAGGGGCTGCCAAAGGCAGCAGCTCCTCAAGCACTGCTCGCACACGGCTCCCTACCACGGGCTCCATCCATCCCCCAGGAGCAAACTTGGTCAAACTAAGCCCCTTTGGAGATATTGGATGGCAGGCCTTACCAAATGCCGGACAAAGGAAAAGATCTAACACAAGAAGGGCTGCCCCGTGCCAGGCACAGTGTAGTTCCAGGCACTTCCAACAGCCCCAGTGCAGGCAAGAGTGAGCCTGTGCGGGATGATGACAGCGCCTCTGGAGAAATGTCCGGCAGAGGGCTGCCACGATGACAGAGCGGGCCTGGACTAGAGCAGCCCAGAGGTGTCTCCTGACCCCCACCTTGCTGTGAGCTGGTGTCTTGACGGGAGGCTGCCGGGAACAAGGAGGCTCCACAGCAAGCACTCAGGCTTTGTGACGTGGGGCGGCGTCAGGCCACAAGACCATTGTGACACGGCAAGCGTCCCCATGGTGACGGTGTGACTTATATGGCCCGAGCCCCCGTGGTGCTCACTCCCAGGAGTGCAGCGCCGTCAGGAGGCAGCAGCTGCCCTGGGTGCCTGTTTCTTTGTCTCTGTGAGAGGACAAAGGGATGCCGAAGGAGCAAGAGGCGAAGGCCTGCTCCCAGCCCAACAAAGGGCTGCCGAGCATGAAGAAGCACCACCAGGTGCGGGACAGGGAGGGAGGGAGAGGGCAGACACAGGAGAGAGAGTGCCAGGTGGCGGAGCATGGTACCGGGGCGCGAGGCCTGGCCCTGAGTGTCTGCGGTCCAGGCCCAGGTTCTCGTGCCCCAGGGGTTTCTCTGGGGCAGAGCTGAGGCCTGGGATGGCTGTGACTCGCGTGGGTCGGGCAGCACTCTGTCCGAAGGATGTGGCACTGAGGTGGGGCTGGGTGTCCAGGCACCACAAGGGATGCTGGTGGCAGCGCAGCCACCACCATCCCACACCTCCTTCTCCCCACAGGTGCAACCCAAACCGCCACAGGCAGGACCGCTGTGCAGCCAGACTCCATCCTTGTCCATCCACGGGGTGAGGCTGCCACAGCTCCACTGCCCACAGAAGTCACAGGCCTCTAGGAAGAAGAGCACACAGGTAGGGAGCCCAAGTGAGATGGGGCCAGATGCCTTCCCAAGCCCTGGGAGCTGCTGACAAGGAGGCGGCACGTGCTGGAGGGGGCAGGTGGGCAGGTGCTGGAGGTGGGCAGGTGGGAAAGGACTACGGTAACATCACCTTTCTCCTTGGCTTCCCTTGCAGACAGACAGCCTGAAGCTGAGGCAGGCACTGCCCGGCAGCAGTGCCACCGGTGAACGGAGAGATCCTCTACCAGCCTTGCCGCCTCTGCCAAGGCAGGCAGCGACACTGAGAACTACACATCGGCATTCAGTGGGAGCTTCAACTATCCCCCGGCTGCCCAGTCTGTCAGTAGCAGGCTCCACCTCTTCTGTGCCATGCAGAGACTGCATCACGAGCACCAAGGCTGTCAGACTCCCCGAGGTCGTCCCACGTCCTCAAGGACATGTGAGAAAAGAGCAAATGGCAGCAACTGCCGAGAGCCGGGGGACAGCCCTGCAAGCCCCCGCATCCATTCTGGCGCCTCTGCAGGCCAGACCCCAGCAAGACAACAGGCCAACCCCAAGCCATGCTGCAGCCAGGAGCCAAAGACGCAGGGTGCAGCTGAGGGTACAAAGGCACTACGCCCCTCCCAGCAGTGTGGCAACACCTGCAAGGACAGCCCAGGTGCCGGCCACCAAGACTGAAAAGATGCCAGCAACACGGAGACGAAAAGATGGCCATGCTCGAGAGGACACAAGAGCTGCTGCTGGGATCTCCAAGCCAGGAGGGAGGCAGCAGAAGGAAGCCACCTGGAACCTTCACTGGGACCCAGACGCAGCCCACCAGCAGGGGCCTGGCTCACCCCACAGCACTGGCAGAGATTCTGCCAGAGAGGCAGTCAGCCCCGCACAGAGCGCATCTCTTGCCATGTCAGGGCCAACCAATGCTGAGCCAGCAGATTCTGCGCAGGTTGCAGGTCCTGCCAGTGAGGGGGACAAGAATCCTATGGGTGCATCAGCACCCAGAGATGCTAAATCGCCTTCTCCCCTGGCTGCTGCTATGCCCGGCCCTTCCACAAGCAGCCAGAAAAGACCGCCGACATTGAAAGACCGGGTCAAGATCAACTGGGATATCTATGGGTGCTCCTCCTTTCGGCCAGCAATGCAGATCATTCCGAGCGGGGAGAGGGAAGGCTGCCAGTTGTCCCGGTGGAACGAGTCCTGGCCGAGCAGCGTGAAGGTTCCGAGGTTGCGAAGGATCTGGGCAGCAGACGACGGTGACACAGCTGACAGCACTGCAGCCAGTGCATCGGGCAGGCAGGAGGTGGCAGTGAGGACTGCGGGCCAGCGCCTTCCCTACTTTTGCTCCACAACGAGTAAGACCATTCTGCAGGACATTCAGGAAGAGTGGGAAGAGAGCCCCAGGATAGAAGCTGTGGCAGAAGCAGACGACGTCCTGCCCAGCACGTCTCCTGCCCCATCTGGTGAGGCAGATGCCAGGCCTTCAGCTGCTCCTATGGCCGCAGTTCCTGGGCCCGAGGAGCTCCCCCCGGCCTGCATGCCCAAAGAGGGAAAAGCTTCAGCCTCTCCCCTGGCTGCTGCTGTGCCCGGCCCTTCCACAAGCAGCCAGAAAAGACCGCCGACATTGAAAGACCGGGTCAAGATCAACTGGGATATCTATGGGTGCTCCTCCTTTCAGCCAGCAATGCAGATCATTCCGAGCGGGGAGAGGGAAGGCTGCCAGTTGTCCCGGTGGAACGAGTCCTGGCCGAGCAGCGTGAAGGTTCCGAGGTTGCGAAGGATCTGGGCAGCAGACGACGGTGACACAGCTGACAGCACTGCAGCCAGTGCATCGGGCAGGCAGGAGGTGGCAGTGAGGACTGCGGGCCAGCGCCTTCCCTACTTTTGCTCCACAACGAGTAAGACCATTCTGCAGGACATTCAGGAAGAGTGGGAAGAGAGCCCCAGGATAGAAGCTGTGGCAGAAGCAGACGACGTCCTGCCCAGCACGTCTCCTGCCCCATCTGGTGAGGCAGATGCCAGGCCTTCAGCTGCTCCTATGGCCGCAGTTCCTGGGCCCGAGGAGCTCCCCCCTGCCTGCATGCCCAAAGAGGGAAAAGCTTCAGCCTCTCCCCTGGCTGCGCACCCTGTGTTGGAGGCCAGGACAGCACCTCTCACCCCATCAGCATGTGAGGAAGAAGAAGCAGCACCTTCTCCCCTGGCTGGGGGCCTTCTGCAAGAGGTAAGCAAGGTATACCTTCCTCGTCCCACAGTCATGGAAGCCACAGACCCCTGTCGGTGGGCCTCGAGGCCCCTCATCCCTTATCCATCTGGCATCGGGGGCATCGGGGCCCGGAGCATGGCCAAACAGTGGCCCACAGGGCTGTGGTTTTCTCTCCCCATGCAGGTTTCCTCCGAGCATAGAAGCAGTGCACAGTGTTCCTCACACTTCCAATCGGTGCCAGAGGAAGGGCCAGGTATGTCCTAAAGTATGGAGCCATCCCAGCCCACGGCACGGAGGCTGGCAGCACTCCACGCACAGGGTCCCTCCATGTCCAACTGTCCCCTCCCCAAGGGAAAGCCTTGGTGGCGGGGGCAGGCAGGACCATGCCCAGTTCCATCCCAGCCCCTCACGTACAGCTCTCTGACCCCCACAGGCACCGCTGCCCTCCCGCACGCTGTGGCTCGCTCGCAATTGCCCCCCCTCTTCAGGAGAGCACTTCGGGCTCTCCGCAGGAGTTACTGCTTCAGCTGCATCACAGAAGACCTAGAGCAACGTGAGGCTGACAGTACCAGGGAGCTCCCCACAGATGGCAGCTTCAGTCCCGAGGACGGGGCTTCTGAATAAAATTGTTCAGGACTATTTCATAGATGAGGGCTGTCTCTTCTGTTCTGTTCTGCGTGCATGGGTGTCTGTGGGCTGCGTGTGCAGCTGCTGCGGTCAGACCCTGGGGCAGGGTGTCCCCATCTCCATGCTGCTAGTGCCTAGAGGGTGCACAGGTTTGTGCAGCAGTACTACCATGCAGTACTCTTGCGTGGGCTCCTCTCTATGGGCTGCAGCTTCAGCCCAGGGCCTGCTCCTGTGGGGGCTCTCCATGGGCCGCAGCTTCCTCCAGGCCACATCCACATGTTTTATAATGATGATGATGTTTTTGTTATTATTATTATTAATATTAATATTAATTAATAACATAATTAATAAATAATCATCATTTAATAATTATTTAATAATTACAATAATAATAACAATAATAATGGATTCCAGGGCAGCGATCCTCTTGGGAGTCATCATGCGGCACTTGAAGGGCAAGCAGGCGATCGGGCCCAGCCAGCATGGGTTTATGGAAGGCAGGTCCTGCTTGACGAACCTGATCTCCTTCTACGACAAAGTGACGCGCTGGGTGGATGAGGGAAAGGCTGTGGATGTGGTCTACCTTGACTTCAGCAAGGCTTTTGACACCGTCTCCCACAGCATTCTCCTCAAGAAACTGGCTGCTCTTGGCTTGGACTGGCGCACGCTTCGTTGGGTTAGAAACTGGCTGGATAGCCGGGCCCAAAGAGTTGTGGTGAATGGAGCCAAGTCCAGTTGGAGGCCAGTCACTAGTGGCGTCCCCCAGGGCTCGGTGCTGGGGCCGGTCCTCTTTAACATCTTCATCAATGATCTGGATGATGGCATTGAGTGCACCCTCAGTAAGTTTGCAGATGACACCAAGCTAGGTGCGTGTGTCGATCTGCTCGAGGGTAGGAAGGCTCTGCAGGAGGATCTGGATAGGCTGCACCGATGGGCTGAGGTCAACTGTATGAAGTTCAACAAGGCCAAGTGCCGGGTCCTGCACCTGGGGCGCAATAACCCCAAGCAGAACTACAGGCTGGGAGAGGAATGGTTGGAGAGCTGCCAGGCAGAGAAGGACCTGGGAGTGATGGTGGACAGTCGGCTGAATATGAGCCAGCAGTGTGCTCAGGTGGCCAAGAAGGCCAACGGCATCCTGGCTTGTATCAGAAACACTGTGACCAGCAGGGCTAGGGAGGTGATCGTCCCCCTGTACTCGGCTCTGGTGAGGCCGCACCTCGAGTACTGTGTTCAGTTTTGGGCCCCTCGCTACAAGAAGGACATCGAGGTGCTTGAGCGGGTCCAAAGAAGGGCGACGAAGCTGGTGAGGGGCCTGGAGAGCAAGTCCTATGAGGAGCGGCTGAAAGAGCTGGGCTTGTTCAGCCTAGAGAAGAGGAGGCTCAGGGGTGACCTTATTGCTCTGTATAAGTACATTAAAGGAGGCTGTAGAGAGGTGGGGGTTGGCCTGTTCTCCCACGTGCCTGGTGACAGGACGAGGGGGAATGGGCTAAAGTTACGCCAGGGGAGTTTTAGGTTAGATGTTAGGAAGAATTTCTTTACTGAAAGGGTTGTGAGGCACTGGAACGGGCTGCCCAGGGAGGTGGTGGAGTCACCATCCCTGGAAGTCTTCAAAAGACGTTTAGATGTAGAGCTTAGGGATATGGTTTAGTGGGGACTGTTAGTGTTAGGTTAGAGGTTGGACTCGATGATCTTGAGGTCTCTTCCAACCTAGAAATTCTGTGATTCTGTGTGATTCTGTGATTCCAAAACTTTTGTCATGAAGACTGGTTTCCCATGTACATGAGAGACGCATAAAGAAATCGCAACTTCTTTTCACCAAAGTCTGAGTTGTTGTGATATCATTGTGGTGAAAACACGCGCTTTTCACCAAAGTAACATAATTTAGGTAAACTTGGTCAAACTAAGCCCCTTTGGAGATATTGGATGGCAGGCCTTACCAAATGCCGGACAAAGGAGAAGAGCTAACACATTTAGGAAACCAGTATTTGCAACAACATCTTACAGTTTGGTGCAAGCAACTAGAACAAATCAAGAAGAATGTTTTAGGCACTAGACCTTTTATTTGCCTCCCAAGGGGAAGGATGCACTTGAATCAATCTTAGTTGCTCTATGTGTGTAAATGAGGCAGGAGGAATTGAGACTGAGCACGAAAACATTTGGGGAAAGACTAAGGTAATAAGGTGATTAGTCTAAGGTGATTACGTAAGGTAATTCAAGATGACCCCTCCTGGTGTCATTGCCTAAACATTGCCTAAAACTTTGATGTATCTCAGAGATAGTTACTTACTTCAGCTGACAACACTTTTCAGTTACCTTCTTTCAGTTTCTCATCCACATTATTTCTTCTTCTGAGTAGCTGATCCCTTTCCTTCTGAAGAACCTGAATTTTTTCCAGAATGTCTGTCTTATCTTCAGTAGTGCTGTCCTGAAGCTGCATACCTTTATCACACAATTCCTGGTCCAGCATACTTAAGCGGTAGACAATTTCATACTATCTTTGTTTAAAGCCTTAAAAAAAAAAAAAAAGAGAGAGAGAGAGAAAGAAATAAGAGGAAGAATGAAAGAAACCGTAAGTATAAAACTCCTTCCCCATAAACATGTACATGAGACTGTCGCATCCTAAAGTGGAAGACCTGTCTACTTCTTGTAAAGGGACGCCATTTAGGCTAAGTAGATAGCTACCATAAAATTTACTATTTAATCAAAAGATGAAAGAAAACAAAGAAAAGCAATGTGCAGTTTTCTACATATCTTACATGAGTTAGTCATTACGGTGACAATGACATTTCAATTTCTGTTTCTCAGTAGCCAAAGTAAATAATACAGAATGTTTCTCTGCCACGTTCTCTAGTTTGCAGGCATTGAGCAATTTTTTAGATATCGTTATTTAATGTGCTGCAATAACAGAACTTTGGAAGTCAGATTTTGTTTTGTTGTTAGAATTTCGAGGATATCATGTAAATAAAGGTTATTACATTCTATTATTCATGTTTAAAATGTTGATTTGATCAAGCCACACAATAATGTAATGGCAGCGCTACAAATACAAGTTGCATGGCTTAAACCTCTTCTGTTATCCGTCTGCCCTCCTCCCATAGTCTTTTCAGGCAGCTCTACAATTGTGTTAAGTTTCTTTCCTTCCTTCCTTCCTTCCTTCCTTCCTTCCTTCCTTCCTTCCTTCCTTCTTTCTTTCTTTCTTTCTTTCCTTCCTTCTTTCTTTCTTTCTTTCCTTCTTTCTTTCTTTCTTTCCTTCTTTCTTTCTTTCTTTCTTTCTTTCTTTCTTTCTTTCTTTCTTTGTTTCTCTCTTTCTCTCTTTCTTTCTTTCTTTCTTTCTTTTTCTTTCTTTCTTTTTCTCTCTTTCTTTCTTTCTTGCTTGCTTTCTTGCTTGCTTTCTTGCTTGCTTTCTTTTTTATTTTTCTTAAATCACCTGGCTAGATCTCAGTTTCTTGATTTCTACGTGGCTTTTCTCTTGCAATAATGCTTCTTTTTTAGCTACAATGGCTTCTCTTTTCTTTAAATCTTCTTCTAGTTCCGCTAACTGTTGGTGCTGTTGAAGAATTCTTTCCATTTCTTCATCCAGCCATTTCTTTTGCTCTTCTAATTTCTACAATTTAAACAGAGATCCAGAGAGCATGACTATGTTTTTCCTCTTTTAGAGTAACTGATAAAACGTGAGAAATCAACATTTCAATTCTTAACATTAATTGTTCAACAGAATCCTGATTCAGGATACTACAGAAATAGGACTGACTTAAGGAGAGGCTCAGCAATGTTATATTACTACATCTTATGCAAACAATTTTATCAGATGCTTTTAAGGAAATGTATTATTTTCCTACAAACAGTTATATAAATAGATGTCATATATAGAATGACAACAACTAAGTTGGAAAGGTACCACAGGAAATCAGCTAGCCCATCCTCATTGCATGATTCTTGCCCAAGACCAAGATTGGTGGAAAAACACATTGTGATGAGAAACTGTGATGCTGAAAGAAAGAAAAAATGGGAGTTTTGATCCTGCTATCAGAGTCTATTCTAAGTCTCTTCTGAAGCAATGGTTTATCAGTGGGCATATTGCTGGTATGGCTAAAAAGTTGCTTTTATTTCATTTTTTAAATTTATTTTCACCTCTAAAGACTTTGGTTAACTCATGAAACTCTCATGTTCCAATGTCTAGTTCTGAAATCATGCAGATAGCACTGTTGCACAGGAAACCTACTATTCTAACACTGTCATGAACAACCAAAACCATAGCCGTCTGTCATATTTGTCAGATGGGAAAAGAAACAAACAAACAAACCGTGCAACATTTATAACAGAGCTCATCAGAATCACCTTCAAACCTACCAGACAACCAAACTTGTTGAATTTCCAGCTATCTGAATTACTACCTTTGACAAGTCATAGAAAAAACAAAGACATTACAGCCCTCTCCTTTCGTTCATTCAAAACCAGTTAAAGAGCTTCTTGACTTGTCTCAGGTTTTGCTACAACAAAAAAATAACAATTTAAAAAAAAAAAACAGGGGAGGGAGGACGGAATACTCTTCTTCCAAACGCTTTACAAAGATGACACGGGGTGAATAAAGACACCTTTCTTTTCAGTGTCCACACAGATTTGGAATAGATTACCTACCTCTGATTTCTGTAAAGTTCCCACCGAGTTATTTTTCTTCTTTTTAAATGCAGCAATCTCGCTGTCTTTAAGTTTAAGAATCTTCTGTTGCTGTTCCATCTTAAGCTGAAGTTCCTATGAACAAAAACAAACAAACAAAACTTTCTTTCTGCCTCTATCAGTGTGTTTTTCAAACACATTTAATGACAGAATCTACACAATCATGAAATCAGAAATATTGAACATGCAAAATTGCACGCAAAATTGCAACTCAGGGCTAGACATCACATAATAACATTTAAAAACATAGCTGAAGAGAAAGGAAGAATGAAGATTTCTGTGAAAATACTTATACACAATTTCTTCAGTGTCAAGTAAGCAATTACTTCAAAGGACAAAATCTGGTAGTACAGTACATTGCCTTTGGGAAAACAAAGGTCAAACTGGTTGATCTTATTCTTTGTCATAAGGAAACAGAAAGAATCCTGCTTTAATTTGTAGCTGGTCCCGCTGAAGCTCTGCTTCTAGTTGCTTCTTTTTTTCACTCTCCTCACGCAGTCTTTTCTCTAGCAGGGTCTGCTGATGCTTCATCTGAGCCACGTTCTGCTCAAGTTCTATTGCTCGTTTGTCACTTTGGTTAGATAGAGAAGCCAGATTCTTAGTGTCTTGCTTCTTCTTCTGTAAGGCCTGAATGTTCATGGAAAATTTCAGCTTAACAACAGGAAAACTTAAAACTAAAACCTGACTCAGGTTAATTCTCTATTTCACTGAGTTAGGACAGTGAGCAAGACTTGCTACACTTTGCCCCAACAATCACACATTATTTCTAAGGTCTCTGAGCCTTCGTAAAATCATCAAAGACAGAACTATCTAACTACTTAGTTGTTAAATAGTAGTGGGTATAACTGTGTGAAGGTTCTCATTGGCTACTTCAATCCAACTAGCTTCAATTGTGGGAAGCTGGTGAGAGTTTCACAAGCAGAGTGTACGGATTTCAAAGGTGATGCTGAGACAGGAATTTGCAAATCCTAATGGTCAGATTGGAAATACCTGCACTTTCAGCTTAGCTGCATCCATCTTCTTTCGGAACTCTTTTTGTAGCTTGGCTTTCTCAGGAAGCTCTCTCAGCTCCTTATTCTCCAGCTCCTGAAGCTGTTTTTCAGTTTCGGCCAGTTCCATTTTGGCCTGCTCGGATTCTTGCTCCGGTTTAGTTATCTTCAAAGAATATTGCCTGCTTACACACTCTGCATCCTTACCTTAAAGACATCATATCCAAATAGTTTTAAAACAGCAAGATAATAATTTGCAATGTATTACTTAAACCTGTAATTGAATCGTTACTTACTTCATCCTGATTAAACCAAAAATTTCTGAGACATTTTCCAAACCTAAACAAACAGCTCCCTTATAACACTGAAATATAGATGAACGAAGGAATCTTAAATCTGAACTCTTCATAAATCGTCTGATGTCACCAAAGAAAGTAACACCTGAGTGCCACATCAAGTGAAAATTTTCTGCCTACTGCAGTCCTTGACAAAATAGCTTGCCTGTATTATTATGGTTTTTTTGTTGTTGTTGTTGTTTTGCTTTTGTTTGTTTGTTTGTTTGTTTTTCCCCAGAAGAATATGCTACATATTTCTCAGCTTTCAACTTGGTAATCAGCAAAAAACTCTCGATTGTGTTTCTACTGATTTGCCCTGTTCGGGCAATCTGATTTGCTCTGTTTGGGATTCCGTAAGTACTGTTACTGGGGGCGCACAATGTTTCTCAATGCCAAAAGACTGCCTCAGGAGAATATGTACACACTAGAAGAGTGTGATTGAAACAGGTAAGCACAGATCTGTAGGGTCATCATAATGATAAGTTTCTGGCAAGCATATATATATCAGGACAGGTGTGTAATGATATAGGCTAACAGGGACACTGACCTTTTCCCTCATCCACTTCTGACTCCTGCTTCTCTACTGCTATGATGGCAATGCAAGCATTCCCAGCACAGTGTCGTATCTTCTCTCCTATCCCAGACACTGGGTGACAAACACATGTCCATGAAGAGATCAGTTGCACTAAGCATACGTGAAAAATTACACTATAGGTGGATGAACACAATAAGCCACAAAACACAAAAAAATATTTAACAAACAAATCTGCAGATCACAGCTGAGTAGGACACAATAAAAATTTGCAGCCTTCAATGCACTCATAGCAAGTAATTCATAGAAGTTAGGAAACTGTAAGTTACCAGAAGTATTCCCGCAGAAGAAAATTACCCGAAAACTAAGATATGCAGGTCTTCAGAAGTTTTCTGTCTTTTTTCTTGCTTATTTCCGAATGTCTTCATTTCAGTTTTTCAGTCACTTACCTGTTCTTACTAATTCCTTAATAAGTTCTTCTTTCATTTTGATGTGAAGTGCAAGTTCTCTCATTTTTTGCTTGGCCTCAGTGAGTCTCAACTCTGAATTCTTTAACTTCTGCATGTTAAAAACATGACTTTTCTGGAGGCAGTCGATTTCTTCACCTTGAAAGAAAACAAAGCAATGTGGAGACCAAAAAAAAAAAAGGAATAAAAAAGGAATAAAAGGAATACACTCTTTAGCCAAAAGACAGTGATCTGAAATATAGTATGTATAGAATTCTTACAAATGAAGCGAAAGAGCCAAAAGGAGAGAGTATTACAAAGAGTCTTTTCCCTGCCGTCTGAATATGGAAATGACAGCATTCATTAGCATTTCAAGAATGCTAATGAATGCTAACCTGAGAGAGAAAAATATATATATTTTTAAGCATTTTCAGTGCATCTCTGATGAAACAACAGCATGTTTCCTTTTCTTGAACTAGTACTAGACTTGTATGTCACGTGCTTTCTCGCTAGTAAGTAGTACTTAAACATTAAGGTCACTGATGTCAATTTCAGAAAAGGAAAAGGAAAATAATTTAAAAATAAATTTATGTTGAGCTATCATGAAAAAAGTATTTGTAGCAAATAAAGACATTTTGATGAGAAAAATAATTATATGTGATAAAGACATTATTGCATATTCTAATATTATATCTAACACAATTTACTCTCATGACTTCCATTTTACCTGTGGCTGTATCAGTCTGTGGCACAGATTTGTCACATAAGCTGGACTTGTCAACTTGACATTTCATGTCACTTTGCTCAAAGGGAAAGCACGGAGAAGCCTGTTTTCGTGTCCATCTTTGGTTTATTGAATGCCTAAGAAAGAATGGAAAACATGATACATTCTAAACACAAAGGGATTTTTTTTTCTTCTAACTTTCTATAAAGTACATGATATTAAAAAGAAGAGTGCCAAACTGAGAAAGCTTACGTAAGCATTTGCACCTTCTTCTTCCCTTGCTTGATCTTGTTGGATGATGTCCCCAAAACAAAGATCATGCAATCTTTATCGCATCAAAAAAATGTGGTTTTTAAACTAGTTTCATAATATGCCTAGTTGGTCCTGCAAATTTATTTTAAGTAGTATCACAAATGGCCTCACATTACAGTAGGATTAGGCAGTAATAGTATATTTGCTATCTATTTATCTGTAACAAAAATTAAAGAAAAAATTACTTAATTAAGTAATGAGAAAAAAAAAATTAAATTACTTTTGACTGTCTGTATTTTCTTTCTCTTCATCACTCTGATCAGAGAGGTGGCAGTGAAGGACTTCATCTTGATCTTCTATGTAGCTCAGTATCATCTGGCTACGAGCACGGAATCCTGCCATCATCCGAGCCAGGGAAAAAGCAGGGGGACTGGTATACACCTGCCAAAAAGCACCCAGAAAACACTTGGAATAGTTCAGTAATTCTTTATAGATATTCCAATAGTATTTCAGTTGAAAAGTCTTTCACTACCTGACCTTGTATGCAAAATTGCAGGTGTTTAAATAATATTTCTGAGTACCTGTGTACCAGAAGGTTTTGCAAGAGAAGGTTCTGCTTAGAACATTTGTCCCAAGTGCAAAAGAAGGTACTGTTACCAACTTATTACCCAAAATGTTCAGTTTATCAGTACAGAATAATCATTCATTTTGGGAATGCTTCCTATCTGAACTGTTAAGCATTGCACAAAAAGATCACTAAAGACTACAGCTTTATGACTGTGATAAATTCTGTGTTTTAAGTCAATTTGTATGGGGCTTTGAGCAACCTGATCTAGTGAAAGGTGTCTCTGTCCATAGCAGAGTTGGACTAGATGATTTTTAAAGGTCCCTTCAAACTCCAGCCATTCTGGGATTCAAAATGGAAGCCCATAGATTTTGGACAATTGGGACATAGCATGTGTCGCAAGACATTCGAAAGTACTTTTTCAGTCTTCAATGCTAAAATGCTTCAAAGCTAAACAGCAGCTGACAATAGGTCACCATAATTTGTCACGCCAAATAGAATTATTGAACGATAACTGTTAAAAAAAATGTAATGCTTAGCTAGACCTTACCTTTCCTGTCTCTGTCCCTGAAGATGGGTAAAGGGAGTGTAGCATACTCTTTAGGAGTGGGACACTGTATGGCCTTCTTGCAGATGCCGTAACAGCAGGCCCATCTCCACAAGCACTTGAGAAGTCCCAAGTTTTCACAACCATCAACTTCTCTAATTTTTCTTTTAGCTGATCAATAAGGATTTGCTGTTCCACCATTTTTTCATTCTCATATGAAAAAAACAAAAACAAAAACAGTTGCTGATCATCAGGTTTGCATCATACCTTTCTAAATTCATTATAAAGGTCAGTCAGTCTTCTTGTATATCATTCACCAACTCTAAATTCTTCTGCAGTGCACAGGCAAATTCTGCAACAAACTGAAAATTCTCTGCCATGACAGGTAGAATCTTACCTCTCCCCAAACTCCAATCATTTTTTTGAGACATTTTTGTCTCTAAAGGACCTGTCCTATATAAATTATGTCAGCTAGATTTAGACATCTAGCGAGAAGTAGATGACATATTTATCAGCCCTTGCTTGCCTTATTTGTGTGTTCATGGATAAATAAAATGGTAATTCAAGAAAAATGTTCAAATGAAGCACATGGTCTGAGTTTAAAGAATGAAATGTACATACATGTAGGCTTCCTCTTCCTCTTGGAGCGGTCCAACTTGAAAGATTATTTTTATTAATTAACATTCATAAAATTGTACGTGACCCCAGGATCCCCTGTATCAACCGTTACTTTCTTTTCTACCCAGCCTCAAATTTGTCAGTAATGCTAGTTTGAAGAACTTACTTGCCTTTCCTACAGCAATCTCTGTGCATTGTTCAAAATTACATATCTTCACTGAACTGATTTATCCATAAGGCCAAGACCATACAATTTTCAGTCTTCTCTGTTCCTTTCAGAATACATCGAAAATCTTGCCTACCAACAGGAAATTTGAATAACAGCTAGAGATAGTTAACTGAAGTATGCATTCTCCTACTTTGAATCATATATTTTTATTTATTCTGTTTTTCTCATCTTCTTAGACTGCAAGTCCTTTCCCCATACATAGACAATGCCCCACAAATTGACATTTTGTTGGAATACAATACATAATATTTCTGTGTCATAGCAAAAAGAATATATATGTGAATACCATACATTTTATGATTGTGGAAGTAGTAACTCCACCTTGCAACTTTTTTTTTTTTAATCCCTATAAGACTCTGTCCATTATGCCCTTGTACATACAACCCCATAGTGCATAACCTGTTACATAAATACATGTGTACAAACATCTACATGCTACTTTTACAGTTCTAATTCTATCATGTATCATTGAAACGACACTTTCCTGTGCATACAACTTTAAGCCATTTGACACAAGCATTTGATTTAATTATTATACTGATTTGTCTGTTTTTAAGTAAAGGTGAGAGCTGCGATCTTTTGCCTACAGTACAACTGTTTCTGTTCATAACATCTGCCTCGTATCCTCCATAGGATACAATTAGAAGCATAATCCTATATAAGCATCTATGTGTATTATAAGCATGGATTGTTTCAGTCTAATAAGCTGACAATATGCAGTATGGGTTAAAAAAGGAAAACACACAAAAAAAGCCTATCCAGAGATGACAGAACAGAAAAAAAGTTACAGAGGGAAGGAAAAGATGGTGACCAGTAGACTTACCTTTCATTCATTGACTCTCCCCAAGCCATCAGCAAAGAAGAGGAAAAAGGAGAAAAAGGAGAAAAAGGAGAATAAGGAGAAGCGTACTAACTAGCCATGTTTATGCTGTTCCCTTTAAAAAAGGTCAGATCTATCATCCTATAAAGTCAGATCTATCAGCTATCCTATATATGGTCTCCTGGATCTTGAAATGCTATTCACTTACTACCCATTACAATTTCATTAGCATATACAAGATCTAGAGAGGGAAGGAGGCAAGCAGTGTTTCCACTGTGTCACTCAGCTTCTTGTAATAGTAAACTCTCAGAATACTAGGATGAAATTCTGTCTTAAAAAGTCAAAAGGCAACAATACTTTACTCTCACACTGAATAAAGACATAGCAAAGCATGTTTCTACACAGCCTTTCAATTAAAGCATTCTGTAGGAACTTGATGGTCTTTTTGAGATTCTAAACAATCTTTAAAAGCCTTTCAAGTCCTAAATCATGAATCGTCCTGAAACAACTTAGCAACAATACAGATCTGGAGGAAGGCAGGAAGCAAAGAGAGGGTGAATGAATCACTTAATATCATACAGGGAGGCTGTGGCACAGTTAGGCTGATACACAAACTTCAGGAATCACAGTATTGTGATTCACCCACTAGATGATCTCAGCTCATTAGGGAATACAGCTCGAATTCAAACAAGGTGCTTGTAAGACTGGTAGGTGTTTACATCCAAAAAAATTCTGAAGGATCTGTCTTGAAATCATGAGTACATTCCTAGAGTGGACGGATGGTTCGATATAGATACATGTAATATATGCCAGAGGAAAAATACCTGTAATCTATGTGTTTCTTCAGCCTTTTTAAAGATTCCAGTTGCTCTTCATTTTCCTGTATTAATGTCTTTATCTGATTCTGCAATATCTTCAACTCATGATCCTTCTGGCTGAATACTTCTTCATCCATAGCTAGAGCCTGCTAGATAATAAAAGGAAAATTCAGCCAGTGGAAAAGCAGGCATTGTTATTCTTGAAGTTGGAAAATTAAATACATACAGATATTTATTTGTTGTTCAAAGATGTGATTGGAACTGCAAAGTTGTGACGTATATATGGCAAATTCTCCCACCATGGAATCACAGAACAGCTGAGGCTGGAAAGGACCTCTGCAGGTCACCCGGTTTAACCCCTGGCTCAAGCAAGGCCACCTTGAGCAGGTTGCCCAGGACCATGTCCAGGTGGCTTTTGCAGGTCTCAGAGGATGACTCCACCTCTTTGGGCAACTTGTTCCAGTGCACAGCCACAGCCACCACACAGTACACAAGTGCTTCCAGATGTTTGCCTAGAAGCTCTTGTGTTCCAGTATATGCCCACTGCCTTTTGTCCTGGCTGCACGTTCACTGCACCTTCCCTTCAGGTATTTGTAAGACATTGCTAAAATCCCCCACTGAGCCTCCTCTTCTCCAAACTGAACAGTCCCATCTCTCTCAGCCTTTCCTCATTGGAGAGGTGCTCCAGTCCCTTAAGCATCTTTGTGGCCCTCTGCTGCACTTTTTCCAGGATGTCCCTGAATCTCTTGCATGGGGGAGCCCGGAACTGAACAGAATCAAGCGGAATGGAGTAGAAAAGTTGCAAAGGACCTACAAAGATCATCAAGTCCAACTGGCTGACCACTTCAGGACTAACCTAAAGTTACAGCATGTTATTGCGGGCACTGCCCAAATGCCTCCTGAATACTGACAGGCATGGGGCACCAAACAGCTCGCTAGGAAGCCGCTGCCAGTGTCTGACCATCCTCATGGTACAGAAATTTTCCCTGATGTCCGGCGTGAACTGGACATCCCCCACAGCTTTGTGCCATTCCCATGCATTCTTCCCTCAGTTACCAGCAGCAGAGACCAGCACCTTCCCTCCTCAGCAAGTTGCTGAGAGCCATGAGGTCGCCTCTTGGCCTCCTATTCTTCAGACTGGACAACACAAGTGTTCTCAGTCTCTCCTCAGAGGACCTGCCTTCCAGCCCTTCTACCAGCTTTGTTGCCTTCCTCTGTACACTTTCAATTATCTTCACATCCTTTTTCAACTGGGGAGCCCCTGAGCACACAATGCTCAAGGTGAGGCCACATCAATGCTAAATATGGTGGGAGAATCACCTCTTTTGACTGGCTGCCTATGCTGTGTATAACGCACCACAAAACACAGTTTGCAACTGCAACTGGACACACTACTCCAGCTGTGGCCTCACTGAGCGGAAGGATCACATCTGTTGACCTGTTAGTGACACTTTGCCTAGTGCAGCCAACAAAACCACTAGCCTTCTTAGGAGGAAGGGCACATGGCTGACTCATGTTCAACTTGGTGGCCACCAGGACGCCCAGCTCCTTTTCTGCAGGGCTGCTTTCCAGCGGGGTGGCCCCCGGCATGCACGAGTGCCTGCAGTTGTTCCTCTTCAGGTGCAGGACTCTGAACTTGCCCTTGCTGAACTTCATGAGGTTCTTGTCAGCCCACCTTTCCAGGCTGTCAAGGTCCCTGTGGTTATGGCAGCATGGCCCTCTGGGGAATCAGCTGCTCCCTTCAAAAGTGCTTTCCACCAGTTGTTTCTTTACTTCTGTTTCTCATCTATTGATTTTGTTTTGACAAGTTTCTTTCTCCCAAAGGAAATAATGGACCCATAACCAACACTACCTTACAAAGTGGGTATTTAAATCCAATTACTTTCTTTGGTGTGCTGTGAGATGTGGCTGTAAAATCTCAGCATCAATCATAATATTAATATTAATACACTTCTCAAACAAAAAAATAAGGATGGCCCTCCTCATTTTTCATCTCAAAGAAGAGCCTAAAGATTAAAGAAACTATAATGTTATTTTTTTTCAGATGTTTTTCTGGGTAAGTGATCCAATAGTGATTGAAGGTTACTTCCAAATGTAGTTGGCCTTCCAGAAAACCTTTAGGAGCCAAATGCAAAGTAGAGACACACTATGTCTTACCATTCTAAAGACAGATACTTCTGTACAACTCTATCTTTTCTGTACAACCTATATCTTTCAAGTAAATACAACTCTTAAGAGCTGCTCAAGAGCCTTTATTGCCCTGTTATTTTAGCATCTCCCTAACCATCTCCTCCTAGCTGTGGATGGCATGCTTACCCGGGTAGCTTTCAGTTTAAACCCAGCTCTTACACTGTTTTGAACCTGGGAAGCAGAGCTTTACAATAAGCCAGAGAAAAAAAAATGAAGAATAAATAACAGAGCTGTAATTTAGGATGATGAGAACCAAGGAAAGCCAGAAGTTGTGTATGCAACTGAGAGGTAACAATCTACAGGCTTACCAGAATTCAGTGTGAAAAATGAAAATAGGTTGATTTTATAAAATTCTAACTTGTTGGAACTCTATCTCCTCCTGCTACAAGACAGACACATTAGCTTTCCTGATTTGTTCATAGGTACCTAAACAATCAACTTAGAATGAAATACCTGGCATTTCTTTAGTTCTCTCCTCAGCTGAAGAATTGTGATATGATGGGACTCTTGCATGGTGCCAGTTCCAGTGTCAATTTGCTGCACGGTGAGAGCTTCCTGCTTTTTAAGCTAACATCATCATTCAAATCAACCAGGAATGGGAAGGCTTCGTCCAAACAGTTTCTGTAGCTGAAGCACTGAACTTGAAGCCGGGTGAGCTGTTCTTCTAGCAAACTGATTCGGGTTCTTTCTTGATTTAAGTCATGTCAACACTGATCACCAACTTGTTGGTTCTGCAAAGCTTCTCGGAGCAATCTGATTTCAAGTTCCATTTCATCAACCCGGTCTTGATCAGGGTTGTAGTTGACAACGGGTTTATTTCTAATGTTTTTGGCTCTGTTTGCATATTTGAGCGGATTTAAAGATTCATCAAAGTCTGATGAGGATGGACTTATACATGTTATCATGACAGTCTTGGCATTCCCTCCTAGGGAGTCTTTCAGAAGGCGAGTGATTTTAGCATCCCTGGATGGAATATGTACGCTTTTCCTTTTTGGGTCTCCAAGAGCACTGATGACATTTCCCAAGGCCAACAAACCACTATTGATTTGAATTGATTCTTTGAATCCTTCACCGGTATTTCCAGTCTTTGTCACCCTCTCTGATCCTGCCAAATCCACAAAACGGAACTTTGAAGCAATCATCTGGACTGATTTCCAAGATGAATCCTGTGGATCCCTATTTTTTTTGAGACTCTGCAGATTGTTTCTGACAAATACTGAGAGTAAAAATGGCATGTGATCGACTAGAGTGTTCGTTCATTTGTGTTGTGCCTGCGTGACGAGCTGCATTGCCACTTTCCAACAGGCTCATCACTTCATCTGCACATTCTACTTGGAATTCCTTAGCACCAACAATCACTTCAAACACTAAAAGAAAATCAGAATAATTACATTAATTTTAAACTTTTCAGTAAAAGTTTACTGCAATTATGAAGAGTCAATCTATAAACACAAATCACACAAGCATACAAGCCTGCATTATTATAAGGTCGTAGCACACAGCCAAATAAAATAAAACAGTAGGTGGAAAGCACGAAGTACAGCACATCTGAAACCTGCAGAAATAGAATATATGGGTGTATTTTGTCACAGCATTTGAAACAATATCGTAAACAGAATACACAGACTTAGGTGTTTACACATCGTCTTATGCAATTTGCAACCTAGTGCTATCTAGAAAAAAAGTATGAGCAAACCTAGCTCAAAGCTTACTTTGTCAGTTAAAAAAAAAATAAGAAATTTTGAAAGTTTGTAGTAAAAGTGACTCCCAGCCTATGTTAAGAACATAGTTCTTAGTGGAATGGAAGCAGATATTTACAGCATAAGTAGCTTAACAAATATAACTTTGAAGTGAGAAGCAAAGGCTTAATCTTAAAGCATTCATTCAACTGAATAATCATGCACAATTGTGTTTCTATGCTGAATTTGCAGAAACAGTAACAGTACTACCTTACCACCTGATGCTGCTTCTGGAGGAACATTGATATTGTTCATAGGAATCTCAAATGAAGGCTGCTTCAGATCAGCTAAACTGAATTGATATTTTAAAAACGTGACTTCGTCTAGTATTAGTCGTCGATAAGCTCTCTTTTCAAGAGATGGAAACAGTAATTTGTGCACACAACAGAAATCAAATGCACAAAGTTCTAGAGCTGAAATCCTACCTGTATTTCCCTTTTCATCTTCTCGGATATGTAAATCTTTCACAGAGGTCTCCAACTCCAATAAATCTCAAAGTTCTTCCTTGTAAACCTCTCTATAAGATACTTTCACACGGAAATCGATGTTATGGTTTTCAGAAATATGCTGAAATAACTCCTGAGTAGCCCGTGGGATTATGCCTTTTTCATCCTCTGAAACTGATGCTAAAATAGAAACACAGATGTCACAGACACTTGCAGTCATTCTGTCACACAAATTACAAAGACTAAAACTAAAGAGAAGTCTGCGAGGTTTATCACTCAATATAATAAGGAATAGGAAGAGCTCAGTTTTCCCAAGTTTTCATGTAAAGATTTGCTTTTCTGTTGATCAGAAATGCATGGAAATGATACAGAACTTTACTACTTTCTGCGGGTATGAGACTAAAAGAAAATTAAATTAGTAAAAAATCACGCTAGAAGAAAAAAATATTTGGAACTTGCTCATGAATTAATGATAAAACTGCAAATCCTTTATGCAGAAAGAATGAATACATCATTTTCAGGGTTTCAAATTCAGAATCAAGGACCAAGAAAAATCCAGAAAGTCTTCTAATTCCTGCTACTCCACTTCTTCTCTCTTCTTCAGCAGAACAGACAAACAAATTGTGACTTCTCCATATGGAAGGGAAGATAACCAGAGCTGCTGATACAGGATTCCAGAGAAAGTCAGAAAGCAAAATCGGATACATGCAGAAGCTGAAGAATTCTTCTGCGAACCAATACAGAAAAAAAAGTAGTTTCCAGTCTCAGGTGTTTGAGGAACACTGACTTGGAAATACCAAGTAAGTCGAATAGTAGAGTTTCAGATATCTGCCTTGAAAAAAGCAAAATTTGAATTCCACATAAAGTTCAACAAGGCCAATATGCAAAGTTCTGCACTTGTGCTGGAACAGTTACAAGCACAACTACAGTCTGGACAGAAAACAGATTGAGAGCAGCCTTGAGGAGAAGGACCTGGCGGTGTTGGTTGATGAGAATCTCCACCTGAGCCAGCAATGTGTGCTTCCAGCCCAGAAAGCCAACCACATCCTGGGCTGCATCAAAAGCAGCATGGCCAGCAGGGGGAGGGAAGTGATTGTCCCCCTCTGCTCTGCTCTCGTGAGACCCCACCTGGAGCTCTGAGTCCCCCAGCACAAGGACGTGGAAGTATTCGAGAGAGTCCAGGAGGGCCACAGGGATGCTTAGAGAGATGGAGCACCTCTCTTACGAAGACAGGCTGAGGGAGTTGCAGCTGGGCAGCCTGGAGAAGAGAAGGCTCTGGGGAGACCTTACAGCAGCCTGCCAGTGCCTAAAGGGGGCCTACAGGAAAGCTGGGGAGGGACTCTGGAGGGACTCTTTGGCAGGTGCTGTAATGATAGGACAAGGAGGAATGGCTTTCCAACTAAAAGAGGGTTGATTTGGATTAGATAGTCAGAAGAAATTCTTTCCTCAGAGGGTGGCAAGGCACTGGCACAGGTTGCCCAAAGAAGCTGTTGATGCCCCATCCCTGGGGGTGTTCAAGGCCAGGCTGGATGGGGCCCTGGGCAACCTGCTCTAGTGGGTGACATCTTTGCCCGTGGCAGGGGGTTGCAACCGGGTGATCTTTAAGATCCCTTCCAACCCAAACCATTCTAGGATTCTATTCCATTAAATTTATCTATGAAATCTCTTTGCCAGTCTCTGAAAAAAGTCCAAGTGTCAGTTTGCTTCATACAATTACCTAAAGCAGATACTCTCTAAGTAGGATAAATGGAGCAAAAATTTCTAAAGCACTGTGTTTCAGAAAGTAGGGTAAGTTGCCTGTTAGAATAGAGAATGGGAAAGAGCACTTTTTTATTTTTTTTTCTCTCATACTTTTGGCATAGCCTAATGGACACAGAATTTGTGTTTAGAACACAACCATCACATAAACTTTGGAATATATATGTCTTTTTTTGCTATACATTTTTTCATTATCTCTTAAAAATTCTCAAGCATCATCTGTTATGTATTAAAGACTTAATTTGCAGAACTACATTGTTCACACACACACACAAAATGACTTTTTACAACGTACCAATGTGACCACCTCCAATGGTGTAAGTCTTCCCAGAACCTGTCTGTCCGTATGCAAATACTGTAGCATTATACCCCTCAGCCAAAGACACTAGAAGAGGTTTCATGCAAACTGTATAAACTTCTTCTTGGGTTGAGTTTTTGCCAAATACAACATCAAAAGTGAAGACATGGTCTTTCCCAATGATTATTTGTTGTGTATTTGGGACTAATCTCACGCATACTTGGTGGTTATGAAGTACTTCCTTGGAAAGCAGAGGTCTGACCCTTACTGCAACTTTAACCAGGATCTCCTCCATGCCGGCCTCCATCTCTGTGCTCCCCACTCAGTATTCAGGAAGATCTGTTACAATTCCTCTGTTCACCTCATTTGCAGTTTTCCGCACCTAAGAAAAAATGTTTTCTGAGTTAAAGAAGAAAGAATTAACTCCCTGATGAAACAGAATGTTGAAGAGTTTCCCAAAGAATACACAAGCATCATTACACCCTGGAAAGGAACTGTGATAAAAAAGCAGATATGTTAACAACTGTTAAACCAGTGCAGAAACTAATTTTGCTTGTATTACCTTCTAAGCTAGCAGACTTAACCTTTGGTCTGAAAGTGGTCAGACCAAATTGGATGTTATAGTGCCGGATGAAGCAACAATAGTGTAAGATCTTGTTAATGAACTGTTGATAAAGCACAGACTTACAATGAACCTTATTTTCTCACTGCTACAGTACCGATGCATAGGCAACAGAAATTATTCAAACAAAACCTTTTTATCCTGAATTTATACCTATAGACACACACGTGCTTGAAAGCCATCTTCTGCTTACAAGGGCCAAGTATTTAGAATTTCAGAAGCACAGAAAGCTGTCGTGTTGCTTACATGGTGGGTATGATTTTAAATAGTTGTGATTACTACACACCAAGCATTCCTCTGATTTTAATCCGTCTGTTTATGCCCATCGGTAACTATTTTTTATTAGTTATATATTTCAGCAACCGTGGCTCCTTATACTGCCCCCCATCTGTTAATTCTGAAGCACAAGAAGAAGCATCGAATAGGATTTCTTTACAAATGCCTACCAGAAACACTCCAAAGCCTCGATGGGTATCAAATGCTGCCGGATCCCAAACACATCTTCTGCTCTTCTCTTGCTGATTCTCAGTCAAGGAGGCTTTGCCATGCAAAGGAAAGTTTGCTGAACTTCCTCCTTGCTGAACTCCCACGCAGCCTTTTGGCTCCGTTACCCAACTGGCAGAACTCACCAGCTAAGCACATCCAATTCCGCCTGCATGCAAATGCACCCAGATTGAAACACAAGTCTTCCGTGGCTGCAAAGAGAAGAGTTCTGGCATTTCACTCACACCCATTTGCACTGAGGGCTTGTCCATCCCGAGCCGAGAAACTTGGGAAGCTGACAAAAAGCCTTGTTGTACAGAACCGAGCAGCGGGAAGCCAAGGAAGAGAATCATAGAATCATAGAATATCCTGAGTTGGAAGGGACCCTTAAGGATCATCAAGTCCAACTCTTGACACCGCAAGCAAGAGCCTGAAATCCTGCTCATTTCAGAAGGGGCACGGCAATCACGAGCAGATACTTCAGACTTACTGACTCCCCCCCCGCCCCTCCCAAAATGACACCCAAACCAGTCGCGGCAGGGGAGGGGCGGAGGAGGGGAGAGATCCCATTTCCTACTTCCCCAAACAAACACCAAGCAAAATGCCGGCTCAGCGGCGCTGTGGGGCGGCTCCCCCCAGCCCCAGCCCCGGCCCCGGCCCCGTCGCTCCCCGCTCCAAACCTGCTCCGGGCGTCGGGAGGCAGCCTCCGGGCGGGCTGAGGGGCCGGCGGGCCGCGCCTGGGCCGCCCGCGCTGCTGGTGACAGCGCCTCGCGAGGCAACGGCCGCAACCTTCGGCGGCGCCGCCCCGCCGCGCACAGCGGCCCCCCGCGGCAGGAGGGCGCGGGCGGAGCGGGGGCTGAGGGGTGGGTGTGAGGGGACACCGGGGGGCAGCGGGGGGCAGCCCCCGGCCCCCGGCCCCCGATTTACCAGCACGTCGGCCACTTCTGCCTTTTCCAGGCTCTGAATCAGTCTCACTTTCCAGTTGGAGTAAGGCAAAACGAGAGGCAGTGGTAGGGACTGAACTGATTATAGCAGATTCCATTGCCATGTCTGCAATTCTACTGAGCTGGCTTCTTTTAATTATCAGTTTCCTGGGAAAGTAGCATGAAAACATTGTTTGATCAAACAAGCAATAATTCATATCATTAAACCACAGAAGTGTTGTTTTTTTGGCTCAAAAAGCATAAGACAGGGCTGGAATTGGGGGAATGAGGGAGAAATCAAAAAGATACAGTATAATTTATTTATATTGGAACTGACTACACTGTATTACCTTAGGTAACTAAAGAAGAATTACATAAAAAAAAAAAAATAATAATCTACCAAACACATTTTAGGCTAATACATTCGCTCTTGAGAGATTTAGTGGAAAAAAGGTGGCTCTAAAAGAAGCTGGTCTTCATGTTCTGGGCGGAAAAAGACACAATAGAATAGAATAGAATAATTTAGTGCTTAAAAACTCTTTCAGATGCCATCCCCGGAGCCTGACAAACACAATTTAAAAATGAAGTAGATGATCATAGAATCATAGAATCATAGAATCATAGAATATCCTGAGTTGGAAGGGACCCTTAAGGATCATCAAGTCCAACTCTTGACACCGCACAGGTCTACCCAAAAGTTCAGACCATGTGACTAAGCGCACAGTCCAATCTCTTCTTAAATTCAGTCAGGCTCGGTGCAGTGACCACTTCCCTGGGGAGCCTGTTCCAGTGTGCAACCACTCTCTCTGTGAAGAACCCCCTCCTCATGTCAAGCCTAAACTTCCCCTGCTTCAGCTTAACCCTGTTCCCGCGGGTCCTGTCGCTGGTGTTAATGGAGAAAAGGTCTCCTGCCTCTCGACACCCCCTTACGAGGAAGTTGTAGACTGCGATGAGGTCTCCCCTCAGCCTCTTCTTCTCCAGGCTGAACAGGCCCAGTGCCCTCAGCCGTGCCTCGTACGTCTTCCCCTCCAGGCCTTTCACCATCTTCGTAGCCCTCCTCTGGACACTCTCCAACAGTTTCATGTCCTTTTTATACTGTGGTGCCCAGAACTGCACACAGTACTCGAGGTGAGGCCGCACCAGCGCAGAGTAGAGCGGGACAATCACCTCCCTCGACCTACTAGCAATGCCGTGCTTGATGCACCCTAGGACACGGTTGGCCCTCCTGGCTGCCAGGGCACACTGCTGGCTCATATTCAACTTGTTGTCTACCACGACCCCCAGATCCCTCTCTTCTAGGCTGCTCTCCAGTGTCTCATCGCCCAGTCTGTACGTGCAGCCAGGGTTTCCCCGTCCCATGTGCAGGACCCGGCACTTGCTCTTATTGAACTTCATGCGGTTGGCGATCGCCCAGCTCTCCAACCTATCCAGATCCCTCTGCAAGGCCTTTCCACCCTCATTCGAGTCCACAACTCCTCCAAGTTTGGTGTCATCGGCAAACTTGCTCAAAATACCTTCTATTCCTACATCCAGATCGTTTATAAAAATATTGAAAAGTACCGGCCCTAAAATGGAGCCTTGAGGGACCCCACTGGTGACCGCCCGCCAGCCTGACGCAGCCCCATTCACCATAACCCTTTGGGCCCTGCCCGTTAGCCAATTGCTCACCCATCGTATGATGTTTTTATTTAGCTGTATGCTGGACATTTTGTCCAGTAGGATCCTATGGGAAACCGTGTCAAAAGCCTTGCTGAAGTCCAAAAAAATCACATCAGCTGGTTTCCCTTGGTCCACCATACGGGTGATCTTATCATAAAAGGAAATCAGGTTAGTTAGGCAGGACCTACCCTTCACAAACCCATGCTGGCTGGGACCAATGACTGCTTTGTCCCCCAGGTGCGCCTCAATATGTTCGAGAATCATCTTCTCCATGATTTTACCAGGCACTGATGTGAGACTGACAGGCCTGTAATTGCTAGGGTCTTCTTTCTGACCCTTCTTGAAAATCGGCACAACATTTGCCAGCTTCCAGTCTACTGGGACCTCTCCAGACTCCCAGGATCGTTGAAAAATAACTGAGAGAGGTTCCGCGATGACGTCCGCCAGCTCTTTCAGCACCCGGGGATGAATCCCATCCGGACCCATGGACTTGTAGGGATCCAGGTGGAGTAGCAAATCCTGCACACGTTCAGGGTCGGTAGGGAGTTTGTCATCCCCACCGTCCCGGTCCTCCAGCTCAGGGCACCCTGGGTCCTGAAGCCCATCATCGGCATTGAAGACAGAGGCAAAGAAGGCGTTAAGCGTCTCTGCTTTGCCTATGTCATCGTCTGTGAGGAGACCTTCCCTATCAAGGAGCGGCCCTATGTATTCTTTAGTTCTCCTTTTTCCATTCACATATCTAAAAAAACCCTTTTTATTTTCTCTCACAGACACAGCCAGCTTCAACTCTAGGTGTGCTTTAGCCACACGAATTTTCTTCCTACAAACACGAACAGCATCCCTGTATTCTTTCCATGTCACCTGGCCCTCCTTCCAGTAGCGAAACACTCTCTGTTTCCTCCTAATCTCCATAAGAATGTTCCTGGTCAGCCACGCCGGCCTCCTGCCGCGCCTGCCTGACTTGCGATATTTAGGAACTGCCTGTTCTTGTGCTTCTAGGAGGCATCGCTTAAAGAATGACCAGCACTGGTGGACATCGAGGCCTTCAAGAGCAGCTTCCCAGGGGACCTTGCTGACTAGTTCCCCGAGCAGCCTGAAGTCCGCCTTCCCCATATCTAGGGATGAGGTTTTGGTGGCACTTTTCCTTCTGTCACCGTAAATTTTGAACTCAACCACTTCATGGTCGCTATGACCGAGGCGGCCACCAATCACCACATCTCCCACCAGACCCTCTCTGTTTTCTAGCAACAGGTCTAGGAGATACACATACGCAAGCTCCAGTTTGGGGTAAGCAGCCTTATCTCTTCTTTTACAAGAAGTTTAATTTTGTTTGCAATGCACTGGAGATTCAGCAAGCAGTTTTCTCCACAGGGAGGTGAACCCAGCATTTCAGCTGGTACCGTCCACAAACATCAAGTTCACCTGTTCTTACAGCAAGACACAGAGGATACGCTGGGGGGAGACAGAACCAAGTAACACTTATGCCTTCTGTTGTTGCCTGTAGCTAAAAGCAACATGTACATCCCTGGGACACCATTCTAAAGATCAAATCGTTTCCCTAGCATTAAAGCTAGATCCTGGGTTATCTATGTTTGTCGAACTGCAGTTTTTCCATGCAGAGTTTGGTCAATTAGCAGAGTATTGAAAGTGATGACATCCATCTCTGATTACAAATTTCATAGAAAACAGACATCTAGATATGCTGACATGTTCTGACAGAGGTGTAGTGAGATAATACATGCTTCTTGAAATTCCTGTTCAAAAGGAATCTTTAGAGTTTGAAACAAGTTCTTTAGTTATCTGCCTAGATAACCTACAGAATTTCACACAATTTCACAGAATTTCTAGGTTGGAAGAGACCTCAAGATCATCGAGTCCAACTTCTGACCTAACACTAACAGTCCCCACTAAACCATATCCCTAAGCTCTACATCTAAACGTCTTTTAAAGACTTCCAGGGATGGTGACTCCACCACCTCCCTGGGCAGCCTGTTCCAGTGCCTAACAACCCTTTCAGTAAAGAAGTTCTTTTGTTGTATCTTTATAACGAATTCCAATGTCCAATGAGATTTATAGTCCTTACATTTGTTTCTCTGTCCGTCTGCCGCTTCCTTATCATGAGTTGCAGTGTCTTGTTTCGAGATATACAGTCCTTGTCTGGGGATTGTCCTTGCCTCCCCAATGCCTCCCCAATGCCTCCTTAATCAAATACCACAAGGAGTTTCATAATTCCACAGATCAAACTATGACCTGAAGCATCATTTCAACTTCTACAGTAGTTTTCAAGGAAGAGTTTTGAAGTGCGGTAAAATATTGGAAGTAAATAACAGCCTGTTGCCCAAACCCTATTTATCTGAACACAATATTCCCTTCTACATAGGCTTGAGGACAAATCCGCGTGAAGGTAAAAGGAAGCAAAGCCTGCTGGCAAGTATTTGAAATTGTTTCCATTTGTGTTATGTATTAGCAAGAGCCATAGTCTTGAGAGAAGACTTTCACTAATGTGTCAAGGAAGTAAGTAACTCTGTTACAAAAAGAGCCCTCAATAATCCAAGTTGCAACACCATCATGGCATGGATCGACAGCTCCCATAAACGACCCAGTTCCCCAGCTTTCTGATCTGCATATCACTAGCAGGCTGTTAGTGCAACTCTCTGTGCAGTCTGCTCCAAGCAGTAAGAGTTGTGAACACAGCTCCTGCAGCCAAAAGTACCTGTTACTCAGATTCATGCATCACCAACAGAAGATGAGCATGATATACATGTACCATATAATTTTAAGGCAACGTTATAGCAATGGTTATTTCTAGCAAGTAGTAATTTACTTTTTTATTTTTTTAGTGCTTTACTCATTTGTAGGTCATGCTTTTCTACAAACCATATCAGCATACGTGAATGGCTTATGTCAGATTTTTATATGAAAACAACAGATAAGACCAAGTCGGTCCCATTCATGACATGGAACACTGCTTTAGAATGTCTGATGCAGCAATTTGTAAGTACACAGAGCTTACTCCACCCTAAAGACTTGATAAACAAAGAGACATTTAGAAAGCTCAACTGTGAAATGACTGAAACAAAAGGGTGTATTTCCAGCTTCAGTTCCCTAAAGCGTGTAAGTACTTCTCAGAAACAGAAGACAGGACAATGCCCTGAAGAGCTTCAGTCTAGTTTTAGACATGATGTTACAAATCTTGAGGTCTCTTCCAACCTAGAAATTCTGTGATTCTGTGAAAGCTAACTATGATAAAAGTAACACAGCCAGTGTTTCAGTAGCATCGAATCCCTTTTCTATGTTACCCACCTTAACCCACACTGCAGGTCAAATAGCTCTACTGTAAGCACTGCTGTAAGCCCCCAACACACATCTTAAGAGGAGCGTAATGCACACCCAGAAACTCAGTTGGAGCATCAGCAGCTTCCTGGTCTGCGTACAGCTTTGTACACATGCATGAATTTACAGTTAACTGGCAAATGTTCAAACACCACAAAGAAATGAGCAGCACATCACAATTGAGGACTCTAGGCTGACGTTAGGAGCAGACTTTCAAGCATTTGTGGAATAACCACATAGCTTTAAATGCGGTGATCTACTGTTTCAAGGAAAAGATGCTGAATAGCCCAAAAACACATCTCAGTTCCTCTTAAACCACTTCCATCTTCAAAGAAACTCATAAAGCCACAGATTTCCAAGAACTTTGAAAAGAGCATCTTCCCACACGCTGTCTCCTTGTGTCTATTACTGACATGCTTATTTGCCACCATCTATCATCGAAACACGTGCTCAGCTAACACCTAAAGTACTGACTGATCCCAGCACTCGCTGCTAAACCTAAAACACCACCAAGATACACAATAACTGAAGGAGCACGTCCATCCTCTGCTGGCACCGACCAACCTTGGCGCTGCCTGCACACGACAGTATTGAGCTTTGGCTGTTTGTACACTTTATCACGGCAAGCCCCATCTACTATTTATTCCTTATGATCCACCCAGCGGGATCAGCTTTCTCACTTTTAATAACCTTTGTTTATTTAAGCCATCTGATCAAAGGCTATCAAGATACTCTATTTAAAATGCTCTCAATCCTTAAAATCACTCGGGATCAAGCCACCAGCTCGCTCCCGAGCTCCAGGAGCAGCTTCCCAGCCCCACGCACCCTGCCTCAGGAACCCGCTTCAACCCGCAGCAGCGGCGAGCACATGGCAGGCAGCGATCCTGGTGGTTAGAGGGCGAACAGGTTGTGAGTGAATTCACCAGATTAAATAACTTTTTTTTTTTTTTTTTTTTTTTTTTTTTTTTTTTTGAGGAAGATCTTCAGGAAAACAACCAACCAACCAACCAACCAACCAACCAACCAAAAACACAGTTGAGGTGCACTGTTAAAATGTAACAGCCACTGGTTTTTCTCACAGGACGCTGGCTGACCCACGAACCCCCCTTGAAGCCCTCCCACCCCTAAAAAAAAAAACCAAAGCTTAAAGGGCATTTCTTAAGCTCGCAGCTGCTGCCTGACGGCGTTTTCCAGCTCACACCCGACCTCCTGCCCCAGGAGCCGCCCAACGCCCGGCGGCAGCGAGCCGAGGCAGCCCAGCCGAGGCACGTCCCGGGGCAACTGCGAGCGCTGCTCGCTGCCGGGAGCTTTTTATTCACCTCTCCCCAGGGCAGGGCAGGGCAGGGCAGGTGGTGAACAAACAGAAATGGTTGCTGGGCTATCCGTGGTCAAAATGAGTTTTGGAAGCGCACGCAATGTGTGCTCGCTGAAGTGGCGCACCGCACGTTGCCCTTGTGCTTGGTGATTCGCTGGAAGCCCAGCGGGGAATAACCTGCGCAGACAGCACAGCGGTCCCGAGCAGCAGAGTTCCCCCACTGCTGCCTGCTAATAACACTGTGCAGGACAGAACTCCCACTCTCTGATTCAAACGAGGATCTCATGTTTGAAGAAAGTTCAGCCTTCCTGGAGCGCCCTGCCTTTAGAACTGCCTCCCCGAGGACTCTGTCAGCCAGGTCTCTAAACAGGCCAGTGTCTGCCCTCTGGAAATCCACGGCAGCGGTTCTGCAAACTGCCTTCCTTACTTCGCCACAGATGAAAAAAGCCTATCGCTTCATGATGGCTGTGCCCAAAGAGACCTCCAACCATCATGTCACCCACAGGTCCTTCCCTGTTTGCAAACAACAGGTCAAGTGGGGCACCTTCCCTTGCTGCTTCCCTCACCACCTGTGTCCACACACCCCAGGAGTCTCTCAGACCTTTTCCTCCTTACTGCACTGTATTTCAAGCAGACACCTGGCAAGCTGAAGTCCCCCATGAGAACAAGGGTAGCAAACATGAGACTTCCCTTGCTGCGTATGCAGTATTTTATCTGTGGTTTTTGTTTGTTATTTTGCTGGGGGGGGGGGGGGGGGGAGGGGGGTGGAGGGAGAGGGATGTTCTTTTTTTTTCTTCCCCGTTCTTCTTTCTTTCTTTTTCTTTTTTCTTCTTCCCTCTTCCCCATATGATTGCCTTGCTGTCCTCTCTCTCACATTGTTCTGTTTGTGTATTGGAATTGCCAGCTCCTATTCATGGTCAACCATTCATCCAGTTCTCAAAGATCACAAATGTACCCAATGTATTTACCTCCTGTAGTGCTACAGGACATTGTACTTATGTCTGGAAATGGATACATATGGCATACAGAATCTAATGTTTGAATGACCACTTAATCTGTAGTGTCACAGCTGCAGAAACCTGCGGAGCATCAGCAGACGTCTCCTACCAATTGAGTTGTATGTTTCCTACATTCCTTCTTGCTTATTTTTCATCCATAAAGAACAGAATTTCCATTCATGCAGACCTCAAGAGGAATTCATCCTTAGTTGTAGAGTAGTGACAGGTAGTTGATAATACACAGTATCATCCAAAGAAGAAATTCCTTCAGCAATTCTTTCACCTCATAAAGAATAGTAAATAAGTGCACATTTTAAACTGTATTTCCTTGTTTGTTTATTGCTCTTTGACAACAAACATGGAGTGAATAGTAGGGACTCTAATATTAAACTTAACATTAGCAAGACTTGTTACTTCCACAAAAGTAGAAATAATCCAACAAAAAGATGACGATTCTCATCTCACAATTGAGATGAACAACATCGAATAATGAAGTATGGTTTACCTAACCGTTTAGAATATAGTATTTTGCAATCTACTCAGAAAAATTGTAAATGTGCCACAAGACAATAGGCCCATTTATCATGTTGTAACAGGCGCCTCATGATGTGGACAAATTTATTCTGTGCTTGCAGCAAGGAAAAATGCAGTCCTTTCATATCTACAGCCACACGTTATACACTACTTGCCCAGATGACAGCAGAGTAGAAATCCCTTTGCTAAGTACATCTAATAATCCACAACAACACTTTCAAATATGCCCACTTGTAGTCCACTGCTAACATAAAACTAACCTGACTTTCCAAAGTGCCTTTTTTTATATGTTGGAGAGAGTTATGGATAAAAGTTAGACTCATTTAAGTGCGGACATTCTGCTCTCTGCATTCAAGGTTGTGCAGCTATTAAGTGTATGCTTTTCAGTGAGTACTGTACTCTTACAAAAAGGTTTGCTTTTCATCCTGAACTGATTACCAACAGAAGTCAATCAAAGGATACATGTAGCCCTTGCAGACTGGGAATTCAAAAGAATTATCTGTCTTCTAAAAAAAGACATGAGTAATTAGGACAAAGAAAATACTGTATTTGCCCATCTAGCTTACCTAGAAAATGCTGAATTTGATCCTCTGTTTTGCTTGTTTTGCTTGTTTGTTTGTTTTCTACAGTAATGGTACAGAAACAAACAACACGCTTTGATATTCCCAAAGTGCAATTTTTTCAAAGCCCCAACAAACAAAACCTTCAAGTGAAATAAGCAGTTCCCTTCATTTCACAACCAGACCATAACAATTTTTTTATTTTTTTTTTATTTTTTGTGGAGAAACAAAAAACTTCTCGGTCATGCAATAGGACACAAAGTAATTTTAGATGTGATATTTTTTAAAGTACGTTCATGTTCCTTTTCAATAACAAATTGATCTTTAGGCTATTTTAATCTCAAGCACGGCTCGTATAAAATGTATGAAGTATTTAGAAAAAAGAAGTCAGAGGTCAGTCATTATCAATACCAGGTAAGATTCCGGAAACTGTATTTTCTAGCTAGAGAGTGAAATAAATTATGTAGTTTGTTATTGTTTCTGACCCAATGAAATGAAGCAGAATGTTCTTTCAGAAAACCTAAATTACACAGGTACAGTGCACTTCACAGTGCAATTTTTGAAAAATATTTTAAGTTAGTGAAATAAAAACAAGTAAACAATATAAATTACTTCTTCAATGTTAAAAGGTCTTTGAATGATATGTCCATAGATACTGAATTAATTACAATCCATCTCAGATTCACTCAAACTGTGTGAACATCACAAGCACCTCATGATTTGATCATGACCAGAAGAACTAAAGGGCATTAAGTGGTTCATCCATGGCTGCTACTTACCAAGACCATCTGTAGTGGGTTTCCATGGCAAAGTTTTGGTAGCAGGGGGCCATAGGGGTGGTTTCTGTGAGAAAGATCTAGAAGCTGCCCCATGTTTGGGAAGGGCCCCATTGTTTTCCAGAGCTGAGCCAATAAGCGCTGTTGTCTTGTGCCTCTGTGAGAGCATATTTAAGACAGGGAGAAAAACGCTGCGCCACACAGCAGCTGGGAGAGTGAAGGGAGTGAGGAACGGCACCAAGGTCAGTGCAGAAGGAGGGGGAGAGGTGCTCCAGGCGCCGGAGCAGAAGTCCCCTGCGGCCTGTGGTGAGGACCATGGTGAAGCAGGATGTCCCCCTGCAGCCCATGGAGTACCACGGTGGAGCAGGGCTCCACGCTGCAGCCCGTGGAGGAGACCACGGTGGAGCAGGTGGCCCTGCAGCGACGGAGGCTGCCGCCTGTGGAAGACCCCTGCCGGAGCAGATTGCGGGCCGGACCTGTAGCCCGTGGAGAGGAGCCCACGCAGGAGCAGGTGACCTGGCAGGAGCTGCTGCCCGTGGGGGAGCCAGGTTGGAGCAGTTTGCTCCTGAGGGATGGAGCCCGTGGTACGGACCCATATCTGGAGCAGCTCTGGAAGAGCTGCTGCCTGTGGGAAGCCCACGCCGGATCAGTTCATCAAGGACTGCATCCCGTGGGTGGGACCCCACAGCACAGGGGACAAGAGTAATTGAGAAGGAGCGGCAGAGAAGAAGTGCTGTAGACTGACCATAACCCCCATTCCCCCGTTCCCCTGCGCCGCTCGGGGGGAGGAGGTGGAAGAGGGTGGATGGGGGGGGAAGGTGCTTTTGGTTTCTTTCCTTTGTTTCTCGCTTCTCTAGCTTGTTAGGAATGAGCAAGAAATCTTACCCTCTTCTTCTGCTGAGTCTGTTTTGCCCGTTCCAATAATTCTTGCATGATTTTCTCGTCCTTATCTCAACCCTTGAGCCCTTTTCACATATTTTCTCCCCATTCCTCTTGGAGGAGGGGGAGTGAGAGAGCGGCTGTGGTGGAGCTCGGCTGCCCACTCGAGCGGAACCACGCCATTGATTAACATCTGGGTGGCAGATGAGCAGGGGAAACATCTTCCAAACTTGCCAATATTTTCTTGATAATGAACTCCAAGTCCTTCTTCTCTGCTCTCCGCTTCTGAAGGTTCTGTCACCTCCTCAGGAAGCAGAAGCAGTACAATGGGATTTAGAAGATCCAGCTCGAGCATAAGCACCAGTTAGAGGAAGCAATGCTTTCTAGTTAGTCCAGTGTTTGAAGAGAGTTCCTCTGGCTTTCTAAGAACATCTCCTAGTGCAAAGCAGCTGATTGATCTGACTGGGCAATGAAAGCAAAGGAAGTGCAAAGCAGCAAATGCTTGAGAGAGGGCAAAAGAGATGCATGTCAAGCGTCTGGGGGGGAAGAAGGCCGTCAGCTCTTAACAGATTCTTTGCCATCTCATTTGTTTCTCAAAGACATCACATTTAGTGAAGACAGTAGCGTTTGACTCCATGTGCTGTAGTAACCACCTAATGGAGGTTAAAGAACAGACACAAGGGTAGCAAAGTCCTTCCCTTGCTTCTCACACAAGGACAAAACTCTTACCTGAGAGAAATGCAGATTCATTTCTCAAATCTCACAGCACTTTTGGACGCCATTGGCTATGGCTTACCTCTTACGGATTTGAAGATTTCCGTAGGGCTGACTGATTTAGATGGGGAGAGGTTGAAATTAGCACACTTGTCAATGTGCTATTAATTTGGAAACATAGTCATATTTTTATTTATTATTTTTTTTTTTTCCCTAGACCTGTTAATACACTAGGCAGTCCCAGGAAGCGTAAAACTTTGAGCCATGCTCTCCAGCATTTGCATTCTGCACTTTCTGTAGGTTCTTTATTCTGGAATCAGAATTCTGACAATCTCCTCAACAGCATAGCGATGCAAAATCCGCAGACCCAGATAAAAGAGCCTCCCATCCATGGTTGTATGATTGTCAGACACGCGTTCTTTTCTATGAAGTGGTTCTCAGTGTTTGAAGATAGATGACTACCCAACACGGAACTGTCTCAAGTTTCCAGAGGGAGACAGCTTTGTAGAAATCATAGACAAATTTCATGACAGGTGGCCTAGCATGGAATTGATTCTTAACAAGTTTGGTAGAATAGCCTTGTAGACTTCAAAGCTGGTACATCATCATTTGAACACTCCTTCCAAGGTGTCTGTATTTGAAGTGTGGATTTCCTGTAGCTGGAGTGTTCCCTGACTCTGAAATATTAGACTCTAACTTGCCAAAAGCTCTTGTAACTCTGAAGGACAAGTTAACATTTCTGAAACAAGAGAGAGACTGGCAATACCTGAAAAGCATAAGTTCAAGGTTGATTTTAGTGAACAAAATCAGTTAAGCCTGTTAAAATAATAACGATAATGATAATAACAATAACAACACAGACAGTAAACTACACAGTATTCCTTTTCTCCTTGTTATCTGGGATACATTTTCTGCAAAATTGAAACGTCTCACTGGACAGAAATTCCATATTTCAAGCATTTCAAGAACATAGAATTCATGAAGAAATTAATCTCTTTATGAATAAGAGTGTGTGACTAAAAAAAGACAGATGAGCTGCGTTTTTCATGCTCTGTGAGAAATTTCTCATCCAAAGGCAAAGAGTTTCTGGCATTCAGGTGACACAGGCAGGCACAAAAAGGCATCCTTTAAATCTAGTACCGTGAACCAAACTTGACTGGAATTGACACTGTTCCTGTAAATTGACACTGTTCCTTTCATTTCATTAGACCAACTACACAGAGTTGTATAGAGAAGACTATTCTTGTGAAGAAGAGTTGTATAGCATAGCCTAAGTACCCTCAATCGAAGCAGGTAAAATCATACCTAGTAAAGAACAAAAGAACATGTCTTTCTTTCATGAGCTAAGTGTAAGAGCATTCCCAAAATTCCGTCCTGACTTGGGGAACAACAAACCAAAACTGTGCAGAAGAAATCATGAGCCACTGGGATGAGTGCTCTGGCAAGCAGACCCAGACTCTTCAGATTCTTTGCAGCAAATCTACCCAGGCTATCATTTGCACTTCCTATCTACTTCAGTGCAACCAACTTTTGATTTATCCTCGGAGTATTTCTCAAGTTTTTCAGTCCTTCCCCAGACCTCTCGCCTTCACACGGGCCATGAAGCCCACCTTCAGCCAGAGAGGAGGCGTGGCCACCGTGAAGAAAGAAAATGAATGGGGACAGTCCCTGCCACCTCATCCTAGTACGACGTACTGGGACCAGGTTGCCATAGGCGTCTGTCCCTGGAGTGGAGCAGGGTGGAGCATTAATCAGAAAGGAATTTGTCTCCATTGCCGAGAGCAAGCCACATTTCCTCATGGATATCACAAGTCTTCTTTTCATTCCCTGTGGAGCTCTTGAAGCCCTCTGCTCAGGGAACCTCACTGCTGGAGACCCCTGTATGTTCTACAGGGACTCCTGGTACCTCAAGTGACCTGAGGCGTGGATTTCACAGCTCAACTGGAAGCTTGAGCCATGCATAAGCCTTAGGTATTGCAACCTGTTCCTTCCTTAGATCTCTCCTTACCTACGTATGGACAAGATTGTCAGGTGTTGTTTTTGAACCTTCCAGTACCCACTAATCACTGAATTGAAAAAGCCAATCTGCAAGCAAGGACTGGATTTCCAACAAAAAACGGAGAGAAGCCCTGGCAAAGCTGTTGTGAACAATAGCCCCCTCTTGTGTGTTAAAGGGGCAGCAGGGCTGTGTCTGCATAGGCCTGAGCTTTGGAGCTTTACGCAAACTTGGTAAACTTGTGAGGAAAGCAACCAGTGCAAGTGGCTTCCCCAAGGGGTGACTGCACAGAAGCGAACGCCTGACAGTGGCTGCCCAAGCTGACGGCTTAGCTCTGGTCTGGATATATCATAAGCTTTGTTGTGCAGGGTAGAAGTGAATTTCCGTCATGAAAAACAGCCCAGTGCTGGATGATATCATGTTTATTTCATAAAGAAGCAAGGAGGGAGGAAAACATGACTGTTTTCTAAGACTCTTGCACATCCTCAGCACATTGAGCATGTACGTCCTAGCACTGCACTAGTAAGGGAAGACCTCAACCAGGAGCAGATTATTCTTCATTAATTTAAACTGGGGGAGCGGGAATCACACCAGACAAAGACGTCCTTTTCACCAACATAGTTTATTTTGCCTGTCATGGCTCTATACAAAGACAGTAAAAAGGCAACAAATAAGGCAATATTCCCTCCTTCCCCTTCCCTCTCCTCCCCTCTACTTCCTTCCCTGGCTCTCTCCTCCCCTATACTCCCCTACACTCATCCCCCTAAGCTCCCCTACACTCTCCTCTCCTACACTCCCCTATACTCTCCTCCCCTACGCTCCCCTACACTCTCCTCACCTACAATCCCCTCCCCTACACTACCCTACACTACCACACACTACTCTACACTCCCCTACACTATGCTCCCCTACACTCCACTACGCTCTGCTCCTCTACCCTCCCCTTCACTCAGTTCCCCTACCCTCCCCTTCACTCAGTTCATTCATTCATTCATTTCATATTCATTTTTGTTGCTTAAGATAACTGTTTGAATATTTTTCAATAGAATTTTGCCATGATCTATTTTGTGAAGTCTAGAAAACAGACCCCCACCCCCCCCAAAGAAAAGGAAAAAAAAAAAAAAAAGAAAAAAAAAGAAAAGTAAAGATGCTTAGTCCTTTAAAAAAATACTTATTCATTTGGTGGGATGGAGGAAGTTAAACATGTTTTCTATTCTATCCATGTAGACTGTGCTCAGTAGAAGTTTCTGTAAAATTCTGCTGACAAATGGCAGAATCCATCTGGACTGCTCTAGGAAGTGGAACAGACCCACAGTGGACAGGAAAATGTACTATCAGAACAATTAGGAAATCAAATCTATTGTGATCTAAGTTACTGACAAGTGTTAAATGAATTCCCTCCGTTCCTATTTGGCATGGAAGAAATGGGCACAGAAATGACTCATTTACCCTAAGTATGTCTCTGTCACCTTCTCAGCTCCAACACGATTCTCCTTTTCAGCTTGACCTCAGTGTAAACTGTGAGTCTCTGTTAAGCGTCATGCACCAAGTGTCAGAAGCGACTGTGCTCTGACCAAGACTCCCTGTGCTAGACAAGCTATGGAGAGCAGAAATCTTTTTGTAGTGGTCCTAGGAGAAGGCAGTTTATTTGGCTGCAGCTCTTCTTAGAACACTAAGGAAAATCTATTCCTCAAAGGCTGCATCTCTAGTAGATGCTGGGATGGAGCAAGAATGTAGTTTTGCAATAAATCTCCAGTCATCACATTTACTCCATGCAGCTGGAGTTTCAGAGAGGATTAGTGGTACTTGAATGAATGCTCTCTCTAAAGAAACAGATCTGTTTCTGTGAGAGATCTGTTTCAGGTGCAAAATCAATGTATTGCAAGCCCGAAACGGGAGATCAAAAGCCAAACTAATCACCTGTTCTACAAAGAGATCTGAATGCAATTTTGCAGGCATTTTCTTCCAATGGTGCCAAATGAATCTAGTCCAATGCTCATATACGCTGGAACCACATGACGAATACGTAAGGCCTTTAGCCTTAGCTGCTTTGGTCTACTGATCTTCTCCAATTGGACTGTCTTGCTCGTTACTGTACCTCCAAGGGAACAGAACACGGTTTGGATAAATTCACAATCTAGAAAGAGCTCCGGCAGAAACATAGGCATTCCTTGCTACCATCATCACAGAAGGTGCAGCAGCCACAGGGCCGCTTCATTCATTCACTCACGCACAGAGCACCAAGAACAAATCCTCATTTGTTACAACAAATACTCATTTGTTGCAAAAATAGATTATTGCTCCATCCCCACATCTGAGTAGATGCAGCCTTTGATGAAGAGACGTTCTTTAGTGTTCTAATCAAAGTCATTGCTTATTAACTGCTTTTAAAAAGAATACTAAGATGAGGTCTACAATTTACAGCACAGTGGTTGACCCAGACATCCTCAAGGGTCTGTCCCAAAAAGGTTATTTTGTTGCATAATTCTCGAAAACGCCAGGAGGTGTCATCTTGAATTACCTTACGTAATCACCTTAGACTAATCACCTTATTACCTTAGTCTTTCCCCAAATGTTTTCGTGCTCAGTCTCAATTCCTCCTGCCTCATTTACACACATAGAGCAACCAAGATTGATTCAAGTGCATCCTTCCCCTTGTAGGAGGCAAATAAAAGGTCTAGTGCCTAAAACATTCTTCTTGATTTGTTCTAGTTGCTTGCACCAAACTGTAAGATGTTGCAAATACTGGTTTCCTAAATGTGTTAGCTCTTCTCCTTTGTCCGGCATTTGGTAAGGCCTGCCATCCAATATCTCCAAAGGGGCTTAGTTTGACCAAGTTTACCTAAATTATGTTACTTTGGTGAAAAGCGCGTGTTTTCACCACAATGATATCACAACAACTCAGACTTTGGTGAAAAGAAGTTGCGATTTCTTTATGCGTCTCTCATGTACATGGGAAACCAGTCTTCATGACAAAAGTTTTGGAATCGCTGCCCTGGAATCCATTATTATTGTTATTAATATTGTAATTATTAAATAATTATTAAATGATGATTACTTATTAATTATATTATTAATTAATAAATAATAATAATAATAATAATAATAATAATAATAATAATAATAATAATAATAATAATAATAATAACAACAACAAAAACATCATCATCATTATAAAACATGTGGATGTGGCCTGGAGGAAGCTGCGGCCCATGGAGAGCCCCCACAGGAGCAGGCCCTGGGCTGAAGCTGCAGCCCATAGAGAGGAGCCCACGCAAGAGTACTGCATGGTAGTACTGCTGCACAAACCTGTGCACCCTCTAGGCACTAGCAGCATGGAGATGGGGACACCCTGCCCCAGGGTCTGACCGCAGCAGCTGCACACGCAGCCCACAGACACCCATGCACGCAGAACAGAACAGAAGAGACAGCCCTCATCTATGAAATAGTCCTGAACAATTTTATTCAGAAGCCCCGTCCTCGGGACTGAAGCTGCCATCTGTGGGGAGCTCCCTGGTACTGTCAGCCTCACGTTGCTCTAGGTCTTCTGTGATGCAGCTGAAGCAGTAACTCCTGCGGAGAGCCCGAAGTGCTCTCCTGAAGAGGGGGGGCAATTGCGAGCGAGCCACAGCGTGCGGGAGGGCAGCGGTGCCTGTGGGGGTCAGAGAGCTGTACGTGAGGGGCTGGGATGGAACTGGGCATGGTCCTGCCTGCCCCCGCCACCAAGGCTTTCCCTTGGGGAGGGGACAGTTGGACATGGAGGGACCCTGTGCGTGGAGTGCTGCCAGCCTCCGTGCCGTGGGCTGGGATGGCTCCATACTTTAGGACATACCTGGCCCTTCCTCTGGCACCGATTGGAAGTGTGAGGAACACTGTGCACTGCTTCTATGCTCGGAGGAAACCTGCATGGGGAGAGAAAACCACAGCCCTGTGGGCCACTGTTTGGCCATGCTCCGGGCCCCGATGCCCCCGATGCCAGATGGATAAGGGATGAGGGGCCTCGAGGCCCACCGACAGGGGTCTGTGGCTTCCATGACTGTGGGACGAGGAAGGTATACCTTGCTTACCTCTTGCAGAAGGCCCCCAGCCAGGGGAGAAGGTGCTGCTTCTTCTTCCTCACATGCTGATGGGGTGAGAGGTGCTGTCCTGGCCTCCAACACAGGGTGCGCAGCCAGGGGAGAGGCTGAAGCTTTTCCCTCTTTGGGCATGCAGGCAGGGGGGAGCTCCTCGGGCCCAGGAACTGCGGCCATAGGAGCAGCTGAAGGCCTGGCATCTGCCTCACCAGATGGGGCAGGAGACGTGCTGGGCAGGACGTCGTCTGCTTCTGCCACAGCTTCTATCCTGGGGCTCTCTTCCCACTCTTCCTGAATGTCCTGCAGAATGGTCTTACTCGTTGTGGAGCAAAAGTAGGGAAGGCGCTGGCCCGCAGTCCTCACTGCCACCTCCTGCCTGCCCGATGCACTGGCTGCAGTGCTGTCAGCTGTGTCACCGTCGTCTGCTGCCCAGATCCTTCGCAACCTCGGAACCTTCACGCTGCTCGGCCAGGACTCGTTCCACCGGGACAACTGGCAGCCTTCCCTCTCCCCGCTCGGAATGATCTGCATTGCTGGCCGAAAGGAGGAGCACCCATAGATATCCCAGTTGATCTTGACCCGGTCTTTCAATGTCGGCGGTCTTTTCTGGCTGCTTGTGGAAGGGCCGGGCATAGCAGCAGCCAGGGGAGAGGCTGAAGCTTTTCCCTCTTTGGGCATGCAGGCCGGGGGGAGCTCCTCGGGCCCAGGAACTGCGGCCATAGGAGCAGCTGAAGGCCTGGCATCTGCCTCACCAGATGGGGCAGGAGACGTGCTGGGCAGGACGTCGTCTGCTTCTGCCACAGCTTCTATCCTGGGGCTCTCTTCCCACTCTTCCTGAATGTCCTGCAGAATGGTCTTACTCGTTGTGGAGCAAAAGTAGGGAAGGCGCTGGCCCGCAGTCCTCACTGCCACCTCCTGCCTGCCCGATGCACTGGCTGCAGTGCTGTCAGCTGTGTCACCGTCGTCTGCTGCCCAGATCCTTCGCAACCTCGGAACCTTCACGCTGCTCGGCCAGGACTCGTTCCACCGGGACAACTGGCAGCCTTCCCTCTCCCCGCTCGGAATGATCTGCATTGCTGGCCGAAAGGAGGAGCACCCATAGATATCCCAGTTGATCTTGACCCGGTCTTTCAATGTCGGCGGTCTTTTCTGGCTGCTTGTGGAAGGGCCGGGCATAGCAGCAGCCAGGGGAGAAGGCGATTTAGCATCTCTGGGTGCTGATGCACCCATAGGATTCTTGTCCCCCTCACTGGCAGGACCTGCAACCTGCGCAGAATCTGCTGGCTCAGCATTGGTTGGCCCTGACATGGCAAGAGATGCGCTCTGTGCGGGGCTGACTGCCTCTCTGGCAGAATCTCTGCCAGTGCTGTGGGGTGAGCCAGGCCCCTGCTGGTGGGCTGCGTCTGGGTCCCAGTGAAGGTTCCAGGTGGCTTCCTTCTGCTGCCTCCCTCCTGGCTTGGAGATCCCAGCAGCAGCTCTTGTGTCCTCTCGAGCATGGCCATCTTTTCGTCTCCGTGTTGCTGGCATCTTTTCAGTCTTGGTGGCCGGCACCTGGGCTGTCCTTGCGGGTGTTGCCACACTGCTGGGAGGGGCGTAGTGCCTTTGTACCCTCAGCTGCACCCTGGGTCTTTGGCTCCTGGCTGCAGCATGGCTTGGGGTTGGCCTGTTGTCTTGCTGGGGTCTGGCCTGCAGAGGCGCCAGAATGGATGCGGGGGCTTGCAGGGCTGTCCCCCGGCTCTCGGCAGTTGCTGCCATTTGCTCTTTTCTCACGTGTCCTTGAGGACGTGGGACGACCTCGGGGAGTCTGACAGCCTTGGTGCTCGTGATGCAGTCTCTGCATGGCACAGAAGAGGTGGAGCCTGCTACTGACAGACTGGGCAGCCGGGGGATAGTTGAAGCTCCCACTGAATGCCGATGTGTAGTTCTCAGTGTCGCTGCCTGCCTTGGCAGAGGCGGCAAGGCTGGTAGAGGATCTCTCCGTTCACCGGTGGCACTGCTGCCGGGCAGTGCCTGCCTCAGCTTCAGGCTGTCTGTCTGCAAGGGAAGCCAAGGAGAAAGGTGATGTTACCGTAGTCCTTTCCCACCTGCCCACCTCCAGCACCTGCCCACCTGCCCCCTCCAGCACGTGCCGCCTCCTTGTCAGCAGCTCCCAGGGCTTGGGAAGGCATCTGGCCCCATCTCACTTGGGCTCCCTACCTGTGTGCTCTTCTTCCTAGAGGCCTGTGACTTCTGTGGGCAGTGGAGCTGTGGCAGCCTCACCCCGTGGATGGACAAGGATGGAGTCTGGCTGCACAGCGGTCCTGCCTGTGGCGGTTTGGGTTGCACCTGTGGGGAGAAGGAGGTGTGGGATGGTGGTGGCTGCGCTGCCACCAGCATCCCTTGTGGTGCCTGGACACCCAGCCCCACCTCAGTGCCACATCCTTCGGACAGAGTGCTGCCCGACCCACGCGAGTCACAGCCATCCCAGGCCTCAGCTCTGCCCCAGAGAAACCCCTGGGGCACGAGAACCTGGGCCTGGACCGCAGACACTCAGGGCCAGGCCTCGCGCCCCGGTACCATGCTCCGCCACCTGGCACTCTCTCTCCTGTGTCTGCCCTCTCCCTCCCTCCCTGTCCCGCACCTGGTGGTGCTTCTTCATGCTCGGCAGCCCTTTGTTGGGCTGGGAGCAGGCCTTCGCCTCTTGCTCCTTCGGCATCCCTTTGTCCTCTCACAGAGACAAAGAAACAGGCACCCAGGGCAGCTGCTGCCTCCTGACGGCGCTGCACTCCTGGGAGTGAGCACCACGGGGGCTCGGGCCATATAAGTCACACCGTCACCATGGGGACGCTTGCCGTGTCACAATGGTCTTGTGGCCTGACGCCGCCCCACGTCACAAAGCCTGAGTGCTTGCTGTGGAGCCTCCTTGTTCCCGGCAGCCTCCCATCAAGACACCAGCTCACAGCAAGGTGGGGGTCAGGAGACACCTCTGGGCTGCTCTAGTCCAGGCCCGCTCTGTCATCGTGGCAGCCCTCTGCCGGACATTTCTCCAGAGGCGCTGTCATCATCCCGCACAGGCTCACTCTTGCCTGCACTGGGGCTGTTGGAAGTGCCTGGAACTACACTGTGCCTGGCACGGGGCAGCCCTTCTTGTGTTAGATCTTTTCCTTTGTCCGGCATTTGGTAAGGCCTGCCATCCAATATCTCCAAAGGGGCTTAGTTTGACCAAGTTTGCTCCTGGGGGATGGATGGAGCCCGTGGTAGGGAGCCGTGTGCGAGCAGTGCTTGAGGAGCTGCTGCCTTTGGCAGCCCCTGCAGGCTCAGTTCGGGAGTCCCGTGTGAGGGATGAAGTTCTGTGTTTTTTGTTTTGTTTTGTTTTTGTGAAGAAAGCGGGTGTTGAAGAAGGAAATGCAGAGTTGCCTTTGTTTGTCACTCGATGGTCTTGAGGTCTCTTCCAACGTAGACATTCTGTGATTCTGTGAAGTCACAAACGCCAAGGCGTCACACTGGCTGGCTCTGCAGCACAGATGCCAGGAGTGCCGCTTGGCATGGCGGCGGCGGCGCGGTGCCCCAGCCCCAGGCCCGTCCCAGCCCCAGCGCACGTCGCCCTCCGCTCCCCCATGGAGCCCCCCGCTGCCTCAGCAGCCCCGCGGCGGACGCCCCATGGCGGAGCCGCCCCCGAGGAGAAGGAGCCCGCAGCCCTCTGCCCGCACCGCACCGCACCAAGCGCCGTGCAACGGCTGCCACCGCTGCGGGGGCTCCTGGTGTGAGCGGCAAGCGGTGGCAAGGGGGGGCTGCGCTTCCTGCGTCGAGCTGCTGGACACCGGCTTGCCTGGGCAATTGCCCATGTTGCTGAGGAAGCAACAGAGCCAAAGCCCTTGGGGCTGAAGATCCAGCACGGCTGGGGAGGAGGCTTTGGCATTTCTGCACAATGCTGCTCAATCCTGCTTGGGAGCCCAGCCTCAGGTGCGGAATGAAGCCAAGCAAGCTCGAGGGAAACTGTGTGCTGGTAACTGGTCAGTTCTTGCTTTCTTTTTCATTCCTCACGCCTAAGAAAACCTAACTCTTTCAAGCACTTGTTGGATGGACTTGATTCTGGGTGTGCTCCTTAAGCTTGTTTGGCAGCTGTTGAACCCCGCTACACTTGCAGGAGACCTATGCTCGAGTTGATGCTTGCTGTGATCAAGCGCTGTTCTTTTGCTCTTCTTTGCTTTGGGGATGGCGGGTGAGGTTGCAAAGAGTTTTCAGGAGGATTCCTCTTTTCCTTTGCAGAATGCCAGACTGCGTATTAGAGCTGATCTTCATCTCTGCTCGGAAAAGCTTCACGGGCCAAAAGAGAATGGAGATGAGGAAGGCAATGGAGAATGATGAGGACTATTTGCAGTCAGCACCCGTAAGCTTTGTGAAAGAATCAGGTGCATTTCTGTAGTGGTAGAAAGCGTAGCTGGAAAGACTTCCTAAGGACGTTGTTGCCTTCAGGGGGCAGTGGCGACCTGGTTCAGGAACGGCACGGCGGCCAACCCCAGGCCGCTCGGTCCATCGGCTCACAGACACCAATGTGGTGGATGGCAAATGGCGTTTATTGTCGAGTCCCATGGGGTTATATAGCCGAGGCCCATAGCGTCACTTCCGCTTGCTTACAGCACAGGCCACACGCTACTGTCCATCAAGGGAGGGGCTCCACCTTTCCGTACATCGCGACATCTTCCGGCCGCCAGACCCTAACTACCCACATTTCCCCCCCTCCCTATGCACAACCAAATTAGCTAAAATATAACAATCTTAAGACGTAGACATCATAACTTAACTAAAAAACATAAGGCACAATAACCAGGAGAAAACTAAGAGGTAACCGGTAACCCTGAGTAAATACACTCTTAAAGTAGTTGTTGGTGTTCTACCAACATAATGTTAACTTTCTCTAACCAACTTTTAACAAACAACACAAGCATATTTCGTATACAAGGTCCAAAGATAAGATCACACAAACGCATTGCAGCCCCCCACCCACGGAGGCCGCTTCGCTGGTGTCTGGATTCTGCCAGTGTGGAACTCTCAGGCTTAGACAGGACGCTTGCTGACTTATTGTCTTCTCATGTCGCCGGGGTATACAGATTACGGGGGTGCCCGATGATCCGTTCCTGTGAACAGAAACTCAGTTTTCATTAGTTTTGTTCTGAAATTGGGGCGTCGGCTGTTTGGAGCTTCTCTGGCCGCACGAGTTGCCATACCTTCGTGGGCGCTCAGGCCCTGGACTTGCGCCTGGGGGGTGATCACTGTTGGGTCCGTACCCATTCGCCGCTGCAGGCTAGAGCCATACAGTGTGTGATCCGTCCCAGTTACTTGGGCCAGCTGTCTCATACAGTTGTCCCCCCATTCTCGTTTAAAAATGATCATCCCACCCCCGTCAAAGATCAGTCTACAAGTTTGTTTGATATCAAACGGGAGCATGTCGTCTCCCCTGAAAACACCATCTCTGAGGGTGGAGACCATTGCAGAATGAAGCCCTTTATGCACAATGGCTTTAACAATCGCTTGTACATCCTTAGGGTTTGTTGGTGAGTGAACCCTCTGCCCCCCGTCTGTCACCCAGACCGGGAACGCTAGCACGGCCGATAGCACCCAGATGGCGCACGCAATCTTAATTTTCCTCCAATCCATGAGAGGAATTTCTCCGCCTCGCGGTGCAGCTTTATTTCGGATGGGGATATTTTTGCTATCTGTCCCCATTTCCTCCTCCGAATGTGAATCGGTATCTGACCCGGAGTCAGAGCTTGACTGACTGCTCACCTCCGAGTTCCGGTCCCCTCCCATCGAGGTCCGGCCCCGCCCCCCACCCCTGCGGGGGGGCCGCTCCCTGCCTCGTGGCTCGCCCCGCCGCCTGCTCAGCGAGGCGTTTGCGCCACAGGAGCGTGTTTTCGGATGGCCGTTCCGATCGGCTCTCTGCCCCTCTCTCACGCTTCTACCTCCTCCCCGGTCGTCCCCGCAACCGTTCTCTTTTTCGCATTTCCACGTGTTAGTAAAACCTAACGCTTCATCCCCGTTCCCGCCGGAGGCTTCTTCACCCGACTCTTCGTTTTCTAGTTCAGCACCGTACTGGGGCGCACATGGCCGTGGTCTCTCCCAGATTTCCTCAGGCTCTGGTTCCCCACCGGCACCCTGGCTTCCTCAGCCGAGCCACCCCACAGCTTCCACAACTTGGATACGACCTTCACAAGGGTTTCCATCTTCCTTGTTGGTCCGGGAGCTTCCTCCCCGCCGGGCTGGTCCCGCCGCTCCGGCCGCCGTTCACCCGAATCAGGAGTTTTCCCGGGTTTCGGCACCACTTGTTGCCTTCAGGGGGCAGTGGCGACCTGGTTCAGGAACGGCACGGCGGCCAACCCCAGGCCGCTCGGTCCATCGGCTCCCAGACACCAATGTGGTGGATGGCAAATGGCGTTTACTGTCGGGTCCCATGGGGTTATATAGCCGAGGCCCATAGCGTCACTTCCGCTTGCTTACAGCACAGGCCACACGCTACTGTCCATCAAGGGAGGGGCTCAACCTTTCCATACAGCGCCACATCTTCCGGCCGCCAGACCCTAACTACCCACAGGACGTCAAGTCCAATTCCTTGTTCTCAGTTAGAGCAATCCCGTAGTTTAGACTCCTGATAAGGTATTTGTCTGTAGGCAGCTGCCAACTTGTCCAGCTAATCCAATTCAGCCTGGAAAACAAGCAAGCAAGCAAGCAAGCAAAAAGCACAGAAACCTGCAGTTTATGGAGTGCAACTGTCTCCTTTCCAATCGCATGGGTTTCACCAAGTTTGGGGTGACTCCAGGGCTGGCTTGCCAGGGAGACTTTCTTGAATTGCTGGCAGATCAGCCAGAAGGGCAATACAAGGCCCTGGCTAAACACAATCTGTAGGCTGCTTCTAGATCAACAGTTTCCTTGGTTACTCCACAACCTCCACAATCTCCACTTGCTTCGAAGCTCTGAAGATTGCAAGTCCACTTTGTGTTTTTCAGCCCCTCTGTGTCAAACGGTAAGAGTTTTCCCTGGCTGTTAAAACAGAAAGGACAACAGCCCCTCCTCTGGGTCTTCAGAAGGCTCCTAAGATCCCCCAGACTGGCTAAGTAGCGACGCTCTAGTATAGCTGCATCTAGATGCAGTAGAGCTAGATGGTGGGAGAGATGGTATGCTAGATGGTGCTCTAGCATGGACGTGACACGCTTTGACAGCATCTTTTCTCTGACAGCAACTTCTGCCTTGGCTCTTCCCATCAAGCCAGAGCAGTTTCTTGGCCTGCGCAACCTGCAGACTGACCTCTCGTGTGTATCCGTGCTGGACTGAGGGTAATGTTTGGAACACACACTGATGCTGTATTCACTAGAACTTTGAGAAGAGAGAGCAAGAAGCTAACCTGCAGACGAGTTTCTTAGGTTTCTGTAGAGAGAGGGAGATATACATGCATACATATTTACTTCTGTCTTTACTTCTTTCAAGATAGCTTTTGTTCTCCAAAATGAATCCTCTGACTGTTACTAATGTATGGGACACACCTTGACACTCTAATGGCATAGAAATACTTTTCAGCTCATCCTTGCTATTGTTTCTGGATTGAAAAAATAATTGTGAATATGATTACCTGCTTGGAATCTTTTTTTTTTTTTTAATATATACCTATTCTATTATGAAATCCTATAGGAAGGAGTGAACTCAAGAGGAAAAAAAAAAAAAGAAAACAATTTTAATTCCACTTCTAAATTAGATATCTAATCCTGATAGATTCACTCCCTTCCAAACAGAGCTCAACAAATGAAACAGTAAAAAATGCACATAATATTTCTTCTATGCCAAGATTTCATGGCACAATAGTTCTTTGCCTAACCCTGCAATAGCCCCATAGGCATTGCAATTGCTTACTTGTTCTTCTTCTTTGCTTGTGTTTAGTGTTTGCTTTTCTAATGTTACAACATTGGATTGATTTTCCTCCTTAGGTATCAAGAGAAGAAGGCATTTGCTTCAGAGGACAGTACTTTGATGCTTTCCAGGGCTAATGGCCAAAGTTCTCCAAGCACTTTTTTTTTTTTTCTTTTTTTTTTTTTTTCCCCATCAGTGATTTATACATTTGTCAATCTTTCCATCTTCATTTACAACTCCGAATTTAGGTTTTAGGTGAACAAGAACCCTGAAACCAGCTGAAGCCATATCAGACATGAAGCCATATCAGACATAGTAAGGACATGTGTCTGTGAGGAAGTAATTCCGAGTGATTCTCTGGTGTCCTTTGGACAGCTTTCCTCTGGTCCTCTGCACTAGGCATCCCCAAGGGATATTTCAAAGCTCTCGGCATGATCTGTCATTCTCTCTTCCACTGGAGTTTCCATTAGAAAAGCGTGACTATTCCTTGCCCATGTGGAAAAGAAGTCCTCCTTGAGTTGTTTCTAACCAAAACCTCTTTCTTGTGTTCTATGGACAGAAACCACTTGGCTAGACAAACTCAATCCTTGCAAATGGAAGGAGTGGAAGTACTTCAGCAGCGTGCTTCGGCTTCTAAGCAGAACTGTAATGTAGGTGGGGACAGAGCAAGAGGACATGGCCAAGCCAGGGTGGACTTGAAAGTGCCGTGTCCGAGCCACAGCAAGAAATCCGTGATTGCCACTTGGAGACGGCTGCTCACCTAGTAGCACAGCAGCTGGAACGCTTCTGGATCCTGCTGATGGATTGCCACGAATCAGGCAGTGACACAAGCTACGAGAACGACGGAAGTGACTGGAAGTGATGCTTCTCCCTGTTCTCCATTGCAATTTGTGAAAGAAAGGAGAAGAGAGGAGAAGAAGAAAGGAGAAGACGGGAGGGAAGGGGAGGGAACGAAGAGAACGGGAGGGAGGGGAGGGAAGGGTAAAAACGAGAAGGGGAGGGGAGGGAAGGGCAGGGGAGGGCAGGGGAGGGCACGGGAGCAGAGCGTAGTGGAGTGTAGGGTAGTGTATGGGAGTGTAGGGGAACTGAGTGAAGGGGAGGGTAGGGGAGCAGAGTGTAGGGGAACTGAGTGAAGGGGAAGGTAGGGGAGGTGTGTGTAGTGGAGTGTAGGGGAGCATAGTGTAGGGGAGTGTAGAGTAGTGTGTGGTAGTGTAGGGTAGTGTAGGGGAGGGGATTGTAGGTGAGGAGAGTGTAGGGGAGCGTAGGGGAGGAGAGTATAGGGGAGTGTAGGAGAGGAGAGTGTAGGGGAGCTTAGGGGGATGAGTGTAGGGGAGTATAGGGGAGGAGAGAGCCAGGGAAGGAAGTAGAGGGGAGGAGAGGGAAGGGGAAGGAGGGAATATTGCCTTATTTGTTGCCTTTTTACTGTCTTTGTATAGAGCCATGACAGGCAAAATAAACTATGTTGGTGAAAAGGACGTCTTTGTCTGGTGTGATTCCCGCTCCCCCAGTTTAAATTAATGAAGAATAATCTGCTCCTGGTTGAGGTCTTCCCTTACTAGTGCAGTGCTAGGACGTACATGCTCAATGTGCTGAGGATGTGCAAGAGTCTTAGAAAACAGTCATGTTTTCCTCCCTCCTTGCTTCTTTATGAAATAAACATGATATCATCCAGCACTGGGCTGTTTTTCATGACGGAAATTCACTTCTACCCTGCACAACAAAGCTTATGATATATCCAGACCAGAGCTAAGCCGTCAGCTTGGGCAGCCACTGTCAGGCGTTCGCTTCTGTGCAGTCACCCCTTGGGGAAGCCACTTGCACTGGTTGCTTTCCTCACAAGTTTACCAAGTTTGCGTAAAGCTCCAAAGCTCAGGCCTATGCAGACACAGCCCTGCTGCCCCTTTAACACACAAGAGGGGGCTATTGTTCACAACAGCTTTGCCAGGGCTTCTCTCCGTTTTTTGTTGGAAATCCAGTCCTTGCTTGCAGATTGGCTTTTTCAATTCGGTGATTAGTGGGTACTGGAAGGTTCAAAAACAACACCTGACAATCTTGTCCATACGTAGGTAAGGAGAGATCTAAGGAAGGAACAGGTTGCAATACCTAAGGCTTATGCATGGCTCAAGCTTCCAGTTGAGCTGTGAAATCCACGCCTCAGGTCACTTGAGGTACCAGGAGTCCCTGTAGAACATACAGGGGTCTCCAGCAGTGAGGTTCCCTGAGCAGAGGGCTTCAAGAGCTCCACAGGGAATGAAAAGAAGACTTGTGATATCCATGAGGAATGTGGCTTGCTCTCGGCAATGGAGACAAATTCCTTTCTGATTAATGCTCCACCCTGCTCCACTCCAGGGACAGACGCCTATGGCAACCTGGTCCCAGTACGTCGTACTAGGATGAGGTGGCAGGGACTGTCCCCATTCATTTTCTTTCTTCAGGGTGGCCATGCCTCCTCTCTGGCTGAAGGTGGGCTTCATGGCCCATGTGAAGGGGAGAGGTCTGGGGAAGGACTGAAAAACTTGAGAAATACTCCGAGGATAAATCAAAAGTTGGTTGCACTGAAGTAGATAGGAAGTGCAAATGATAGCCTGGGTAGATTTGCTGCAAAGAATCTGAAGAGTCTGGGTCTGCTTGCCAGAGCACTCATCCCAGTGGCTCATGATTTCTTCTGCACAGTTTTGGTTTGTTGTTCCCCAAGTCAGGACGGAATTTTGGGAATGCTCTTACACTTAGCTCATGAAAGAAAGACATGTTCTTTTGTTCTTTACTAGGTATGATTTTACCTGCTTCGATTGAGGGTACTTAGGCTATGCTATACAACTCTTCTTCACAAGAATAGTCTTCTCTATACAACTCTGTGTAGTTGGTCTAATGAAATGAAAGGAACAGTGTCAATTTACAGGAACAGTGTCAATTCCAGCATTTGAAGCAGTGCTGTGGCTTCATAATTAATAGACAGCTTTTAGAAGAACAGACAAAAATGATTCTATCTATCTTTATTTCCTGTGTAGACTTACTTATGTGGTTCTTTCCCATTCCTACTAATCCAGCTATTCACATACAGACCGGAGTTATGCACTAAACAATGATGTCAGTCTGTCACTTTCTGTTATGATGTAATTATTGCTTACAAGCAGCAGTCAATTGAACAAAGCCTTTCACGTGACTGGCTGTCTAACAACTATGCTGCTGTTGTATTTCCCAGGTGAACCACTTCAGAATTTCATAGAAGTGAAGAAGGATACCTATATGGTATGCTATCTGGCTACCCAGGTGTAGTCTGTTGGTTCCAAAACTGCCTGTCTTCACCTTGGGCAAAAGAACACAAGGTACTCAATATTGAAAAGATACCAGATAAGCATTAGTACCTTGAGTGTCGTAAGTACTCCAAGCCCGAAGGGAATTGCCACATTTCCTCTTGGCCAGCACAGCAGTGGTGTTTTTAATATCTTGGAAAACAAAACGATCAGGTATGCTGTGAATCAGCTGGCAATTTGCTTTGTGGCTTTTCTCATGAATTCTGCACGCTTCCTTTCTTTGGAGATACTTGACTTGTCCATCCAGGTCTTTCTTCTTCAAGAAAGTAGAAGCATCTCAAAAAGCAAAAAGTTACCAAGGTGTTTGAAAACAGGAGTCCAAATCTAACAGATGTAGGGATTTATAACAGAGGAAGTGGAGACAAAGATCAGCCATGAAATAGATGTGAGAAAAACACAGGTAGCAGTGTCCCGTGCGGATAAAGGAAAAGAGATAACCAAATGTCTTTCTTGAAGTGGAATAAGAATGGGGAAAACAAGACTCATGGGAAAAGCAAGCATCTTAGCTGGGATTGACACTAAGTAAAAAGCTACTACGCAGAAGTCTGTAGCTGTTGTAAAGTTGCCATGCCGTTTTGCAGAGCAGAACGCAAACACATCACCGTGCATTCTGGGCTTAGAGGAAGAAGCTCGTGAATTCTTGGTAGTTCTCATTCTGAAGTGAAGGGTCTGTAATGTGCATATTGAAGCAAAAGTCACACTTGTACAATATGTATAGAATTCCCTGGAGCATTTAACAAAAACGCCTGACTGGTAAGGTAGGACTGGTTAGAAATGCTCGCAAGTTGGGTGACAGCTGATGACTAGGTTACAGTGCAGAGTAACCTTGGATTTCAGATGACAACATTGCGGTTGTGCCAGAAGATAAGCTGTAGATCACCTTACACGAGCATGACATTTATTTCATCCATTCTTGTAGAAAAAGGGAAGGATTAATTCATTAGGAGGAAAGAGGCACAAGAATACAGTATGCCTCTTTGATTTGTTCCATACCAAGTGGACATCAAGAAATACAGGCCTAGAAACCCAATGACAATCTTCTCTACATCTATGTCCAAAACCTAATTTGATGGAAATCTCAGAGCATGTGCTACTACAAGACTAACAATGAAGATCCTCTGCCCAGAAGAGTCTTTCAGAAAATGCTTCTCTCTACTCCAAATTGTCTCAGAGCAGAAGCCCCTGAAAGAAAAAAGAGCCTCGCTGCAGAAACACATAGCTTTCCCAGTGAAGATTGCTCAAGACTTAGTGCTGGAAGCCTGTTGTCGGAACTGAGCAAATGACTGCTTGAACAAGAATTGGTTTCCAGCAGCCTCTGCTCCATAGAGGCAACATCTGGCCAGAGGAAGACAGCAAGCCAAGAGGAGACTTGCCTTTGGATCTGTGCCAGCCTCAGTCAATCCTTCTGCACACAATTCAGCTGTCACCCCCATGGAAGACAAACACCTGCGAGGAAGTACAGAAACTGCTGGGATTGGAGGTGGTGGTATTGCAACCAGCTTTGGCTGCATTCTTCGACAAGAACAAGGACAAGATCATATTTTGACAGATTTGTTGTTGCATTGCTTCACTCTCTCCAGCACAGTAAAATGGTGACACTGATGGACAGTAAAACCAGTTCATTTTCTTCCTATGAAAGTTTCTCTTCGGGTCTTCTTCCCAGACTCCACTCTTTTCCAGTGGCTATGGCTTGAAAGCAAGACCAAGGACATAAAGACAAGATTCTCTTCAACAATCAGGTTTGCTTATGGACAGAAGAAGTAAGGTTAAGACACGGCTGAAGATGAGTGAGAAATTACCAGAGAGGTGGGCTCATCAGAGAAAGGCTGTAGCAAAAACCAGTCTGTTGGGTTAGCTCTTACTCTACATTTTTAAGCACTTGTAACTCATCTTGGTGCCAGGAACTGCAGTTTACTTTTCAACTTCTTTTTTATAATTTGTGATAGTTACATATTTTCAGTCCAAAAATAAGATAAATTGAAAGCTGACTCTAGGGTAAAAATACATAAAAAACAGAGCTGTGTATAGAAATTAAAATAAAATAAAATAAAATAAAATAAAATAAAATAAAATAAAATAAAATAAAATAAAATAAAATAAAATAAAATAAAATAAAATAAAATAAAATAAAATAAAAAAGGATTCTGACCTACTTATTATGTATTTTTAATTTCCTTCATAACTTACCAAGGAACAGACTGGATTTGAATAAGAGCTTTCTTTCTCCACCTCTCAGCCTTTCCTGTCTTTGACAGACTTCCGCAGTCAGCCAGGTCTTGCTGTTTCCGTGATCTCTGCACAGAGTCTTGTACTCCCTTATCTTCGGGTGGGTAACCTGCAATGGTGTTCGCTCAGACCTAGGAATCACCAGCCTTCATCTTGTTCCCTGTCTCACTACAGAGCTCACCCTGACATCCCTGTTGGAAGGAGAAGGCTTTCTTAGCGGAGAGGACTACTGTGCATGGCTGCCCTGTGTCTCCGTTGATCAGACTCACAGCAAAGTAAACCACATGAGGATGAAACGGATTTCCCTCTGGACGGATCAGAGTATGGATTGAAATAGGACCTGGAAGAACAAAGGGCGTTCTCAAGAGAGTCCTTTCCCATTCATTTGCTTAGTCACTGGGAAACTCTTCCAGAAAATTCAGGCAAACAATTTCCCTGCATGGAAACCTCATTTTGTCTGTCGAGCTAAGCATTTATCCCAGGATATTCAGGTTTTTTGACATGGTATAAGCCTTTCTGCTCTAACTTCCCTCAGATTTTCTTTTCTTCTAAAGTTCATTTCTCTGGCAAAGCAATGCAATCCTTGAATTCAGACACCTGTGGAAAACTTCGGAAACTTCCTGGTCAAGAACTTTCTTCAGACAGCATCAATGATATCACAACAACGCAGACTTCTTTAACTCTTTCTTTAAAATACCCACCACAGACTCAGTATCATTTTCATGCAGACCAATCCCCAGCTTGATCATCTACATTGAATTGAAAAGCACAGAAACCTGCAGTTTATGGTGTGCAACTGCCTCACCACCCTCTGAGTAAATAATTGCTTCCAAATACCTATTCTAAATCTATCCTGTCTTAGAGTAGAACAAGCCATTACTCCTTGTCCTATCACTACACTCCCTGAAAAAGAGTCCTTCAGCTTTTCTGTAGGTCCCTTTAGGTACTGGAAGCCACAATAAGGTCTCACCAGAGCCTTCTTTTCTCCGGGCTGAACAATCCTAACTTCCTCAGCCTGTCTTCATAGGAGAGGTGCTCCAGTCCCTTGATCATCTTCATGGCCCTCCTCTGGACCCTCTGGCTCTAACAGTCCTACAGCCTCCTTGTGCTGGGGGCACAAATATTGCTTTTTGAAATATTGATTTTGTATAAATGCCACATGGATAATCTTTGGCTGTTATTATCAACACAGCACTGCTGAGATTAGTACTTGTAAATATAGAGGAATTAGAAAGAAATGTAGTCAATATAATTTGATTAAACTGAAACTGAACTTGGCAAGAGATGAAAAGACTAACATGAAGGGGATTGTATAGGTACATTGGTCAGAAAAGGAAGACCAAGGAGAGTGTACCCTTTGATGGATGAGAAATGATAACTGGTAACAACAGACATGGAGAAGAGGTACAATTCCAGGAGGTCCAATGCCATGCAATCCAGTGTCCTGACGGAACCGGGTGGTGGAGTTGCAAATCTTCTTTCCATCATATTTGAAATGTCATGGCAGTCAGGTGACATCCATGGTGACTTGAAAAAGGGGTGTCCGTTTCCATTTTTAAAAAAGGTAGAAAGGATGACCAGTGAGCCTCACCTCTATGCCTGAAAAGATCATGGAACAGATCCTTTTGAAAACAGTATCAAGGCACAGGCAAACCAAGAAGGTGATCTGAGACAGACAGCAAGGGCAAATCATGCCAAAACTCTCTATTGGTTTTCTGTGATGGAGTGACGGCATCAGTTGACAAAAGAGGACCAACCAATGTCATCTACCTGGCCTTCTGTTAGGCCTTTGACATGGTTCCACATGACATCCTTATCTCCAAAGTGGAGAGATATGGATATGATGGGTGGACCACTCGGTGGATACGGAATTGGCTGGATGGCCACACAGAGTGTTGCAGTCAAAAGCTCAATGCCCAGGTAGAGGCTGGTGACTAGTAGTGTCCCTCAGGGGTCTGTCTTGGGACCAGTGCTTTTCAATACCTTTATCAATGACATAGACAATGAGATGGAGTGCACCCTCAACACATTTTCAGATGGCACCAAGCTGAGTGGTGCAGATGATACAACAGAAGGAAAATAGCCATTCAAAGGCACCAGGGTAAGTTTGAGAAGTAGGCCCACATAAAGAAAGATGGAGAGTGACTTTTTACACACTCAAATAGTGATAGTTATTTTAAAATACATTATCAGCAGCCATGAAACTTGATGAGAAGTAACTTCAGGTCTGTTATATTGGTAGATTCGGACTGATTGATTCTGGAAAATATTGCAAACATTTTCTGCTGCTTACTTATTCTTTGACTGTCAATGACTCTATCAGAAATCAAATAAAGTATCCGTTGGAACTGGTATTTGACTGAGATATTTTTCATACTATGAAATCTTATTAGAGCCACTATATGTACATTTGACCATGGCAAAAAAAAAAAGTTTTTGTGCACATGCACTCACATGTATGTGAGTGTGTGTGTGTGTACAATTTCTGTTCTTTATATATGCATACAATTTCAATGTTTCAGGTATGTAGAAAGTCTGTATTTCACAAATCATTTAGACAGAAAGGAATCTCTGGAGGTTTGTCTCCCATCTTAGGCAGGGTCTGCTAGAGCAGGCTTTCCAGGATTGTGTTCCGTCCTGTTTTGAATATCTCCACAGCTGGAGAGTCAACAATCTGTCTGGGCAACCCACTCCAGTGTTTAACTACCCTTACAGTAAAGAAGTGTTTTTTGGTGATAATTTCATGTGTTTTACTCATTGCCCACTGCCTCTTATCCTGTCAGTGGGCACTGTGGAGAAGAGTCTTGCTCAATCTTCTTTACAAAGGCAATATTCCACAGCATATCAGCCAGCTCGCTCAGAGCTCATGGGTGCAATCTGTCAGACACTTTCTATATAAGTACATTTAAGTTTTTTAAGTGCTTCTTAACCTGGTACCCCTCCACCTTGGGTAAGTCTTCCTTGTTCTAAAGTTTTACATGGCCTCAGGAGCCAAGGATATGTACAAATGGATTTAAAAATGCATGCATTAAAGAATTAACTGCTCTAGAACAGTTTTTTACTTTGTTACACCCACAAAAAGCTCTCTCATTTCACCATATTTGTAAAGGATGCCAATCAAGAATGAGAAGTTTGAACAACTTCAGTGTCTTTTTAACCTGAAGAAGGGAAGGCTCAGCATTCATTCAGTCATTATCAGACTTTTCAAGATCCCCTAGATTGCACCAGCTTTGCATATTTTCCTTTTTTTTTTTTTTTTTCACTAGTACTTTAAGAAAGATTTCACAAACCTAAAATAGCCCGCGTACACAGAATATAAGCAAGGAAAACACATAATAAGGCATGTTTCCCCAAATAAACCAAGGTAAAATAAACTGGTTATAAAATATATTTCAATTTATTTAATGCATTTAAAACTAAGTTGTGTTTCACCTTCTAATCACTGGAGCTTCAAAATTTTGGATTTCTTAATGTCATATGAAAAGAGGCCAAGTCTGTAAGGTAAACCCTGTCTCACATTAATATTAATGTGTTTGAAGGAAAATGAAGATTAATACCAGTCTCATAAAAATAACCGATTCCTAACCATTAAACATAACTTTTGCATTTTTTTTCTTTTTTTCTGTTAATGCAGATCAATACTAAAATATTATTTTTTTTTCTGCTTTTGATACAGTGATATAGAAGAAAGCAGAACAGAGCATCTGACAAGTACCAATTAGACTTACAGGTTTGAGTTGAGATAGGCCTGTCTACTCAAAATGAAATGTACAGATTACATTTCAATGCTTCACTGCTTCTGGAGATAAGATAGTTCACTTAGGTTTCTTCTGTCCCATGTTAATATCCATTTTTCAGTTTCACTAGAGGCCAGTCCAGCCGTAATACAGCATTTTGAAAATAGACTGTGTGGATTATTTTGAGTTGCTACTATCTGAAATGAGGTAAATCCAGAGATCTGAAGTATTAATATCAGTCCTTGAAGAAAGCCTTCTACAGCTTGTGGAAAAAAACAGAGTTGTTTAATGACTTGGAGATAGGTATTTCTTCCATTCGTTTCCACATCTCTTTCATTTAATTTTAATTTTGTCTCCTTTTAATTTTCATCAAGTGTTTTAGCTTCCATTTAGAGTAAATCACAGTTTAGAATATTAACACAATGATAGATTGGAAAGAGCTATATGTAGCTTTTTTTTTTTTTTGTCTTTATTTGGAGAAAGGGAAAAAGAAATTGAATAGAAATCACAGTGTCATATTGTTTATTTTCAAATTGCAGAAGAACTTTATATTGTAAAGTAGGAGGAAAAATTGAAAGCAGTACACATACATGTGTTGTTCAACAGCCACACACAGTCCTTATCTTGAAAACTAAAATGAACTGAGGAGTGGAGTGTTTAATAAAGTTAATATTTCCTAAGTTTCAGTGCTAGTATAGCTATGCAAAACACTTTAAGCAATTTAAATTAAAATAATAATAATAATAATAATAGACAATCTCCTAGCAATATGATCAAAAGCTTTTTCATAAATTGTCCTTAAACTGTCCATGAATTCTATTCTTCATGTGAAACCACATGTTACTTGAATAGCTACTGTTGCACTCATAGGAGGTGGGGCTTTAGGGCTGTCTAGATAGGATGAGTCCCTACAGTTCTTAAACCAAAACCCCGTGGGAAGAAAGATGTAACAGACTCTCTGAACTACAACAAAAAAAGTAAAGAGATAGCGTGTCGTTATGAAGCAAATAAACCACCACCATCACCACCAACACAACCAAACAGGGGCCACAAGAAAATTAGAAAGAGCTTGTTTCTTTTCCTTTGTTCCATGACTCAGGTAAGAAAGCAGTCAACTACGAAAACAAGATCATCGTAATAGCATATGCTATATGCTGTTGAACTTAATAATTTAAATATCTTTACCTTTACTCAGTTAAGAAGGTTCATTCCTAAAACTTTTTATTTAATAAAATTCCTACTTTGACAGTCATCTTGATATTTGGTCCACTGACCTAAAATTTGTTTCTGAACAGTTAGTTATTTTGCCAACTTGACCTTTTCTATTATGAAACATTTTGGATATTATTTCATTTATAGTAGTGGCTACAGCATAACGTGATATTTCAATTGAATATGACAGGTTTACTATGTCTCCTTCTGTCTAGGATACATTTTATGGACACACTGCAAAAGTTAATTTAAAATGTATAATAAAAACAAAACTGAGCAACTTTGTCACTGAGATGTATTAAATTGCTTCAGACAGTTACTATTAAATACAAATAGAATGTTACAAACTCCCATATTATGTATTTTTTCCTGATAAATTTTAATGAGTTGAACAATCAAATTATGCAGAATAAGTATGCTGTTGAAATGGAGTGAGGAAGCTAGGGAATACTTGACATCTGTTCAACAGCTGTGTGCTCATGGGGGTCTCAGGGTATGTTTTCCTGTGTCTATGTAGCTTTCGTTGACAGAAGAAAGATTGACAAAGAGTAAAAAGTAGATATAATATGACTGGAATTATGGAAACATATTTACATATAGAATTCATTTCTTGAGCAGTACTTTTAATGGTGTCTCCAAAAAACTTAATTTACAAGACCGGGTTAAAATGAACAAGGTAACGTCCTATAAGGGGAATCAGGTATTGGACTAAACTGAAATCTCAAATGGCTCTAGTTTTAACATAAGTATGAGATGACATGTAAATTGAGCAAGGCCTGCTCAAATGAAAAATGCAAGAAAATTAGTGGGAATTAGGGTAATATATTTTTTTAATGTTCAGAAGTGTATTTATCATAACTGCTGTCTTTTAAATTTCCATTGAATTTATTCAGAACAAAAAATTATTTATGCATCAAGATGCATATGTCCTAGTTTCAGTAAACTGAAGATTTTGCAGTTTTGTATTCAAAATAACATCCTGATATTTTGACAATATGCTGTGACTTTTGAAAGGCACAATAAGATTTCAACACGGAGAAAAAGCTCCTGAAAATATTACTTCTCCCTAAGAAATATTTGTGAAGTGAAACACAGTCATATTTGTAAAGTTGTAACGACAAATCCTAGCCATTGGCTATATTTATGCTACATTATTCATGTGCAGGCTATAACAAGGGATACAGGTTGTCATTAGCAAGATCTCTTGCCTGCAGGACTTACATTAAAGTTTTGTATGGCAAGAAATTTCAATCAAGTCAATACAGAAAAGGTAACAGCTGTGCAATGGATCTTGCATAGTATTTCATCATAACTTCACTTTTAACCTCAATTGCATTGCATGCAATTCAGGTTGAAATCTAAACCGAGTATCTGTTGACTTTAACACTTTTCTAAGTATTTGAAATCAGATCAGAATTACAGCAATAACAGAATAATTCATGAATACTAGTCCATTTTAATGTAGTAAAAAATTAAAACACAAAAACAAACAAACAAAGAAAAAAACTTTAACCCCGAATACAATTCAGCTTCATTAAGCGTTAAACAAAAGAACCCTTGTAAGAGAATAACTGGAAAATACTATTTATATTACTAATAATAGAGCAAGTTAAATTTTAGGAAGGTGGGAGTCAAAGGAAAGAAATGTGATAATGGGAAAACAGATAAAGAAATGAAGGGAGGCATGGGATGTGTCATTATACTTATGAGAGTATCTGTGATGATTCTCAGGGTTTTTGTCTTATTGTCAGCTTCTAGTTTTTCCTCCATCTAGAGCATTTCATTCATTTCTATGGACTACTTGCTTTATTTTGATTATGAAGTTTTTGCATTACTATATTGTTAATCCCTTATATTAAAAAAATAGAAAAGAAAAAAAAAAAAAAAGAGGAGACTGGGAGATTGATTTTATCTATGCATCTCTGCCTGATATCAAATCTTGCTGATAACATGATAGATGACAACCTGGGCTCTTTTCACACTCAGTCAAATACAGTGGAAGAACTCATTTTAACAGGGACACAACCAAATCTGTTCTTGGTTCACAGGACTTCAGACTTCATCTCTATTGAAAATCATTTGAAGACACGTTAACAGAATCTAGAGTTTATAGAACTAGGGTTCTATAAAAGGCAAGAAAATGCAGTGAAATATACCAAGTCACTCACTGAAATCATGAGTATGAATACATGACTACGTGAATCATGAATACATACCGAACAAAATGTACCCATTTAACAGTAGTCCTGTGATAATGCCTTTTCACTCCTCTGCCAGTTCAGGGTGGCAGTTCTGGAGTTCAGAGGCATTTCTAATCCTGTATCATAATAATGAAGTTAATCAGCACCTGTGGAATGCAGACTGATTAAAATGAAAACCAATAGATACTAGTAGAAAATAAGACTCGTATTACTTGAATGCATGACTACATAATTCAACCATGTTTTCAATATATATACATATATTTCAATAACAAAGAGGACAAAACCATCAGGGTTTTTAGAAGTGCAGCTTTTAAATGTTTGACGGGTCAAACTCTTTTATTTTCCAGCAAGACATGTTAACAATACTTGCACGAAGGAAAAAATGAAATGAGGACAGCATTGCAATTCTAGCACACACACGCACACACAAAAACACAAAGAATTCATACAATATTGATGTCAATACTGAGAAAAGCCTTACTGTTCGTACTCCAGCTATATTGTTTTGTATGTTGAACTCTCATGAAATAATTACCTTAGCATAGCATAAAGATGGAGTAATAACTCTCCTGAGAGAAAATGATTTTCATTACCTACTGTTGGCAACCAAGGCATAATCTGAAAGTTTTTTAACATCACGGAACCCAGTATGTCTTCTGTTGATAGAGTTTTATACTTTGGAAGATGACCTAAAGTGATATTTTGCATCTTTTTTTTTTTTTAATTTTAGTTACATAGACATGAATAACATGTAATTCACAAATCCAGCAAAGCATTGTTTTTCCAAAACAATGAATATTTTAACGACTGTATTAAGGGATAAGTTATTCACACGAGTATTAACAAAGTGTAGCTGAAACACCTAGACTGGTGCAAATAATTCAATTCAATAAAAAATGAGGCTACAACTGTAAAGTAACATGTTGTAAAATGCTAACACATTTACTAATGCTGTGTTAATCAAATGTTCTATTTTTAGAGCTCTGACAGTGAATAATCACCACTAATGTTTTAATCATCTAAAATACTTGAAGTCTTTAAGCTGCTCTTTGTAATAGAAGTTCATTACCTTGTGCAGGAAAAATCTTTCACTACACTCGCTAAAGTGTACTGCCATTAAAAATGTGTTTAATACATTGATTTCAATTGCATGGTAGTTTTATATAAGATGCAGTATAGTTACATAGTGAAAGAGTTATTTTTTGTAAGTAACTCCAGTTCACAGAATTGGAAAGATGTTTATATGACAGATGCCTTTATTATTTTCCATTTGATGTTTTTTGTTTGTTTGTTTGTTTTTAATAACTATTACAATTCAGGTTTGATTCACAAGATTATAATTATGGTGGTGTTTTGTTTTTTTTTTTAATTTAAATTTTATTTATTTATTTATTTTCCAGTAATTTAATTTCTTTCTGGTCAAAAAGTATAATTGCAGTATAACTGTTCCGAAATTTCTGCTTGCACATTACAGAGCTGAATTGAATGTTTTGATCGCTTACAAAATTATTTATGGTGATGATAAGAAGCAAAAAATGAAAGAAAATCTAAAACTTTTTAAATATAAGAAATTATATTCATACATCTATTCTCAAATAATAGAGGAGTAAGAACAACTACACTAAACAGCAGTGATTATCTTCGAACTGAGTTGAAAAATATTTAACAGAACAATTAGATTGCTGTTCATCCATTGCTTCTGTTTTTAGATTGACAGAAAAGTTATACTGAATTAAGAAACTATCAACAAATGGAGGCTTCCTTTGATATTTAAAAGATCATCTTATCTAGACAGTCCATTGGCTAAAAAGTTTTATCAGAAGTGGCTCATCGTAGAATTATGATGCCAAAATCAGAGCCGCTTTATTTGTGTGGAAGACCAAATCGAGCTGAAGTTACCATTTATAACAGGGTCAAACAAAAGAAGTTGTAGTAGAAATCCAAAGCCAACTATAATATCCTTTGTCTGGAAAATTTATCAAGATGTTCCTGGAACTGCAGAGTGTTATATTATAGAAAAATAAATGTATCCTGCATCTTATCCAAAAGGCATCAAGATTTGATGCACTTTTATGTTGCACTTTTTAATGAGCAGAGAAAAGAGAGCATTTCATTTTACTCAAAACAAAACAAAATAAAACATTGTATTTGTTGGATTTTATTTTTATTTTTCTGCTGTACAAATCCCTTCTGACAGAATGAAAGCTAACACTGGAATCTACATCCCTCTTTGCATTGTATTGAGTGATACAATATTTATTGGGAATAAAAAAGTCTTCAAAAAGTGTCACATCTGTTCAGCTGTCTAACTAATCTTTCACTGGCAGGTTGACTATCATCTGCTCTTGTAAGTATCAGCTCATGAGCCAGAGGTTTCCACAGGATAAGTTTCAAAGTGAAATCATATTAATTATTTTTCCTGCTTATATTCATTTAAATTGTGCATCAGGTCACCATAGGTTTTCCAAAATTCCATTGAAGCAAGACCAACTCAACATAGAAGTATAGAAACATATCACATACACAGAAACAACTGAAAAATGTGGAAATGGACCTAAGCTGACAGGTGAGAGTACGTGTTTTAGCATTTAGTGGGAGAAGAGAGGATGCAGAAGGAATAAGAAGGGAGAAACAAGCAGCATATTAAAGCAAACTTGAAGTGATTTTTACATTATTTCCTAGTAGGTTTTCTTAAAGAGAATGTAATATAAGAAGATATTTAAATAAAAGTTGTCTTTCTTGACGGTTTTTTAAATTTCAGTTATTCGTTACTACTACTATTTTTTCTTGACATACTATAAATCACTTTGTCTGTCCACTAATAGAACATACTATATAGACCTGTGTGAGAGCTAGTTTTAGCTAAATGGACACTGCTGCTGGAAACCTTTGCATTTGTGTTTAATGGCTTATCATTATTATTTTTTTTTTTTTTTTTTTAAGATTTTACAAACACTCATTTCACCTGAAAACAGAAGCTTTTGAATCCTATAACATTTTTATACCGCATCATCTTTGATTTTTTTATTTTCATGGATACTTAACTCTTACTACAAACAAACAAACTACTGTCTTTTAGAATCTTAAAAGACACTAGTTGTATCTGTAGGTACCTAAATATCTTTGAAAAGCTTCTATCTAGAAAACTTAATTATAAGATTTCCCTTTAAATCTTGTACCTGCTTGAACAGACAGGAAAGATGACAAATAGGATTTTATTTTACTTGTCCAGGATATATTTCCATTTTGCTTATTTATTTCCAGTAGGAATTCAGAACAATACAGCAAATTGTCTGCATTTTTAAAAGTTCCTATAAAAACAAAACAGAAAAAAAAAAGCACAAAACATCACCACTGGCAGCAAAATAAAATAAAATAAAATCAGTATTGTTTGCTCATTTAACAACTAATTATAGCTATGATAAATGGCTGTTGAATAATGAAGTGTTAAATATATTCAGTGCACATAAAGAAGTGCTCCAGGGTGGGAAGGAACGTTATCAAAAATAATTACCTGCCAGTGGTGTCTCCTGGGAGCAAGTGAAATGACATCATGAATTTTAGATAATTTTTTTTTGCCTTTAAGATTGTTGTGAAAAATACAGAAGTCTTTACAGTAACAGGCATAATACATACCATATTTCTTGCATGTTTGTACATCAAGATTTTATTCGTTTTGGATTTCTCCCTGGTATTTATTAATAGTTGTTGTTGTAATCATTCTGATGATTTTATATTGATATATACTGTAGGTGTTTCTAGTTTGGGAAATGATTATTTGAATTTAAACTGATTAACACTTTAGGTATTTCTGTTGGTTCAATTTCTCTGATTGAGGCACGAGTTAGAAAAAAGTAAAAAATAAAAAGGGAATAAATGAGGTAGCAGAGATTTCTTTACTATTAAAATGTTGAATGAATCATCAAGACTCACAATTTGACTGGTGGAAACAGTACTGATGGTGGTGACTACTAATTATTAGGTGTTGATAGGTCAGGTAAAATGTTACTTTCAGCATTAGTTGTAATAAAACGAATCATATCTTGGACATTCTTCTCCCTCTTCATTCTGCAGCACCAAAGTCAATGATAAGCATTCATACAGCTGGCTGTTGGCTCAATATAATATCCATTGGGGGCACTCTGACTGACATTGTTTTATACATAGATATCCTCCAAATTCAACTTAACAAGAAAGATATCTCAGCATATTTGGTAGAACCACCTTTTCTACCTTCCTCAATCAATTTTTCTTATGAAAAAGAACACAACTTGCCTCACAGTTATGTGGAGAACTTTTTTTCTTTCTTCTGAGTATGGGAAAGCTTCTTTCTCTAAACCCTAATTAAATTCATGCAAAATACCAAGAGTCTTTGGCAAGGAAATTATGAGTCAGTATCTTTCGTAACTAATTTTTCGTAACTAATTTACCTTTAATATTCAGAAGAATTCATAGATTTCTCTTCTTGGCTTTTTTTTTTTCTTTTTTTTTTTTTCCTCTCTGTCAGCCCAGCTTCCTCTAAGGAGTTCCCTAAGGATGCTTCCTATGCAAAACAAGCAAAGAAACAAACAAACAAACAAAAATTATATTGCCTTATTTGGAACTTACTCATATTCTGAAGATGCAGCCTCCAATACCAGAATTCTGACCCATCTCATTGTATTTTCAGTGCTGTGTTTTATTCTGAATTTATGTTGCAGCTTTCAAAAGCAGAATTCAGCAAAATTCACAACTTTTTATTATAAATGCTGAAATCTTTCATTTTCACCTATATTGGTCTTACAAGTGTTGTTTTTCATTTCTTTTGCTCTTACATTCACTTGTGAGTCAAAACATTAATTGGCAACACTACTGTATTATTCAGCCACAGTGTTTCATATGCTAGTTTAAGGAAAGCTAACACAACTTTTCAAAAAGAATGAATCCTTGATAAAGATTTTACAACTAGACTTTTAAAGCCAGGTTTCCTACAGCTTTTTTTTTTTTTTCTTTTTTTTATGGTAGTAATCAGCCTCATAAGGAAGTCTATAAAACTTAGGCAACAAAATGAGAGCACAGATGAATCCAAACCATGATAAATCACCAGGGATCAAATTGCAATGCTTATTTTAGATGAACCAAACATGTCTGAGCTACTGAAAAATCAAATCAAGTGCTTGTGCATCTCAGGGGAAAAACTAACCACCAACCAACCAAACAAACAAACAAAAAAAAACAACAGCACATCAAATGAAGCCTATAAAAGGTAACTGGACAGAGCAGCATCATGTTCTTCTGTCAGAATACCTTTTTGGCTTCATCAAAGAACACGCATTTCTTTCTTTCACAGAAAAATATCATCTTAGAGGAGGATGATATGCTATATGAAGAAAAAATCAGTTAATAATAGGACTTCATGTTACACAAATTTGGCACAAGAAGTACACAAGAGTCTTCCTGACATGAGTTTGCCTCATAGGAAGAAATACACCAACAGACACTCTGTCTTCAGTTCCTAATTCTGGCATCCTGTTTCAGATATACTCCTGTTTCAGCTTAATCAATTTCCTAAAGTAAGGTGCAAGGACTTGAGATCTTGTTTTGCTCAGAATGAGAGCACTATGTGAAAATAAGACTAAAGTATAACCATAGAACCATAAAATGACTTGGGTTGCAGTGACCTTATAGATCATCTAGTTCCAATCCCCTTGCCACGGTCATGGATGCCAGCAACTAGTTCAGGGCATCCACAACTTCTCTGGGAAACCTGCTTCAGAGCCTCACCACCCTCTGACTAAAGAATTTCCTTCTGATATTGTGGTGTAATTGCCTGAAGTAACTAGGAAAATAAAACTAACATTCACATTTCTAAGGAAACGGCACAGCATTGAAGAGGCTTTCAGGGTAGGGCATAACTGCATTACCTGAGCATTCCCTAGGCTCCCAACCTTAGATGCTATCGCGCTGGGGAAACTTGGTGTGCTAGTCCTAGGGAACAGCACGGAGCGTAGAGTGGAGTGGAGACACCACGGCTAGGCTCTGTAATCAGGTGGGGCCTCGATTGTTCTTGTGCACAAAGCTGCACTTTTTGCCACCCTAAGCCAAAGACCTGTCATGTTTTGACAAATGCTGTACCCTAGTGTACTTTTTGCTCATTATAATATCATTATAATACCAAAACACACCTCCATCCCAAAAGCTACCCGCCTCCAAGGTGCGACCACCCCTCGCTGAGCATGCGCCCTGAATTTCTCAGAGCCTATTACTTTAAACGGAGACGGGAAAACTTTACACCAATCATAACTAAGATATGCTTGACTAGAGCCACTCAAGCTCCACCTAAAAGATAGAAAATAATATAAACTGGCCCGAGAGAGAGGGGATGTTAGGGAAGATACCACCGTCAGGGGAGATACCATCCCGAGGACATACAACATCCTTAGGACCTCCTGACTCCTAGGACCAGTCGACGGGCTGAGCCTCTCTTCCCCCCCATTGGGACGCCTTTGGGTGAGATCTGAATATTTGCTTATAAATCTCTATAGAGTCTTTGATCCTTTTGACGCGTTTATTTCTAGGCTGTGCACCTGTAACACCTGTAACACCTGTAACACCTGTAACACCTGTAACATCTATAACATCTGTAACATCTATAACACCTGTAACATCCGTAACACCTACAACACCTATAACACCGGTAACATCTGTAACACCTATAACACCTGTGTATTTCATGCATACTAGCTTGCTTTTGCAGATAGTCACTATCACCGGCAATCCAAAAGAACCTGATTATCTGTTGCTCTAATAAACCATACTTGATTGCATTGTGATAGCTCTCATTAAGTGCAACTAGGGTGAGGGTGGTTATCCGTGATAGTTCAGTGTTCTGAATCCAACCAGACCCCCAGACAGTTAATGCATTTTTGGTGAATGTCTGAACGGACCCCCAGACAGTTAATGTGTTTCTGGTTAATGTCTGACTGGACCCCCAGACGGTTAATGTGTTTTTGGTGAGTGTCTGACTGGTTCAGTACTCTGAATCTGACCGGGCCCGTAACGGTTAATCAGCTACACCCCTTTAACGCGACAGATATCTAATCTAAATCTCAATTTATATATATATATAACTATTTCCCTATGTACTATCACTATTTGAGTGTGTAAAAAGTCACTCTCCATCTTTCTTTATGTGGGCCTACTTCTCAAACTTACCCTGGTGCCTTTGAATGGCTATTTTCCTTCTGTTGTATCATCTGCACCACTCAGCTTGGTGCCATCTGAAAATGTGTTGAGGGTGCACTCCATCTCATTGTCTATGTCATTGATAAAGGTATTGAAAAGCACTGGTCCCAAGACAGACCCCTGAGGGACACTACTAGTCACCAGCCTCTACCTGGGCATTGAGCTTTTGACTGCAACACTCTGTGTGGCCATCCAGCCAATTCCGTATCCACCGAGTGGTCCACCCATCATATCCATATCTCTCCACTTTGGAGATAAGGATGTCATGTGGAACCATGTCAAAGGCCTAACAGAAGGCCAGGTAGATGACATTGGTTGGTCCTCTTTTGTCAACTGATGCCGTCACTCCATCACAGAAAACCAATAGAGAGTTTTGGCATGATTTGCCCTTGCTGTCTGTCTCAGATCACCTTCTTGGTTTGCCTGTGCCTTGATACTGTTTTCAAAAGGATCTGTTCCATGATCTTTTCAGGCATAGAGGTGAGGCTCACTGGTCATCCTTTCTACCTTTTTTAAAAATGGAAACGGACACCCCTTTTTCAAGTCACCATGGATGTCACCTGACTGCCATGACATTTCAAATATGATGGAAAGAAGATTTGCAACTCCACCACCCGGTTCCGTCAGGACACTGGATTGCATGGCATTGGACCTCCTGGAATTGTACCTCTTCTCCATGTCTGTTGTTACCAGTTATCATTTCTCATCCATCAAAGGGTACACTCTCCTTGGTCTTCCTTTTCTGACCAATGTACCTATACAATCCCCTTCATGTTAGTCTTTTCATCTCTTGCCAAGTTCAGTTTCAGTTTAATCAAATTATATTGTCTACATTTCTTTCTAATTCCTCTATATTTACAAGTACTAATCTCAGCAGTGCTGTGTTGATAATAACAGCCAAAGATTATCCATGTGGCATTTATACAAAATCAATATTTCAAAAAGCAATATTTGTGCCCCCAGCACAAGGAGGCTGTAGGACTGTTAGAGCCAGAGGGTCCAGAGGAGGGCCATGAAGATGATCAAGGGACTGGAGCACCTCTCCTATGAAGACAGGCTGAGGAAGTTAGGATTGTTCAGCCCGGAGAAAAGAAGGCTCTGGTGAGACCTTATTGTGGCTTCCAGTACCTAAAGGGACCTACAGAAAAGCTGAAGGACTCTTTTTCAGGGAGTGTAGTGATAGGACAAGGAGTAATGGCTTGTTCTACTCTAAGACAGGATAGATTTAGAATAGGTATTTGGAAGCAATTATTTACTCAGAGGGTGGTGAGGCAGTTGCACACCATAAACTGCAGGTTTCTGTGCTTTTCAATTCAATGTAGATGATCAAGCTGGGGATTGGTCTGCATGAAAATGATACTGAGTCTGTGGTGGGTATTTTAAAGAAAGAGTTAAAGAAGTCTGCGTTGTTGTGATATCATTGATGCTGTCTAAAGAAAGTTCTTGACCAGGAAATTTCCGAAGTTTTCCACAGGTGTCTGAATTCAAGGATTGCATTGCTTTGCCAGAGAAATGAACTTTAGAAGAAAAGAAAATCCGAGGGAAGTTAGAGCAGAAAGGTTTATACCATGTCAAAAGACCTGAATATCCTGGGATAAAATCTTAGCTCGACAGACAAAATGAGGTTTCCATGCAGGGAAATTGTTTGCCTGAATTTTCTGGAAGAGTTTCCCAGTGACTAAGCAAATGAATGGGAAAGGACTCTCTTGAGAACGCCCTTTGTTCTTCCAGGTCCTATTTCAATCCATACTCTGATCCGTCCAGAGGGAAATCCGTTTCATCCTCATGTGGTTTACTTTGCTGTGAGTCTGATCAACGGAGACACAGGGCAGCCATGCACAGTAGTCCTCTCCGCTAAGAAAGCCTTCTCCTTCCAACAGGGATGTCAGGGTGAGCTCTGTAGTGAGACAGGGAACAAGATGAAGGCTGGTGATTCCTAGGTCTGAGCGAACACCATTGCAGGTTACCCACCCGAAGATAAGGGAGTACAAGACTCTGTGCAGAGATCACGGAAACAGCAAGAACTGGCTGACTGCGGAAGTCTGTCAAAGACAGGAAAGGCTGAGAGGTGGAGAAAGAAAGCTCTTATTCAAATCCAGTCTGTTCCTTGGTAAGTTATGAAGGAAATTAAAAATACATAATAAGTAGGTCAGAATCCTTTTTTATTTTATTTTATTTTATTTTATTTTATTTTATTTTATTTTATTTTATTTTATTTTATTTTATTTTATTTTATTTTATTTTATTTTATTTTATTTTATTTTATTTTATTTTAATTTCTATACACAGCTCTGTTTTTTATGTATTTTTACCCTAGAGTCAGCTTTCAATTTATCTTATTTTTGGACTGAAAATATGTAACTATCACAAATTATAAAAAAGAAGTTGAAAAGTAAACTGCAGTTCCTGGCACCAAGATGAGTTACAAGTGCTTAAAAATGTAGAGTAAGAGCTAACCCAACAGACTGGTTTTTGCTACAGCCTTTCTCTGATGAGCCCACCTCTCTGGTAATTTCTCACTCATCTTCAGCCGTGTCTTAACCTTACTTCTTCTGTCCATAAGCAAACCTGATTGTTGAAGAGAATCTTGTCTTTATGTCCTTGGTCTTGCTTTCAAGCCATAGCCACTGGAAAAGAGTGGAGTCTGGGAAGAAGACCCGAAGAGAAACTTTCATAGGAAGAAAATGAACTGGTTTTACTGTCCATCAGTGTCACCATTTTACTGTGCTGGAGAGAGTGAAGCAATGCAACAACAAATCTGTCAAAATATGATCTTGTCCTTGTTCTTGTCGAAGAATGCAGCCAAAGCTGGTTGCAATACCACCACCTCCAATCCCAGCAGTTTCTGTACTTCCTCGCAGGTGTTTGTCTTCCATGGGGGTGACAGCTGAATTGTGTGCAGAAGGATTGACTGAGGCTGGCACAGATCCAAAGGCAAGTCTCCTCTTGGCTTGCTGTCTTCCTCTGGCCAGATGTTGCCACTATGGAGCAGAGGCTGCTGGAAACCAATTCTTGTTCAAGCAGTCATTTGCTCAGTTCCGACAACAGGCTTCCAGCACTAAGTCTTGAGCAATCTTCACTGGGAAAGCTATGTGTTTCTGCAGCGAGGCTCTTTTTTCTTTCAGGGGCTTCTGCTCTGAGACAATTTGGAGTAGAGAGAAGCATTTTCTGAAAGACTCTTCTGGGCAGAGGATCTTCATTGTTAGTCTTGTAGTAGCACATGCTCTGAGATTTCCATCAAATTAGGTTTTGGACATAGATGTAGAGAAGATTGTCATTGGGTTTCTAGGCCTGTATTTCTTGATGTCCACTTGGTATGGAACAAATCAAAGAGGCATACTGTATTCTTGTGCCTCTTTCCTCCTAATGAATTAATCCTTCCCTTTTTCTACAAGAATGGGTGAAATAAATGTCATGCTCGTGTAAGGTGATCTACAGTTTATCTTCTGGCACAACCGCAATGTTGTCATCTGAAATCCAAGGTTACTCTGCACTGTAACCTAGTCATCAGCTGTCACCCAACTTGCGAGCATTTCTAACCAGTCCTACCTTACCAGTCAGGCGTTTTTGTTAAATGCTCCAGGGAATTCTATACATATTGTACAAGTGTGACTTTTGCTTCAATATGCACATTACAGACCCTTCACTTCAGAATGAGAACTACCAAGAATTCACGAGCTTCTTCCTCTAAGCCCAGAATGCACGGTGATGTGTTTGCGTTCTGCTCTGCAAAACGGCATGGCAACTTTACAACAGCTACAGACTTCTGCGTAGTAGCTTTTTACTTAGTGTCAATCCCAGCTAAGATGCTTGCTTTTCCCATGAGTCTTGTTTTCCCCATTCTTATTCCACTTCAAGAAAGACATTTGGTTATCTCTTTTCCTTTATCTGCACGGGACACTGCTACCTGTGTTTTTCTCACATCTATTTCATGGCTGATCTTTGTCTCCACTTCCTCTGTTATAAATCCCTACATCTGTTAGATTTGGACTCCTGTTTTCAAACACCTTGGTAACTTTTTGCTTTTTGAGATGCTTCTACTTTCTTGAAGAAGAAAGACCTGGATGGACAAGTCAAGTATCTCCAAAGAAAGGAAGCGTGCAGAATTCATGAGAAAAGCCACAAAGCAAATTGCCAGCTGATTCACAGCATACCTGATCGTTTTGTTTTCCAAGATATTAAAAACACCACTGCTGTGCTGGCCAAGAGGAAATGTGGCAATTCCCTTCGGGCTTGGAGTACTTACGACACTCAAGGTACTAATGCTTATCTGGTATCTTTTCAATATTGAGTACCTTGTGTTCTTTTGCCCAAGGTGAAGACAGGCAGTTTTGGAACCAACAGACTACACCTGGGTAGCCAGATAGCATACCATATAGGTATCCTTCTTCACTTCTATGAAATTCTGAAGTGGTTCACCTGGGAAATACAACAGCAGCATAGTTGTTAGACAGCCAGTCACGTGAAAGGCTTTGTTCAATTGACTGCTGCTTGTAAGCAATAATTACATCATAACAGAAAGTGACAGACTGACATCATTGTTTAGTGCATAACTCCGGTCTGTATGTGAATAGCTGGATTAGTAGGAATGGGAAAGAACCACATAAGTAAGTCTACACAGGAAATAAAGATAGATAGAATCATTTTTGTCTGTTCTTCTAAAAGCTGTCTATTAATTATGAAGCCACAGCACTGCTTCAAATGCTGGAATTGACACTGTTCCTGTAAATTGACACTGTTCCTTTCATTTCATTAGACCAACTACACAGAGTTGTATAGAGAAGACTATTCTTGTGAAGAAGAGTTGTATAGCATAGCCTAAGTACCCTCAATCGAAGCAGGTAAAATCATACCTAGTAAAGAACAAAAGAACATGTCTTTCTTTCATGAGCTAAGTGTAAGAGCATTCCCAAAATTCCGTCCTGACTTGGGGAACAACAAACCAAAACTGTGCAGAAGAAATCATGAGCCACTGGGATGAGTGCTCTGGCAAGCAGACCCAGACTCTTCAGATTCTTTGCAGCAAATCTACCCAGGCTATCATTTGCACTTCCTATCTACTTCAGTGCAACCAACTTTTGATTTATCCTCGGAGTATTTCTCAAGTTTTTCAGTCCTTCCCCAGACCTCTCCCCTTCACATGGGCCATGAAGCCCACCTTCAGCCAGAGAGGAGGCATGGCCACCCTGAAGAAAGAAAATGAATGGGGACAGTCCCTGCCACCTCATCCTAGTACGACGTACTGGGACCAGGTTGCCATAGGCGTCTGTCCCTGGAGTGGAGCAGGGTGGAGCATTAATCAGAAAGGAATTCGTCTCCATTGCCGAGAGCAAGCCACATTCCTCATGGATATCACAAGTCTTCTTTTCATTCCCTGTGGAGCTCTTGAAGCCCTCTGCTCAGGGAACCTCACTGCTGGAGACCCCTGTATGTTCTACAGGGACTCCTGGTACCTCAAGTGACCTGAGGCGTGGATTTCACAGCTCATCTGGAAGCTTGAGCCATGCATAAGCCTTAGGTATTGCAACCTGTTCCTTCCTTAGATCTCTCCTTACCTACGTATGGACAAGATTGTCAGGTGTTGTTTTTGAACCTTCCAGTACCCACTAATCACCGAATTGAAAAAGCCAATCTGCAAGCAAGGACTGGATTTCCAACAAAAAACGGAGAGAAGCCCTGGCAAAGCTGTTGTGAACAATAGCCCCCTCTTGTGTGTTAAAGGGGCAGCAGGGCTGTGTCTGCATAGGCCTGAGCTTTGGAGCTTTACGCAAACTTGGTAAACTTGTGAGGAAAGCAACCAGTGCAAGTGGCTTCCCCAAGGGGTGACTGCACAGAAGCGAACGCCTGACAGTGGCTGCCCAAGCTGACGGCTTAGCTCTGGTCTGGATATATCATAAGCTTTGTTGTGCAGGGTAGAAGTGAATTTCCGTCATGAAAAACAGCCCAGTGCTGGATGATATCATGTTTATTTCATAAAGAAGCAAGGAGGGAGGAAAACATGACTGTTTTCTAAGACTCTTGCACATCCTCAGCACATTGACCACGTAGGTCCTAGCACTGCACTAGTAAGGGAAGACCTCAACCAGGAGCAGATTATTCTTGATTAATTTAAACTGGGGGAGCGGGAATCACACCAAAGACGTCCTTTTCACCAACATAGTTTATTTTGCCTGTCCTGGCTCTATACAAAGACAGTAAAAAGGCAACAAATAAGGCAATATTCCCTCCTTCCCCTTCCCTCTCCTCCCCTCCACTTCCTTCCCTGGCTCTCTCCTCCCCTATACTCCCCTACACTCACCCCCCTAAGCTCCCCTACACTCTCCTCTCCTACACTCCCCTATACTCTCCTCCCCTACGCTCCCCTACACTCTCCTCACCTACAATCCCCTCCCCTACACTACCCTACACTACCACACACTACTCTACACTCCCCTACACTATGCTCCCCTACACTCCACTACACACACCTCCCCTACCTTCCCCTTCACTCAGTTCCCCTACACTCTGCTCCCCTACCCTCCCCTTCACTCAGTTCCCCTACACTCCCATACACTACCCTACACTCCACTACACTCTGCTCCCGTGCCCTCCCCTGCCCTCCCCTGCCCTTCCCTCCCCTCCCCTTCTCGTTTTTACCCTTCCCTCCCCTCCCTCCCGTTCTCTTCGTTCCCTCCCCTTCCCTCCCGTCTTCTCCTTTCTTCTTCTCCTCTCTTCTCCTTTCTTTCACAAATTGCAATGGAGAACAGGGAGAAGCATCACTTCCAGTCACTTCCGTCGTTCTCGTAGCTTGTGTCACTGCCTGATTCGTGGCAATCCATCAGCAGGATCCAGAAGCGTTCCAGCTGCTGTGCTACTAGGTGAGCAGCCGTCTCCAAGTGGCAATCACGGATTTCTTGCTGTGGCTCGGACACGGCACTTTCAAGTCCACCCTGGCTTGGCCATGTCCTCTTGCTCTGTCCCCACCTACATTACAGTTCTGCTTAGAAGCCGAAGCACGCTGCTGAAGTACTTCCACTCCTTCCATTTGCAAGGATTGAGTTTGTCTAGCCAAGTGGTTTCTGTCCATAGAACACAAGAAAGAGGTTTTGGTTAGAAACAACTCAAGGAGGACTTCTTTTCCACATGGGCAAGGAATAGTCACGCTTTTCTAATGGAAACTCCAGTGGAAGAGAGAATGACAGATCATGCCGAGAGCTTTGAAATATCCCTTGGGGATGCCTAGTGCAGAGGACCAGAGGAAAGCTGTCCAAAGGACACCAGAGAATCACTCGGAATTACTTCCTCACAGACACATGTCCTTACTATGTCTGATATGGCTTCATGTCTGATATTGCTTCAGCTGGTTTCAGGGTTCTTGTTCACCTAAAACCTAAATTCGGAGTTGTAAATGAAGATGGAAAGATTGACAAATGTATAAATCACTGATGGGGAAAAAAAAAAAAAAGAAAAAAAAAAAAAGTGCTTGGAGAACTTTGGCCATTAGCCCTGGAAAGCATCAAAGTACTGTCCTCTGAAGCAAATGCCTTCTTCTCTTGATACCTAAGGAGGAAAATCAATCCAATGTTGTAACATTAGAAAAGCAAACACTAAACACAAGCAAAGAAGAAGAACAAGTAAGCAATTGCAATGCCTATGGGGCTATTGCAGGGTTAGGCAAAGAACTATTGTGCCATGAAATCTTGGCATAGAAGAAATATTATGTGCATTTTTTACTGTTTCATTTGTTGAGCTCTGTTTGGAAGGGAGTGAATCTATCAGGATTAGATATCTAATTTAGAAGTGGAATTAAAATTGTTTTCTTTTTTTTTTTTTCCTCTTGAGTTCACTCCTTCCTATAGGATTTCATAATAGAATAGGTATATATTAAAAAAAAAAAAAAGATTCCAAGCAGGTAATCATATTCACAATTATTTTTTCAATCCAGAAACAATAGCAAGGATGAGCTGAAAAGTATTTCTATGCCATTAGAGTGTCAAGGTGTGTCCCATACATTAGTAACAGTCAGAGGATTCATTTTGGAGAACAAAAGCTATCTTGAAAGAAGTAAAGACAGAAGTAAATATGTATGCATGTATATCTCCCTCTCTCTACAGAAACCTAAGAAACTCGTCTGCAGGTTAGCTTCTTGCTCTCTCTTCTCAAAGTTCTAGTGAATACAGCATCAGTGTGTGTTCCAAACATTACCCTCAGTCCAGCACGGATACACACGAGAGGTCAGTCTGCAGGTTGCGCAGGCCAAGAAACTGCTCTGGCTTGATGGGAAGAGCCAAGGCAGAAGTTGCTGTCAGAGAAAAGATGCTGTCAAAGCGTGTCACGTCCATGCTAGAGCACCATCTAGCATACCATCTCTCCCACCATCTAGCTCTACTGCATCTAGATGCAGCTATACTAGAGCGTCGCTACTTAGCCAGTCTGGGGGATCTTAGGAGCCTTCTGAAGACCCAGAGGAGGGGCTGTTGTCCTTTCTGTTTTAACAGCCAGGGAAAACTCTTACCGTTTGACACAGAGGGGCTGAAAAACACAAAGTGGACTTGCAATCTTCAGAGCTTCGAAGCAAGTGGAGATTGTGGAGGTTGTGGAGTAACCAAGGAAACTGTTGATCTAGAAGCAGCCTACAGATTGTGTTTAGCCAGGGCCTTGTATTGCCCTTCTGGCTGATCTGCCAGCAATTCAAGAAAGTCTCCCTGGCAAGCCAGCCCTGGAGTCACCCCAAACTTGGTGAAACCCATGCGATTGGAAAGGAGACAGTTGCACTCCATAAACTGCAGGTTTCTGTGCTTTTTGCTTGCTTGCTTGCTTGCTTGTTTTCCAGGCTGAATTGGATTAGCTGGACAAGTTGGCAGCTGCCTACAGACAAATACCTTATCAGGAGTCTAAACTACGGGATTGCTCTAACTGAGAACAAGGAATTGGACTTGACGTCCTGTGGGTAGTTAGGGTCTGGCGGCCGGAAGATGTGGCGCTGTATGGAAAGGTTGAGCCCCTCCCTTGATGGACAGTAGCGTGTGGCCTGTGCTGTAAGCAAGCGGAAGTGACGCTATGGGCCTCGGCTATATAACCCCATGGGACCCGACAGTAAACGCCATTTGCCATCCACCACATTGGTGTCTGGGAGCCGATGGACCGAGCGGCCTGGGGTTGGCCGCCGTGCCGTTCCTGAACCAGGTCGCCACTGCCCCCTGAAGGCAACAAGTGGTGCCGAAACCCGGGAAAACTCCTGATTCGGGTGAACGGCGGCCGGAGCGGCGGGACCAGCCCGGCGGGGAGGAAGCTCCCGGACCAACAAGGAAGATGGAAACCCTTGTGAAGGTCGTATCCAAGTTGTGGAAGCTGTGGGGTGGCTCGGCTGAGGAAGCCAGGGTGCCGGTGGGGAACCAGAGCCTGAGGAAATCTGGGAGAGACCACGGCCATGTGCGCCCCAGTACGGTGCTGAACTAGAAAACGAAGAGTCGGGTGAAGAAGCCTCCGGCGGGAACGGGGATGAAGCGTTAGGTTTTACTAACACGTGGAAATGCGAAAAAGAGAACGGTTGCGGGGACGACCGGGGAGGAGGTAGAAGCGTGAGAGAGGGGCAGAGAGCCGATCGGAACGGCCATCCGAAAACACGCTCCTGTGGCGCAAACGCCTCGCTGAGCAGGCGGCGGGGCGAGCCACGAGGCAGGGAGCGGCCCCCCCGCAGGGGTGGGGGGCGGGGCCGGACCTCGATGGGAGGGGACCGGAACTCGGAGGTGAGCAGTCAGTCAAGCTCTGACTCCGGGTCAGATACCGATTCACATTCGGAGGAGGAAATGGGGACAGATAGCAAAAATATCCCCATCCGAAATAAAGCTGCACCGCGAGGCGGAGAAATTCCTCTCATGGATTGGAGGAAAATTAAGATTGCGTGCGCCATCTGGGTGCTATCGGCCGTGCTAGCGTTCCCGGTCTGGGTGACAGACGGGGGGCAGAGGGTTCACTCACCAACAAACCCTAAGGATGTACAAGCGATTGTTAAAGCCATTGTGCATAAAGGGCTTCATTCTGCAATGGTCTCCACCCTCAGAGATGGTGTTTTCAGGGGAGACGACATGCTCCCGTTTGATATCAAACAAACTTGTAGACTGATCTTTGACGGGGGTGGGATGATCATTTTTAAACGAGAATGGGGGGACAACTGTATGAGACAGCTGGCCCAAGTAACTGGGACGGATCACACACTGTATGGCTCTAGCCTGCAGCGGCGAATGGGTACGGACCCAACAGTGATCACCCCCCAGGCGCAAGTCCAGGGCCTGAGCGCCCACGAAGGTATGGCAACTCGTGCGGCCAGAGAAGCTCCAAACAGCCGACGCCCCAATTTCAGAACAAAACTAATGAAAACTGAGTTTCTGTTCACAGGAACGGATCATCGGGCACCCCCGTAATCTGTATACCCCGGCGACATGAGAAGACAATAAGTCAGCAAGCGTCCTGTCTAAGCCTGAGAGTTCCACACTGGCAGAATCCAGACACCAGCGAAGCGGCCTCCGTGGGTGGGGGGCTGCAATGCGTTTGTGTGATCTTATCTTTGGACCTTGTATACGAAATATGCTTGTGTTGTTTGTTAAAAGTTGGTTAGAGAAAGTTAACATTATGTTGGTAGAACACCAACAACTACTTTAAGAGTGTATTTACTCAGGGTTACCGGTTACCTCTTAGTTTTCTCCTGGTTATTGTGCCTTATGTTTTTTAGTTAAGTTATGATGTCTACGTCTTAAGATTGTTATATTTTAGCTAATTTGGTTGTGCATAGGGAGGGGGGGAAATGTGGGTAGTTAGGGTCTGGCGGCCGGAAGATGTCGCGATGTACAGAAAGGTGGAGCCCCTCCCTTGATGGACAGTAGCGTGTGGCCTGTGCTGTAAGCAAGCGGAAGTGACGCTATGGGCCTCGGCTATATAACCCCATGGGACTCGACAATAAACGCCATTTGCCATCCACCACATTGGTGTCTGTGAGCCGATGGACCGAGCGGCCTGGGGTTGGCCGCCGTGCCGTTCCTGAACCAGGTCGCCACTGCCCCCTGAAGGCAACAACGTCCTTAGGAAGTCTTTCCAGCTACGCTTTCTACCACTACAGAAATGCACCTGATTCTTTCACAAAGCTTACGGGTGCTGACTGCAAATAGTCCTCATCATTCTCCATTGCCTTCCTCATCTCCATTCTCTTTTGGCCCGTGAAGCTTTTCCGAGCAGAGATGAAGATCAGCTCTAATACGCAGTCTGGCATTCTGCAAAGGAAAAGAGGAATCCTCCTGAAAACTCTTTGCAACCTCACCCGCCATCCCCAAAGCAAAGAAGAGCAAAAGAACAGCGCTTGATCACAGCAAGCATCAACTCGAGCATAGGTCTCCTGCAAGTGTAGCGGGGTTCAACAGCTGCCAAACAAGCTTAAGGAGCACACCCAGAATCAAGTCCATCCAACAAGTGCTTGAAAGAGTTAGGTTTTCTTAGGCGTGAGGAATGAAAAAGAAAGCAAGAACTGACCAGTTACCAGCACACAGTTTCCCTCGAGCTTGCTTGGCTTCATTCCGCACCTGAGGCTGGGCTCCCAAGCAGGATTGAGCAGCATTGTGCAGAAACGCCAAAGCCTCCTCCCCAGCCGTGCTGGATCTTCAGCCCCAAGGGCTTTGGCTCTGTTGCCTCCTCAGCAACATGGGCAATTGCCCAGGCAAGCCGGTGTCCAGCAGCTCGACGCAGGAAGCGCAGCCCCCCCTTGCCACCGCTTGCCGCTCACACCAGGAGCCCCCGCAGCGGTGGCAGCCGTTGCGCGGCGCTTGGTGCGGTGCGGTGCGGGCAGAGGGCTGCGGGCTCCTTCTCCTCGGGGGCGGCTCCGCCATGGGGCGTCCGCCGCGGGGCTGCTGAGGCAGCGGGGGGCTCCATGGGGGAGCGGAGGGCGACGTGCGCTGGGGCTGGGACGGGCCTGGGGCTGGGGCACCGCGCCGCCGCCGCCATGCCAAGCAGCACTCCTGGCATCTGTGCTGCAGAGCCAGCCAGTGTGACGCCTTGGCGTTTGTGACTTCACAGAATCACAGAATGTCTACGTTGGAAGAGACCTCAAGACCATCGAGTGACAAACAAAGGCAACTCTGCATTTCCTTCTTCAACACCCGCTTTCTTCACAAAAACAAAACAAAACAAAAAACACAGAACTTCATCCCTCACACGGGACTCCCGAACTGAGCCTGCAGGGGCTGCCAAAGGCAGCAGCTCCTCAAGCACTGCTCGCACACGGCTCCCTACCACGGGCTCCATCCATCCCCCAGGAGCAAACTTGGTCAAACTAAGCCCCTTTGGAGATATTGGATGGCAGGCCTTACCAAATGCCGGACAAAGGAAAAGATCTAACACAAGAAGGGCTGCCCCGTGCCAGGCACAGTGTAGTTCCAGGCACTTCCAACAGCCCCACTGCAGGCAAGAGTGAGCCTGTGCGGGATGATGACAGCGCCTCTGGAGAAATGTCCGGCAGAGGGCTGCCACGATGACAGAGCGGGCCTGGACTAGAGCAGCCCAGAGGTGTCTCCTGACCCCCACCTTGCTGTGAGCTGGTGTCTTGACGGGAGGCTGCCGGGAACAAGGAGGCTCCACAGCAAGCACTCAGGCTTTGTGACGTGGGGCGGCGTCAGGCCACAAGACCATTGTGACACGGCAAGCGTCCCCATGGTGACGGTGTGACTTATATGGCCCGAGCCCCCGTGGTGCTCACTCCCAGGAGTGCAGCGCCGTCAGGAGGCAGCAGCTGCCCTGGGTGCCTGTTTCTTTGTCTCTGTGAGAGGACAAAGGGATGCCGAAGGAGCAAGAGGCGAAGGCCTGCTCCCAGCCCAACAAAGGGCTGCCGAGCATGAAGAAGCACCACCAGGTGCGGGACAGGGAGGGAGGGAGAGGGCAGACACAGGAGAGAGAGTGCCAGGTGGCGGAGCATGGTACCGGGGCGCGAGGCCTGGCCCTGAGTGTCTGCGGTCCAGGCCCAGGTTCTCGTGCCCCAGGGGTTTCTCTGGGGCAGAGCTGAGGCCTGGGATGGCTGTGACTCGCGTGGGTCGGGCAGCACTCTGTCCGAAGGATGTGGCACTGAGGTGGGGCTGGGTGTCCAGGCACCACAAGGGATGCTGGTGGCAGCGCAGCCACCACCATCCCACACCTCCTTCTCCCCACAGGTGCAACCCAAACCGCCACAGGCAGGACCGCTGTGCAGCCAGACTCCATCCTTGTCTATCCACGGGGTGAGGCTGCCACAGCTCCACTGCCCACAGAAGTCACAGGCCTCTAGGAAGAAGAGCACACAGGTAGGGAGCCCAAGTGAGATGGGGCCAGATGCCTTCCCAAGCCCTGGGAGCTGCTGACAAGGAGGCGGCACGTGCTGGAGGGGGCAGGTGGGCAGGTGCTGGAGGTGGGCAGGTGGGAAAGGACTACGGTAACATCACCTTTCTCCTTGGCTTCCCTTGCAGACAGACAGCCTGAAGCTGAGGCAGGCACTGCCCGGCAGCAGTGCCACCGGTGAACGGAGAGATCCTCTACCAGCCTTGCCGCCTCTGCCAAGGCAGGCAGCGACACTGAGAACTACACATCGGCATTCAGTGGGAGCTTCAACTATCCCCCGGCTGCCCAGTCTGTCAGTAGCAGGCTCCACCTCTTCTGTGCCATGCAGAGACTGCATCACGAGCACCAAGGCTGTCAGACTCCCCGAGGTCGTCCCACGTCCTCAAGGACACGTGAGAAAAGAGCAAATGGCAGCAACTGCCGAGAGCCGGGGGACAGCCCTGCAAGCCCCCGCATCCATTCTGGCGCCTCTGCAGGCCAGACCCCAGCAAGACAACAGGCCAACCCCAAGCCATGCTGCAGCCAGGAGCCAAAGACCCAGGGTGCAGCTGAGGGTACAAAGGCACTACGCCCCTCCCAGCAGTGTGGCAACACCCGCAAGGACAGCCCAGGTGCCGGCCACCAAGACTGAAAAGATGCCAGCAACACGGAGACGAAAAGATGGCCATGCTCGAGAGGACACAAGAGCTGCTGCTGGGATCTCCAAGCCAGGAGGGAGGCAGCAGAAGGAAGCCACCTGGAACCTTCACTGGGACCCAGACGCAGCCCACCAGCAGGGGCCTGGCTCACCCCACAGCACTGGCAGAGATTCTGCCAGAGAGGCAGTCAGCCCCGCACAGAGCGCATCTCTTGCCATGTCAGGGCCAACCAATGCTGAGCCAGCAGATTCTGCGCAGGTTGCAGGTCCTGCCAGTGAGGGGGACAAGAATCCTATGGGTGCATCAGCACCCAGAGATGCTAAATCGCCTTCTCCCCTGGCTGCTGCTATGCCCGGCCCTTCCACAAGCAGCCAGAAAAGACCGCCGACATTGAAAGACCGGGTCAAGATCAACTGGGATATCTATGGGTGCTCCTCCTTTCGGCCAGCAATGCAGATCATTCCGAGCGGGGAGAGGGAAGGCTGCCAGTTGTCCCGGTGGAACGAGTCCTGGCCGAGCAGCGTGAAGGTTCCGAGGTTGCGAAGGATCTGGGCAGCAGACGACGGTGACACAGCTGACAGCACTGCAGCCAGTGCATCGGGCAGGCAGGAGGTGGCAGTGAGGACTGCGGGCCAGCGCCTTCCCTACTTTTGCTCCACAACGAGTAAGACCATTCTGCAGGACATTCAGGAAGAGTGGGAAGAGAGCCCCAGGATAGAAGCTGTGGCAGAAGCAGACGACGTCCTGCCCGGCACGTCTCCTGCCCCATCTGGTGAGGCAGATGCCAGGCCTTCAGCTGCTCCTATGGCCGCAGTTCCTGGGCCCGAGGAGCTCCCCCCGGCCTGCATGCCCAAAGAGGGAAAAGCTTCAGCCTCTCCCCTGGCTGCTGCTATGCCCGGCCCTTCCACAAGCAGCCAGAAAAGACCGCCGACATTGAAAGACCGGGTCAAGATCAACTGGGATATCTATGGGTGCTCCTCCTTTCGGCCAGCAATGCAGATCATTCCGAGCGGGGAGAGGGAAGGCTGCCAGTTGTCCCGGTGGAACGAGTCCTGGCCGAGCAGCGTGAAGGTTCCGAGGTTGCGAAGGATCTGGGCAGCAGACGACGGTGACACAGCTGACAGCACTGCAGCCAGTGCATCGGGCAGGCAGGAGGTGGCAGTGAGGACTGCGGGCCAGCGCCTTCCCTACTTTTGCTCCACAACGAGTAAGACCATTCTGCAGGACATTCAGGAAGAGTGGGAAGAGAGCCCCAGGATAGAAGCTGTGGCAGAAGCAGACGACGTCCTGCCCGGCACGTCTCCTGCCCCATCTGGTGAGGCAGATGCCAGGCCTTCAGCTGCTCCTATGGCCGCAGTTCCTGGGCCCGAGGAGCTCCCCCCTGCCTGCATGCCCAAAGAGGGAAAAGCTTCAGCCTCTCCCCTGGCTGCGCACCCTGTGTTGGAGGCCAGGACAGCACCTCTCACCCCATCAGCATGTGAGGAAGAAGAAGCAGCACCTTCTCCCCTGGCTGGGGGCCTTCTGCAAGAGGTAAGCAAGGTATACCTTCCTCGTCCCACAGTCATGGAAGCCACAGACCCCTGTCGGTGGGCCTCGAGGCCCCTCATCCCTTATCCATCTGGCATCGGGGGCATCGGGGCCCGGAGCATGGCCAAACAGTGGCCCACAGGGCTGTGGTTTTCTCTCCCCATGCAGGTTTCCTCCGAGCATAGAAGCAGTGCACAGTGTTCCTCACACTTCCAATCGGTGCCAGAGGAAGGGCCAGGTATGTCCTAAAGTATGGAGCCATCCCAGCCCACGGCACGGAGGCTGGCAGCACTCCACGCACAGGGTCCCTCCATGTCCAACTGTCCCCTCCCCAAGGGAAAGCCTTGGTGGCGGGGGCAGGCAGGACCATGCCCAGTTCCATCCCAGCCCCTCACGTACAGCTCTCTGACCCCCACAGGCACTGCTGCCCTCCCGCACGCTGTGGCTCGCTCGCAATTGCCCCCCCTCTTCAGGAGAGCACTTCGGGCTCTCCGCAGGAGTTACTGCTTCAGCTGCATCACAGAAGACCTAGAGCAACGTGAGGCTGACAGTACCAGGGAGCTCCCCACAGATGGCAGCTTCAGTCCCGAGGACGGGGCTTCTGAATAAAATTGTTCAGGACTATTTCATAGATGAGGGCTGTCTCTTCTGTTCTGTTCTGCGTGCATGGGTGTCTGTGGGCTGCGTGTGCAGCTGCTGCGGTCAGACCCTGGGGCAGGGTGTCCCCATCTCCATGCTGCTAGTGCCTAGAGGGTGCACAGGTTTGTGCAGCAGTACTACCATGCAGTACTCTTGCGTGGGCTCCTCTCTATGGGCTGCAGCTTCAGCCTAGGGCCTGCTCCTGTGGGGGCTCTCCATGGGCCGCAGCTTCCTCCAGGCCACATCCACATGTTTTATAATGATGATGATGTTTTTGTTGTTATTATTATTATTATTATTATTATTATTATTATTATTATTTATTAATTAATAATATAATTAATAAGTAATCATCATTTAATAATTATTTAATAATTACAATATTAATAACAATAATAATGGATTCCAGGGCAGCGATTCCAAAACTTTTGTCATGAAGACTGGTTTCCCATGTACATGAGAGACGCATAAAGAAATCGCAACTTCTTTTCACCAAAGTCTGAGTTGTTGTGATATCATTGTGGTGAAAACACGCGCTTTTCACCAAAGTAACATAATTTAGGTAAACTTGGTCAAACTAAGCCCCTTTGGAGATATTGGATGGCAGGCCTTACCAAATGCCGGACAAAGGAGAAGAGCTAACACATTTAGGAAACCAGTATTTGCAACATCTTACAGTTTGGTGCAAGCAACTAGAACAAATCAAGAAGAATGTTTTAGGCACTAGACCTTTTATTTGCCTCCTACAAGGGGAAGGATGCACTTGAATCAATCTTGGTTGCTCTATGTGTGTAAATGAGGCAGGAGGAATTGAGACTGAGCACGAAAACATTTGGGGAAAGACTAAGGTAATAAGGTGATTAGTCTAAGGTGATTACGTAAGGTAATTCAAGATGACACCTCCTGGCGTTTTCGAGAATTATGCAACAAAATAACCTTTTTGGGACAGACCCTTGAGGATGTCTGGGTCAACCACTGTGCTGTAAATTGTAGACCTCATCTTAGTATTCTTTTTAAAAGCAGTTAATAAGCAATGACTTTGATTAGAACACTAAAGAACGTCTCTTCATCAAAGGCTGCATCTACTCAGATGTGGGGATGGAGCAATAATCTATTTTTGCAACAAATGAGTATTTGTTGTAACAAATGAGGATTTGTTCTTGGTGCTCTGTGCGTGAGTGAATGAATGAAGCGGCCCTGTGGCTGCTGCACCTTCTGTGATGATGGTAGCAAGGAATGCCTATGTTTCTGCCGGAGCTCTTTCTAGATTGTGAATTTATCCAAACCGTGTTCTGTTCCCTTGGAGGTACAGTAACGAGCAAGACAGTCCAATTGGAGAAGATCAGTAGACCAAAGCAGCTAAGGCTAAAGGCCTTACGTATTCGTCATGTGGTTCCAGCGTATATGAGCATTGGACTAGATTCATTTGGCACCATTGGAAGAAAATGCCTGCAAAATTGCATTCAGATCTCTTTGTAGAACAGGTGATTAGTTTGGCTTTTGATCTCCCGTTTCGGGCTTGCAATACATTGATTTTGCACCTGAAACAGATCTCTCACTTCTGTTTCTTTAGAGAGAGCATTCATTCAAGTACCACTAATCCTCTCTGAAACTCCAGCTGCATGGAGTAAATGTGATGACTGGAGATTTATTGCAAAACTACATTCTTGCTCCATCCCAGCATCTACTAGAGATGCAGCCTTTGAGGAATAGATTTTCCTTAGTGTTCTAAGAAGAGCTGCAGCCAAATAAACTGCCTTCTCCTAGGACCACTACAAAAAGATTTCTGCTCTCCATAGCTTGTCTAGCACAGGGAGTCTTGGTCAGAGCACAGTCGCTTCTGACACTTGGTGCATGACGCTTAACAGAGACTCACAGTTTACACTGAGGTCAAGCTGAAAAGGAGAATCGTGTTGGAGCTGAGAAGGTGACAGAGACATACTTAGGGTAAATGAGTCATTTCTGTGCCCATTTCTTCCATGCCAAATAGGAACGGAGGGAATTCATTTAACACTTGTCAGTAACTTAGATCACAATAGATTTGATTTCCTAATTGTTCTGATAGTACATTTTCCTGTCCACTGTGGGTCTGTTCCACTTCCTAGAGCAGTCCAGATGGATTCTGCCATTTGTCAGCAGAATTTTACAGAAACTTCTACTGAGCACAGTCTACATGGATAGAATAGAAAACATGTTTAACTTCCTCCATCCCACCAAATGAATAAGTATTTTTTTAAAGGACTAAGCATCTTTACTTTTCTTTTTTTTTCTTTCTTTTTTTTTTCTTTTTTTCTTTTCTTTGGGGGGGGTGGGGGTCTGTTTTCTAGACTTCACAAAATAGATCATGGCAAAATTCTATTGAAAAATATTCAAACAGTTATCTTAAGCAACAAAAATGAATATGAAATGAATGAATGAATGAACTGAGTGAAGGGGAGGGTAGGGGAACTGAGTGAAGGGGAGGGTAGAGGAGCAGAGCGTAGGGGAGTGTAGGGGAGCAGAGTGTAGGGGAGGTGTGTGTAGGGGAGTGTAGGAGAGGAGAGTGTAGGGGAGCATAGGGGGGTGAGTGTAGGGGAGTATAGGGGAGGAGAGAGCCAGGGAAGGAAGTGGAGGGGAGGAGAGGGAAGGGGAAGGAGGGAATATTGACTTCTTTGTTACCTTTTTACTGTCTTCGTGTAGAGCCTTGACAGCAAAATAAACTATGTTGGTGAAAAGGACGTCTTTGTCTGATGTGATTCCCGCTCCCCCAGTTTAAATTAATCAAGAATAATCTGCTCCTGGTTGAGGTCTTCCCTTACTAGTGCAGTGCTAGGACGTACATGCTCAATGTGCTGAGGATGTGCAAGAGTCTTAGAAAACAGTCATGTTTTCCTCCCTCCTTGCTTCTTTATGAAATAAACATGATATCATCCAGCACTGGGCTGTTTTTCATGACGGAAATTCACTTCTACCCTGCACAACAAAGCTTATGATATATCCAGACCAGAGCTAAGCCGTCAGCTTGGGCAGCCACTGTCAGGCGTTCGCTTCTGTGCAGTCACCCCTTGGGGAAGCCACTTGCACTGGTTGCTTTCCTCACAAGTTTACCAAGTTTGCGTAAAGCTCCAAAGCTCAGGCCTATGCAGACACAGCCCTGCTGCCCCTTTAACACACAAGAGGGGGCTATTGTTCACAACAGCTTTGCCAGGGCTTCTCTCCGTTTTTTGTTGGAAATCCAGTCCATGCTTGCAGATTGGCTTTTTCAATTCGGTGATTAGTGGGTACTGGAAGGTTCAAAAACAACACCTGACAATCTTGTCCATACGTAGGTAAGGAGAGATCTAAGGAAGGAACAGGTTGCAATACCTAAGGCTTATGCATGGCTCAAGCTTCCAGTTGAGCTGTGAAATCCACGCCTCAGGTCACTTGAGGTACCAGGAGTCCCTGTAGAACATACAGGGGTCTCCAGCAGTGAGGTTCCCTGAGCAGAGGGCTTCAAGAGCTCCACAGGGAATGAAAAGAAGACTTGTGATATCCATGAGGAATGTGGCTTGCTCTCGGCAATGGAGACAAATTCCTTTCTGATTAATGCTCCACCCTGCTCCACTCCAGGGACAGACGCCTATGGCAACCTGGTCCCAGTACGTCGTACTAGGATGAGGTGGCAGGGACTGTCCCCATTCATTTTCTTTCTTCACGGTGGCCACGCCTCCTCTCTGGCTGAAGGTGGGCTTCATGGCCCGTGTGAAGGCGAGAGGTCTGGGGAAGGACTGAAAAACTTGAGAAATACTCCGAGGATAAATCAAAAGTTGGTTGCACTGAAGTAGATAGGAAGTGCAAATGATAGCCTGGGTAGATTTGCTGCAAAGAATCTGAAGAGTCTGGGTCTGCTTGCCAGAGCACTCATCCCAGTGGCTCATGATTTCTTTTGCACAGTTTTGGTTTGTTGTTCCCCAAGTCAGGACGGAATTTTGGGAATGCTCTTACACTTAGCTCATGAAAGAAAGACATGTTCTTTTGTTCTTTACTAGGTATGATTTTACCTGCTTCGATTGAGGGTACTTAGGCTATGCTATACAACTCTTCTTCACAAGAATAGTCTTCTCTATACAACTCTGTGTAGTTGGTCTAATGAAATGAAAGGAACAGTGTCAATTTACAGGAACAGTGTCAATTCCAGTCAAGTTTGGTTCACGGTACTAGATTTAAAGGATGCCTTTTTGTGCCTGCCTGTGTCACCTGAATGCCAGAAACTCTTTGCCTTTGGATGAGAAATTTCTCACAGAGCATGAAAAACGCAGCTCATCTGTCTTTTTTTAGTCACACACTCTTATTCATAAAGAGATTAATTTCTTCATGAATTCTATGTTCTTGAAATGCTTGAAATATGGAATTTCTGTCCAGTGAGACGTTTCAATTTTGCAGAAAATGTATCCCAGATAACAAGGAGAAAAGGAATACTGTGTAGTTTACTGTCTGTGTTGTTATTGTTATTATCATTATCGTTATTATTTTAACAGGCTTAACTGATTTTGTTCACTAAAATCAACCTTGAACTTATGCTTTTCAGGTATTGCCAGTCTCTCTCTTGTTTCAGAAATGTTAACTTGTCCTTCAGAGTTACAAGAGCTTTTGGCAAGTTAGAGTCTAATATTTCAGAGTCAGGGAACACTCCAGCTACAGGAAATCCACACTTCAAATACAGACACCTTGGAAGGAGTGTTCAAATGATGATGTACCAGCTTTGAAGTCTACAAGGCTATTCTACCAAACTTGTTAAGAATCAATTCCATGCTAGGCCACCTGTCATGAAATTTGTCTATGATTTCTACAAAGCTGTCTCCCTCTGGAAACTTGAGACAGTTCCGTGTTGGGTAGTCATCTATCTTCAAACACTGAGAACCACTTCATAGAAAAGAACGCGTGTCTGACAATCATACAACCATGGATGGGAGGCTCTTTTATCTGGGTCTGCGGATTTTGCATCGCTATGCTGTTGAGGAGATTGTCAGAATTCTGATTCCAGAATAAAGAACCTACAGAAAGTGCAGAATGCAAATGCTGGAGAGCATGGCTCAAAGTTTTACGCTTCCTGGGACTGCCTAGTGTATTAACAGGTCTAGGGAAAAAAAAAAAAATAATAAATAAAAATATGACTATGTTTCCAAATTAATAGCACATTGACAAGTGTGCTAATTTCAACCTCTCCCCATCTAAATCAGTCAGCCCTACGGAAATCTTCAAATCCGTAAGAGGTAAGCCATAGCCAATGGCGTCCAAAAGTGCTGTGAGATTTGAGAAATGAATCTGCATTTCTCTCAGGTAAGAGTTTTGTCCTTGTGTGAGAAGCAAGGGAAGGACTTTGCTACCCTTGTGTCTGTTCTTTAACCTCCATTAGGTGGTTACTACAGCACATGGAGTCAAACGCTACTGTCTTCACTAAATGTGATGTCTTTGAGAAACAAATGAGATGGCAAAGAATCTGTTAAGAGCTGACGGCCTTCTTCCCCCCCAGACGCTTGACATGCATCTCTTTTGCCCTCTCTCAAGCATTTGCTGCTTTGCACTTCCTTTGCTTTCATTGCCCAGTCAGATCAATCAGCTGCTTTGCACTAGGAGATGTTCTTAGAAAGCCAGAGGAACTCTCTTCAAACACTGGACTAACTAGAAAGCATTGCTTCCTCTAACTGGTGCTTATGCTCGAGCTGGATCTTCTAAATCCCATTGTACTGCTTCTGCTTCCTGAGGAGGTGACAGAACCTTCAGAAGCGGAGAGCAGAGAAGAAGGACTTGGAGTTCATTATCAAGAAAATATTGGCAAGTTTGGAAGATGTTTCCCCTGCTCATCTGCCACCCAGATGTTAATCAATGGCGTGGTTCCGCTCGAGTGGGCAGCCGAGCTCCACCACAGCCGCTCTCTCACTCCCCCTCCTCCAAGAGGAATGGGGAGAAAATATGTGAAAAGGGCTCAAGGGTTGAGATAAGGACGAGAAAATCATGCAAGAATTATTGGAACGGGCAAAACAGACTCAGCAGAAGAAGAGGGTAAGATTTCTTGCTCATTCCTAACAAGCTAGAGAAGCGAGAAACAAAGGAAAGAAACCAAAAGCACCTTCCCCCCCCATCCACCCTCTTCCACCTCCTCCCCCCGAGCGGCGCAGGGGAACGGGGGAATGGGGGTTATGGTCAGTCTACAGCACTTCTTCTCTGCCGCTCCTTCTCAATTACTCTTGTCCCCTGTGCTGTGGGGTCCCACCCACGGGATGCAGTCCTTGATGAACTGATCCGGCGTGGGCTTCCCACAGGCAGCAGCTCTTCCAGAGCTGCTCCAGATATGGGTCCGTACCACGGGCTCCATCCCTCAGGAGCAAACTGCTCCAACCTGGCTCCCCCACGGGCAGCAGCTCCTGCCAGGTCACCTGCTCCTGCGTGGGCTCCTCTCCACGGGCTACAGGTCCGGCCCGCAATCTGCTCCGGCAGGGGTCTTCCACAGGCGGCAGCCTCCGTCGCTGCAGGGCCACCTGCTCCACCGTGGTCTCCTCCACGGGCTGCAGCGTGGAGCCCTGCTCCACCGTGGTACTCCATGGGCTGCAGGGGGACATCCTGCTTCACCATGGTCCTCACCACAGGCCGCAGGGGACTTCTGCTCCGGCGCCTGGAGCACCTCTCCCCCTCCTTCTGCACTGACCTTGGTGCCGTTCCTCACTCCCTTCACTCTCCCAGCTGCTGTGTGGCGCAGCGTTTTTCTCCCTGTCTTAAATATGCTCTCACAGAGGCACAAGACAACAGCGCTTATTGGCTCAGCTCTGGAAAACAATGGGGCCCTTCCCAAACATGGGGCAGCTTCTAGATCTTTCTCACAGAAACCACCCCTATGGCCCCCTGCTACCAAAACTTTGCCATGGAAACCCACTACAGATGGTCTTGGTAAGTAGCAGCCATGGATGAACCACTTAATGCCCTTTAGTTCTTCTGGTCATGATCAAATCATGAGGTGCTTGTGATGTTCACACAGTTTGAGTGAATCTGAGATGGATTGTAATTAATTCAGTATCTATGGACATATCATTCAAAGACCTTTTAACATTGAAGAAGTAATTTATATTGTTTACTTGTTTTTATTTCACTAACTTAAAATATTTTTCAAAAATTGCACTGTGAATTGCACTGTACCTGTGTAATTTAGGTTTTCTGAAAGAACATTCTGCTTCATTTCATTGGGTCAGAAACAATAACAAACTACATAATTTATTTCACTCTATAGCTAGAAAATACAGTTTCCGGAATCTTACCTGGTATTGATAATGACTGACCTCTGACTTCTTTTTTCTAAATACTTCATACATTTTATACGAGCCGTGCTTGAGATTAAAATAGCCTAAAGATCAATTTGTTATTGAAAAGGAACATGAAAGTACTTTAAAAAATATCACATCTAAAATTACTTTGTGTCCTATTGCATGACCTAGAAGTTTTTTGTTTCTCCACAAAAAATAAAAAAAAAATAAAAAAATTGTTATGGTCTGGTTGTGAAATGAAGGGAACTGCTTATTTCACTTGAAGGTTTTGTTTGTTGGGGCTTTGAAAAAATTGCACTTTGGGAATATCAAAGCGTGTTGTTTGTTACTGTACCATTACTGTAGAAAACAAACAAACAAGCAAAACAAGCAAAACAGAGGATCAAATTCAGCATTTTCTAGGTAAGCTAGATGGGCAAATACAGTATTTTCTTTGTCCTAATTACTCATGTCTTTTTTTAGAAGACAGATAATTCTTTTGAATTCCCAATCTGCAAGGGCTACATGTATCCTTTGATTGACTTCTGTTGGTAATCAGTTCAGGATGAAAAGCAAACCTTTTTGTAAGAGTACAGTACTCACTGAAAAGCATACACTTAATAGCTGCACAACCTTGAATGCAGAGAGCAGAATGTCCGCACTTAAATGAGTCTAACTTTTATCCATAACTCTCTCCAACATATAAAAAAAGGCACTTTGGAAAGTCAGGTTAGTTTTATGTTAGCAGTGGACTACAAGTGGGCATATTTGAAAGTGTTGTTGTGGATTATTAGATGTACTTAGCAAAGGGATTTCTACTCTGCTGTCATCTGGGCAAGTAGTGTATAACGTGTGGCTGTAGATATGAAAGGACTGCATTTTTCCTTGCTGCAAGCACAGAATAAATTTGTCCACATCATGAGGCGCCTGTTACAACATGATAAATGGGCCTATTGTCTTGTGGCACATTTACAATTTTTCTGAGTAGATTGCAAAATACTATATTCTAAACGGTTAGGTAAACCATACTTCATTATTCGATGTTGTTCATCTCAATTGTGAGATGAGAATCGTCATCTTTTTGTTGGATTATTTCTACTTTTGTGGAAGTAACAAGTCTTGCTAATGTTAAGTTTAATATTAGAGTCCCTACTATTCACTCCATGTTTGTTGTCAAAGAGCAATAAACAAACAAGGAAATACAGTTTAAAATGTGCACTTATTTACTATTCTTTATGAGGTGAAAGAATTGCTGAAGGAATTTCTTCTTCGGATGATACTGTGTATTATCAACTACCTGTCACTACTCTACAACTAAGGATGAATTCCTCTTGAGGTCTGCATGAATGGAAATTCTGTTCTTTATGGATGAAAAATAAGCAAGAAGGAATGTAGGAAACATACAACTCAATTGGTAGGAGACGTCTGCTGATGCTCCGCAGGTTTCTGCAGCTGTGACACTACAGATTAAGTGGTCATTCAAACATTAGATTCTGTATGCCATATGTATCCATTTCCAGACATAAGTACAATGTCCTGTAGCACTACAGGAGGTAAATACATTGGGTACATTTGTGATCTTTGAGAACTGGATGAATGGTTGACCATGAATAGGAGCTGGCAATTCCAATACACAAACAGAACAATGTGAGAGAGAGGACAGCAAGGCAATCATATGGGGAAGAGGGAAGAAGAAAAAAGAAAAAGAAAGAAAGAAGAACGGGGAAGAAAAAAAAAGAACATCCCTCTCCCTCCGCCCCCCTCCACCCCCCCCAGCAAAATAACAAACAAAAACCACAGATAAAATACTGCATACGCAGCAAGGGAAGTCTCATGTTTGCTACCCTTGTTCTCATGGGGGACTTCAGCTTGCCAGGTGTCTGCTTGAAATACAGTGCAGTAAGGAGGAAAAGGTCTGAGAGACTCCTGGGGTGTGTGGACACAGGTGGTGAGGGAAGCAGCAAGGGAAGGTGCCCCACTTGACCTGTTGTTTGCAAACAGGGAAGGACCTGTGGGTGACATGATGGTTGGAGGTCTCTTTGGGCACAGCCATCATGAAGCGATAGGCTTTTTTCATCTGTGGCGAAGTAAGGAAGGCAGTTTGCAGAACCGCTGCCGTGGATTTCCAGAGGGCAGACACTGGCCTGTTTAGAGACCTGGCTGACAGAGTCCTCGGGGAGGCAGTTCTAAAGGCAGGGCGCTCCAGGAAGGCTGAACTTTCTTCAAACATGAGATCCTCGTTTGAATCAGAGAGTGGGAGTTCTGTCCTGCACAGTGTTATTAGCAGGCAGCAGTGGGGGAACTCTGCTGCTCGGGACCGCTGTGCTGTCTGCGCAGGTTATTCCCCGCTGGGCTTCCAGCGAATCACCAAGCACAAGGGCAACGTGCGGTGCGCCACTTCAGCGAGCACACATTGCGTGCGCTTCCAAAACTCATTTTGACCACGGATAGCCCAGCAACCATTTCTGTTTGTTCACCACCTGCCCTGCCCTGCCCTGCCCTGGGGAGAGGTGAATAAAAAGCTCCCGGCAGCGAGCAGCGCTCGCAGTTGCCCCGGGACGTGCCTCGGCTGGGCTGCCTCGGCTCGCTGCCGCCGGGCGTTGGGCGGCTCCTGGGGCAGGAGGTCGGGTGTGAGCTGGAAAACGCCGTCAGGCAGCAGCTGCGAGCTTAAGAAATGCCCTTTAAGCTTTGGGTTTTTTTTTTAGGGGTGGGAGGGCTTCAAGGGGGGTTCGTGGGTCAGCCAGCGTCCTGCGAGAAAAACCAGTGGCTGTTACATTTTAACAGTGCACCTCAACTGTGTTTTTGGTTGGTTGGTTGGTTGGTTGGTTGGTTGTTTTCCTGAAGATCTTCCTCAAAAAAAAAAAAAAAAAAAAAAAAAAAAAAAAAAAGTTATTTAATCTGGTGAATTCACTCACAACCTGTTCGCCCTCTAACCACCAGGATCGCTGCCTGCCATGTGCTCGCCGCTGCTGCGGGTTGAAGCGGGTTCCTGAGGCAGGGTGCGTGGGGCTGGGAAGCTGCTCCTGGAGCTCGGGAGCGAGCTGGTGGCTTGATCCCGAGTGATTTTAAGGATTGAGAGCATTTTAAATAGAGTATCTTGATAGCCTTTGATCAGATGGCTTAAATAAACAAAGGTTATTAAAAGTGAGAAAGCTGATCCCGCTGGGTGGATCATAAGGAATAAATAGTAGATGGGGCTTGCCGTGATAAAGTGTACAAACAGCCAAAGCTCAATACTGTCGTGTGCAGGCAGCGCCAAGGTTGGTCGGTGCCAGCAGAGGATGGACGTGCTCCTTCAGTTATTGTGTATCTTGGTGGTGTTTTAGGTTTAGCAGCGAGTGCTGGGATCAGTCAGTACTTTAGGTGTTAGCTGAGCACGTGTTTCGATGATAGATGGTGGCAAATAAGCATGTCAGTAATAGATACAAGGAGACAGCGTATGGGAAGATGCTCTTTTCAAAGTTCTTGGAAATCTGTGGCTTTATGAGTTTCTTTGAAGATGGAAGTGGTTCAAGAGGAACTGAGATGTGTTTTTGGGCTATTCAGCATCTTTTCCTTGAAACAGTAGATCACCGCATTTAAAGCTATGTGGTTATTCCACAAATGCTTGAAAGTCTGCTCCTAACGTCAGCCTAGAGTCCTCAATTGTGATGTGCTGCTCATTTCTTTGTGGTGTTTGAACATTTGCCAGTTAACTGTAAATTCATGCATGTGTACAAAGCTGTACACAGACCAGGAAGCTGCTGATGCTCCAACTGAGTTTCTGGGTGTGCATTACGCTCCTCTTAAGATGTGTGTTGGGGGCTTACAGCAGTGCTTACAGTAGAGCTATTTGACCTGCAGTGTGGGTTAAGGTGGGTAACATAGAAAAGGGATTCGATGCTACTGAAACACTGGCTGTGTTACTTTTATCATAGTTAGCTTTGTAACATCATGTCTAAAACTAGACTGAAGCTCTTCAGGGCATTGTCCTGTCTTCTGTTTCTGAGAAGTACTTACCCGCTTTAGGGAACTGAAGTTGGAAATTCACCCTTTTGTTTCAGTCATTTCACAGTTGAGCTTTCTAAATGTCTCTTTGTTTATCAAGTCTTTAGGGTGGAGTAAGCTCTGTGTACTTACAAATTGCTGCATCAGACATGCTAAAGCAGTGTTCCATGTCATGAATGGGACCGACTTGGTCTTATCTGTTGTTTTCATATAAAAATCTGACATAAGCCATTCACGTATGCTGACATGGTTTGTAGAAAAGCATGACCTACAAATGAGTAAAGCACTAAAAAAATAAAAAAGTAAATTACTACTTGCTAGAAATAACCATTGCTATAACGTTGCCTTAAAATTATATGGTACATGTATATCATGCTCATCTTCTGTTGGTGATGCATGAATCTGAGTAACAGGTACTTTTGGCTGCAGGAGCTGTGTTCACAACTCTTACTGCTTGGAGCAGACTGCACAGAGAGTTGCACTAACAGCCTGCTAGTGATATGCAGATCAGAAAGCTGGGGAACTGGGTCGTTTATGGGAGCTGTCAATCCATGCCATGATGGTGTTGCAACTTGGATTATTGAGGGCTCTTTTTGTAACAGAGTTACTTACTTCCTTGACACATTAGTGAAAGTCTTCTCTCAAGACTATGGCTCTTGCTAATACATAACACAAATGGAAACAATTTCAAATACTTGCCAGCAGGCTTTGCTTCCTTTTACCTTCACGCGGATTTGTCCTCAAGCCTATGTAGAAGGGAATATTGTGTTCAGATAAATAGGGTTTGGGCAACAGGCTGTTATTTACTTCCAATATTTTACCGCACTTCAAAACTCTTCCTTGAAAACTACTGTAGAAGTTGAAATGATGCTTCAGGTCATAGTTTGATCTGTGGAATTATGAAACTCCTTGTGGTATTTGATTAAGGAGGCATTGGGGAGGCATTGGGGAGGCAAGGACAATCCCCAGACAAGGACTGTATATCTCGAAACAAGACACTGCAACTCATGATAAGGAAGCGGCAGACGGACAGAGAAACAAATGTAAGGACTATAAATCTCATTGGACATTGGAATTCGTTATAAAGATACAACAAAAGAACTTCTTTACTGAAAGGGTTGTTAGGCACTGGAACAGGCTGCCCAGGGAGGTGGTGGAGTCACCATCCCTGGAAGTCTTTAAAAGACGTTTAGATGTAGAGCTTAGGGATATGGTTTAGTGGGGACTGTTAGTGTTAGGTCAGAAGTTGGACTCGATGATCTTGAGGTCTCTTCCAACCTAGAAATTCTGTGAAATTGTGTGAAATTCTGTAGGTTATCTAGGCAGATAACTAAAGAACTTGTTTCAAACTCTAAAGATTCCTTTTGAACAGGAATTTCAAGAAGCATGTATTATCTCACTACACCTCTGTCAGAACATGTCAGCATATCTAGATGTCTGTTTTCTATGAAATTTGTAATCAGAGATGGATGTCATCACTTTCAATACTCTGCTAATTGACCAAACTCTGCATGGAAAAACTGCAGTTCGACAAACATAGATAACCCAGGATCTAGCTTTAATGCTAGGGAAACGATTTGATCTTTAGAATGGTGTCCCAGGGATGTACATGTTGCTTTTAGCTACAGGCAACAACAGAAGGCATAAGTGTTACTTGGTTCTGTCTCCCCCCAGCGTATCCTCTGTGTCTTGCTGTAAGAACAGGTGAACTTGATGTTTGTGGACGGTACCAGCTGAAATGCTGGGTTCACCTCCCTGTGGAGAAAACTGCTTGCTGAATCTCCAGTGCATTGCAAACAAAATTAAACTTCTTGTAAAAGAAGAGATAAGGCTGCTTACCCCAAACTGGAGCTTGCGTATGTGTATCTCCTAGACCTGTTGCTAGAAAACAGAGAGGGTCTGGTGGGAGATGTGGTGATTGGTGGCCGCCTCGGTCATAGCGACCATGAAGTGGTTGAGTTCAAAATTTACGGTGACAGAAGGAAAAGTGCCACCAAAACCTCATCCCTAGATATGGGGAAGGCGGACTTCAGGCTGCTCGGGGAACTAGTCAGCAAGGTCCCCTGGGAAGCTGCTCTTGAAGGCCTCGATGTCCACCAGTGCTGGTCATTCTTTAAGCGATGCCTCCTAGAAGCACAAGAACAGGCAGTTCCTAAATATCGCAAGTCAGGCAGGCGCGGCAGGAGGCCGGCGTGGCTGACCAGGAACATTCTTATGGAGATTAGGAGGAAACAGAGAGTGTTTCGCTACTGGAAGGAGGGCCAGGTGACATGGAAAGAATACAGGGATGCTGTTCGTGTTTGTAGGAAGAAAATTCGTGTGGCTAAAGCACACCTAGAGTTGAAGCTGGCTGTGTCTGTGAGAGAAAATAAAAAGGGTTTTTTTAGATATGTGAATGGAAAAAGGAGAACTAAAGAATACATAGGGCCGCTCCTTGATAGGGAAGGTCTCCTCACAGACGATGACATAGGCAAAGCAGAGACGCTTAACGCCTTCTTTGCCTCTGTCTTCAATGCCGATGATGGGCTTCAGGACCCAGGGTGCCCTGAGCTGGAGGACCGGGACGGTGGGGATGACAAACTCCCTACCGACCCTGAACGTGTGCAGGATTTGCTACTCCACCTGGATCCCTACAAGTCCATGGGTCCGGATGGGATTCATCCCCGGGTGCTGAAAGAGCTGGCGGACGTCATCGCGGAACCTCTCTCAGTTATTTTTCAACGATCCTGGGAGTCTGGAGAGGTCCCAGTAGACTGGAAGCTGGCAAATGTTGTGCCGATTTTCAAGAAGGGTCAGAAAGAAGACCCTAGCAATTACAGGCCTGTCAGTCTCACGTCAGTGCCTGGTAAAATCATGGAGAAGATGATTCTCGAACATATTGAGGCGCACCTGGGGGACAAAGCAGTCATTGGTCCCAGCCAGCATGGGTTTGTGAAGGGTAGGTCCTGCCTAACTAACCTGATTTCCTTTTATGATAAGATCACCCGTATGGTGGACCAAGGGAAACCAGCTGATGTGATTTTTTTGGACTTCAGCAAGGCTTTTGACACGGTTTCCCATAGGATCCTACTGGACAAAATGTCCAGCATACAGCTAAATAAAAACATCATACGATGGGTGAGCAATTGGCTAACGGGCAGGGCCCAAAGGGTTATGGTGAATGGGGCTGCGTCAGGCTGGCGGGCGGTCACCAGTGGGGTCCCTCAAGGCTCCATTTTAGGGCCGGTACTTTTCAATATTTTTATAAACGATCTGGATGTAGGAATAGAAGGTATTTTGAGCAAGTTTGCCGATGACACCAAACTTGGAGGAGTTGTGGACTCGAATGAGGGTGGAAAGGCCTTGCAGAGGGATCTGGATAGGTTGGAGAGCTGGGCGATCGCCAACCGCATGAAGTTCAATAAGAGCAAGTGCCGGGTCCTGCACATGGGACGGGGAAACCCTGGCTGCACGTACAGACTGGGCGATGAGACACTGGAGAGCAGCCTAGAAGAGAGGGATCTGGGGGTCGTGGTAGACAACAAGTTGAATATGAGCCAGCAGTGTGCCCTGGCAGCCAGGAGGGCCAACCGTGTCCTAGGGTGCATCAAGCACGGCATTGCTAGTAGGTCGAGGGAGGTGATTGTCCCGCTCTACTCTGCGCTGGTGCGGCCTCACCTCGAGTACTGTGTGCAGTTCTGGGCACCACAGTATAAAAAGGACATGAAACTGTTGGAGAGTGTCCAGAGGAGGGCTACGAAGATGGTGAAAGGCCTGGAGGGGAAGACGTACGAGGCACGGCTGAGGGCACTGGGCCTGTTCAGCCTGGAGAAGAAGAGGCTGAGGGGAGACCTCATCGCAGTCTACAACTTCCTCGTAAGGGGGTGTCGAGAGGCAGGAGACCTTTTCTCCATTAACACCAGCGACAGGACCCGCGGGAACAGGGTTAAGCTGAAGCAGGGGAAGTTTAGGCTTGACATGAGGAGGGGGTTCTTCACAGAGAGAGTGGTTGCACACTGGAACAGGCTCCCCAGGGAAGTGGTCACTGCACCGAGCCTGACTGAATTTAAGAAGAGATTGGACTGTGCGCTTAGTCACATGGTCTGAACTTTTGGGTAGACCTGTGCGGTGTCAAGAGTTGGACTTGATGATCCTTAAGGGTCCCTTCCAACTCAGGATATTCTATGATTCTATGATTCTATGATTCTATGATCATCTACTTCATTTTTAAATTGTGTTTGTCAGGCTCCGGGGATGGCATCTGAAAGAGTTTTTAAGCACTAAATTATTCTATTCTATTCTATTGTGTCTTTTTCCGCCCAGAACATGAAGACCAGCTTCTTTTAGAGCCACCTTTTTTCCACTAAATCTCTCAAGAGCGAATGTATTAGCCTAAAATGTGTTTGGTAGATTATTATTATTTTTTTTTTTATGTAATTCTTCTTTAGTTACCTAAGGTAATACAGTGTAGTCAGTTCCAATATAAATAAATTATACTGTATCTTTTTGATTTCTCCCTCATTCCCCCAATTCCAGCCCTGTCTTATGCTTTTTGAGCCAAAAAAACAACACTTCTGTGGTTTAATGATATGAATTATTGCTTGTTTGATCAAACAATGTTTTCATGCTACTTTCCCAGGAAACTGATAATTAAAAGAAGCCAGCTCAGTAGAATTGCAGACATGGCAATGGAATCTGCTATAATCAGTTCAGTCCCTACCACTGCCTCTCGTTTTGCCTTACTCCAACTGGAAAGTGAGACTGATTCAGAGCCTGGAAAAGGCAGAAGTGGCCGACGTGCTGGTAAATCGGGGGCCGGGGGCCGGGGGCTGCCCCCCGCTGCCGCCCGGTGTCCCCTCACACCCACCCCTCAGCCCCCGCTCCGCCCGCGCCCTCCTGCCGCGGGGGGCCGCTGTGCGCGGCGGGGCGGCGCCGCCGAAGGTTGCGGCCGTTGCCTCGCGAGGCGCTGTCACCAGCAGCGCGGGCGGCCCAGGCGCGGCCCGCCGGCCCCTCAGCCCGCCCGGAGGCTGCCTCCCGACGCCCGGAGCAGGTTTGGAGCGGGGAGCGACGGGGCCGGGGCCGGGGCTGGGGCTGGGGGGAGCCGCCCCACAGCGCCGCTGAGCCGGCATTTTGCTTGGTGTTTGTTTGGGGAAGTAGGAAATGGGATCTCTCCCCTCCTCCGCCCCTCCCCTGCCGCGACTGGTTTGGGTGTCATTTTGGGAGGGGCGGGGGGGGAGTCAGTAAGTCTGAAGTATCTGCTCGTGATTGCCGTGCCCCTTCTGAAATGAGCAGGATTTCAGGCTCTTGCTTGCGGTGTCAAGAGTTGGACTTGATGATCCTTAAGGGTCCCTTCCAACTCAGGATATTCTATGATTCTATGATTCTCTTCCTTGGCTTCCCGCTGCTCGGTTCTGTACAACAAGGCTTTTTGTCAGCTTCCCAAGTTTCTCGGCTCGGGATGGACAAGCCCTCAGTGCAAATGGGTGTGAGTGAAATGCCAGAACTCTTCTCTTTGCAGCCACGGAAGACTTGTGTTTCAATCTGGGTGCATTTGCATGCAGGCGGAATTGGATGTGCTTAGCTGGTGAGTTCTGCCAGTTGGGTAACGGAGCCAAAAGGCTGCGTGGGAGTTCAGCAAGGAGGAAGTTCAGCAAACTTTCCTTTGCATGGCAAAGCCTCCTTGACTGAGAATCAGCAAGAGAAGAGCAGAAGATGTGTTTGGGATCCGGCAGCATTTGATACCCATCGAGGCTTTGGAGTGTTTCTGGTAGGCATTTGTAAAGAAATCCTATTCGATGCTTCTTCTTGTGCTTCAGAATTAACAGATGGGGGGCAGTATAAGGAGCCACGGTTGCTGAAATATATAACTAATAAAAAATAGTTACCGATGGGCATAAACAGACGGATTAAAATCAGAGGAATGCTTGGTGTGTAGTAATCACAACTATTTAAAATCATACCCACCATGTAAGCAACACGACAGCTTTCTGTGCTTCTGAAATTCTAAATACTTGGCCCTTGTAAGCAGAAGATGGCTTTCAAGCACGTGTGTGTCTATAGGTATAAATTCAGGATAAAAAGGTTTTGTTTGAATAATTTCTGTTGCCTATGCATCGGTACTGTAGCAGTGAGAAAATAAGGTTCATTGTAAGTCTATGCTTTATCAACAGTTCATTAACAAGATCTTACACTATTGTTGCTTCATCCGGCACTATAACATCCAATTTGGTCTGACCACTTTCAGACCAAAGGTTAAGTCTGCTAGCTTAGAAGGTAATACAAGCAAAATTAGTTTCTGCACTGGTTTAACAGTTGTTAACATATCTGCTTTTTTATCACAGTTCCTTTCCAGGGTGTAATGATGCTTGTGTATTCTTTGGGAAACTCTTCAACATTCTGTTTCATCAGGGAGTTAATTCTTTCTTCTTTAACTCAGAAAACATTTTTTCTTAGGTGCGGAAAACTGCAAATGAGGTGAACAGAGGAATTGTAACAGATCTTCCTGAATACTGAGTGGGGAGCACAGAGATGGAGGCCGGCATGGAGGAGATCCTGGTTAAAGTTGCAGTAAGGGTCAGACCTCTGCTTTCCAAGGAAGTACTTCATAACCACCAAGTATGCGTGAGATTAGTCCCAAATACACAACAAATAATCATTGGGAAAGACCATGTCTTCACTTTTGATGTTGTATTTGGCAAAAACTCAACCCAAGAAGAAGTTTATACAGTTTGCATGAAACCTCTTCTAGTGTCTTTGGCTGAGGGGTATAATGCTACAGTATTTGCATACGGACAGACAGGTTCTGGGAAGACTTACACCATTGGAGGTGGTCACATTGGTACGTTGTAAAAAGTCATTTTGTGTGTGTGTGTGAACAATGTAGTTCTGCAAATTAAGTCTTTAATACATAACAGATGATGCTTGAGAATTTTTAAGAGATAATGAAAAAATGTATAGCAAAAAAAGACATATATATTCCAAAGTTTATGTGATGGTTGTGTTCTAAACACAAATTCTGTGTCCATTAGGCTATGCCAAAAGTATGAGAGAAAAAAAAATAAAAAAGTGCTCTTTCCCATTCTCTATTCTAACAGGCAACTTACCCTACTTTCTGAAACACAGTGCTTTAGAAATTTTTGCTCCATTTATCCTACTTAGAGAGTATCTGCTTTAGGTAATTGTATGAAGCAAACTGACACTTGGACTTTTTTCAGAGACTGGCAAAGAGATTTCATAGATAAATTTAATGGAATAGAATCCTAGAATGGTTTGGGTTGGAAGGGATCTTAAAGATCACCCGGTTGCAACCCCCTGCCACGGGCAAAGATGTCACCCACTAGAGCAGGTTGCCCAGGGCCCCATCCAGCCTGGCCTTGAACACCCCCAGGGATGGGGCATCAACAGCTTCTTTGGGCAACCTGTGCCAGTGCCTTGCCACCCTCTGAGGAAAGAATTTCTTCTGACTATCTAATCCAAATCAACCCTCTTTTAGTTGGAAAGCCATTCCTCCTTGTCCTATCATTACAGCACCTGCCAAAGAGTCCCTCCAGAGTCCCTCCCCAGCTTTCCTGTAGGCCCCCTTTAGGCACTGGCAGGCTGCTGTAAGGTCTCCCCAGAGCCTTCTCTTCTCCAGGCTGCCCAGCTGCAACTCCCTCAGCCTGTCTTCGTAAGAGAGGTGCTCCATCTCTCTAAGCATCCCTGTGGCCCTCCTGGACTCTCTCGAATACTTCCACGTCCTTGTGCTGGGGGACTCAGAGCTCCAGGTGGGGTCTCACGAGAGCAGAGCAGAGGGGGACAATCACTTCCCTCCCCCTGCTGGCCATGCTGCTTTTGATGCAGCCCAGGATGTGGTTGGCTTTCTGGGCTGGAAGCACACATTGCTGGCTCAGGTGGAGATTCTCATCAACCAACACCGCCAGGTCCTTCTCCTCAAGGCTGCTCTCAATCTGTTTTCTGTCCAGACTGTAGTTGTGCTTGTAACTGTTCCAGCACAAGTGCAGAACTTTGCATATTGGCCTTGTTGAACTTTATGTGGAATTCAAATTTTGCTTTTTTCAAGGCAGATATCTGAAACTCTACTATTCGACTTACTTGGTATTTCCAAGTCAGTGTTCCTCAAACACCTGAGACTGGAAACTACTTTTTTTTCTGTATTGGTTCGCAGAAGAATTCTTCAGCTTCTGCATGTATCCGATTTTGCTTTCTGACTTTCTCTGGAATCCTGTATCAGCAGCTCTGGTTATCTTCCCTTCCATATGGAGAAGTCACAATTTGTTTGTCTGTTCTGCTGAAGAAGAGAGAAGAAGTGGAGTAGCAGGAATTAGAAGACTTTCTGGATTTTTCTTGGTCCTTGATTCTGAATTTGAAACCCTGAAAATGATGTATTCATTCTTTCTGCATAAAGGATTTGCAGTTTTATCATTAATTCATGAGCAAGTTCCAAATATTTTTTTCTTCTAGCGTGATTTTTTACTAATTTAATTTTCTTTTAGTCTCATACCCGCAGAAAGTAGTAAAGTTCTGTATCATTTCCATGCATTTCTGATCAACAGAAAAGCAAATCTTTACATGAAAACTTGGGAAAACTGAGCTCTTCCTATTCCTTATTATATTGAGTGATAAACCTCGCAGACTTCTCTTTAGTTTTAGTCTTTGTAATTTGTGTGACAGAATGACTGCAAGTGTCTGTGACATCTGTGTTTCTATTTTAGCATCAGTTTCAGAGGATGAAAAAGGCATAATCCCACGGGCTACTCAGGAGTTATTTCAGCATATTTCTGAAAACCATAACATCGATTTCCGTGTGAAAGTATCTTATAGAGAGGTTTACAAGGAAGAACTTTGAGATTTATTGGAGTTGGAGACCTCTGTGAAAGATTTACATATCCGAGAAGATGAAAAGGGAAATACAGGTAGGATTTCAGCTCTAGAACTTTGTGCATTTGATTTCTGTTGTGTGCACAAATTACTGTTTCCATCTCTTGAAAAGAGAGCTTATCGACGACTAATACTAGACGAAGTCACGTTTTCAAAATATCAATTCAGTTTAGCTGATCTGAAGCAGCCTTCATTTGAGATTCCTATGAACAATATCAATGTTCCTCCAGAAGCAGCATCAGGTGGTAAGGTAGTACTGTTACTGTTTCTGCAAATTCAGCATAGAAACACAATTGTGCATGATTATTCAGTTGAATGAATGCTTTAAGATTAAGCCTTTGCTTCTCACTTCAAAGTTATATTTGTTAAGCTACTTATGCTGTAAATATCTGCTTCCATTCCACTAAGAACTATGTTCTTAACATAGGCTGGGAGTCACTTTTACTACAAACTTTCAAAATTTCTTATTTTTTTTTTAACTGACAAAGTAAGCTTTGAGCTAGGTTTGCTCATACTTTTTTTCTAGATAGCACTAGGTTGCAAATTGCATAAGACGATGTGTAAACACCTAAGTCTGTGTATTCTGTTTACGATATTGTTTCAAATGCTGTGACAAAATACACCCATATATTCTATTTCTGCAGGTTTCAGATGTGCTGTACTTCGTGCTTTCCACCTACTGTTTTATTTTATTTGGCTGTGTGCTACGACCTTATAATAATGCAGGCTTGTATGCTTGTGTGATTTGTGTTTATAGATTGACTCTTCATAATTGCAGTAAACTTTTACTGAAAAGTTTAAAATTAATGTAATTATTCTGATTTTCTTTTAGTGTTTGAAGTGATTGTTGGTGCTAAGGAATTCCAAGTAGAATGTGCAGATGAAGTGATGAGCCTGTTGGAAAGTGGCAATGCAGCTCGTCACGCAGGCACAACACAAATGAACGAACACTCTAGTCGATCACATGCCATTTTTACTCTCAGTATTTGTCAGAAACAATCTGCAGAGTCTCAAAAAAAATAGGGATCCACAGGATTCATCTTGGAAATCAGTCCAGATGATTGCTTCAAAGTTCCGTTTTGTGGATTTGGCAGGATCAGAGAGGGTGACAAAGACTGGAAATACCGGTGAAGGATTCAAAGAATCAATTCAAATCAATAGTGGTTTGTTGGCCTTGGGAAATGTCATCAGTGCTCTTGGAGACCCAAAAAGGAAAAGCGTACATATTCCATCCAGGGATGCTAAAATCACTCGCCTTCTGAAAGACTCCCTAGGAGGGAATGCCAAGACTGTCATGATAACATGTATAAGTCCATCCTCATCAGACTTTGATGAATCTTTAAATCCGCTCAAATATGCAAACAGAGCCAAAAACATTAGAAATAAACCCGTTGTCAACTACAACCCTGATCAAGACCGGGTTGATGAAATGGAACTTGAAATCAGATTGCTCCGAGAAGCTTTGCAGAACCAACAAGTTGGTGATCAGTGTTGACATGACTTAAATCAAGAAAGAACCCGAATCAGTTTGCTAGAAGAACAGCTCACCCGGCTTCAAGTTCAGTGCTTCAGCTACAGAAACTGTTTGGACGAAGCCTTCCCATTCCTGGTTGATTTGAATGATGATGTTAGCTTAAAAAGCAGGAAGCTCTCACCGTGCAGCAAATTGACACTGGAACTGGCACCATGCAAGAGTCCCATCATATCACAATTCTTCAGCTGAGGAGAGAACTAAAGAAATGCCAGGTATTTCATTCTAAGTTGATTGTTTAGGTACCTATGAACAAATCAGGAAAGCTAATGTGTCTGTCTTGTAGCAGGAGGAGATAGAGTTCCAACAAGTTAGAATTTTATAAAATCAACCTATTTTCATTTTTCACACTGAATTCTGGTAAGCCTGTAGATTGTTACCTCTCAGTTGCATACACAACTTCTGGCTTTCCTTGGTTCTCATCATCCTAAATTACAGCTCTGTTATTTATTCTTCATTTTTTTTCTCTGGCTTATTGTAAAGCTCTGCTTCCCAGGTTCAAAACAGTGTAAGAGCTGGGTTTAAACTGAAAGCTACCCGGGTAAGCATGCCATCCACAGCTAGGAGGAGATGGTTAGGGAGATGCTAAAATAACAGGGCAATAAAGGCTCTTGAGCAGCTCTTAAGAGTTGTATTTACTTGAAAGATATAGGTTGTACAGAAAAGATAGAGTTGTACAGAAGTATCTGTCTTTAGAATGGTAAGACATAGTGTGTCTCTACTTTGCATTTGGCTCCTAAAGGTTTTCTGGAAGGCCAACTACATTTGGAAGTAACCTTCAATCACTATTGGATCACTTACCCAGAAAAACATCTGAAAAAAAATAACATTATAGTTTCTTTAATCTTTAGGCTCTTCTTTGAGATGAAAAATGAGGAGGGCCATCCTTATTTTTTTGTTTGAGAAGTGTATTAATATTAATATTATGATTGATGCTGAGATTTTACAGCCACATCTCACAGCACACCAAAGAAAGTAATTGGATTTAAATACCCACTTTGTAAGGTAGTGTTGGTTATGGGTCCATTATTTCCTTTGGGAGAAAGAAACTTGTCAAAACAAAATCAATAGATGAGAAACAGAAGTAAAGAAACAACTGGTGGAAAGCACTTTTGAAGGGAGCAGCTGATTCCCCAGAGGGCCATGCTGCCATAACCACAGGGACCTTGACAGCCTGGAAAGGTGGGCTGACAAGAACCTCATGAAGTTCAGCAAGGGCAAGTTCAGAGTCCTGCACCTGAAGAGGAACAACTGCAGGCACTCGTGCATGCCGGGGGCCACCCCGCTGGAAAGCAGCCCTGCAGAAAAGGAGCTGGGCGTCCTGGTGGCCACCAAGTTGAACATGAGTCAGCCATGTGCCCTTCCTCCTAAGAAGGCTAGTGGTTTTGTTGGCTGCACTAGGCAAAGTGTCACTAACAGGTCAACAGATGTGATCCTTCCGCTCAGTGAGGCCACAGCTGGAGTAGTGTGTCCAGTTGCAGTTGCAAACTGTGTTTTGTGGTGCGTTATACACAGCATAGGCAGCCAGTCAAAAGAGGTGATTCTCCCACCATATTTAGCATTGATGTGGCCTCACCTTGAGCATTGTGTGCTCAGGGGCTCCCCAGTTGAAAAAGGATGTGAAGATAATTGAAAGTGTACAGAGGAAGGCAACAAAGCTGGTAGAAGGGCTGGAAGGCAGGTCCTCTGAGGAGAGACTGAGAACACTTGTGTTGTCCAGTCTGAAGAATAGGAGGCCAAGAGGCGACCTCATGGCTCTCAGCAACTTGCTGAGGAGGGAAGGTGCTGGTCTCTGCTGCTGGTAACTGAGGGAAGAATGCATGGGAATGGCACAAAGCTGTGGGGGATGTCCAGTTCACGCCGGACATCAGGGAAAATTTCTGTACCATGAGGATGGTCAGACACTGGCAGCGGCTTCCTAGCGAGCTGTTTGGTGCCCCATGCCTGTCAGTATTCAGGAGGCATTTGGGCAGTGCCCGCAATAACATGCTGTAACTTTAGGTTAGTCCTGAAGTGGTCAGCCAGTTGGACTTGATGATCTTTGTAGGTCCTTTGCAACTTTTCTACTCCATTCCGCTTGATTCTGTTCAGTTCCGGGCTCCCCCATGCAAGAGATTCAGGGACATCCTGGAAAAAGTGCAGCAGAGGGCCACAAAGATGCTTAAGGGACTGGAGCACCTCTCCAATGAGGAAAGGCTGAGAGAGATGGGACTGTTCAGTTTGGAGAAGAGGAGGCTCAGTGGGGGATTTTAGCAATGTCTTACAAATACCTGAAGGGAAGGTGCAGTGAACGTACAGCCAGGACAAAAGGCAGTGGGCATATACTGGAACACAAGAGCTTCTAGGCAAACATCTGGAAGCACTTGTGTACTGTGTGGTGGCTGTGGCTGTGCACTGGAACAAGTTGCCCAAAGAGGTGGAGTCATCCTCTGAGACCTGCAAAAGCCACCTGGACATGGTCCTGGGCAACCTGCTCAAGGTGGCCTTGCTTGAGCCAGGGGTTAAACCAGGTGACCTGCAGAGGTCCTTTCCAGCCTCAGCTGTTCTGTGATTCCATGGTGGGAGAATTTGCCATATATACGTCACAACTTTGCAGTTCCAATCACATCTTTGAACAACAAATAAGTATCTGTATGTATTTAATTTTCCAACTTCAAGAATAACAATGCCTGCTTTTCCACTGGCTGAATTTTCCTTTTATTATCTAGCAGGCTCTAGCTATGGATGAAGAAGTATTCAGCCAGAAGGATCATGAGTTGAAGATATTGCAGAATCAGATAAAGACATTAATACAGGAAAATGAAGAGCAACTGGAATCTTTAAAAAGGCTGAAGAAACACATAGATTACAGGTATTTTTCCTCTGGCATATATTACATGTATCTATATCGAACCATCCGTCCACTCTAGGAATGTACTCATGATTTCAAGACAGATCCTTCAGAATTTTTTTGGATGTAAACACCTACCAGTCTTACAAGCACCTTGTTTGAATTCGAGCTGTATTCCCTAATGAGCTGAGATCATCTAGTGGGTGAATCACAATACTGTGATTCCTGAAGTTTGTGTATCAGCCTAACTGTGCCACAGCCTCCCTGTATGATATTAAGTGATTCATTCACCCTCTCTTTGCTTCCTGCCTTCCTCCAGATCTGTATTGTTGCTAAGTTGTTTCAGGACGATTCATGATTTAGGACTTGAAAGGCTTTTAAAGATTGTTTAGAATCTCAAAAAGACCATCAAGTTCCTACAGAATGCTTTAATTGAAAGGCTGTGTAGAAACATGCTTTGCTATGTCTTTATTCAGTGTGAGAGTAAAGTATTGTTGCCTTTTGACTTTTTAAGACAGAATTTCATCCTAGTATTCTGAGAGTTTACTATTACAAGAAGCTGAGTGACACAGTGGAAACACTGCTTGCCTCCTTCCCTCTCTAGATCTTGTATATGCTAATGAAATTGTAATGGGTAGTAAGTGAATAGCATTTCAAGATCCAGGAGACCATATATAGGATAGCTGATAGATCTGACTTTATAGGATGATAGATCTGACCTTTTTTAAAGGGAACAGCATAAACATGGCTAGTTAGTACGCTTCTCCTTATTCTCCTTTTTCTCCTTTTTCTCCTTTTTCCTCTTCTTTGCTGATGGCTTGGGGAGAGTCAATGAATGAAAGGTAAGTCTACTGGTCACCATCTTTTCCTTCCCTCTGTAACTTTTTTTCTGTTCTGTCATCTCTGGATAGGCTTTTTTTGTGTGTTTTCCTTTTTTAACCCATACTGCATATTGTCAGCTTATTAGACTGAAACAATCCATGCTTATAATACACATAGATGCTTATATAGGATTATGCTTCTAATTGTATCCTATGGAGGATACGAGGCAGATGTTATGAACAGAAACAGTTGTACTGTAGGCAAAAGATCGCAGCTCTCACCTTTACTTAAAAACAGACAAATCAGTATAATAATTAAATCAAATGCTTGTGTCAAATGGCTTAAAGTTGTATGCACAGGAAAGTGTCGTTTCAATGATACATGATAGAATTAGAACTGTAAAAGTAGCATGTAGATGTTTGTACACATGTATTTATGTAACAGGTTATGCACTATGGGGTTGTATGTACAAGGGCATAATGGACAGAGTCTTATAGGGATTAAAAAAAAAAAAGTTGCAAGGTGGAGTTACTACTTCCACAATCATAAAATGTATGGTATTCACATATATATTCTTTTTGCTATGACACAGAAATATTATGTATTGTATTCCAACAAAATGTCAATTTGTGGGGCATTGTCTATGTATGGGGAAAGGACTTGCAGTCTAAGAAGATGAGAAAAACAGAATAAATAAAAATATATGATTCAAAGTAGGAGAATGCATACTTCAGTTAACTATCTCTAGCTGTTATTCAAATTTCCTGTTGGTAGGCAAGATTTTCGATGTATTCTGAAAGGAACAGAGAAGACTGAAAATTGTATGGTCTTGGCCTTATGGATAAATCAGTTCAGTGAAGATATGTAATTTTGAACAATGCACAGAGATTGCTGTAGGAAAGGCAAGTAAGTTCTTCAAACTAGCATTACTGACAAATTTGAGGCTGGGTAGAAAAGAAAGTAACGGTTGATACAGGGGATCCTGGGGTCACGTACAATTTTATGAATGTTAATTAATAAAAATAATCTTTCAAGTTGGACCGCTCCAAGAGGAAGAGGAAGCCTACATGTATGTACATTTCATTCTTTAAACTCAGACCATGTGCTTCATTTGAACATTTTTCTTGAATTACCATTTTATTTATCCATGAACACACAAATAAGGCAAGCAAGGGCTGATAAATATGTCATCTACTTCTCGCTAGATGTCTAAATCTAGCTGACATAATTTATATAGGACAGGTCCTTTAGAGACAAAAATGTCTCAAAAAAATGATTGGAGTTTGGGGAGAGGTAAGATTCTACCTGTCATGGCAGAGAATTTTCAGTTTGTTGCAGAATTTGCCTGTGCACTGCAGAAGAATTTAGAGTTGGTGAATGATATACAAGAAGACTGACTGACCTTTATAATGAATTTAGAAAGGTATGATGCAAACCTGATGATCAGCAACTGTTTTTGTTTTTGTTTTTTTCATATGAGAATGAAAAAATGGTGGAACAGCAAATCCTTATTGATCAGCTAAAAGAAAAATTAGAGAAGTTGATGGTTGTGAAAACTTGGGACTTCTCAAGTGCTTGTGGAGATGGGCCTGCTGTTACGGCATCTGCAAGAAGGCCATACAGTGTCCCACTCCTAAAGAGTATGCTACACTCCCTTTACCCATCTTCAGGGACAGAGACAGGAAAGGTAAGGTCTAGCTAAGCATTACATTTTTTTTAACAGTTATCGTTCAATAATTCTATTTGGCGTGACAAATTATGGTGACCTATTGTCAGCTGCTGTTTAGCTTTGAAGCATTTTAGCATTGAAGACTGAAAAAGTACTTTCGAATGTCTTGCGACACATGCTATGTCCCAATTGTCCAAAATCTATGGGCTTCCATTTTGAATCCCAGAATGGCTGGAGTTTGAAGGGACCTTTAAAAATCATCTAGTCCAACTCTGCTATGGACAGAGACACCTTTCACTAGATCAGGTTGCTCAAAGCCCCATACAAATTGACTTAAAACACAGAATTTATCACAGTCATAAAGCTGTAGTCTTTAGTGATCTTTTTGTGCAATGCTTAACAGTTCAGATAGGAAGCATTCCCAAAATGAATGATTATTCTGTACTGATAAACTGAACATTTTGGGTAATAAGTTGGTAACAGTACCTTCTTTTGCACTTGGGACAAATGTTCTAAGCAGAACCTTCTCTTGCAAAACCTTCTGGTACACAGGTACTCAGAAATATTATTTAAACACCTGCAATTTTGCATACAAGGTCAGGTAGTGAAAGACTTTTCAACTGAAATACTATTGGAATATCTATAAAGAATTACTGAACTATTCCAAGTGTTTTCTGGGTGCTTTTTGGCAGGTGTATACCAGTCCCCCTGCTTTTTCCCTGGCTCGGATGATGGCAGGATTCCGTGCTCGTAGCCAGATGATACTGAGCTACATAGAAGATCAAGATGAAGTCCTTCACTGCCACCTCTCTGATCAGAGTGATGAAGAGAAAGAAAATACAGACAGTCAAAAGTAATTTAATTTTTTTTTTCTCATTACTTAATTAAGTAATTTTTTCTTTAATTTTTGTTACAGATAAATAGATAGCAAATATACTATTACTGCCTAATCCTACTGTAATGTGAGGCCATTTGTGATACTACTTAAAATAAATTTGCAGGACCAACTAGGCATATTATGAAACTAGTTTAAAAACCACATTTTTTTGATGCGATAAAGATTGCATGATCTTTGTTTTGGGGACATCATCCAACAAGATCAAGCAAGGGAAGAAGAAGGTGCAAATGCTTACATAAGCTTTCTCAGTTTGGCACTCTTCTTTTTAATATCATGTACTTTATAGAAAGTTAGAAGAAAAAAAAATCCCTTTGTGTTTAGAATGTATCATGTTTTCCATTCTTTCTTAGGCATTCAATAAACCAAAGATGGACACGAAAACAGGCTTCTCCGTGCTTTCCCTTTGAGCAAAGTGACATGAAATGTCAAGTTGACAAGTCCAGCTTATGTGACAAATCTGTGCCACAGACTGATACAGCCACAGGTAAAATGGAAGTCATGAGAGTAAATTGTGTTAGATATAATATTAGAATATGCAATAATGTCTTTATCACATATAATTATTTTTCTCATCAAAATGTCTTTATTTGCTACAAATACTTTTTTCATGATAGCTCAACATAAATTTATTTTTAAATTATTTTCCTTTTCCTTTTCTGAAATTGACATCAGTGACCTTAATGTTTAAGTACTACTTACTAGCGAGAAAGCACTTGACATACAAGTCTAGTACTAGTTCAAGAAAAGGAAACATGCTGTTGTTTCATCAGAGATGCACTGAAAATGCTTAAAAATATATATATTTTTCTCTCTCAGGTTAGCATTCATTAGCATTCTTGAAATGCTAATGAATGCTGTCATTTCCATATTCAGACGGCAGGGAAAAGACTCTTTGTAATACTCTCTCCTTTTGGCTCTTTCGCTTCATTTGTAAGAATTCTATACATACTATATTTCAGATCACTGTCTTTTGGCTAAAGAGTGTATTCCTTTTATTCCTTTTTTATTCCTTTTTTTTTTTTGGTCTCCACATTGCTTTGTTTTCTTTCAAGGTGAAGAAATCGACTGCCTCCAGAAAAGTCATGTTTTTAACATGCAGAAGTTAAAGAATTCAGAGTTGAGACTCACTGAGGCCAAGCAAAAAATGAGAGAACTTGCACTTCACATCAAAATGAAAGAAGAACTTATTAAGGAATTAGTAAGAACAGGTAAGTGACTGAAAAACTGAAATGAAGACATTCGGAAATAAGCAAGAAAAAAGACAGAAAACTTCTGAAGACCTGCATATCTTAGTTTTCGGGTAATTTTCTTCTGCGGGAATACTTCTGGTAACTTACAGTTTCCTAACTTCTATGAATTACTTGCTATGAGTGCATTGAAGGCTGCAAATTTTTATTGTGTCCTACTCAGCTGTGATCTGCAGATTTGTTTGTTAAATATTTTTTTGTGTTTTGTGGCTTATTGTGTTCATCCACCTATAGTGTAATTTTTCACGTATGCTTAGTGCAACTGATCTCTTCATGGACATGTGTTTGTCACCCAGTGTCTGGGATAGGAGAGAAGATACGACACTGTGCTGGGAATGCTTGCATTGCCATCATAGCAGTAGAGAAGCAGGAGTCAGAAGTGGATGAGGGAAAAGGTCAGTGTCCCTGTTAGCCTATATCATTACACACCTGTCCTGATATATATATGCTTGCCAGAAACTTATCATTATGATGACCCTACAGATCTGTGCTTACCTGTTTCAATCACACTCTTCTAGTGTGTACATATTCTCCTGAGGCAGTCTTTTGGCATTGAGAAACATTGTGCGCCCCCAGTAACAGTACTTACGGAATCCCAAACAGAGCAAATCAGATTGCCCGAACAGGGCAAATCAGTAGAAACACAATCGAGAGTTTTTTGCTGATTACCAAGTTGAAAGCTGAGAAATATGTAGCATATTCTTCTGGGGAAAAACAAACAAACAAACAAACAAAAGCAAAACAACAACAACAACAAAAAAACCATAATAATACAGGCAAGCTATTTTGTCAAGGACTGCAGTAGGCAGAAAATTTTCACTTGATGTGGCACTCAGGTGTTACTTTCTTTGGTGACATCAGACGATTTATGAAGAGTTCAGATTTAAGATTCCTTCGTTCATCTATATTTCAGTGTTATAAGGGAGCTGTTTGTTTAGGTTTGGAAAATGTCTCAGAAATTTTTGGTTTAATCAGGATGAAGTAAGTAACGATTCAATTACAGGTTTAAGTAATACATTGCAAATTATTATCTTGCTGTTTTAAAACTATTTGGATATGATGTCTTTAAGGTAAGGATGCAGAGTGTGTAAGCAGGCAATATTCTTTGAAGATAACTAAACCGGAGCAAGAATCCGAGCAGGCCAAAATGGAACTGGCCGAAACTGAAAAACAGCTTCAGGAGCTGGAGAATAAGGAGCTGAGAGAGCTTCCTGAGAAAGCCAAGCTACAAAAAGAGTTCCGAAAGAAGATGGATGCAGCTAAGCTGAAAGTGCAGGTATTTCCAATCTGACCATTAGGATTTGCAAATTCCTGTCTCAGCATCACCTTTGAAATCCGTACACTCTGCTTGTGAAACTCTCACCAGCTTCCCACAATTGAAGCTAGTTGGATTGAAGTAGCCAATGAGAACCTTCACACAGTTATACCCACTACTATTTAACAACTAAGTAGTTAGATAGTTCTGTCTTTGATGATTTTACGAAGGCTCAGAGACCTTAGAAATAATGTGTGATTGTTGGGGCAAAGTGTAGCAAGTCTTGCTCACTGTCCTAACTCAGTGAAATAGAGAATTAACCTGAGTCAGGTTTTAGTTTTAAGTTTTCCTGTTGTTAAGCTGAAATTTTCCATGAACATTCAGGCCTTACAGAAGAAGAAGCAAGACACTAAGAATCTGGCTTCTCTATCTAACCAAAGTGACAAACGAGCAATAGAACTTGAGCAGAACGTGGCTCAGATGAAGCATCAGCAGACCCTGCTAGAGAAAAGACTGCGTGAGGAGAGTGAAAAAAAGAAGCAACTAGAAGCAGAGCTTCAGCGGGACCAGCTACAAATTAAAGCAGGATTCTTTCTGTTTCCTTATGACAAAGAATAAGATCAACCAGTTTGACCTTTGTTTTCCCAAAGGCAATGTACTGTACTACCAGATTTTGTCCTTTGAAGTAATTGCTTACTTGACACTGAAGAAATTGTGTATAAGTATTTTCACAGAAATCTTCATTCTTCCTTTCTCTTCAGCTATGTTTTTAAATGTTATTATGTGATGTCTAGCCCTGAGTTGCAATTTTGCGTGCAATTTTGCATGTTCAATATTTCTGATTTCATGATTGTGTAGATTCTGTCATTAAATGTGTTTGAAAAACACACTGATAGAGGCAGAAAGAAAGTTTTGTTTGTTTGTTTTTGTTCATAGGAACTTCAGCTTAAGATGGAACAGCAACAGAAGATTCTTAAACTTAAAGACAGCGAGATTGCTGCATTTAAAAAGAAGAAAAATAACTCGGTGGGAACTTTACAGAAATCAGAGGTAGGTAATCTATTCCAAATCTGTGTGGACACTGAAAAGAAAGGTGTCTTTATTCACCCCGTGTCATCTTTGTAAAGCGTTTGGAAGAAGAGTATTCCGTCCTCCCTCCCCTGTTTTTTTTTTTTAAATTGTTATTTTTTTGTTGTAGCAAAACCTGAGACAAGTCAAGAAGCTCTTTAACTGGTTTTGAATGAACGAAAGGAGAGGGCTGTAATGTCTTTGTTTTTTCTATGACTTGTCAAAGGTAGTAATTCAGATAGCTGGAAATTCAACAAGTTTGGTTGTCTGGTAGGTTTGAAGGTGATTCTGATGAGCTCTGTTATAAATGTTGCACGGTTTGTTTGTTTGTTTCTTTTCCCATCTGACAAATATGACAGACGGCTATGGTTTTGGTTGTTCATGACAGTGTTAGAATAGTAGGTTTCCTGTGCAACAGTGCTATCTGCATGATTTCAGAACTAGACATTGGAACATGAGAGTTTCATGAGTTAACCAAAGTCTTTAGAGGTGAAAATAAATTTAAAAAATGAAATAAAAGCAACTTTTTAGCCATACCAGCAATATGCCCACTGATAAACCATTGCTTCAGAAGAGACTTAGAATAGACTCTGATAGCAGGATCAAAACTCCCATTTTTTCTTTCTTTCAGCATCACAGTTTCTCATCACAATGTGTTTTTCCACCAATCTTGGTCTTGGGCAAGAATCATGCAATGAGGATGGGCTAGCTGATTTCCTGTGGTACCTTTCCAACTTAGTTGTTGTCATTCTATATATGACATCTATTTATATAACTGTTTGTAGGAAAATAATACATTTCCTTAAAAGCATCTGATAAAATTGTTTGCATAAGATGTAGTAATATAACATTGCTGAGCCTCTCCTTAAGTCAGTCCTATTTCTGTAGTATCCTGAATCAGGATTCTGTTGAACAATTAATGTTAAGAATTGAAATGTTGATTTCTCACGTTTTATCAGTTACTCTAAAAGAGGAAAAACATAGTCATGCTCTCTGGATCTCTGTTTAAATTGTAGAAATTAGAAGAGCAAAAGAAATGGCTGGATGAAGAAATGGAAAGAATTCTTCAACAGCACCAACAGTTAGCGGAACTAGAAGAAGATTTAAAGAAAAGAGAAGCCATTGTAGCTAAAAAAGAAGCATTATTGCAAGAGAAAAGCCACGTAGAAATCAAGAAACTGAGATCTAGCCAGGTGATTTAAGAAAAATAAAAAAGAAAGCAAGCAAGAAAGCAAGCAAGAAAGCAAGCAAGAAAGAAAGAAAGAGAGAAAAAGAAAGAAAGAAAAAGAAAGAAAGAGAGAAAGAAAGAAAGAAAGAAAGAAAGAAAGAAAGAAAGAAAGAAAGAAAGAAAGAAAGAAAGAAAGAAAGAAAGAAGGAAGGAAAGAAAGAAAGAAAGAAAGAAGGAAGGAAGGAAGGAAGGAAGGAAGGAAGGAAGGAAAGAAACTTAACACAATTGTAGAGCTGCCTGAAAAGACTATGGGAGGAGGGCAGACGGATAACAGAAGAGGTTTAAGCCATGCAACTTGTATTTGTAGCGCTGCCATTACATTATTGTGTGGCTTGATCAAATCAACATTTTAAACATGAATAATAGAATGTAATAACCTTTATTTACATGATATCCTCGAAATTCTAACAACAAAACAAAATCTGACTTCCAAAGTTCTGTTATTGCAGCACATTAAATAACGATATCTAAAAAATTGCTCAATGCCTGCAAACTAGAGAACGTGGCAGAGAAACATTCTGTATTATTTACTTTGGCTACTGAGAAACAGAAATTGAAATGTCATTGTCACCGTAATGACTAACTCATGTAAGATATGTAGAAAACTGCACATTGCTTTTCTTTGTTTTCTTTCATCTTTTGATTAAATAGTAAATTTTATGGTAGCTATCTACTTAGCCTAAATGGCGTCCCTTTACAAGAAGTAGGCAGGTCTTCCACTTTAGGATGCGACAGTCTCATGTACATGTTTATGGGGAAGGAGTTTTATACTTACGGTTTCTTTCATTCTTCCTCTTATTTCTCTCTCTCTCTCTTTTTTTTTTTTTTTTAAGGCTTTAAACAAAGATAGTATGAAATTGTCTACCGCTTAAGTATGCTGGACCAGGAATTGTGTGATAAAGGTATGCAGCTTCAGGACAGCACTACTGAAGATAAGACAGACATTCTGGAAAAAATTCAGGTTCTTCAGAAGGAAAGGGATCAGCTACTCAGAAGAAGAAATAATGTGGATGAGAAACTGAAAGAAGGTAACTGAAAAGTGTTGTCAGCTGAAGTAAGTAACTATCTCTGAGATACATCAAAGTTTTAGGCAATGTTTAGGCAATGACACCAGGAGGGGTCATCTTGAATTACCTTACGTAATCACCTTAGACTAATCACCTTATTACCTTAGTCTTTCCCCAAATGTTTTCGTGCTCAGTCTCAATTCCTCCTGCCTCATTTACACACATAGAGCAACTAAGATTGATTCAAGTGCATCCTTCCCCTTGGGAGGCAAATAAAAGGTCTAGTGCCTAAAACATTCTTCTTGATTTGTTCTAGTTGCTTGCACCAAACTGTAAGATGTTGTTGCAAATACTGGTTTCCTAAATGTGTTAGCTCTTCTCCTTTGTCCGGCATTTGGTAAGGCCTGCCATCCAATATCTCCAAAGGGGCTTAGTTTGACCAAGTTTACCTAAATTATGTTACTTTGGTGAAAAGCGCGTGTTTTCACCACAATGATATCACAACAACTCAGACTTTGGTGAAAAGAAGTTGCGATTTCTTTATGCGTCTCTCATGTACATGGGAAACCAGTCTTCATGACAAAAGTTTTGGAATCACAGAATCACACAGAATCACAGAATTTCTAGGTTGGAAGAGACCTCAAGATCATCGAGTCCAACCTCTAACCTAACACTAACAGTCCCCACTAAACCATATCCCTAAGCTCTACATCTAAACGTCTTTTGAAGACTTCCAGGGATGGTGACTCCACCACCTCCCTGGGCAGCCCGTTCCAGTGCCTCACAACCCTTTCAGTAAAGAAATTCTTCCTAACATCTAACCTAAAACTCCCCTGGCGTAACTTTAGCCCATTCCCCCTCGTCCTGTCACCAGGCACGTGGGAGAACAGGCCAACCCCCACCTCTCTACAGCCTCCTTTAATGTACTTATACAGAGCAATAAGGTCACCCCTGAGCCTCCTCTTCTCTAGGCTGAACAAGCCCAGCTCTTTCAGCCGCTCCTCATAGGACTTGCTCTCCAGGCCCCTCACCAGCTTCGTCGCCCTTCTTTGGACCCGCTCAAGCACCTCGATGTCCTTCTTGTAGCGAGGGGCCCAAAACTGAACACAGTACTCGAGGTGCGGCCTCACCAGAGCCGAGTACAGGGGGACGATCACCTCCCTAGCCCTGCTGGTCACAGTGTTTCTGATACAAGCCAGGATGCCGTTGGCCTTCTTGGCCACCTGAGCACACTGCTGGCTCATATTCAGCCGACTGTCCACCATCACTCCCAGGTCCTTCTCTGCCTGGCAGCTCTCCAACCATTCCTCTCCCAGCCTGTAGTTCTGCTTGGGGTTATTGCGCCCCAGGTGCAGGACCCGGCACTTGGCCTTGTTGAACTTCATACAGTTGACCTCAGCCCATCGGTGCAGCCTATCCAGATCCTCCTGCAGAGCCTTCCTACCCTCGAGCAGATCGACACACGCACCTAGCTTGGTGTCATCTGCAAACTTACTGAGGGTGCACTCAATGCCATCATCCAGATCATTGATGAAGATGTTAAAGAGGACCGGCCCCAGCACCGAGCCCTGGGGGACGCCACTAGTGACTGGCCTCCAACTGGACTTGGCTCCATTCACCACAACTCTTTGGGCCCGGCTATCCAGCCAGTTTCTAACCCAACGAAGCGTGCGCCAGTCCAAGCCAAGAGCAGCCAGTTTCTTGAGGAGAATGCTGTGGGAGACGGTGTCAAAAGCCTTGCTGAAGTCAAGGTAGACCACATCCACAGCCTTTCCCTCATCCACCCAGCGCGTCACTTTGTCGTAGAAGGAGATCAGGTTCGTCAAGCAGGACCTGCCTTCCATAAACCCATGCTGGCTGGGCCCGATCGCCTGCTTGCCCTTCAAGTGCCGCATGATGACTCCCAAGAGGATCGCTGCCCTGGAATCCATTATTATTGTTATTATTATTGTAATTATTAAATAATTATTAAATGATGATTATTTATTAATTATGTTATTAATTAATATTAATATTAATAATAATAATAACAAAAACATCATCATCATTATAAAACATGTGGATGTGGCCTGGAGGAAGCTGCGGCCCATGGAGAGCCCCCACAGGAGCAGGCCCTGGGCTGAAGCTGCAGCCCATAGAGAGGAGCCCACGCAAGAGTACTGCATGGTAGTACTGCTGCACAAACCTGTGCACCCTCTAGGCACTAGCAGCATGGAGATGGGGACACCCTGCCCCAGGGTCTGACCGCAGCAGCTGCACACGCAGCCCACAGACACCCATGCACGCAGAACAGAACAGAAGAGACAGCCCTCATCTATGAAATAGTCCTGAACAATTTTATTCAGAAGCCCCGTCCTCGGGACCGAAGCTGCCATCTGTGGGGAGCTCCCTGGTACTGTCAGCCTCACGTTGCTCTAGGTCTTCTGTGATGCAGCTGAAGCAGTAACTCCTGCGGAGAGCCCGAAGTGCTCTCCTGAAGAGGGGGGGCAATTGCGAGCGAGCCACAGCGTGCGGGAGGGCAGCGGTGCCTGTGGGGGTCAGAGAGCTGTACGTGAGGGGCTGGGATGGAACTGGGCATGGTCCTGCCTGCCCCCGCCACCAAGGCTTTCCCTTGGGGAGGGGACAGTTGGACATGGAGGGACCCTGTGCGTGGAGTGCTGCCAGCCTCCGTGCCGTGGGCTGGGATGGCTCCATACTTTAGGACATACCTGGCCCTTCCTCTGGCACCGATTGGAAGTGTGAGGAACACTGTGCACTGCTTCTATGCTCGGAGGAAACCTGCATGGGGAGAGAAAACCACAGCCCTGTGGGCCACTGTTTGGCCATGCTCCGGGCCCCGATGCCCCCGATGCCAGATGGATAAGGGATGAGGGGCCTCGAGGCCCACCGACAGGGGTCTGTGGCTTCCATGACTGTGGGACGAGGAAGGTATACCTTGCTTACCTCTTGCAGAAGGCCCCCAGCCAGGGGAGAAGGTGCTGCTTCTTCTTCCTCACATGCTGATGGGGTGAGAGGTGCTGTCCTGGCCTCCAACACAGGGTGCGCAGCCAGGGGAGAGGCTGAAGCTTTTCCCTCTTTGGGCATGCAGGCAGGGGGGAGCTCCTCGGGCCCAGGAACTGCGGCCATAGGAGCAGCTGAAGGCCTGGCATCTGCCTCACCAGATGGGGCAGGAGACGTGCCGGGCAGGACGTCGTCTGCTTCTGCCACAGCTTCTATCCTGGGGCTCTCTTCCCACTCTTCCTGAATGTCCTGCAGAATGGTCTTACTCGTTGTGGAGCAAAAGTAGGGAAGGCGCTGGCCCGCAGTCCTCACTGCCACCTCCTGCCTGCCCGATGCACTGGCTGCAGTGCTGTCAGCTGTATCACCGTCGTCTGCTGCCCAGATCCTTCGCAACCTCGGAACCTTCACGCTGCTCGGCCAGGACTCGTTCCACCGGGACAACTGGCAGCCTTCCCTCTCCCCGCTCGGAATGATCTGCATTGCTGGCCGAAAGGAGGAGCACCCATAGATATCCCAGTTGATCTTGACCCGGTCTTTCAATGTCGGCGGTCTTTTCTGGCTGCTTGTGGAAGGGCCGGGCATAGCAGCAGCCAGGGGAGAGGCTGAAGCTTTTCCCTCTTTGGGCATGCAGGCCGGGGGGAGCTCCTCGGGCCCAGGAACTGCGGCCATAGGAGCAGCTGAAGGCCTGGCATCTGCCTCACCAGATGGGGCAGGAGACGTGCTGGGCAGGACGTCGTCTGCTTCTGCCACAGCTTCTATCCTGGGGCTCTCTTCCCACTCTTCCTGAATGTCCTGCAGAATGGTCTTACTCGTTGTGGAGCAAAAGTAGGGAAGGCGCTGGCCCGCAGTCCTCACTGCCACCTCCTGCCTGCCCGATGCACTGGCTGCAGTGCTGTCAGCTGTGTCACCGTCGTCTGCTGCCCAGATCCTTCGCAACCTCGGAACCTTCACGCTGCTCGGCCAGGACTCGTTCCACCGGGACAACTGGCAGCCTTCCCTCTCCCCGCTCGGAATGATCTGCATTGCTGGCCGAAAGGAGGAGCACCCATAGATATCCCAGTTGATCTTGACCCGGTCTTTCAATGTCGGCGGTCTTTTCTGGCTGCTTGTGGAAGGGCCGGGCATAGCAGCAGCCAGGGGAGAAGGCGATTTAGCATCTCTGGGTGCTGATGCACCCATAGGATTCTTGTCCCCCTCACTGGCAGGACCTGCAACCTGCGCAGAATCTGCTGGCTCAGCATTGGTTGGCCCTGACATGGCAAGAGATGCGCTCTGTGCGGGGCTGACTGCCTCTCTGGCAGAATCTCTGCCAGTGCTGTGGGGTGAGCCAGGCCCCTGCTGGTGGGCTGCGTCTGGGTCCCAGTGAAGGTTCCAGGTGGCTTCCTTCTGCTGCCTCCCTCCTGGCTTGGAGATCCCAGCAGCAGCTCTTGTGTCCTCTCGAGCATGGCCATCTTTTCGTCTCCGTGTTGCTGGCATCTTTTCAGTCTTGGTGGCCGGCACCTGGGCTGTCCTTGCGGGTGTTGCCACACTGCTGGGAGGGGCGTAGTGCCTTTGTACCCTCAGCTGCACCCTGGGTCTTTGGCTCCTGGCTGCAGCATGGCTTGGGGTTGGCCTGTTGTCTTGCTGGGGTCTGGCCTGCAGAGGCGCCAGAATGGATGCGGGGGCTTGCAGGGCTGTCCCCCGGCTCTCGGCAGTTGCTGCCATTTGCTCTTTTCTCATGTGTCCTTGAGGACGTGGGACGACCTCGGGGAGTCTGACAGCCTTGGTGCTCGTGATGCAGTCTCTGCATGGCACAGAAGAGGTGGAGCCTGCTACTGACAGACTGGGCAGCCGGGGGATAGTTGAAGCTCCCACTGAATGCCGATGTGTAGTTCTCAGTGTCGCTGCCTGCCTTGGCAGAGGCGGCAAGGCTGGTAGAGGATCTCTCCGTTCACCGGTGGCACTGCTGCCGGGCAGTGCCTGCCTCAGCTTCAGGCTGTCTGTCTGCAAGGGAAGCCAAGGAGAAAGGTGATGTTACCGTAGTCCTTTCCCACCTGCCCACCTCCAGCACCTGCCCACCTGCCCCCTCCAGCACGTGCCGCCTCCTTGTCAGCAGCTCCCAGGGCTTGGGAAGGCATCTGGCCCCATCTCACTTGGGCTCCCTACCTGTGTGCTCTTCTTCCTAGAGGCCTGTGACTTCTGTGGGCAGTGGAGCTGTGGCAGCCTCACCCCGTGGATGGACAAGGATGGAGTCTGGCTGCACAGCGGTCCTGCCTGTGGCGGTTTGGGTTGCACCTGTGGGGAGAAGGAGGTGTGGGATGGTGGTGGCTGCGCTGCCACCAGCATCCCTTGTGGTGCCTGGACACCCAGCCCCACCTCAGTGCCACATCCTTCGGACAGAGTGCTGCCCGACCCACGCGAGTCACAGCCATCCCAGGCCTCAGCTCTGCCCCAGAGAAACCCCTGGGGCACGAGAACCTGGGCCTGGACCGCAGACACTCAGGGCCAGGCCTCGCGCCCCGGTACCATGCTCCGCCACCTGGCACTCTCTCTCCTGTGTCTGCCCTCTCCCTCCCTCCCTGTCCCGCACCTGGTGGTGCTTCTTCATGCTCGGCAGCCCTTTGTTGGGCTGGGAGCAGGCCTTCGCCTCTTGCTCCTTCGGCATCCCTTTGTCCTCTCACAGAGACAAAGAAACAGGCACCCAGGGCAGCTGCTGCCTCCTGACGGCGCTGCACTCCTGGGAGTGAGCACCACGGGGGCTCGGGCCATATAAGTCACACCGTCACCATGGGGACGCTTGCCGTGTCACAATGGTCTTGTGGCCTGACGCCGCCCCACGTCACAAAGCCTGAGTGCTTGCTGTGGAGCCTCCTTGTTCCCGGCAGCCTCCCGTCAAGACACCAGCTCACAGCAAGGTGGGGGTCAGGAGACACCTCTGGGCTGCTCTAGTCCAGGCCCGCTCTGTCATCGTGGCAGCCCTCTGCCGGACATTTCTCCAGAGGCGCTGTCATCATCCCGCACAGGCTCACTCTTGCCTGCACTGGGGCTGTTGGAAGTGCCTGGAACTACACTGTGCCTGGCACGGGGCAGCCCTTCTTGTGTTAGATCTTTTCCTTTGTCCGGCATTTGGTAAGGCCTGCCATCCAATATCTCCAAAGGGGCTTAGTTTGACCAAGTTTGCTCCTGGGGGATGGATGGAGCCCGTGGTAGGGAGCCGTGTGCGAGCAGTGCTTGAGGAGCTGCTGCCTTTGGCAGCCCCTGCAGGCTCAGTTCGGGAGTCCCGTGTGAGGGATGAAGTTCTGTGTTTTTTGTTTTGTTTTGTTTTGTTTTTGTGAAGAAAGCGGGTGTTGAAGAAGGAAATGCAGAGTTGCCTTTGTTTGTCACTCGATGGTCTTGAGGTCTCTTCCAATGTAGACATTCTGTGATTCTGTGAAGTCACAAACGCCAAGGCGTCACACTGGCTGGCTCTGCAGCACAGATGCCAGGAGTGCCGCTTGGCATGGCGGCGGCGGCGCGGTGCCCCAGCCCCAGGCCCGTCCCAGCCCCAGCGCACGTCGCCCTCCGCTCCCCCATGGAGCCCCCCGCCGCCTCAGCAGCCCCGCGGCGGACGCCCCATGGCGGAGCCGCCCCCGAGGAGAAGGAGCCCGCAGCCCTCTGCCCGCACCGCACCGCACCAAGCGCCGCGCAACGGCTGCCACCGCCGCGGGGGCTCCTGGTGTGAGCGCCAAGCGGTGGCAAGGGGGGGCTGCGCTTCCTGCGTCGAGCTGCTGGACACCGGCTTGCCTGGGCAATTGCCCATGTTGCTGAGGAGGCAACAGAGCCAAAGCCCTTGGGGCTGAAGATCCAGCACGGCTGGGGAGGCTTTGGCGTTTCTGCACAATGCTGCTCAATCCTGCTTGGGAGCCCAGCCTCAGGTGCGGAATGAAGCCAAGCAAGCTCGAGGGAAACTGTGTGCTGGTAACTGGTCAGTTCTTGCTTTCTTTTTCATTCCTCACGCCTAAGAAAACCTAACTCTTTCAAGCACTTGTTGGATGGACTTGATTCTGGGTGTGCTCCTTAAGCTTGTTTGGCAGCTGTTGAACCCCGCTACACTTGCAGGAGACCTATGCTCGAGTTGATGCTTGCTGTGATCAAGCGCTGTTCTTTTGCTCTTCTTTGCTTTGGGGATGGCGGGTGAGGTTGCAAAGAGTTTTCAGGAGGATTCCTCTTTTCCTTTGCAGAATGCCAGACTGCGTATTAGAGCTGATCTTCATCTCTGCTCGGAAAAGCTTCACGGGCCAAAAGAGAATGGAGATGAGGAAGGCAATGGAGAATGATGAGGACTATTTGCAGTCAGCACCCGTAAGCTTTGTGAAAGAATCAGGTGCATTTCTGTAGTGGTAGAAAGCGTAGCTGGAAAGACTTCCTAAGGACGTCAAGTCCAATTCCTTGTTCTCAGTTAGAGCAATCCCGTAGTTTAGACTCCTGATAAGGTATTTGTCTGTAGGCAGCTGCCAACTTGTCCAGCTAATCCAATTCAGCCTGGAAAACAAGCAAGCAAGCAAGCAAGCAAAAAGCACAGAAACCTGCAGTTTATGGAGTGCAACTGTCTCCTTTCCAATCGCATGGGTTTCACCAAGTTTGGGGTGACTCCAGGGCTGGCTTGCCAGGGAGACTTTCTTGAATTGCTGGCAGATCAGCCAGAAGGGCAATACAAGGCCCTGGCTAAACACAATCTGTAGGCTGCTTCTAGATCAACAGTTTCCTTGGTTACTCCACAACCTCCACAATCTCCACTTGCTTCGAAGCTCTGAAGATTGCAAGTCCACTTTGTGTTTTTCAGCCCCTCTGTGTCAAACGGTAAGAGTTTTCCCTGGCTGTTAAAACAGAAAGGACAACAGCCCCTCCTCTGGGTCTTCAGAAGGCTCCTAAGATCCCCCAGACTGGCTAAGTAGCGACGCTCTAGTATAGCTGCATCTAGATGCAGTAGAGCTAGATGGTGGGAGAGATGGTATGCTAGATGGTGCTCTAGCATGGACGTGACACGCTTTGACAGCATCTTTTCTCTGACAGCAACTTCTGCCTTGGCTCTTCCCATCAAGCCAGAGCAGTTTCTTGGCCTGCGCAACCTGCAGACTGACCTCTCGTGTGTATCCGTGCTGGACTGAGGGTAATGTTTGGAACACACACTGATGCTGTATTCACTAGAACTTTGAGAAGAGAGAGCAAGAAGCTAACCTGCAGACGAGTTTCTTAGGTTTCTGTAGAGAGAGGGAGATATACATGCATACATATTTACTTCTGTCTTTACTTCTTTCAAGATAGCTTTTGTTCTCCAAAATGAATCCTCTGACTGTTACTAATGTATGGGACACACCTTGACACTCTAATGGCATAGAAATACTTTTCAGCTCATCCTTGCTATTGTTTCTGGATTGAAAAAATAATTGTGAATATGATTACCTGCTTGGAATCTTTTTTTTTTTTTTAATATATACCTATTCTATTATGAAATCCTATAGGAAGGAGTGAACTCAAGAGGAAAAAAAAAAAAAGAAAACAATTTTAATTCCACTTCTAAATTAGATATCTAATCCTGATAGATTCACTCCCTTCCAAACAGAGCTCAACAAATGAAACAGTAAAAAATGCACATAATATTTCTTCTATGCCAAGATTTCATGGCACAATAGTTCTTTGCCTAACCCTGCAATAGCCCCATAGGCATTGCAATTGCTTACTTGTTCTTCTTCTTTGCTTGTGTTTAGTGTTTGCTTTTCTAATGTTACAACATTGGATTGATTTCCCTCCTTAGGTATCAAGAGAAGAAGGCATTTGCTTCAGAGGACAGTACTTTGATGCTTTCCAGGGCTAATGGCCAAAGTTCTCCAAGCACTTTTTTTTTTTTTCTTTTTTTTTTTTTTCCCCATCAGTGATTTATACATTTGTCAATCTTTCCATCTTCATTTACAACTCCGAATTTAGGTTTTAGGTGAACAAGAACCCTGAAACCAGCTGAAGCCATATCAGACATGAAGCCATATCAGACATAGTAAGGACATGTGTCTGTGAGGAAGTAATTCCGAGTGATTCTCTGGTGTCCTTTGGACAGCTTTCCTCTGGTCCTCTGCACTAGGCATCCCCAAGGGATATTTCAAAGCTCTCGGCATGATCTGTCATTCTCTCTTCCACTGGAGTTTCCATTAGAAAAGCGTGACTATTCCTTGCCCATGTGGAAAAGAAGTCCTCCTTGAGTTGTTTCTAACCAAAACCTCTTTCTTGTGTTCTATGGACAGAAACCACTTGGCTAGACAAACTCAATCCTTGCAAATGGAAGGAGTGGAAGTACTTCAGCAGCGTGCTTCGGCTTCTAAGCAGAACTGTAATGTAGGTGGGGACAGAGCAAGAGGACATGGCCAAGCCAGGGTGGACTTGAAAGTGCCGTGTCCGAGCCACAGCAAGAAATCCGTGATTGCCACTTGGAGACGGCTGCTCACCTAGTAGCACAGCAGCTGGAACGCTTCTGGATCCTGCTGATGGATTGCCACGAATCAGGCAGTGACACAAGCTACGAGAACGACGGAAGTGACTGGAAGTGATGCTTCTCCCTGTTCTCCATTGCAATTTGTGAAAGAAAGGAGAAGAGAGGAGAAGAAGAAAGGAGAAGACGGGAGGGAAGGGGAGGGAACGAAGAGAACGGGAGGGAGGGGAGGGAAGGGTAAAAACGAGAAGGGGAGGGGAGGGAAGGGCAGGGGAGGGCAGGGGAGGGCACGGGAGCAGAGTGTAGTGGAGTGTAGGGTAGTGTATGGGAGTGTAGGGGAACTGAGTGAAGGGGAGGGTAGGGGAGCAGAGTGTAGGGGAACTGAGTGAAGGGGAAGGTAGGGGAGGTGTGTCTAGTGGAGTGTAGGGGAGCATAGTGTAGGGGAGTGTAGAGTAGTGTGTGGTAGTGTAGGGTAGTGTAGGGGAGGGGATTGTAGGTGAGGAGAGTGTAGGGGAGCGTAGGGGAGGAGAGTATAGGGGAGTGTAGGAGAGGAGAGTGTAGGGGAGCTTAGGGGGATGAGTGTAGGGGAGTATAGGGGAGGAGAGAGCCAGGGAAGGAAGTGGAGGGGAGGAGAGGGAAGGGGAAGGAGGGAATATTGCCTTATTTGTTGCCTTTTTACTGTCTTTGTATAGAGCCATGACAGGCAAAATAAACTATGTTGGTGAAAAGGACGTCTTTGGTGTGATTCCCGCTCCCCCAGTTTAAATTAATCAAGAATAATCTGCTCCTGGTTGAGGTCTTCCCTTACTAGTGCAGTGCTAGGACCTACGTGGTCAATGTGCTGAGGATGTGCAAGAGTCTTAGAAAACAGTCATGTTTTCCTCCCTCCTTGCTTCTTTATGAAATAAACATGATATCATCCAGCACTGGGCTGTTTTTCATGACGGAAATTCACTTCTACCCTGCACAACAAAGCTTATGATATATCCAGACCAGAGCTAAGCCGTCAGCTTGGGCAGCCACTGTCAGGCGTTCGCTTCTGTGCAGTCACCCCTTGGGGAAGCCACTTGCACTGGTTGCTTTCCTCACAAGTTTACCAAGTTTGCGTAAAGCTCCAAAGCTCAGGCCTATGCAGACACAGCCCTGCTGCTCCTTTAACACACAAGAGGGGGCTATTGTTCACAACAGCTTTTCCAGGGCTTCTCTCCGTTTTTTGTTGGAATCTAGTCCATGCTTGCAGATTGGCTTTTTCAATTCAGTGATTAGTGGGTACTGGAAGGTTCAAAAACAACACCTGACAATCTTGTCCATACGTAGGTAAGGAGAGATCTAAGGAAGGAACAGGTTGCAATACCTAAGGCTTATGCATGGCTCAAGCTTCCAGTTGAGCTGTGAAATCCACACCTCAGGTCACTTGAGGTACCAGGAGTCCCTGTAGAACATACAGGGGTCTCCAGCAGTGAGGTTCCCTGAGCAGAGGGCTTCAAGAGCTCCACAGGGAATGAAAAGAAGACTTGTGATATCCATGAGGAATGTGGCTTGCTCTCGGCAATGGAGACAAATTCCTTTCTGATTAATGCTCCACCCTGCTCCACTCCAGGGACAGACGCCTATGGCAACCTGGTCCCAGTACGTCGTACTAGGATGAGGTGGCAGGGACTGTCCCCATTCATTTTCTTTCTCAGGGTGGCCACGCCTCCTCTCTGGCTGAAGGTGGGCTTCATGGCCCATGTGAAGGGGAGAGGTCTGGGGAAGGACTGAAAAACTTGAGAAATACTCCGAGGATAAATCAAAAGTTGGTTGCACTGAAGTAGATAGGAAGTGCAAATGATAGCCTGGGTAGATTTGCTGCAAAGAATCTGAAGAGTCTGGGTCTGCTTGCCAGAGCACTCATCCCAGTGGCTCATGATTTCTTCTGCACAGTTTTGGTTTGTTGTTCCCCAAGTCAGGACGGAATTTTGGGAATGCTCTTACACTTAGCTCATGAAAGAAAGACATGTTCTTTTGTTCTTTACTAGGTATGATTTTACCTGCTTCGATTGAGGGTACTTAGGCTATGCTATACAACTCTTCTTCACAAGAATAGTCTTCTCTATACAACTCTGTGTAGTTGGTCTAATGAAATGAAAGGAACAGTGTCAATTTACAGGAACAGTGTCAATTCCAGCATTTGAAGCAGTGCTGTGGCTTCATAATTAATAGACAGCTTTTAGAAGAACAGACAAAAATGATTCTATCTATCTTTATTTCCTGTGTAGACTTACTTATGTGGTTCTTTCCCATTCCTACTAATCCAGCTATTCACATACAGACCGGAGTTATGCACTAAACAATGATGTCAGTCTGTCACTTTCTGTCATGATGTAATTATTGCTTACAAGCAGCAGTCAATTGAACAAAGCCTTTCACATGACTGGCTGTCTAACAACTATGCTGCTGTTGTATTTCCCAGGTGAACCACTTCAGAATTTCATAGAAGTGAAGAAGGATACCTATATGGTATGCTATCTGGCTACCCAGGTGTAGTCTGTTGGTTCCAAAACTGCCTGTCTTCACCTTGGGCAAAAGAACACAAGGTACTCAATATTGAAAAGATACCAGATAAGCATTAGTACCTTGAGTGTCGTAAGTACTCCAAGCCCGAAGGGAATTGCCACATTTCCTCTTGGCCAGCACAGCAGTGGTGTTTTTAATATCTTGGAAAACAAAACGATCAGGTATGCTGTGAATCAGCTGGCAATTTGCTTTGTGGCTTTTCTCATGAATTCTGCACGCTTCCTTTCTTTGGAGATACTTGACTTGTCCATCCAGGTCTTTCTTCTTCAAGAAAGTAGAAGCATCTCAAAAAGCAAAAAGTTACCAAGGTGTTTGAAAACAGGAGTCCAAATCTAACAGATGTAGGGATTTATAACAGAGGAAGTGGAGACAAAGATCAGCCATGAAATAGATGTGAGAAAAACACAGGTAGCAGTGTCCCGTGCGGATAAAGGAAAAGAGATAACCAAATGTCTTTCTTGAAGTGGAATAAGAATGGGGAAAACAAGACTCATGGGAAAAGCAAGCATCTTATCTGGGATTGACACTAAGTAAAAAGCTACTACGCAGAAGTCTGTAGCTGTTGTAAAGTTGCCATGCCGTTTTGCAGAGCAGAACGCAAACACATCACCGTGCATTCTGGGCTTAGAGGAAGAAGCTCGTGAATTCTTGGTAGTTCTCATTCTGAAGTGAAGGGTCTGTAATGTGCATATTGAAGCAAAAGTCACACTTGTACAATATGTATAGAATTCCCTGGAGCATTTAACAAAAACGCCTGACTGGTAAGGTAGGACTGGTTAGAAATGCTCGCAAGTTGGGTGACAGCTGATGACTAGGTTACAGTGCAGAGTAACCTTGGATTTCAGATGACAACATTGCGGTTGTGCCAGAAGATAAGCTGTAGATCACCTTACACGAGCATGACATTTATTTCACCCATTCTTGTAGAAAAAGGGAAGGATTAATTCATTAGGAGGAAAGAGGCACAAGAATACAGTATGCCTCTTTGATTTGTTCCATACCAAGTGGACATCAAGAAATACAGGCCTAGAAACCCAATGACAATCTTCTCTACATCTATGTCCAAAACCTAATTTGATGGAAATCTCAGAGCATGTGCTACTACAAGACTAACAATGAAGATCCTCTGCCCAGAAGAGTCTTTCAGAAAATGCTTCTCTCTACTCCAAATTGTCTCAGAGCAGAAGCCCCTGAAAGAAAAAAGAGCCTCGCTGCAGAAACACATAGCTTTCCCAGTGAAGATTGCTCAAGACTTAGTGCTGGAAGCCTGTTGTCGGAACTGAGCAAATGACTGCTTGAACAAGAATTGGTTTCCAGCAGCCTCTGCTCCATAGTGGCAACATCTGGCCAGAGGAAGACAGCAAGCCAAGAGGAGACTTGCCTTTGGATCTGTGCCAGCCTCAGTCAATCCTTCTGCACACAATTCAGCTGTCACCCCCATGGAAGACAAACACCTGCGAGGAAGTACAGAAACTGCTGGGATTGGAGGTGGTGGTATTGCAACCAGCTTTGGCTGCATTCTTCGACAAGAACAAGGACAAGATCATATTTTGACAGATTTGTTGTTGCATTGCTTCACTCTCTCCAGCACAGTAAAATGGTGACACTGATGGACAGTAAAACCAGTTCATTTTCTTCCTATGAAAGTTTCTCTTCGGGTCTTCTTCCCAGACTCCACTCTTTTCCAGTGGCTATGGCTTGAAAGCAAGACCAAGGACATAAAGACAAGATTCTCTTCAACAATCAGGTTTGCTTATGGACAGAAGAAGTAAGGTTAAGACACGGCTGAAGATGAGTGAGAAATTACCAGAGAGGTGGGCTCATCAGAGAAAGGCTGTAGCAAAAACCAGTCTGTTGGGTTAGCTCTTACTCTACATTTTTAAGCACTTGTAACTCATCTTGGTGCCAGGAACTGCAGTTTACTTTTCAACTTCTTTTTTATAATTTGTGATAGTTACATATTTTCAGTCCAAAAATAAGATAAATTGAAAGCTGACTCTAGGGTAAAAATACATAAAAAACAGAGCTGTGTATAGAAATTAAAATAAAATAAAATAAAATAAAATAAAATAAAATAAAATAAAATAAAATAAAATAAAATAAAATAAAATAAAATAAAATAAAATAAAATAAAATAAAATAAAATAAAAAAGGATTCTGACCTACTTATTATGTATTTTTAATTTCCTTCATAACTTACCAAGGAACAGACTGGATTTGAATAAGAGCTTTCTTTCTCCACCTCTCAGCCTTTCCTGTCTTTGACAGACTTCCGCAGTCAGCCAGGTCTTGCTGTTTCCGTGATCTCTGCACAGAGTCTTGTACTCCCTTATCTTCGGGTGGGTAACCTGCAATGGTGTTCGCTCAGACCTAGGAATCACCAGCCTTCATCTTGTTCCCTGTCTCACTACAGAGCTCACCCTGACATCCCTGTTGGAAGGAGAAGGCTTTCTTAGCGGAGAGGACTACTGTGCATGGCTGCCCTGTGTCTCCGTTGATCAGACTCACAGCAAAGTAAACCACATGAGGATGAAACGGATTTCCCTCTGGACGGATCAGAGTATGGATTGAAATAGGACCTGGAAGAACAAAGGGCGTTCTCAAGAGAGTCCTTTCCCATTCATTTGCTTAGTCACTGGGAAACTCTTCCAGAAAATTCAGGCAAACAATTTCCCTGCATGGAAACCTCATTTTGTCTGTCGAGCTAAGATTTTATCCCAGGATATTCAGGTCTTTTGACATGGTATAAACCTTTCTGCTCTAACTTCCCTCGGATTTTCTTTTCTTCTAAAGTTCATTTCTCTGGCAAAGCAATGCAATCCTTGAATTCAGACACCTGTGGAAAACTTCGGAAATTTCCTGGTCAAGAACTTTCTTTAGACAGCATCAATGATATCACAACAACGCAGACTTCTTTAACTCTTTCTTTAAAATACCCACCACAGACTCAGTATCATTTTCATGCAGACCAATCCCCAGCTTGATCATCTACATTGAATTGAAAAGCACAGAAACCTGCAGTTTATGGTGTGCAACTGCCTCACCACCCTCTGAGTAAATAATTGCTTCCAAATACCTATTCTAAATCTATCCTGTCTTAGAGTAGAACAAGCCATTACTCCTTGTCCTATCACTACACTCCCTGAAAAAGAGTCCTTCAGCTTTTCTGTAGGTCCCTTTAGGTACTGGAAGCCACAATAAGGTCTCACCAGAGCCTTCTTTTCTCCGGGCTGAACAATTCTAACTTCCTCAGCCTGTCTTCATAGGAGAGGTGCTCCAGTCCCTTGATCATCTTCATGGCCCTCCTCTGGACCCTCTGGCTCTAACAGTCCTACAGCCTCCTTGTGCTGGGGGCACAAATATTGCTTTTTGAAATATTGATTTTGTATAAATGCCACATGGATAATCTTTGGCTGTTATTATCAACACAGCACTGCTGAGATTAGTACTTGTAAATATAGAGGAATTAGAAAGAAATGTAGACAATATAATTTGATTAAACTGAAACTGAACTTGGCAAGAGATGAAAAGACTAACATGAAGGGGATTGTATAGGTACATTGGTCAGAAAAGGAAGACCAAGGAGAGTGTACCCTTTGATGGATGAGAAATGATAACTGGTAACAACAGACATGGAGAAGAGGTACAATTCCAGGAGGTCCAATGCCATGCAATCCAGTGTCCTGACGGAACCGGGTGGTGGAGTTGCAAATCTTCTTTCCATCATATTTGAAATGTCATGGCAGTCAGGTGACATCCATGGTGACTTGAAAAAGGGGTGTCCGTTTCCATTTTTAAAAAAGGTAGAAAGGATGACCAGTGAGCCTCACCTCTATGCCTGAAAAGATCATGGAACAGATCCTTTTGAAAACAGTATCAAGGCACAGGTAAACCAAGAAGGTGATCTGAGACAGACAGCAAGGGCAAATCATGCCAAAACTCTCTATTGGTTTTCTGTGATGGAGTGACGGCATCAGTTGACAAAAGAGGACCAACCAATGTCATCTACCTGGCCTTCTGTTAGGCCTTTGACATGGTTCCACATGACATCCTTATCTCCAAAGTGGAGAGATATGGATATGATGGGTGGACCACTCGGTGGATACGGAATTGGCTGGATGGCCACACAGAGTGTTGCAGTCAAAAGCTCAATGCCCAGGTAGAGGCTGGTGACTAGTAGTGTCCCTCAGGGGTCTGTCTTGGGACCAGTGCTTTTCAATACCTTTATCAATGACATAGACAATGAGATGGAGTGCACCCTCAACACATTTTCAGATGGCACCAAGCTGAGTGGTGCAGATGATACAACAGAAGGAAAATAGCCATTCAAAGGCACCAGGGTAAGTTTGAGAAGTAGGCCCACATAAAGAAAGATGGAGAGTGACTTTTTACACACTCAAATAGTGATAGTACATAGGGAAATAGTTATATATATATATAAATTGTGATTTAGATTAGATATCTGTCGCGTTAAAGGGGTGTAGCTGATTAACCGTTACGGGCCCGGTCAGATTCAGAGTACTGAACCAGTCAGACACTCACCAAAAACACATTAACCGTCTGGGGGTCCAGTCAGACATTAACCAGAAACACATTAACTGTCTGGGGGTCCGTTCAGACATTCACCAAAAATGCATTAACTGTCTGGGGGTCTGGTTGGATTCAGAACACTGAACTATCACGGATAACCACCCTCACCCTAGTTGCACTTAATGAGAGCTATCACAATGCAATCAAGTATGGTTTATTAGAGCAACAGATAATCAGGTTCTTTTGGATTGCCGGTGATAGTGACTATCTGCAAAAGCAAGCTAGTATGCATGAAATACACAGGTGTTATAGGTGTTACAGATGTTACCGGTGTTATAGGTGTTGTAGGTGTTACGGATGTTACAGGTGTTATAGATGTTACAGATGTTATAGATGTTACAGGTGTTACAGGTGTTACAGGTGTTACAGGTGTTACAGGTGCACAGCCTAGAAATAAACGCGTCAAAAGGATCAAAGACTCTATAGAGATTTATAAGCAAATATTCAGATCTCACCCAAAGGCGTCCCAATGGGGGGGAAGAGAGGCTCAGCCCGTCGACTGGTCCTAGGAGTCAGGAGGTCCTAAGGATGTTGTATGTCCTCGGGATGGTATCTCCCCTGACGGTGGTATCTTCCCTAACATCCCCTCTCTCTCGGGCCAGTTTATATTATTTTCTATCTTTTAGGTGGAGCTTGAGTGGCTCTAGTCAAGCATATCTTAGTTATGATTGGTGTAAAGTTTTCCCGTCTCCGTTTAAAGTAATAGGCTCCGAGAAATTCAGGGCGCATGCTCAGCGAGGGGTGGTCGCACCTTGGAGGCGGGTAGCTTTTGGGATGGAGGTGTGTTTTGGTATTATAATGATATTATAATGAGCAAAAAGTACACTAGGGTACAGCATTTGTCAAAACATGACAGGTCTTTGGCTTAGGGTGGCAAAAAGTGCAGCTTTGTGCACAAGAACAATCGAGGCCCCACCTGATTACAGAGCCTAGCCGTGGTGTCTCCACTCCACTCTACGCTCCGTGCTGTTCCCTAGGACTAGCACACCAAGTTTCCCCAGCGCGATAGCATCTAAGGTTGGGAGCCTAGGGAATGCTCAGGTAATGCAGTTATGCCCTACCCTGAAAGCCTCTTCAATGCTGTGCCGTTTCCTTAGAAATGTGAATGTTAGTTTTATTTTCCTAGTTACTTCAGGCAATTACACCACAATATCAGAAGGAAATTCTTTAGTCAGAGGGTGGTGAGGCTCTGAAGCAGGTTTCCCAGAGAAGTTGTGGATGCCCTGAACTAGTTGCTGGCATCCATGACCGTGGCAAGGGGATTGGAACTAGATGATCTATAAGGTCACTGCAACCCAAGTCATTTTATGGTTCTATGGTTATACTTTAGTCTTATTTTCACATAGTGCTCTCATTCTGAGCAAAACAAGATCTCAAGTCCTTGCACCTTACTTTAGGAAATTGATTAAGCTGAAACAGGAGTATATCTGAAACAGGATGCCAGAATTAGGAACTGAAGACAGAGTGTCTGTTGGTGTATTTCTTCCTATGAGGCAAACTCATGTCAGGAAGACTCTTGTGTACTTCTTGTGCCAAATTTGTGTAACATGAAGTCCTATTATTAACTGATTTTTTCTTCATATAGCATATCATCCTCCTCTAAGATGATATTTTTCTGTGAAAGAAAGAAATGCGTGTTCTTTGATGAAGCCAAAAAGGTATTCTGACAGAAGAACATGATGCTGCTCTGTCCAGTTACCTTTTATAGGCTTCATTTGATGTGCTGTTGTTTTTTTTTGTTTGTTTGTTTGGTTGGTTGGTGGTTAGTTTTTCCCCTGAGATGCACAAGCACTTGATTTGATTTTTCAGTAGCTCAGACATGTTTGGTTCATCTAAAATAAGCATTGCAATTTGATCCCTGGTGATTTATCATGGTTTGGATTCATCTGTGCTCTCATTTTGTTGCCTAAGTTTTATAGACTTCCTTATGAGGCTGATTACTACCATAAAAAAAAGAAAAAAAAAAAAAAGCTGTAGGAAACCTGGCTTTAAAAGTCTAGTTGTAAAATCTTTATCAAGGATTCATTCTTTTTGAAAAGTTGTGTTAGCTTTCCTTAAACTAGCATATGAAACACTGTGGCTGAATAATACAGTAGTGTTGCCAATTAATGTTTTGACTCACAAGTGAATGTAAGAGCAAAAGAAATGAAAAACAACACTTGTAAGACCAATATAGGTGAAAATGAAAGATTTCAGCATTTATAATAAAAAGTTGTGAATTTTGCTGAATTCTGCTTTTGAAAGCTGCAACATAAATTCAGAATAAAACACAGCACTGAAAATACAATGAGATGGGTCAGAATTCTGGTATTGGAGGCTGCATCTTCAGAATATGAGTAAGTTCCAAATAAGGCAATATAATTTTTGTTTGTTTGTTTGTTTCTTTGCTTGTTTTGCATAGGAAGCATCCTTAGGGAACTCCTTAGAGGAAGCTGGGCTGACAGAGAGGAAAAAAAAAAAAGAAAAAAAAAAAGCCAAGAAGAGAAATCTATGAATTCTTCTGAATATTAAAGGTAAATTAGTTACGAAAAATTAGTTACGAAAGATACTGACTCATAATTTCCTTGCCAAAGACTCTTGGTATTTTGCATGAATTTAATTAGGGTTTAGAGAAAGAAGCTTTCCCATACTCAGAAGAAAGAAAAAAAGTTCTCCACATAACTGTGAGGCAAGTTGTGTTCTTTTTCATAAGAAAAATTGATTGAGGAAGGTAGAAAAGGTGGTTCTACCAAATATGCTGAGATATCTTTCTTGTTAAGTTGAATTTGGAGGATATCTATGTATAAAACAATGTCAGTCAGAGTGCCCCCAATGGATATTATATTGAGCCAACAGCCAGCTGTATGAATGCTTATCATTGACTTTGGTGCTGCAGAATGAAGAGGGAGAAGAATGTCCAAGATATGATTCGTTTTATTACAACTAATGCTGAAAGTAACATTTTACCTGACCTATCAACACCTAATAATTAGTAGTCACCACCATCAGTACTGTTTCCACCAGTCAAATTGTGAGTCTTGATGATTCATTCAACATTTTAATAGTAAAGAAATCTCTGCTACCTCATTTATTCCCTTTTTATTTTTTACTTTTTTCTAACTCGTGCCTCAATCAGAGAAATTGAACCAACAGAAATACCTAAAGTGTTAATCAGTTTAAATTCAAATAATCATTTCCCAAACTAGAAACACCTACAGTATATATCAATATAAAATCATCAGAATGATTACAACAACAACTATTAATAAATACCAGGGAGAAATCCAAAACGAATAAAATCTTGATGTACAAACATGCAAGAAATATGGTATGTATTATGCCTGTTACTGTAAAGACTTCTGTATTTTTCACAACACTCTTAAAGGCAAAAAAAAAATTATCTAAAATTCATGATGTCATTTCACTTGCTCCCAGGAGACACCACTGGCAGGTAATTATTTTTGATAACGTTCCTTCCCACCCTGGAGCACTTCTTTATGTGCACTGAATATATTTAACACTTCATTATTCAACAGCCATTTATCATAGCTATAATTAGTTGTTAAATGAGCAAACAATACTGATTTTATTTTATTTTATTTTGCTGCCAGTGGTGATGTTTTGTGCTTTTTATTTTTTTTTCTGTTTTGTTTTTATAGGAACTTTTAAAAATGCAGACAATTTGCTGTATTGTTCTGAATTCCTACTGGAAATAAATAAGCAAAATGGAAATACATCCTGGACAAGTAAAATAAAATCCTATTTGTCATCTTTCCTGTCTGTTCAAGCAGGTACAAGATTTAAAGGGAAATCTTATAATTAAGTTTTCTAGATAGAAGCTTTTCAAAGATATTTAGGTACCTACAGATACAACTAGTGTCTTTTAAGATTCTAAAAGACAGTAGTTTGTTTGTTTGTAGTAAGAGTTAAGTATCCATGAAAATAAAAAAATCAAAGATGATGCGGTATAAAAATGTTATAGGATTCAAAAGCTTCTGTTTTCAGGTGAAATGAGTGTTTGTAAAATCTTAAAAAAAAATAAAATAAATAATAATGATAAGCCATTAAACACAAATGCAAAGGTTTCCAGCAGCAGTGTCCATTTAGCTAAAACTAGCTCTCACACAGGTCTATATAGTATGTTCTATTAGTGGACAGACAAAGTGATTTATAGTATGTCAAGAAAAAATAGTAGTAGTAACGAATAACTGAAATTTAAAAAACCGTCAAGAAAGACAACTTTTGTTTAAATATCTTCTTATATTACATTCTCTTTAAGAAAACCTACTAGGAAATAATGTAAAAATCACTTCAAGTTTGCTTTAATATGCTGCTTGTTTCTCCCTTCTTATTCCTTCTGCATCCTCTCTTCTCCCACTAAATGCTAAAACACGTACTCTCACCTGTCAGCTTAGGTCCATTTCCACATTTTTCAGTTGTTTCTGTGTATGTGATATGTTTCTATACTTCTATGTTGAGTTGGTCTTGCTTCAATGGAATTTTGGAAAACCTATGGTGACCTGATGCACAATTTAAATGAATATAAGCAGGAAAAATAATTAATATGATTTCACTTTGAAACTTATCCTGTGGAAACCTCTGGCTCATGAGCTGATACTTACAAGAGCAGATGATAGTCAACCTGCCAGTGAAAGATTAGTTAGACAGCTGAACAGATGTGACACTTTTTGAAGACTTTTTTATTCCCAATAAATATTGTATCACTCAATACAATGCAAAGAGGGATGTAGATTCCAGTGTTAGCTTTCATTCTGTCAGAAGGGATTTGTACAGCAGAAAAATAAAAATAAAATCCAACAAATACAATGTTTTATTTTGTTTTGTTTTGAGTAAAATGAAATGCTCTCTTTTCTCTGCTCATTAAAAAGTGCAACATAAAAGTGCATCAAATCTTGATGCCTTTTGGATAAGATGCAGGATACATTTATTTTTCTATAATATAACACTCTGCAGTTCCAGGAACATCTTGATAAATTTTCCAGACAAAGGATATTATAGTTGGCTTTGGATTTCTACTACAACTTCTTTTGTTTGACCCTGTTATAAATGGTAACTTCAGCTCGATTTGGTCTTCCACACAAATAAAGCGGCTCTGATTTTGGCATCATAATTCTACGATGAGCCACTTCTGATAAAACTTTTTAGCCAATGGACTGTCTAGATAAGATGATCTTTTAAATATCAAAGGAAGCCTCCATTTGTTGATAGTTTCTTAATTCAGTATAACTTTTCTGTCAATCTAAAAACAGAAGCAATGGATGAACAGCAATCTAATTGTTCTGTTAAATATTTTTCAACTCAGTTCGAAGATAATCACTGCTGTTTAGTGTAGTTGTTCTTACTCCTCTATTATTTGAGAATAGATGTATGAATATAATTTCTTATATTTAAAAAGTTTTAGATTTTCTTTCATTTTTTGCTTCTTATCATCACCATAAATAATTTTGTAAGCGATCAAAACATTCAATTCAGCTCTGTAATGTGCAAGCAGAAATTTCGGAACAGTTATACTGCAATTATACTTTTTGACCAGAAAGAAATTAAATTACTGGAAAATAAATAAATAAATAAAATTTAAATTAAAAAAAAAAACAAAACACCACCATAATTATAATCTTGTGAATCAAACCTGAATTGTAATAGTTATTAAAAACAAACAAACAAACAAAAAACATCAAATGGAAAATAATAAAGGCATCTGTCATATAAACATCTTTCCAATTCTGTGAACTGGAGTTACTTACAAAAAATAACTCTTTCACTATGTAACTATACTGCATCTTATATAAAACTACCATGCAATTGAAATCAATGTATTAAACACATTTTTAATGGCAGTACACTTTAGCGAGTGTAGTGAAAGATTTTTCCTGCACAAGGTAATGAACTTCTATTACAAAGAGCAGCTTAAAGACTTCAAGTATTTTAGATGATTAAAACATAGAATCATAGAATCATAGAATATCCTGAGTTGGAAGGGACCCTTAAGGATCATCAAGTCCAACTCTTGACACCGCACAGGTCTACCCAAGTTCAGACCATGTGACTAAGTGCACAGTCCAATCTCTTCTTAAATTCAGTCAGGCTCGGTGCAGTGACCACTTCCCTGGGGAGCCTGTTCCAGTGTGCAACATTAGTGGTGATTATTCACTGTCAGAGCTCTAAAAATAGAACATTTGATTAACACAGCATTAGTAAATGTGTTAGCATTTTACAACATGTTACTTTACAGTTGTAGCCTCATTTTTTATTGAATTGAATTATTTGCACCAGTCTAGGTGTTTCAGCTACACTTTGTTAATACTCGTGTGAATAACTTATCCCTTAATACAGTCGTTAAAATATTCATTGTTTTGGAAAAACAATGCTTTGCTGGATTTGTGAATTACATGTTATTCATGTCTATGTAACTAAAATTAAAAAAAAAAAAAGATGCAAAATATCACTTTAGGTCATCTTCCAAAGTATAAAACTCTATCAACAGAAGACATACTGGGTTCCGTGATGTTAAAAAACTTTCAGATTATGCCTTGGTTGCCAACAGTAGGTAATGAAAATCATTTTCTCTCAGGAGAGTTATTACTCCATCTTTATGCTATGCTAAGGTAATTATTTCATGAGAGTTCAACATACAAAACAATATAGCTGGAGTACGAACAGTAAGGCTTTTCTCAGTATTGACATCAATATTGTATGAATTCTTTGTGTTTTTGTGTGTGCGTGTGTGTGCTAGAATTGCAATGCTGTCCTCATTTCATTTTTTCCTTCGTGCAAGTATTGTTAACATGTCTTGCTGGAAAATAAAAGAGTTTGACCCGTCAAACATTTAAAAGCTGCACTTCTAAAAACCCTGATGGTTTTGTCCTCTTTGTTATTGAAATATATGTATATATATTGAAAACATGGTTGAATTATGTAGTCATGCATTCAAGTAATACGAGTCTTATTTTCTACTAGTATCTATTGGTTTTCATTTTAATCAGTCTGCATTCCACAGGTGCTGATTAACTTCATTATTATGATACAGGATTAGAAATGCCTCTGAACTCCAGAACTGCCACCCTGAACTGGCAGAGGAGTGAAAAGGCATTATCACAGGACTACTGTTAAATGGGTACATTTTGTTCGGTATGTATTCATGATTCACGTAGTCATGTATTCATACTCATGATTTCAGTGAGTGACTTGGTATATTTCACTGCATTTTCTTGCCTTTTATAGAACCCTAGTTCTATAAACTCTAGATTCTGTTAACGTGTCTTCAAATGATTTTCAATAGAGATGAAGTCTGAAGTCCTGTGAACCAAGAACAGATTTGGTTGTGTCCCTGTTAAAATGAGTTCTTCCACTGTATTTGACTGAGTGTGAAAAGAGCCCAGGTTGTCATCTATCATGTTATCAGCAAGATTTGATATCAGGCAGAGATGCATAGATAAAATCAATCTCCCAGTCTCCTCTTTTTTTTTTTTTTTCTTTTCTATTTTTTTAATATAAGGGATTAACAATATAGTAATGCAAAAACTTCATAATCAAAATAAAGCAAGTAGTCCATAGAAATGAATGAAATGCTCTAGATGGAGGAAAAACTAGAAGCTGACAATAAGACAAAAACCCTGAGAATCATCACAGATACTCTCATAAGTATAATGACACATCCCATGCCTCCCTTCATTTCTTTATCTGTTTTCCCATTATCACATTTCTTTCCTTTGACTCCCACCTTCCTAAAATTTAACTTGCTCTATTATTAGTAATATAAATAGTATTTTCCAGTTATTCTCTTACAAGGGTTCTTTTGTTTAACGCTTAATGAAGCTGAATTGTATTCGGGGTTAAAGTTTTTTTCTTTGTTTGTTTGTTTTTGTGTTTTAATTTTTTACTACATTAAAATGGACTAGTATTCATGAATTATTCTGTTATTGCTGTAATTCTGATCTGATTTCAAATACTTAGAAAAGTGTTAAAGTCAACAGATACTCGGTTTAGATTTCAACCTGAATTGCATGCAATGCAATTGAGGTTAAAAGTGAAGTTATGATGAAATACTATGCAAGATCCATTGCACAGCTGTTACCTTTTCTGTATTGACTTGATTGAAATTTCTTGCCATACAAAACTTTAATGTAAGTCCTGCAGGCAAGAGATCTTGCTAATGACAACCTGTATCCCTTGTTATAGCCTGCACATGAATAATGTAGCATAAATATAGCCAATGGCTAGGATTTGTCGTTACAACTTTACAAATATGACTGTGTTTCACTTCACAAATATTTCTTAGGGAGAAGTAATATTTTCAGGAGCTTTTTCTCCGTGTTGAAATCTTATTGTGCCTTTCAAAAGTCACAGCATATTGTCAAAATATCAGGATGTTATTTTGAATACAAAACTGCAAAATCTTCAGTTTACTGAAACTAGGACATATGCATCTTGATGCATAAATAATTTTTTGTTCTGAATAAATTCAATGGAAATTTAAAAGACAGCAGTTATGATAAATACACTTCTGAACATTAAAAAAATATATTACCCTAATTCCCACTAATTTTCTTGCATTTTTCATTTGAGCAGGCCTTGCTCAATTTATATGTCATCTCATACTTATGTTAAAACTAGAGCCATTTGAGATTTCAGTTTAGTCCAATACCTGATTCCCCTTATAGGACGTTACCTTGTTCATTTTAACCCGGTCTTGTAAATTAAGTTTTTTGGAGACACCATTAAAAGTACTGCTCAAGAAATGAATTCTATATGTAAATATGTTTCCATAATTCCAGTCATATTATATCTACTTTTTACTCTTTGTCAATCTTTCTTCTGTCAACGAAAGCTACATAGACACAGGAAAACATACCCTGAGACCCCCATGAGCACACAGCTGTTGAACAGATGTCAAGTATTCCCTAGCTTCCTCACTCCATTTCAACAGCATACTTATTCTGCATAATTTGATTGTTCAACTCATTAAAATTTATCAGGAAAAAATACATAATATGGGAGTTTGTAACATTCTATTTGTATTTAATAGTAACTGTCTGAAGCAATTTAATACATCTCAGTGACAAAGTTGCTCAGTTTTGTTTTTATTATACATTTTAAATTAACTTTTGCAGTGTGTCCATAAAATGTATCCTAGACAGAAGGAGACATAGTAAACCTGTCATATTCAATTGAAATATCACGTTATGCTGTAGCCACTACTATAAATGAAATAATATCCAAAATGTTTCATAATAGAAAAGGTCAAGTTGGCAAAATAACTAACTGTTCAGAAACAAATTTTAGGTCAGTGGACCAAATATCAAGATGACTGTCAAAGTAGGAATTTTATTAAATAAAAAGTTTTAGGAATGAACCTTCTTAACTGAGTAAAGGTAAAGATATTTAAATTATTAAGTTCAACAGCATATAGCATATGCTATTACGATGATCTTGTTTTCGTAGTTGACTGCTTTCTTACCTGAGTCATGGAACAAAGGAAAAGAAACAAGCTCTTTCTAATTTTCTTGTGGCCCCTGTTTGGTTGTGTTGGTGGTGATGGTGGTGGTTTATTTGCTTCATAACGACACGCTATCTCTTTACTTTTTTTGTTGTAGTTCAGAGAGTCTGTTACATCTTTCTTCCCACGGGGTTTTGGTTTAAGAACTGTAGGGACTCATCCTATCTAGACAGCCCTAAAGCCCCACCTCCTATGAGTGCAACAGTAGCTATTCAAGTAACATGTGGTTTCACATGAAGAATAGAATTCATGGACAGTTTAAGGACAATTTATGAAAAAGCTTTTGATCATATTGCTAGGAGATTGTCTATTATTATTATTATTATTATTTTAATTTAAATTGCTTAAAGTGTTTTGCATAGCTATACTAGCACTGAAACTTAGGAAATATTAACTTTATTAAACACTCCACTCCTCAGTTCATTTTAGTTTTCAAGATAAGGACTGTGTGTGGCTGTTGAACAACACATGTATGTGTACTGCTTTCAATTTTTCCTCCTACTTTACAATATAAAGTTCTTCTGCAATTTGAAAATAAACAATATGACACTGTGATTTCTATTCAATTTCTTTTTCCCTTTCTCCAAATAAAGACAAAAAAAAAAAAAAGCTACATATAGCTCTTTCCAATCTATCATTGTGTTAATATTCTAAACTGTGATTTACTCTAAATGGAAGCTAAAACACTTGATGAAAATTAAAAGGAGACAAAATTAAAATTAAATGAAAGAGATGTGGAAACGAATGGAAGAAATACCTATCTCCAAGTCATTAAACAACTCTGTTTTTTTCCACAAGCTGTAGAAGGCTTTCTTCAAGGACTGATATTAATACTTCAGATCTCTGGATTTACCTCATTTCAGATAGTAGCAACTCAAAATAATCCACACAGTCTATTTTCAAAATGCTGTATTACGGCTGGACTGGCCTCTAGTGAAACTGAAAAATGGATATTAACATGGGACAGAAGAAACCTAAGTGAACTATCTTATCTCCAGAAGCAGTGAAGCATTGAAATGTAATCTGTACATTTCATTTTGAGTAGACAGGCCTATCTCAACTCAAACCTGTAAGTCTAATTGGTACTTGTCAGATGCTCTGTTCTGCTTTCTTCTATATCACTGTATCAAAAGCAGAAAAAAAAATAATATTTTAGTATTGATCTGCATTAACAGAAAGAAAGAAAAAAAAATGCAAAAGGTATGTTTAATTGTTAGGAATCGGTTATTTTTATGAGACTGGTATTAATCTTCATTTTCCTTCAAACACATTAATATTAATGTGAGACAGGGTTTACCTTACAGACTTGGCCTCTTTTCATATGACATTAAGAAATCCAAAATTTTGAAGCTCCAGTGATTAGAAGTTGAAACACAACTTAGTTTTAAATGCATTAAATAAATTGAAATATATTTTATAACCAGTTTATTTTACCTTGGTTTATTTGGGGAAACATGCCTTATTATGTGTTTTCCTTGCTTATATTCTGTGTACGCGGGCTATTTTAGGTTTGTGAAATCTTTCTTAAAGTACTAGTGAAAAAAAAAAAAAAAAAGGAAAATATGCAAAGCTGGTGCAATCTAGGGGATCTTGAAAAGTCTGATAATGACTGAATGAATGCTGAGCCTTCCCTTCTTCAGGTTAAAAAGACACTGAAGTTGTTCAAACTTCTCATTCTTGATTGGCATCCTTTACAAATATGGTGAAATGAGAGAGCTTTCTGTGGGTGTAACAAAGTAAAAAACTGTTCTAGAGCAGTTAATTCTTTAATGCATGCATTTTTAAATCCATTTGTACATATCCTTGGCTCCTGAGGCCATGTAAAACTTTAGAACAAGGAAGACTTACCCAAGGTGGAGGGGTACCAGGTTAAGAAGCACTTAAAAAACTTAAATGTACTTATATAGAAAGTGTCTGACAGATTGCACCCATGAGCTCTGAGCGAGCTGGCTGATATGCTGTGGAATATTGCCTTTGTAAAGAAGATTGAGCAAGACTCTTCTCCACAGTGCCCACTGACAGGATAAGAGGCAGTGGGCAATGAGTAAAACACATGAAATTATCACCAAAAAACACTTCTTTACTGTAAGGGTAGTTAAACACTGGAGTGGGTTGCCCAGACAGATTGTTGACTCTCCAGCTGTGGAGATATTCAAAACAGGACGGAACACAATCCTGGAAAGCCTGCTCTAGCAGACCCTGCCTAAGATGGGAGACAAACCTCCAGAGATTCCTTTCTGTCTAAATGATTTGTGAAATACAGACTTTCTACATACCTGAAACATTGAAATTGTATGCATATATAAAGAACAGAAATTGTACACACACACACACTCACATACATGTGAGTGCATGTGCACAAAAACTTTTTTTTTTTGCCATGGTCAAATGTACATATAGTGGCTCTAATAAGATTTCATAGTATGAAAAATATCTCAGTCAAATACCAGTTCCAACGGATACTTTATTTGATTTCTGATAGAGTCATTGACAGTCAAAGAATAAGTAAGCAGCAGAAAATGTTTGCAATATTTTCCAGAATCAATCAGTCCGAATCTACCAATATAACAGACCTGAAGTTACTTCTCATCAAGTTTCATGGCTGCTGATAATGTATTTTAAAATAACTATCACTATTTGAGTGTGTAAAAAGTCACTCTCCATCTTTCTTTATGTGGGCCTACTTCTCAAACTTACCCTGGTGCCTTTGAATGGCTATTTTCCTTCTGTTGTATCATCTGCACCACTCAGCTTGGTGCCATCTGAAAATGTGTTGAGGGTGCACTCCATCTCATTGTCTATGTCATTGATAAAGGTATTGAAAAGCACTGGTCCCAAGACAGACCCCTGAGGGACACTACTAGTCACCAGCCTCTACCTGGGCATTGAGCTTTTGACTGCAACACTCTGTGTGGCCATCCAGCCAATTCCATATCCACCGAGTGGTCCACCCATCATATCCATATCTCTCCACTTTGGAGATAAGGATGTCATGTGGAACCATGTCAAAGGCCTAACAGAAGGCCAGGTAGATGACATTGGTTGGTCCTCTTTTGTCAACTGATGCCGTCACTCCATCACAGAAAACCAATAGAGAGTTTTGGCATGATTTGCCCTTGCTGTCTGTCTCAGATCACCTTCTTGGTTTGCCTGTGCCTTGGTACTGTTTTCAAAAGGATCTGTTCCATGATCTTTTCAGGCATAGAGGTGAGGCTCACTGGTCATCCTTTCTACCTTTTTTAAAAATGGAAACGGACACCCCTTTTTCAAGTCACCATGGATGTCACCTGACTGCCATGACATTTCAAATATGATGGAAAGAAGATTTGCAACTCCACCACCCGGTTCCGTCAGGACACTGGATTGCATGGCATTGGACCTCCTGGAATTGTACCTCTTCTCCATGTCTGTTGTTACCAGTTATCATTTCTCATCCATCAAAGGGTACACTCTCCTTGGTCTTCCTTTTCTGACCAATGTACCTATACAATCCCCTTCATGTTAGTCTTTTCATCTCTTGCCAAGTTCAGTTTCAGTTTAATCAAATTATATTGACTACATTTCTTTCTAATTCCTCTATATTTACAAGTACTAATCTCAGCAGTGCTGTGTTGATAATAACAGCCAAAGATTATCCATGTGGCATTTATACAAAATCAATATTTCAAAAAGCAATATTTGTGCCCCCAGCACAAGGAGGCTGTAGGACTGTTAGAGCCAGAGGGTCCAGAGGAGGGCCATGAAGATGATCAAGGGACTGGAGCACCTCTCCTATGAAGACAGGATGAGGAAGTTAGGATTGTTCAGCCTGGAGAAAAGAAGGCTCTGGTGAGACCTTATTGTGGCTTCCAGTACCTAAAGGGACCTACAGAAAAGCTGAAGGACTCTTTTTCAGGGAGTGTAGTGATAGGACAAGGAGTAATGGCTTGTTCTACTCTAAGACAGGATAGATTTAGAATAGGTATTTGGAAGCAATTATTTACTCAGAGGGTGGTGAGGCAGTTGCACACCATAAACTGCAGGTTTCTGTGCTTTTCAATTCAATGTAGATGATCAAGCTGGGGATTGGTCTGCATGAAAATGATACTGAGTCTGTGGTGGGTATTTTAAAGAAAGAGTTAAAGAAGTCTGCGTTGTTGTGATATCATTGATGCTGTCTGAAGAAAGTTCTTGACCAGGAAGTTTCCGAAGTTTTCCACAGGTGTCTGAATTCAAGGATTGCATTGCTTTGCCAGAGAAATGAACTTTAGAAGAAAAGAAAATCTGAGGGAAGTTAGAGCAGAAAGGCTTATACCATGTCAAAAAACCTGAATATCCTGGGATAAATGCTTAGCTCGACAGACAAAATGAGGTTTCCATGCAGGGAAATTGTTTGCCTGAATTTTCTGGAAGAGTTTCCCAGTGACTAAGCAAATGAATGGGAAAGGACTCTCTTGAGAACGCCCTTTGTTCTTCCAGGTCCTATTTCAATCCATACTCTGATCCGTCCAGAGGGAAATCCGTTTCATCCTCATGTGGTTTACTTTGCTGTGAGTCTGATCAACGGAGACACAGGGCAGCCATGCACAGTAGTCCTCTCCGCTAAGAAAGCCTTCTCCTTCCAACAGGGATGTCAGGGTGAGCTCTGTAGTGAGACAGGGAACAAGATGAAGGCTGGTGATTCCTAGGTCTGAGCGAACACCATTGCAGGTTACCCACCCGAAGATAAGGGAGTACAAGACTCTGTGCAGAGATCACGGAAACAGCAAGACCTGGCTGACTGCGGAAGTCTGTCAAAGACAGGAAAGGCTGAGAGGTGGAGAAAGAAAGCTCTTATTCAAATCCAGTCTGTTCCTTGGTAAGTTATGAAGGAAATTAAAAATACATAATAAGTAGGTCAGAATCCTTTTTTATTTTATTTTATTTTATTTTATTTTATTTTATTTTATTTTATTTTATTTTATTTTATTTTATTTTATTTTATTTTATTTTATTTTATTTTATTTTATTTTATTTTATTTTATTTTATTTTATTTTATTTTATTTTATTTTATTTTAATTTCTATACACAGCTCTGTTTTTTATGTATTTTTACCCTAGAGTCAGCTTTCAATTTATCTTATTTTTGGACTGAAAATATGTAACTATCACAAATTATAAAAAAGAAGTTGAAAAGTAAACTGCAGTTCCTGGCACCAAGATGAGTTACAAGTGCTTAAAAATGTAGAGTAAGAGCTAACCCAACAGACTGGTTTTTGCTACAGCCTTTCTCTGATGAGCCCACCTCTCTGGTAATTTCTCACTCATCTTCAGCCGTGTCTTAACCTTACTTCTTCTGTCCATAAGCAAACCTGATTGTTGAAGAGAATCTTGTCTTTATGTCCTTGGTCTTGCTTTCAAGCCATAGCCACTGGAAAAGAGTGGAGTCTGGGAAGAAGACCCGAAGAGAAACTTTCATAGGAAGAAAATGAACTGGTTTTACTGTCCATCAGTGTCACCATTTTACTGTGCTGGAGAGAGTGAAGCAATGCAACAACAAATCTGTCAAAATATGATCTTGTCCTTGTTCTTGTCGAAGAATGCAGCCAAAGCTGGTTGCAATACCACCACCTCCAATCCCAGCAGTTTCTGTACTTCCTCGCAGGTGTTTGTCTTCCATGGGGGTGACAGCTGAATTGTGTGCAGAAGGATTGACTGAGGCTGGCACAGATCCAAAGGCAAGTCTCCTCTTGGCTTGCTGTCTTCCTCTGGCCAGATGTTGCCACTATGGAGCAGAGGCTGCTGGAAACCAATTCTTGTTCAAGCAGTCATTTGCTCAGTTCCGACAACAGGCTTCCAGCACTAAGTCTTGAGCAATCTTCACTGGGAAAGCTATGTGTTTCTGCAGCGAGGCTCTTTTTTCTTTCAGGGGCTTCTGCTCTGAGACAATTTGGAGTAGAGAGAAGCATTTTCTGAAAGACTCTTCTGGGCAGAGGATCTTCATTGTTAGTCTTGTAGTAGCACATGCTCTGAGATTTCCATCAAATTAGGTTTTGGACATAGATGTAGAGAAGATTGTCATTGGGTTTCTAGGCCTGTATTTCTTGATGTCCACTTGGTATGGAACAAATCAAAGAGGCATACTGTATTCTTGTGCCTCTTTCCTCCTAATGAATTAATCCTTCCCTTTTTCTACAAGAATGGGTGAAATAAATGTCATGCTCGTGTAAGGTGATCTACAGCTTATCTTCTGGCACAACCGCAATGTTGTCATCTGAAATCCAAGGTTACTCTGCACTGTAACCTAGTCATCAGCTGTCACCCAACTTGCGAGCATTTCTAACCAGTCCTACCTTACCAGTCAGGCGTTTTTGTTAAATGCTCCAGGGAATTCTATACATATTGTACAAGTGTGACTTTTGCTTCAATATGCACATTACAGACCCTTCACTTCAGAATGAGAACTACCAAGAATTCACGAGCTTCTTCCTCTAAGCCCAGAATGCACGGTGATGTGCTTGCGTTCTGCTCTGCAAAACGGCATGGCAACTTTACAACAGCTACAGACTTCTGCGTAGTAGCTTTTTACTTAGTGTCAATCCCAGCTAAGATGCTTGCTTTTCCCATGAGTCTTGTTTTCCCCATTCTTATTCCACTTCAAGAAAGACATTTGGTTATCTCTTTTCCTTTATCCGCACGGGACACTGCTACCTGTGTTTTTCTCACATCTATTTCATGGCTGATCTTTGTCTCCACTTCCTCTGTTATAAATCCCTACATCTGTTAGATTTGGACTCCTGTTTTCAAACACCTTGGTAACTTTTTGCTTTTTGAGATGCTTCTACTTTCTTGAAGAAGAAAGACCTGGATGGACAAGTCAAGTATCTCCAAAGAAAGGAAGCGTGCAGAATTCATGAGAAAAGCCACAAAGCAAATTGCCAGCTGATTCACAGCATACCTGATCGTTTTGTTTTCCAAGATATTAAAAACACCACTGCTGTGCTGGCCAAGAGGAAATGTGGCAATTCCCTTCGGGCTTGGAGTACTTACGACACTCAAGGTACTAATGCTTATCTGGTATCTTTTCAATATTGAGTACCTTGTGTTCTTTTGCCCAAGGTGAAGACAGGCAGTTTTGGAACCAACAGACTACACCTGGGTAGCCAGATAGCATACCATATAGGTATCCTTCTTCACTTCTATGAAATTCTGAAGTGGTTCACCTGGGAAATACAACAGCAGCATAGTTGTTAGACAGCCAGTCACGTGAAAGGCTTTGTTCAATTGACTGCTGCTTGTAAGCAATAATTACATCATGACAGAAAGTGACAGACTGACATCATTGTTTAGTGCATAACTCCGGTCTGTATGTGAATAACTGGATTAGTAGGAATGGGAAAGAACCACATAAGTAAGTCTACACAGGAAATAAAGATAGATAGAATCATTTTTGTCTGTTCTTCTAAAAGCTGTCTATTAATTATGAAGCCACAGCACTGCTTCAAATGCTGGAATTGACACTGTTCCTGTAAATTGACACTGTTCCTTTCATTTCATTAGACCAACTACACAGAGTTGTATAGAGAAGACTATTCTTGTGAAGAAGAGTTGTATAGCATAGCCTAAGTACCCTCAATCGAAGCAGGTAAAATCATACCTAGTAAAGAACAAAAGAACATGTCTTTCTTTCATGAGCTAAGTGTAAGAGCATTCCCAAAATTCCGTCCTGACTTGGGGAACAACAAACCAAAACTGTGCAGAAGAAATCATGAGCCACTGGGATGAGTGCTCTGGCAAGCAGACCCAGACTCTTCAGATTCTTTGCAGCAAATCTACCCAGGCTATCATTTGCACTTCCTATCTACTTCAGTGCAACCAACTTTTGATTTATCCTCGGAGTATTTCTCAAGTTTTTCAGTCCTTCCCCAGACCTCTCCCCTTCACATGGGCCATGAAGCCCACCTTCAGCCAGAGAGGAGGCATGGCCACCCTGAAGAAAGAAAATGAATGGGGACAGTCCCTGCCACCTCATCCTAGTACGACGTACTGGGACCAGGTTGCCATAGGCGTCTGTCCCTGGAGTGGAGCAGGGTGGAGCATTAATCAGAAAGGAATTTGTCTCCATTGCCGAGAGCAAGCCACATTCCTCATGGATATCACAAGTCTTCTTTTCATTCCCTGTGGAGCTCTTGAAGCCCTCTGCTCAGGGAACCTCACTGCTGGAGACCCCTGTATGTTCTACAGGGACTCCTGGTACCTCAAGTGACCTGAGGCGTGGATTTCACAGCTCAACTGGAAGCTTGAGCCATGCATAAGCCTTAGGTATTGCAACCTGTTCCTTCCTTAGATCTCTCCTTACCTACGTATGGACAAGATTGTCAGGTGTTGTTTTTGAACCTTCCAGTACCCACTAATCACCGAATTGAAAAAGCCAATCTGCAAGCAAGGACTGGATTTCCAACAAAAAACGGAGAGAAGCCCTGGCAAAGCTGTTGTGAACAATAGCCCCCTCTTGTGTGTTAAAGGGGCAGCAGGGCTGTGTCTGCATAGGCCTGAGCTTTGGAGCTTTACGCAAACTTGGTAAACTTGTGAGGAAAGCAACCAGTGCAAGTGGCTTCCCCAAGGGGTGACTGCACAGAAGCGAACGCCTGACAGTGGCTGCCCAAGCTGACGGCTTAGCTCTGGTCTGGATATATCATAAGCTTTGTTGTGCAGGGTAGAAGTGAATTTCCGTCATGAAAAACAGCCCAGTGCTGGATGATATCATGTTTATTTCATAAAGAAGCAAGGAGGGAGGAAAACATGACTGTTTTCTAAGACTCTTGCACATCCTCAGCACATTGACCACGTAGGTCCTAGCACTGCACTAGTAAGGGAAGACCTCAACCAGGAGCAGATTATTCTTGATTAATTTAAACTGGGGGAGCGGGAATCACACCAGACAAAGACGTCCTTTTCACCAACATAGTTTATTTTGCCTGTCATGGCTCTATACAAAGACAGTAAAAAGGCAACAAATAAGGCAATATTCCCTCCTTCCCCTTCCCTCTCCTCCCCTCCACTTCCTTCCCTGGCTCTCTCCTCCCCTATACTCCCCTACACTCATCCCCCTAAGCTCCCCTACACTCTCCTCTCCTACACTCCCCTATACTCTCCTCCCCTACGCTCCCCTACACTCTCCTCACCTACAATCCCCTCCCCTACACTACCCTACACTACCACACACTACTCTACACTCCCCTACACTATGCTCCCCTACACTCCACTAGACACACCTCCCCTACCTTCCCCTTCACTCAGTTCCCCTACACTCTGCTCCCCTACCCTCCCCTTCACTCAGTTCCCCTACACTCCCATACACTACCCTACACTCCACTACACTCTGCTCCCGTGCCCTCCCCTGCCCTCCCCTGCCCTTCCCTCCCCTCCCCTTCTCGTTTTTACCCTTCCCTCCCCTCCCTCCCGTTCTCTTCATTCCCTCCCCTTCCCTCCCGTCTTCTCCTTTCTTCTTCTCCTCTCTTCTCCTTTCTTTCACAAATTGCAATGGAGAACAGGGAGAAGCATCACTTCCAGTCACTTCCGTCGTTCTCGTAGCTTGTGTCACTGCCTGATTCGTGGCAATCCATCAGCAGGATCCAGAAGCGTTCCAGCTGCTGTGCTACTAGGTGAGCAGCCGTCTCCAAGTGGCAATCACGGATTTCTTGCTGTGGCTCGGACACGGCACTTTCAAGTCCACCCTGGCTTGGCCATGTCCTCTTGCTCTGTCCCCACCTACATTACAGTTCTGCTTAGAAGCCGAAGCACGCTGCTGAAGTACTTCCACTCCTTCCATTTGCAAGGATTGAGTTTGTCTAGCCAAGTGGTTTCTGTCCATAGAACACAAGAAAGAGGTTTTGGTTAGAAACAACTCAAGGAGGACTTCTTTTCCACATGGGCAAGGAATAGTCACGCTTTTCTAATGGAAACTCCAGTGGAAGAGAGAATGACAGATCATGCCGAGAGCTTTGAAATATCCCTTGGGGATGCCTAGTGCAGAGGACCAGAGGAAAGCTGTCCAAAGGACACCAGAGAATCACTCGGAATTACTTCCTCACAGACACATGTCCTTACTATGTCTGATATGGCTTCATGTCTGATATGGCTTCAGCTGGTTTCAGGGTTCTTGTTCACCTAAAACCTAAATTCGGAGTTGTAAATGAAGATGGAAAGATTGACAAATGTATAAATCACTGATGGGGAAAAAGAAAAAAAAGAAAAAAAAAAAAAGTGCTTGGAGAACTTTGGCCATTAGCCCTGGAAAGCATCAAAGTACTGTCCTCTGAAGCAAATGCCTTCTTCTCTTGATACCTAAGGAGGGAAATCAATCCAATGTTGTAACATTAGAAAAGCAAACACTAAACACAAGCAAAGAAGAAGAACAAGTAAGCAATTGCAATGCCTATGGGGCTATTGCAGGGTTAGGCAAAGAACTATTGTGCCATGAAATCTTGGCATAGAAGAAATATTATGTGCATTTTTTACTGTTTCATTTGTTGAGCTCTGTTTGGAAGGGAGTGAATCTATCAGGATTAGATATCTAATTTAGAAGTGGAATTAAAATTGTTTTCTTTTTTTTTTTTTTCCTCTTGAGTTCACTCCTTCCTATAGGATTTCATAATAGAATAGGTATATATTAAAAAAAAAAAAAAGATTCCAAGCAGGTAATCATATTCACAATTATTTTTTCAATCCAGAAACAATAGCAAGGATGAGCTGAAAAGTATTTCTATGCCATTAGAGTGTCAAGGTGTGTCCCATACATTAGTAACAGTCAGAGGATTCATTTTGGAGAACAAAAGCTATCTTGAAAGAAGTAAAGACAGAAGTAAATATGTATGCATGTATATCTCCCTCTCTCTACAGAAACCTAAGAAACTCGTCTGCAGGTTAGCTTCTTGCTCTCTCTTCTCAAAGTTCTAGTGAATACAGCATCAGTGTGTGTTCCAAACATTACCCTCAGTCCAGCACGGATACACACGAGAGGTCAGTCTGCAGGTTGCGCAGGCCAAGAAACTGCTCTGGCTTGATGGGAAGAGCCAAGGCAGAAGTTGCTGTCAGAGAAAAGATGCTGTCAAAGCGTGTCACGTCCATGCTAGAGCACCATCTAGCATACCATCTCTCCCACCATCTAGCTCTACTGCATCTAGATGCAGCTATACTAGAGCGTCGCTACTTAGCCAGTCTGGGGGATCTTAGGAGCCTTCTGAAGACCCAGAGGAGGGGCTGTTGTCCTTTCTGTTTTAACAGCCAGGGAAAACTCTTACCGTTTGACACAGAGGGGCTGAAAAACACAAAGTGGACTTGCAATCTTCAGAGCTTCGAAGCAAGTGGAGATTGTGGAGGTTGTGGAGTAACCAAGGAAACTGTTGATCTAGAAGCAGCCTACAGATTGTGTTTAGCCAGGGCCTTGTATTGCCCTTCTGGCTGATCTGCCAGCAATTCAAGAAAGTCTCCCTGGCAAGCCAGCCCTGGAGTCACCCCAAACTTGGTGAAACCCATGCGATTGGAAAGGAGACAGTTGCACTCCATAAACTGCAGGTTTCTGTGCTTTTTGCTTGCTTGCTTGCTTGCTTGTTTTCCAGGCTGAATTGGATTAGCTGGACAAGTTGGCAGCTGCCTACAGACAAATACCTTATCAGGAGTCTAAACTACGGGATTGCTCTAACTGAGAACAAGGAATTGGACTTGACGTCCTTAGGAAGTCTTTCCAGCTACGCTTTCTACCACTACAGAAATGCACCTGATTCTTTCACAAAGCTTACGGGTGCTGACTGCAAATAGTCCTCATCATTCTCCATTGCCTTCCTCATCTCCATTCTCTTTTGGCCCGTGAAGCTTTTCCGAGCAGAGATGAAGATCAGCTCTAATACGCAGTCTGGCATTCTGCAAAGGAAAAGAGGAATCCTCCTGAAAACTCTTTGCAACCTCACCCGCCATCCCCAAAGCAAAGAAGAGCAAAAGAACAGCGCTTGATCACAGCAAGCATCAACTCGAGCATAGGTCTCCTGCAAGTGTAGCGGGGTTCAACAGCTGCCAAACAAGCTTAAGGAGCACACCCAGAATCAAGTCCATCCAACAAGTGCTTGAAAGAGTTAGGTTTTCTTAGGCGTGAGGAATGAAAAAGAAAGCAAGAACTGACCAGTTACCAGCACACAGTTTCCCTCGAGCTTGCTTGGCTTCATTCCGCACCTGAGGCTGGGCTCCCAAGCAGGATTGAGCAGCATTGTGCAGAAACGCCAAAGCCTCCCCAGCCGTGCTGGATCTTCAGCCCCAAGGGCTTTGGCTCTGTTGCCTCCTCAGCAACATGGGCAATTGCCCAGGCAAGCCGGTGTCCAGCAGCTCGACGCAGGAAGCGCAGCCCCCCCTTGCCACCGCTTGGCGCTCACACCAGGAGCCCCCGCGGCGGTGGCAGCCGTTGCGCGGCGCTTGGTGCGGTGCGGTGCGGGCAGAGGGCTGCGGGCTCCTTCTCCTCGGGGGCGGCTCCGCCATGGGGCGTCCGCCGCGGGGCTGCTGAGGCGGCGGGGGGCTCCATGGGGGAGCGGAGGGCGACGTGCGCTGGGGCTGGGACGGGCCTGGGGCTGGGGCACCGCGCCGCCGCCGCCATGCCAAGCGGCACTCCTGGCATCTGTGCTGCAGAGCCAGCCAGTGTGCCGCCTTGGCGTTTGTGACTTCACAGAATCACAGAATGTCTACGTTGGAAGAGACCTCAAGACCATCGAGTGACAAACAAAGGCAACTCTGCATTTCCTTCTTCAACACCCGCTTTCTTCACAAAAACAAAACAAAACAAAACAAAAAACACAGAACTTCATCCCTCACACGGGACTCCCGAACTGAGCCTGCAGGGGCTGCCAAAGGCAGCAGCTCCTCAAGCACTGCTCGCACACGGCTCCCTACCACGGGCTCCATCCATCCCCCAGGAGCAAACTTGGTCAAACTAAGCCCCTTTGGAGATATTGGATGGCAGGCCTTACCAAATGCCGGACAAAGGAAAAGATCTAACACAAGAAGGGCTGCCCCGTGCCAGGCACAGTGTAGTTCCAGGCACTTCCAACAGCCCCACTGCAGGCAAGAGTGAGCCTGTGCGGGATGATGACAGCGCCTCTGGAGAAATGTCCGGCAGAGGGCTGCCACGATGACAGAGCGGGCCTGGACTAGAGCAGCCCAGAGGTGTCTCCTGACCCCCACCTTGCTGTGAGCTGGTGTCTTGACGGGAGGCTGCCGGGAACAAGGAGGCTCCACAGCAAGCACTCAGGCTTTGTGACGTGGGGCGGCGTCAGGCCACAAGACCATTGTGACACGGCAAGCGTCCCCATGGTGACGGTGTGACTTATATGGCCCGAGCCCCCGTGGTGCTCACTCCCAGGAGTGCAGCGCCGTCAGGAGGCAGCAGCTGCCCTGGGTGCCTGTTTCTTTGTCTCTGTGAGAGGACAAAGGGATGCCGAAGGAGCAAGAGGCGAAGGCCTGCTCCCAGCCCAACAAAGGGCTGCCGAGCATGAAGAAGCACCACCAGGTGCGGGACAGGGAGGGAGGGAGAGGGCAGACACAGGAGAGAGAGTGCCAGGTGGCGGAGCATGGTACCGGGGCGCGAGGCCTGGCCCTGAGTGTCTGCGGTCCAGGCCCAGGTTCTCGTGCCCCAGGGGTTTCTCTGGGGCAGAGCTGAGGCCTGGGATGGCTGTGACTCGCGTGGGTCGGGCAGCACTCTGTCCGAAGGATGTGGCACTGAGGTGGGGCTGGGTGTCCAGGCACCACAAGGGATGCTGGTGGCAGCGCAGCCACCACCATCCCACACCTCCTTCTCCCCACAGGTGCAACCCAAACCGCCACAGGCAGGACCGCTGTGCAGCCAGACTCCATCCTTGTCCATCCACGGGGTGAGGCTGCCACAGCTCCACTGTCCACAGAAGTCACAGGCCTCTAGGAAGAAGAGCACACAGGTAGGGAGCCCAAGTGAGATGGGGCCAGATGCCTTCCCAAGCCCTGGGAGCTGCTGACAAGGAGGCGGCACGTGCTGGAGGGGGCAGGTGGGCAGGTGCTGGAGGTGGGCAGGTGGGAAAGGACTACGGTAACATCACCTTTCTCCTTGGCTTCCCTTGCAGACAGACAGCCTGAAGCTGAGGCAGGCACTGCCCGGCAGCAGTGCCACCGGTGAACGGAGAGATCCTCTACCAGCCTTGCCGCCTCTGCCAAGGCAGGCAGCGACACTGAGAACTACACATCGGCATTCAGTGGGAGCTTCAACTATCCCCCGGCTGCCCAGTCTGTCAGTAGCAGGCTCCACCTCTTCTGTGCCATGCAGAGACTGCATCACGAGCACCAAGGCTGTCAGACTCCCCGAGGTCGTCCCACGTCCTCAAGGACATGTGAGAAAAGAGCAAATGGCAGCAACTGCCGAGAGCCGGGGGACAGCCCTGCAAGCCCCCGCATCCATTCTGGCGCCTCTGCAGGCCAGACCCCAGCAAGACAACAGGCCAACCCCAAGCCATGCTGCAGCCAGGAGCCAAAGACGCAGGGTGCAGCTGAGGGTACAAAGGCACTACGCCCCTCCCAGCAGTGTGGCAACACCTGCAAGGACAGCCCAGGTGCCGGCCACCAAGACTGAAAAGATGCCAGCAACACGGAGACGAAAAGATGGCCATGCTCGAGAGGACACAAGAGCTGCTGCTGGGATCTCCAAGCCAGGAGGGAGGCAGCAGAAGGAAGCCACCTGGAACCTTCACTGGGACCCAGACGCAGCCCACCAGCAGGGGCCTGGCTCACCCCACAGCACTGGCAGAGATTCTGCCAGAGAGGCAGTCAGCCCCGCACAGAGCGCATCTCTTGCCATGTCAGGGCCAACCAATGCTGAGCCAGCAGATTCTGCGCAGGTTGCAGGTCCTGCCAGTGAGGGGGACAAGAATCCTATGGGTGCATCAGCACCCAGAGATGCTAAATCGCCTTCTCCCCTGGCTGCTGCTATGCCCGGCCCTTCCACAAGCAGCCAGAAAAGACCGCCGACATTGAAAGACCGGGTCAAGATCAACTGGGATATCTATGGGTGCTCCTCCTTTCGGCCAGCAATGCAGATCATTCCGAGCGGGGAGAGGGAAGGCTGCCAGTTGTCCCGGTGGAACGAGTCCTGGCCGAGCAGCGTGAAGGTTCCGAGGTTGCGAAGGATCTGGGCAGCAGACGACGGTGACACAGCTGACAGCACTGCAGCCAGTGCATCGGGCAGGCAGGAGGTGGCAGTGAGGACTGCGGGCCAGCGCCTTCCCTACTTTTGCTCCACAACGAGTAAGACCATTCTGCAGGACATTCAGGAAGAGTGGGAAGAGAGCCCCAGGATAGAAGCTGTGGCAGAAGCAGACGACGTCCTGCCCAGCACGTCTCCTGCCCCATCTGGTGAGGCAGATGCCAGGCCTTCAGCTGCTCCTATGGCCGCAGTTCCTGGGCCCGAGGAGCTCCCCCCGGCCTGCATGCCCAAAGAGGGAAAAGCTTCAGCCTCTCCCCTGGCTGCTGCTGTGCCCGGCCCTTCCACAAGCAGCCAGAAAAGACCGCCGACATTGAAAGACCGGGTCAAGATCAACTGGGATATCTATGGGTGCTCCTCCTTTCGGCCAGCAATGCAGATCATTCCGAGCGGGGAGAGGGAAGGCTGCCAGTTGTCCCGGTGGAACGAGTCCTGGCCGAGCAGCGTGAAGGTTCCGAGGTTGCGAAGGATCTGGGCAGCAGACGACGGTGACACAGCTGACAGCACTGCAGCCAGTGCATCGGGCAGGCAGGAGGTGGCAGTGAGGACTGCGGGCCAGCGCCTTCCCTACTTTTGCTCCACAACGAGTAAGACCATTCTGCAGGACATTCAGGAAGAGTGGGAAGAGAGCCCCAGGATAGAAGCTGTGGCAGAAGCAGACGACGTCCTGCCCGGCACGTCTCCTGCCCCATCTGGTGAGGCAGATGCCAGGCCTTCAGCTGCTCCTATGGCCGCAGTTCCTGGGCCCGAGGAGCTCCCCCCTGCCTGCATGCCCAAAGAGGGAAAAGCTTCAGCCTCTCCCCTGGCTGCGCACCCTGTGTTGGAGGCCAGGACAGCACCTCTCACCCCATCAGCATGTGAGGAAGAAGAAGCAGCACCTTCTCCCCTGGCTGGGGGCCTTCTGCAAGAGGTAAGCAAGGTATACCTTCCTCGTCCCACAGTCATGGAAGCCACAGACCCCTGTCGGTGGGCCTCGAGGCCCCTCATCCCTTATCCATCTGGCATCGGGGGCATCGGGGCCCGGAGCATGGCCAAACAGTGGCCCACAGGGCTGTGGTTTTCTCTCCCCATGCAGGTTTCCTCCGAGCATAGAAGCAGTGCACAGTGTTCCTCACACTTCCAATCGGTGCCAGAGGAAGGGCCAGGTATGTCCTAAAGTATGGAGCCATCCCAGCCCACGGCACGGAGGCTGGCAGCACTCCACGCACAGGGTCCCTCCATGTCCAACTGTCCCCTCCCCAAGGGAAAGCCTTGGTGGCGGGGGCAGGCAGGACCATGCCCAGTTCCATCCCAGCCCCTCACGTACAGCTTTCTGACCCCCACAGGCACCGCTGCCCTCCCGCACGCTGTGGCTCGCTCGCAATTGCCCCCCCTCTTCAGGAGAGCACTTCGGGCTCTCCGCAGGAGTTACTGCTTCAGCTGCATCACAGAAGACCTAGAGCAACGTGAGGCTGACAGTACCAGGGAGCTCCCCACAGATGGCAGCTTCGGTCCCGAGGACGGGGCTTCTGAATAAAATTGTTCAGGACTATTTCATAGATGAGGGCTGTCTCTTCTGTTCTGTTCTGCGTGCATGGGTGTCTGTGGGCTGCGTGTGCAGCTGCTGCGGTCAGACCCTGGGGCAGGGTGTCCCCATCTCCATGCTGCTAGTGCCTAGAGGGTGCACAGGTTTGTGCAGCAGTACTACCATGCAGTACTCTTGCGTGGGCTCCTCTCTATGGGCTGCAGCTTCAGCCCAGGGCCTGCTCCTGTGGGGGCTCTCCATGGGCCGCAGCTTCCTCCAGGCCACATCCACATGTTTTATAATGATGATGATGTTTTTGTTATTATTATTATTAATATTAATATTAATTAATAACATAATTAATAAATAATCATCATTTAATAATTATTTAATAATTACAATAATAATAACAATAATAATGGATTCCAGGGCAGCGATCCTCTTGGGAGTCATCATGCGGCACTTGAAGGGCAAGCAGGCGATCGGGCCCAGCCAGCATGGGTTTATGGAAGGCAGGTCCTGCTTGACGAACCTGATCTCCTTCTACGACAAAGTGACGCGCTGGGTGGATGAGGGAAAGGCTGTGGATGTGGTCTACCTTGACTTCAGCAAGGCTTTTGACACCGTCTCCCACAGCATTCTCCTCAAGAAACTGGCTGCTCTTGGCTTGGACTGGCGCACGCTTCGTTGGGTTAGAAACTGGCTGGATAGCCGGGCCCAAAGAGTTGTGGTGAATGGAGCCAAGTCCAGTTGGAGGCCAGTCACTAGTGGCGTCCCCCAGGGCTCGGTGCTGGGGCCGGTCCTCTTTAACATCTTCATCAATGATCTGGATGATGGCATTGAGTGCACCCTCAGTAAGTTTGCAGATGACACCAAGCTAGGTGCGTGTGTCGATCTGCTCGAGGGTAGGAAGGCTCTGCAGGAGGATCTGGATAGGCTGCACCGATGGGCTGAGGTCAACTGTATGAAGTTCAACAAGGCCAAGTGCCGGGTCCTGCACCTGGGGCGCAATAACCCCAAGCAGAACTACAGGCTGGGAGAGGAATGGTTGGAGAGCTGCCAGGCAGAGAAGGACCTGGGAGTGATGGTGGACAGTCGGCTGAATATGAGCCAGCAGTGTGCTCAGGTGGCCAAGAAGGCCAACGGCATCCTGGCTTGTATCAGAAACACTGTGACCAGCAGGGCTAGGGAGGTGATCGTCCCCCTGTACTCGGCTCTGGTGAGGCCGCACCTCGAGTACTGTGTTCAGTTTTGGGCCCCTCGCTACAAGAAGGACATCGAGGTGCTTGAGCGGGTCCAAAGAAGGGCGACGAAGCTGGTGAGGGGCCTGGAGAGCAAGTCCTATGAGGAGCGGCTGAAAGAGCTGGGCTTGTTCAGCCTAGAGAAGAGGAGGCTCAGGGGTGACCTTATTGCTCTGTATAAGTACATTAAAGGAGGCTGTAGAGAGGTGGGGGTTGGCCTGTTCTCCCACGTGCCTGGTGACAGGACGAGGGGGAATGGGCTAAAGTTACGCCAGGGGAGTTTTAGGTTAGATGTTAGGAAGAATTTCTTTACTGAAAGGGTTGTGAGGCACTGGAACGGGCTGCCCAGGGAGGTGGTGGAGTCACCATCCCTGGAAGTCTTCAAAAGACGTTTAGATGTAGAGCTTAGGGATATGGTTTAGTGGGGACTGTTAGTGTTAGGTTAGAGGTTGGACTCGATGATCTTGAGGTCTCTTCCAACCTAGAAATTCTGTGATTCTGTGTGATTCTGTGATTCCAAAACTTTTGTCATGAAGACTGGTTTCCCATGTACATGAGAGACGCATAAAGAAATCGCAACTTCTTTTCACCAAAGTCTGAGTTGTTGTGATATCATTGTGGTGAAAACACGCGCTTTTCACCAAAGTAACATAATTTAGGTAAACTTGGTCAAACTAAGCCCCTTTGGAGATATTGGATGGCAGGCCTTACCAAATGCCGGACAAAGGAGAAGAGCTAACACATTTAGGAAACCAGTATTTGCAACAACATCTTACAGTTTGGTGCAAGCAACTAGAACAAATCAAGAAGAATGTTTTAGGCACTAGACCTTTTATTTGCCTCCCAAGGGGAAGGATGCACTTGAATCAATCTTAGTTGCTCTATGTGTGTAAATGAGGCAGGAGGAATTGAGACTGAGCACGAAAACATTTGGGGAAAGACTAAGGTAATAAGGTGATTAGTCTAAGGTGATTACGTAAGGTAATTCAAGATGACCCCTCCTGGTGTCATTGCCTAAACATTGCCTAAAACTTTGATGTATCTCAGAGATAGTTACTTACTTCAGCTGACAACACTTTTCAGTTACCTTCTTTCAGTTTCTCATCCACATTATTTCTTCTTCTGAGTAGCTGATCCCTTTCCTTCTGAAGAACCTGAATTTTTTCCAGAATGTCTGTCTTATCTTCAGTAGTGCTGTCCTGAAGCTGCATACCTTTATCACACAATTCCTGGTCCAGCATACTTAAGCGGTAGACAATTTCATACTATCTTTGTTTAAAGCCTTAAAAAAAAAAAAAAAGAGAGAGAGAGAGAAAGAAATAAGAGGAAGAATGAAAGAAACCGTAAGTATAAAACTCCTTCCCCATAAACATGTACATGAGACTGTCGCATCCTAAAGTGGAAGACCTGTCTACTTCTTGTAAAGGGACGCCATTTAGGCTAAGTAGATAGCTACCATAAAATTTACTATTTAATCAAAAGATGAAAGAAAACAAAGAAAAGCAATGTGCAGTTTTCTACATATCTTACATGAGTTAGTCATTACGGTGACAATGACATTTCAATTTCTGTTTCTCAGTAGCCAAAGTAAATAATACAGAATGTTTCTCTGCCACGTTCTCTAGTTTGCAGGCATTGAGCAATTTTTTAGATATCGTTATTTAATGTGCTGCAATAACAGAACTTTGGAAGTCAGATTTTGTTTTGTTGTTAGAATTTCGAGGATATCATGTAAATAAAGGTTATTACATTCTATTATTCATGTTTAAAATGTTGATTTGATCAAGCCACACAATAATGTAATGGCAGCGCTACAAATACAAGTTGCATGGCTTAAACCTCTTCTGTTATCCGTCTGCCCTCCTCCCATAGTCTTTTCAGGCAGCTCTACAATTGTGTTAAGTTTCTTTCCTTCCTTCCTTCCTTCCTTCCTTCCTTCCTTCTTTCTTTCTTTCTTTCTTTCCTTCCTTCTTTCTTTCTTTCTTTCCTTCTTTCTTTCTTTCTTTCTTTCTTTCTTTGTTTCTCTCTTTCTTTCTTTCTTTCTTTCTTTTTCTTTCTTTCTTTTTCTCTCTTTCTTTCTTTCTTGCTTGCTTTCTTGCTTGCTTTCTTGCTTGCTTTCTTTTTTATTTTTCTTAAATCACCTGGCTAGATCTCAGTTTCTTGATTTCTACGTGGCTTTTCTCTTGCAATAATGCTTCTTTTTTAGCTACAATGGCTTCTCTTTTCTTTAAATCTTCTTCTAGTTCCGCTAACTGTTGGTGCTGTTGAAGAATTCTTTCCATTTCTTCATCCAGCCATTTCTTTTGCTCTTCTAATTTCTACAATTTAAACAGAGATCCAGAGAGCATGACTATGTTTTTCCTCTTTTAGAGTAACTGATAAAACGTGAGAAATCAACATTTCAATTCTTAACATTAATTGTTCAACAGAATCCTGATTCAGGATACTACAGAAATAGGACTGACTTAAGGAGAGGCTCAGCAATGTTATATTACTACATCTTATGCAAACAATTTTATCAGATGCTTTTAAGGAAATGTATTATTTTCCTACAAACAGTTATATAAATAGATGTCATATATAGAATGACAACAACTAAGTTGGAAAGGTACCACAGGAAATCAGCTAGCCCATCCTCATTGCATGATTCTTGCCCAAGACCAAGATTGGTGGAAAAACACATTGTGATGAGAAACTGTGATGCTGAAAGAAAGAAAAAATGGGAGTTTTGATCCTGCTATCAGAGTCTATTCTAAGTCTCTTCTGAAGCAATGGTTTATCAGTGGGCATATTGCTGGTATGGCTAAAAAGTTGCTTTTATTTCATTTTTTAAATTTATTTTCACCTCTAAAGACTTTGGTTAACTCATGAAACTCTCATGTTCCAATGTCTAGTTCTGAAATCATGCAGATAGCACTGTTGCACAGGAAACCTACTATTCTAACACTGTCATGAACAACCAAAACCATAGCCGTCTGTCATATTTGTCAGATGGGAAAAGAAACAAACAAACAAACCGTGCAACATTTATAACAGAGCTCATCAGAATCACCTTCAAACCTACCAGACAACCAAACTTGTTGAATTTCCAGCTATCTGAATTACTACCTTTGACAAGTCATAGAAAAAACAAAGACATTACAGCCCTCTCCTTTCGTTCATTCAAAACCAGTTAAAGAGCTTCTTGACTTGTCTCAGGTTTTGCTACAACAAAAAAATAACAATTTAAAAAAAAAAAACAGGGGAGGGAGGACGGAATACTCTTCTTCCAAACGCTTTACAAAGATGACACGGGGTGAATAAAGACACCTTTCTTTTCAGTGTCCACACAGATTTGGAATAGATTACCTACCTCTGATTTCTGTAAAGTTCCCACCGAGTTATTTTTCTTCTTTTTAAATGCAGCAATCTCGCTGTCTTTAAGTTTAAGAATCTTCTGTTGCTGTTCCATCTTAAGCTGAAGTTCCTATGAACAAAAACAAACAAACAAAACTTTCTTTCTGCCTCTATCAGTGTGTTTTTCAAACACATTTAATGACAGAATCTACACAATCATGAAATCAGAAATATTGAACATGCAAAATTGCACGCAAAATTGCAACTCAGGGCTAGACATCACATAATAACATTTAAAAACATAGCTGAAGAGAAAGGAAGAATGAAGATTTCTGTGAAAATACTTATACACAATTTCTTCAGTGTCAAGTAAGCAATTACTTCAAAGGACAAAATCTGGTAGTACAGTACATTGCCTTTGGGAAAACAAAGGTCAAACTGGTTGATCTTATTCTTTGTCATAAGGAAACAGAAAGAATCCTGCTTTAATTTGTAGCTGGTCCCGCTGAAGCTCTGCTTCTAGTTGCTTCTTTTTTTCACTCTCCTCACGCAGTCTTTTCTCTAGCAGGGTCTGCTGATGCTTCATCTGAGCCACGTTCTGCTCAAGTTCTATTGCTCGTTTGTCACTTTGGTTAGATAGAGAAGCCAGATTCTTAGTGTCTTGCTTCTTCTTCTGTAAGGCCTGAATGTTCATGGAAAATTTCAGCTTAACAACAGGAAAACTTAAAACTAAAACCTGACTCAGGTTAATTCTCTATTTCACTGAGTTAGGACAGTGAGCAAGACTTGCTACACTTTGCCCCAACAATCACACATTATTTCTAAGGTCTCTGAGCCTTCGTAAAATCATCAAAGACAGAACTATCTAACTACTTAGTTGTTAAATAGTAGTGGGTATAACTGTGTGAAGGTTCTCATTGGCTACTTCAATCCAACTAGCTTCAATTGTGGGAAGCTGGTGAGAGTTTCACAAGCAGAGTGTACGGATTTCAAAGGTGATGCTGAGACAGGAATTTGCAAATCCTAATGGTCAGATTGGAAATACCTGCACTTTCAGCTTAGCTGCATCCATCTTCTTTCGGAACTCTTTTTGTAGCTTGGCTTTCTCAGGAAGCTCTCTCAGCTCCTTATTCTCCAGCTCCTGAAGCTGTTTTTCAGTTTCGGCCAGTTCCATTTTGGCCTGCTCGGATTCTTGCTCCGGTTTAGTTATCTTCAAAGAATATTGCCTGCTTACACACTCTGCATCCTTACCTTAAAGACATCATATCCAAATAGTTTTAAAACAGCAAGATAATAATTTGCAATGTATTACTTAAACCTGTAATTGAATCGTTACTTACTTCATCCTGATTAAACCAAAAATTTCTGAGACATTTTCCAAACCTAAACAAACAGCTCCCTTATAACACTGAAATATAGATGAACGAAGGAATCTTAAATCTGAACTCTTCATAAATCGTCTGATGTCACCAAAGAAAGTAACACCTGAGTGCCACATCAAGTGAAAATTTTCTGCCTACTGCAGTCCTTGACAAAATAGCTTGCCTGTATTATTATGGTTTTTTTGTTGTTGTTGTTGTTTTGCTTTTGTTTGTTTGTTTGTTTGTTTTTCCCCAGAAGAATATGCTACATATTTCTCAGCTTTCAACTTGGTAATCAGCAAAAAACTCTCGATTGTGTTTCTACTGATTTGCCCTGTTCGGGCAATCTGATTTGCTCTGTTTGGGATTCCGTAAGTACTGTTACTGGGGGCGCACAATGTTTCTCAATGCCAAAAGACTGCCTCAGGAGAATATGTACACACTAGAAGAGTGTGATTGAAACAGGTAAGCACAGATCTGTAGGGTCATCATAATGATAAGTTTCTGGCAAGCATATATATATCAGGACAGGTGTGTAATGATATAGGCTAACAGGGACACTGACCTTTTCCCTCATCCACTTCTGACTCCTGCTTCTCTACTGCTATGATGGCAATGCAAGCATTCCCAGCACAGTGTCGTATCTTCTCTCCTATCCCAGACACTGGGTGACAAACACATGTCCATGAAGAGATCAGTTGCACTAAGCATACGTGAAAAATTACACTATAGGTGGATGAACACAATAAGCCACAAAACACAAAAAAATATTTAACAAACAAATCTGCAGATCACAGCTGAGTAGGACACAATAAAAATTTGCAGCCTTCAATGCACTCATAGCAAGTAATTCATAGAAGTTAGGAAACTGTAAGTTACCAGAAGTATTCCCGCAGAAGAAAATTACCCGAAAACTAAGATATGCAGGTCTTCAGAAGTTTTCTGTCTTTTTTCTTGCTTATTTCCGAATGTCTTCATTTCAGTTTTTCAGTCACTTACCTGTTCTTACTAATTCCTTAATAAGTTCTTCTTTCATTTTGATGTGAAGTGCAAGTTCTCTCATTTTTTGCTTGGCCTCAGTGAGTCTCAACTCTGAATTCTTTAACTTCTGCATGTTAAAAACATGACTTTTCTGGAGGCAGTCGATTTCTTCACCTTGAAAGAAAACAAAGCAATGTGGAGACCAAAAAAAAAAAAGGAATAAAAAAGGAATAAAAGGAATACACTCTTTAGCCAAAAGACAGTGATCTGAAATATAGTATGTATAGAATTCTTACAAATGAAGCGAAAGAGCCAAAAGGAGAGAGTATTACAAAGAGTCTTTTCCCTGCCGTCTGAATATGGAAATGACAGCATTCATTAGCATTTCAAGAATGCTAATGAATGCTAACCTGAGAGAGAAAAATATATATATTTTTAAGCATTTTCAGTGCATCTCTGATGAAACAACAGCATGTTTCCTTTTCTTGAACTAGTACTAGACTTGTATGTCAAGTGCTTTCTCGCTAGTAAGTAGTACTTAAACATTAAGGTCACTGATGTCAATTTCAGAAAAGGAAAAGGAAAATAATTTAAAAATAAATTTATGTTGAGCTATCATGAAAAAAGTATTTGTAGCAAATAAAGACATTTTGATGAGAAAAATAATTATATGTGATAAAGACATTATTGCATATTCTAATATTATATCTAACACAATTTACTCTCATGACTTCCATTTTACCTGTGGCTGTATCAGTCTGTGGCACAGATTTGTCACATAAGCTGGACTTGTCAACTTGACATTTCATGTCACTTTGCTCAAAGGGAAAGCACGGAGAAGCCTGTTTTCGTGTCCATCTTTGGTTTATTGAATGCCTAAGAAAGAATGGAAAACATGATACATTCTAAACACAAAGGGATTTTTTTTTCTTCTAACTTTCTATAAAGTACATGATATTAAAAAGAAGAGTGCCAAACTGAGAAAGCTTATGTAAGCATTTGCACCTTCTTCTTCCCTTGCTTGATCTTGTTGGATGATGTCCCCAAAACAAAGATCATGCAATCTTTATCGCATCAAAAAAATGTGGTTTTTAAACTAGTTTCATAATATGCCTAGTTGGTCCTGCAAATTTATTTTAAGTAGTATCACAAATGGCCTCACATTACAGTAGGATTAGGCAGTAATAGTATATTTGCTATCTATTTATCTGTAACAAAAATTAAAGAAAAAATTACTTAATTAAGTAATGAGAAAAAAAAAATTAAATTACTTTTGACTGTCTGTATTTTCTTTCTCTTCATCACTCTGATCAGAGAGGTGGCAGTGAAGGACTTCATCTTGATCTTCTATGTAGCTCAGTATCATCTGGCTACGAGCACGGAATCCTGCCATCATCCGAGCCAGGGAAAAAGCAGGGGGACTGGTATACACCTGCCAAAAAGCACCCAGAAAACACTTGGAATAGTTCAGTAATTCTTTATAGATATTCCAATAGTATTTCAGTTGAAAAGTCTTTCACTACCTGACCTTGTATGCAAAATTGCAGGTGTTTAAATAATATTTCTGAGTACCTGTGTACCAGAAGGTTTTGCAAGAGAAGGTTCTGCTTAGAACATTTGTCCCAAGTGCAAAAGAAGGTACTGTTACCAACTTATTACCCAAAATGTTCAGTTTATCAGTACAGAATAATCATTCATTTTGGGAATGCTTCCTATCTGAACTGTTAAGCATTGCACAAAAAGATCACTAAAGACTACAGCTTTATGACTGTGATAAATTCTGTGTTTTAAGTCAATTTGTATGGGGCTTTGAGCAACCTGATCTAGTGAAAGGTGTCTCTGTCCATAGCAGAGTTGGACTAGATGATTTTTAAAGGTCCCTTCAAACTCCAGCCATTCTGGGATTCAAAATGGAAGCCCATAGATTTTGGACAATTGGGACATAGCATGTGTCGCAAGACATTCGAAAGTACTTTTTCAGTCTTCAATGCTAAAATGCTTCAAAGCTAAACAGCAGCTGACAATAGGTCACCATAATTTGTCACGCCAAATAGAATTATTGAACGATAACTGTTAAAAAAAATGTAATGCTTAGCTAGACCTTACCTTTCCTGTCTCTGTCCCTGAAGATGGGTAAAGGGAGTGTAGCATACTCTTTAGGAGTGGGACACTGTATGGCCTTCTTGCAGATGCCGTAACAGCAGGCCCATCTCCACAAGCACTTGAGAAGTCCCAAGTTTTCACAACCATCAACTTCTCTAATTTTTCTTTTAGCTGATCAATAAGGATTTGCTGTTCCACCATTTTTTCATTCTCATATGAAAAAAACAAAAACAAAAACAGTTGCTGATCATCAGGTTTGCATCATACCTTTCTAAATTCATTATAAAGGTCAGTCAGTCTTCTTGTATATCATTCACCAACTCTAAATTCTTCTGCAGTGCACAGGCAAATTCTGCAACAAACTGAAAATTCTCTGCCATGACAGGTAGAATCTTACCTCTCCCCAAACTCCAATCATTTTTTTGAGACATTTTTGTCTCTAAAGGACCTGTCCTATATAAATTATGTCAGCTAGATTTAGACATCTAGCGAGAAGTAGATGACATATTTATCAGCCCTTGCTTGCCTTATTTGTGTGTTCATGGATAAATAAAATGGTAATTCAAGAAAAATGTTCAAATGAAGCACATGGTCTGAGTTTAAAGAATGAAATGTACATACATGTAGGCTTCCTCTTCCTCTTGGAGCGGTCCAACTTGAAAGATTATTTTTATTAATTAACATTCATAAAATTGTACGTGACCCCAGGATCCCCTGTATCAACCGTTACTTTCTTTTCTACCCAGCCTCAAATTTGTCAGTAATGCTAGTTTGAAGAACTTACTTGCCTTTCCTACAGCAATCTCTGTGCATTGTTCAAAATTACATATCTTCACTGAACTGATTTATCCATAAGGCCAAGACCATACAATTTTCAGTCTTCTCTGTTCCTTTCAGAATACATCGAAAATCTTGCCTACCAACAGGAAATTTGAATAACAGCTAGAGATAGTTAACTGAAGTATGCATTCTCCTACTTTGAATCATATATTTTTATTTATTCTGTTTTTCTCATCTTCTTAGACTGCAAGTCCTTTCCCCATACATAGACAATGCCCCACAAATTGACATTTTGTTGGAATACAATACATAATATTTCTGTGTCATAGCAAAAAGAATATATATGTGAATACCATACATTTTATGATTGTGGAAGTAGTAACTCCACCTTGCAACTTTTTTTTTTTTAATCCCTATAAGACTCTGTCCATTATGCCCTTGTACATACAACCCCATAGTGCATAACCTGTTACATAAATACATGTGTACAAACATCTACATGCTACTTTTACAGTTCTAATTCTATCATGTATCATTGAAACGACACTTTCCTGTGCATACAACTTTAAGCCATTTGACACAAGCATTTGATTTAATTATTATACTGATTTGTCTGTTTTTAAGTAAAGGTGAGAGCTGCGATCTTTTGCCTACAGTACAACTGTTTCTGTTCATAACATCTGCCTCGTATCCTCCATAGGATACAATTAGAAGCATAATCCTATATAAGCATCTATGTGTATTATAAGCATGGATTGTTTCAGTCTAATAAGCTGACAATATGCAGTATGGGTTAAAAAAGGAAAACACACAAAAAAAGCCTATCCAGAGATGACAGAACAGAAAAAAAGTTACAGAGGGAAGGAAAAGATGGTGACCAGTAGACTTACCTTTCATTCATTGACTCTCCCCAAGCCATCAGCAAAGAAGAGGAAAAAGGAGAAAAAGGAGAAAAAGGAGAATAAGGAGAAGCGTACTAACTAGCCATGTTTATGCTGTTCCCTTTAAAAAAGGTCAGATCTATCATCCTATAAAGTCAGATCTATCAGCTATCCTATATATGGTCTCCTGGATCTTGAAATGCTATTCACTTACTACCCATTACAATTTCATTAGCATATACAAGATCTAGAGAGGGAAGGAGGCAAGCAGTGTTTCCACTGTGTCACTCAGCTTCTTGTAATAGTAAACTCTCAGAATACTAGGATGAAATTCTGTCTTAAAAAGTCAAAAGGCAACAATACTTTACTCTCACACTGAATAAAGACATAGCAAAGCATGTTTCTACACAGCCTTTCAATTAAAGCATTCTGTAGGAACTTGATGGTCTTTTTGAGATTCTAAACAATCTTTAAAAGCCTTTCAAGTCCTAAATCATGAATCGTCCTGAAACAACTTAGCAACAATACAGATCTGGAGGAAGGCAGGAAGCAAAGAGAGGGTGAATGAATCACTTAATATCATACAGGGAGGCTGTGGCACAGTTAGGCTGATACACAAACTTCAGGAATCACAGTATTGTGATTCACCCACTAGATGATCTCAGCTCATTAGGGAATACAGCTCGAATTCAAACAAGGTGCTTGTAAGACTGGTAGGTGTTTACATCCAAAAAAATTCTGAAGGATCTGTCTTGAAATCATGAGTACATTCCTAGAGTGGACGGATGGTTCGATATAGATACATGTAATATATGCCAGAGGAAAAATACCTGTAATCTATGTGTTTCTTCAGCCTTTTTAAAGATTCCAGTTGCTCTTCATTTTCCTGTATTAATGTCTTTATCTGATTCTGCAATATCTTCAACTCATGATCCTTCTGGCTGAATACTTCTTCATCCATAGCTAGAGCCTGCTAGATAATAAAAGGAAAATTCAGCCAGTGGAAAAGCAGGCATTGTTATTCTTGAAGTTGGAAAATTAAATACATACAGATATTTATTTGTTGTTCAAAGATGTGATTGGAACTGCAAAGTTGTGACGTATATATGGCAAATTCTCCCACCATGGAATCACAGAACAGCTGAGGCTGGAAAGGACCTCTGCAGGTCACCCGGTTTAACCCCTGGCTCAAGCAAGGCCACCTTGAGCAGGTTGCCCAGGACCATGTCCAGGTGGCTTTTGCAGGTCTCAGAGGATGACTCCACCTCTTTGGGCAACTTGTTCCAGTGCACAGCCACAGCCACCACACAGTACACAAGTGCTTCCAGATGTTTGCCTAGAAGCTCTTGTGTTCCAGTATATGCCCACTGCCTTTTGTCCTGGCTGCACGTTCACTGCACCTTCCCTTCAGGTATTTGTAAGACATTGCTAAAATCCCCCACTGAGCCTCCTCTTCTCCAAACTGAACAGTCCCATCTCTCTCAGCCTTTCCTCATTGGAGAGGTGCTCCAGTCCCTTAAGCATCTTTGTGGCCCTCTGCTGCACTTTTTCCAGGATGTCCCTGAATCTCTTGCATGGGGGAGCCCGGAACTGAACAGAATCAAGCGGAATGGAGTAGAAAAGTTGCAAAGGACCTACAAAGATCATCAAGTCCAACTGGCTGACCACTTCAGGACTAACCTAAAGTTACAGCATGTTATTGCGGGCACTGCCCAAATGCCTCCTGAATACTGACAGGCATGGGGCACCAAACAGCTCGCTAGGAAGCCGCTGCCAGTGTCTGACCATCCTCATGGTACAGAAATTTTCCCTGATGTCCGGCGTGAACTGGACATCCCCCACAGCTTTGTGCCATTCCCATGCATTCTTCCCTCAGTTACCAGCAGCAGAGACCAGCACCTTCCCTCCTCAGCAAGTTGCTGAGAGCCATGAGGTCGCCTCTTGGCCTCCTATTCTTCAGACTGGACAACACAAGTGTTCTCAGTCTCTCCTCAGAGGACCTGCCTTCCAGCCCTTCTACCAGCTTTGTTGCCTTCCTCTGTACACTTTCAATTATCTTCACATCCTTTTTCAACTGGGGAGCCCCTGAGCACACAATGCTCAAGGTGAGGCCACATCAATGCTAAATATGGTGGGAGAATCACCTCTTTTGACTGGCTGCCTATGCTGTGTATAACGCACCACAAAACACAGTTTGCAACTGCAACTGGACACACTACTCCAGCTGTGGCCTCACTGAGCGGAAGGATCACATCTGTTGACCTGTTAGTGACACTTTGCCTAGTGCAGCCAACAAAACCACTAGCCTTCTTAGGAGGAAGGGCACATGGCTGACTCATGTTCAACTTGGTGGCCACCAGGACGCCCAGCTCCTTTTCTGCAGGGCTGCTTTCCAGCGGGGTGGCCCCCGGCATGCACGAGTGCCTGCAGTTGTTCCTCTTCAGGTGCAGGACTCTGAACTTGCCCTTGCTGAACTTCATGAGGTTCTTGTCAGCCCACCTTTCCAGGCTGTCAAGGTCCCTGTGGTTATGGCAGCATGGCCCTCTGGGGAATCAGCTGCTCCCTTCAAAAGTGCTTTCCACCAGTTGTTTCTTTACTTCTGTTTCTCATCTATTGATTTTGTTTTGACAAGTTTCTTTCTCCCAAAGGAAATAATGGACCCATAACCAACACTACCTTACAAAGTGGGTATTTAAATCCAATTACTTTCTTTGGTGTGCTGTGAGATGTGGCTGTAAAATCTCAGCATCAATCATAATATTAATATTAATACACTTCTCAAACAAAAAAATAAGGATGGCCCTCCTCATTTTTCATCTCAAAGAAGAGCCTAAAGATTAAAGAAACTATAATGTTATTTTTTTTCAGATGTTTTTCTGGGTAAGTGATCCAATAGTGATTGAAGGTTACTTCCAAATGTAGTTGGCCTTCCAGAAAACCTTTAGGAGCCAAATGCAAAGTAGAGACACACTATGTCTTACCATTCTAAAGACAGATACTTCTGTACAACTCTATCTTTTCTGTACAACCTATATCTTTCAAGTAAATACAACTCTTAAGAGCTGCTCAAGAGCCTTTATTGCCCTGTTATTTTAGCATCTCCCTAACCATCTCCTCCTAGCTGTGGATGGCATGCTTACCCGGGTAGCTTTCAGTTTAAACCCAGCTCTTACACTGTTTTGAACCTGGGAAGCAGAGCTTTACAATAAGCCAGAGAAAAAAAATGAAGAATAAATAACAGAGCTGTAATTTAGGATGATGAGAACCAAGGAAAGCCAGAAGTTGTGTATGCAACTGCGAGGTAACAATCTACAGGCTTACCAGAATTCAGTGTGAAAAATGAAAATAGGTTGATTTTATAAAATTCTAACTTGTTGGAACTCTATCTCCTCCTGCTACAAGACAGACACATTAGCTTTCCTGATTTGTTCATAGGTACCTAAACAATCAACTTAGAATGAAATACCTGGCATTTCTTTAGTTCTCTCCTCAGCTGAAGAATTGTGATATGATGGGACTCTTGCATGGTGCCAGTTCCAGTGTCAATTTGCTGCACGGTGAGAGCTTCCTGCTTTTTAAGCTAACATCATCATTCAAATCAACCAGGAATGGGAAGGCTTCGTCCAAACAGTTTCTGTAGCTGAAGCACTGAACTTGAAGCCGGGTGAGCTGTTCTTCTAGCAAACTGATTCGGGTTCTTTCTTGATTTAAGTCATGTCAACACTGATCACCAACTTGTTGGTTCTGCAAAGCTTCTCGGAGCAATCTGATTTCAAGTTCCATTTCATCAACCCGGTCTTGATCAGGGTTGTAGTTGACAACGGGTTTATTTCTAATGTTTTTGGCTCTGTTTGCATATTTGAGCGGATTTAAAGATTCATCAAAGTCTGATGAGGATGGACTTATACATGTTATCATGACAGTCTTGGCATTCCCTCCTAGGGAGTCTTTCAGAAGGCGAGTGATTTTAGCATCCCTGGATGGAATATGTACGCTTTTCCTTTTTGGGTCTCCAAGAGCACTGATGACATTTCCCAAGGCCAACAAACCACTATTGATTTGAATTGATTCTTTGAATCCTTCACCGGTATTTCCAGTCTTTGTCACCCTCTCTGATCCTGCCAAATCCACAAAACGGAACTTTGAAGCAATCATCTGGACTGATTTCCAAGATGAATCCTGTGGATCCCTATTTTTTTTGAGACTCTGCAGATTGTTTCTGACAAATACTGAGAGTAAAAATGGCATGTGATCGACTAGAGTGTTCGTTCATTTGTGTTGTGCCTGCGTGACGAGCTGCATTGCCACTTTCCAACAGGCTCATCACTTCATCTGCACATTCTACTTGGAATTCCTTAGCACCAACAATCACTTCAAACACTAAAAGAAAATCAGAATAATTACATTAATTTTAAACTTTTCAGTAAAAGTTTACTGCAATTATGAAGAGTCAATCTATAAACACAAATCACACAAGCATACAAGCCTGCATTATTATAAGGTCGTAGCACACAGCCAAATAAAATAAAACAGTAGGTGGAAAGCACGAAGTACAGCACATCTGAAACCTGCAGAAATAGAATATATGGGTGTATTTTGTCACAGCATTTGAAACAATATCGTAAACAGAATACACAGACTTAGGTGTTTACACATCGTCTTATGCAATTTGCAACCTAGTGCTATCTAGAAAAAAAGTATGAGCAAACCTAGCTCAAAGCTTACTTTGTCAGTTAAAAAAAAAATAAGAAATTTTGAAAGTTTGTAGTAAAAGTGACTCCCAGCCTATGTTAAGAACATAGTTCTTAGTGGAATGGAAGCAGATATTTACAGCATAAGTAGCTTAACAAATATAACTTTGAAGTGAGAAGCAAAGGCTTAATCTTAAAGCATTCATTCAACTGAATAATCATGCACAATTGTGTTTCTATGCTGAATTTGCAGAAACAGTAACAGTACTACCTTACCACCTGATGCTGCTTCTGGAGGAACATTGATATTGTTCATAGGAATCTCAAATGAAGGCTGCTTCAGATCAGCTAAACTGAATTGATATTTTGAAAACGTGACTTCGTCTAGTATTAGTCGTCGATAAGCTCTCTTTTCAAGAGATGGAAACAGTAATTTGTGCACACAACAGAAATCAAATGCACAAAGTTCTAGAGCTGAAATCCTACCTGTATTTCCCTTTTCATCTTCTCGGATATGTAAATCTTTCACAGAGGTCTCCAACTCCAATAAATCTCAAAGTTCTTCCTTGTAAACCTCTCTATAAGATACTTTCACACGGAAATCGATGTTATGGTTTTCAGAAATATGCTGAAATAACTCCTGAGTAGCCCGTGGGATTATGCCTTTTTCATCCTCTGAAACTGATGCTAAAATAGAAACACAGATGTCACAGACACTTGCAGTCATTCTGTCACACAAATTACAAAGACTAAAACTAAAGAGAAGTCTGCGAGGTTTATCACTCAATATAATAAGGAATAGGAAGAGCTCAGTTTTCCCAAGTTTTCATGTAAAGATTTGCTTTTCTGTTGATCAGAAATGCATGGAAATGATACAGAACTTTACTACTTTCTGCGGGTATGAGACTAAAAGAAAATTAAATTAGTAAAAAATCACGCTAGAAGAAAAAAATATTTGGAACTTGCTCATGAATTAATGATAAAACTGCAAATCCTTTATGCAGAAAGAATGAATACATCATTTTCAGGGTTTCAAATTCAGAATCAAGGACCAAGAAAAATCCAGAAAGTCTTCTAATTCCTGCTACTCCACTTCTTCTCTCTTCTTCAGCAGAACAGACAAACAAATTGTGACTTCTCCATATGGAAGGGAAGATAACCAGAGCTGCTGATACAGGATTCCAGAGAAAGTCAGAAAGCAAAATCGGATACATGCAGAAGCTGAAGAATTCTTCTGCGAACCAATACAGAAAAAAAAGTAGTTTCCAGTCTCAGGTGTTTGAGGAACACTGACTTGGAAATACCAAGTAAGTCGAATAGTAGAGTTTCAGATATCTGCCTTGAAAAAAGCAAAATTTGAATTCCACATAAAGTTCAACAAGGCCAATATGCAAAGTTCTGCACTTGTGCTGGAACAGTTACAAGCACAACTACAGTCTGGACAGAAAACAGATTGAGAGCAGCCTTGAGGAGAAGGACCTGGCGGTGTTGGTTGATGAGAATCTCCACCTGAGCCAGCAATGTGTGCTTCCAGCCCAGAAAGCCAACCACATCCTGGGCTGCATCAAAAGCAGCATGGCCAGCAGGGGGAGGGAAGTGATTGTCCCCCTCTGCTCTGCTCTCGTGAGACCCCACCTGGAGCTCTGAGTCCCCCAGCACAAGGACGTGGAAGTATTCGAGAGAGTCCAGGAGGGCCACAGGGATGCTTAGAGAGATGGAGCACCTCTCTTACGAAGACAGGCTGAGGGAGTTGCAGCTGGGCAGCCTGGAGAAGAGAAGGCTCTGGGGAGACCTTACAGCAGCCTGCCAGTGCCTAAAGGGGGCCTACAGGAAAGCTGGGGAGGGACTCTGGAGGGACTCTTTGGCAGGTGCTGTAATGATAGGACAAGGAGGAATGGCTTTCCAACTAAAAGAGGGTTGATTTGGATTAGATAGTCAGAAGAAATTCTTTCCTCAGAGGGTGGCAAGGCACTGGCACAGGTTGCCCAAAGAAGCTGTTGATGCCCCATCCCTGGGGGTGTTCAAGGCCAGGCTGGATGGGGCCCTGGGCAACCTGCTCTAGTGGGTGACATCTTTGCCCGTGGCAGGGGGTTGCAACCGGGTGATCTTTAAGATCCCTTCCAACCCAAACCATTCTAGGATTCTATTCCATTAAATTTATCTATGAAATCTCTTTGCCAGTCTCTGAAAAAAGTCCAAGTGTCAGTTTGCTTCATACAATTACCTAAAGCAGATACTCTCTAAGTAGGATAAATGGAGCAAAAATTTCTAAAGCACTGTGTTTCAGAAAGTAGGGTAAGTTGCCTGTTAGAATAGAGAATGGGAAAGAGCACTTTTTTATTTTTTTTTCTCTCATACTTTTGGCATAGCCTAATGGACACAGAATTTGTGTTTAGAACACAACCATCACATAAACTTTGGAATATATATGTCTTTTTTTGCTATACATTTTTTCATTATCTCTTAAAAATTCTCAAGCATCATCTGTTATGTATTAAAGACTTAATTTGCAGAACTACATTGTTCACACACACACAAAAAATGACTTTTTACAACGTACCAATGTGACCACCTCCAATGGTGTAAGTCTTCCCAGAACCTGTCTGTCCGTATGCAAATACTGTAGCATTATACCCCTCAGCCAAAGACACTAGAAGAGGTTTCATGCAAACTGTATAAACTTCTTCTTGGGTTGAGTTTTTGCCAAATACAACATCAAAAGTGAAGACATGGTCTTTCCCAATGATTATTTGTTGTGTATTTGGGACTAATCTCACGCATACTTGGTGGTTATGAAGTACTTCCTTGGAAAGCAGAGGTCTGACCCTTACTGCAACTTTAACCAGGATCTCCTCCATGCCGGCCTCCATCTCTGTGCTCCCCACTCAGTATTCAGGAAGATCTGTTACAATTCCTCTGTTCACCTCATTTGCAGTTTTCCGCACCTAAGAAAAAATGTTTTCTGAGTTAAAGAAGAAAGAATTAACTCCCTGATGAAACAGAATGTTGAAGAGTTTCCCAAAGAATACACAAGCATCATTACACCCTGGAAAGGAACTGTGATAAAAAAGCAGATATGTTAACAACTGTTAAACCAGTGCAGAAACTAATTTTGCTTGTATTACCTTCTAAGCTAGCAGACTTAACCTTTGGTCTGAAAGTGGTCAGACCAAATTGGATGTTATAGTGCCGGATGAAGCAACAATAGTGTAAGATCTTGTTAATGAACTGTTGATAAAGCACAGACTTACAATGAACCTTATTTTCTCACTGCTACAGTACCGATGCATAGGCAACAGAAATTATTCAAACAAAACCTTTTTATCCTGAATTTATACCTATAGACACACACGTGCTTGAAAGCCATCTTCTGCTTACAAGGGCCAAGTATTTAGAATTTCAGAAGCACAGAAAGCTGTCGTGTTGCTTACATGGTGGGTATGATTTTAAATAGTTGTGATTACTACACACCAAGCATTCCTCTGATTTTAATCCGTCTGTTTATGCCCATCGGTAACTATTTTTTATTAGTTATATATTTCAGCAACCGTGGCTCCTTATACTGCCCCCCATCTGTTAATTCTGAAGCACAAGAAGAAGCATCGAATAGGATTTCTTTACAAATGCCTACCAGAAACACTCCAAAGCCTCGATGGGTATCAAATGCTGCCGGATCCCAAACACATCTTCTGCTCTTCTCTTGCTGATTCTCAGTCAAGGAGGCTTTGCCATGCAAAGGAAAGTTTGCTGAACTTCCTCCTTGCTGAACTCCCACGCAGCCTTTTGGCTCCGTTACCCAACTGGCAGAACTCACCAGCTAAGCACATCCAATTCCGCCTGCATGCAAATGCACCCAGATTGAAACACAAGTCTTCCGTGGCTGCAAAGAGAAGAGTTCTGGCATTTCACTCACACCCATTTGCACTGAGGGCTTGTCCATCCCGAGCCGAGAAACTTGGGAAGCTGACAAAAAGCCTTGTTGTACAGAACCGAGCAGCGGGAAGCCAAGGAAGAGAATCATAGAATCATAGAATATCCTGAGTTGGAAGGGACCCTTAAGGATCATCAAGTCCAACTCTTGACACCGCAAGCAAGAGCCTGAAATCCTGCTCATTTCAGAAGGGGCACGGCAATCACGAGCAGATACTTCAGACTTACTGACTCCCCCCCCGCCCCTCCCAAAATGACACCCAAACCAGTCGCGGCAGGGGAGGGGCGGAGGAGGGGAGAGATCCCATTTCCTACTTCCCCAAACAAACACCAAGCAAAATGCCGGCTCAGCGGCGCTGTGGGGCGGCTCCCCCCAGCCCCAGCCCCGGCCCCGGCCCCGTCGCTCCCCGCTCCAAACCTGCTCCGGGCGTCGGGAGGCAGCCTCCGGGCGGGCTGAGGGGCCGGCGGGCCGCGCCTGGGCCGCCCGCGCTGCTGGTGACAGCGCCTCGCGAGGCAACGGCCGCAACCTTCGGCGGCGCCGCCCCGCCGCGCACAGCGGCCCCCCGCGGCAGGAGGGCGCGGGCGGAGCGGGGGCTGAGGGGTGGGTGTGAGGGGACACCGGGGGGCAGCGGGGGGCAGCCCCCGGCCCCCGGCCCCCGATTTACCAGCACGTCGGCCACTTCTGCCTTTTCCAGGCTCTGAATCAGTCTCACTTTCCAGTTGGAGTAAGGCAAAACGAGAGGCAGTGGTAGGGACTGAACTGATTATAGCAGATTCCATTGCCATGTCTGCAATTCTACTGAGCTGGCTTCTTTTAATTATCAGTTTCCTGGGAAAGTAGCATGAAAACATTGTTTGATCAAACAAGCAATAATTCATATCATTAAACCACAGAAGTGTTGTTTTTTTGGCTCAAAAAGCATAAGACAGGGCTGGAATTGGGGGAATGAGGGAGAAATCAAAAAGATACAGTATAATTTATTTATATTGGAACTGACTACACTGTATTACCTTAGGTAACTAAAGAAGAATTACATAAAAAAAAAAAAAATAATAATCTACCAAACACATTTTAGGCTAATACATTCGCTCTTGAGAGATTTAGTGGAAAAAAGGTGGCTCTAAAAGAAGCTGGTCTTCATGTTCTGGGCGGAAAAAGACACAATAGAATAGAATAGAATAATTTAGTGCTTAAAAACTCTTTCAGATGCCATCCCCGGAGCCTGACAAACACAATTTAAAAATGAAGTAGATGATCATAGAATCATAGAATCATAGAATCATAGAATATCCTGAGTTGGAAGGGACCCTTAAGGATCATCAAGTCCAACTCTTGACACCGCACAGGTCTACCCAAAAGTTCAGACCATGTGACTAAGCGCACAGTCCAATCTCTTCTTAAATTCAGTCAGGCTCGGTGCAGTGACCACTTCCCTGGGGAGCCTGTTCCAGTGTGCAACCACTCTCTCTGTGAAGAACCCCCTCCTCATGTCAAGCCTAAACTTCCCCTGCTTCAGCTTAACCCTGTTCCCGCGGGTCCTGTCGCTGGTGTTAATGGAGAAAAGGTCTCCTGCCTCTCGACACCCCCTTACGAGGAAGTTGTAGACTGCGATGAGGTCTCCCCTCAGCCTCTTCTTCTCCAGGCTGAACAGGCCCAGTGCCCTCAGCCGTGCCTCGTACGTCTTCCCCTCCAGGCCTTTCACCATCTTCGTAGCCCTCCTCTGGACACTCTCCAACAGTTTCATGTCCTTTTTATACTGTGGTGCCCAGAACTGCACACAGTACTCGAGGTGAGGCCGCACCAGCGCAGAGTAGAGCGGGACAATCACCTCCCTCGACCTACTAGCAATGCCGTGCTTGATGCACCCTAGGACACGGTTGGCCCTCCTGGCTGCCAGGGCACACTGCTGGCTCATATTCAACTTGTTGTCTACCACGACCCCCAGATCCCTCTCTTCTAGGCTGCTCTCCAGTGTCTCATCGCCCAGTCTGTACGTGCAGCCAGGGTTTCCCCGTCCCATGTGCAGGACCCGGCACTTGCTCTTATTGAACTTCATGCGGTTGGCGATCGCCCAGCTCTCCAACCTATCCAGATCCCTCTGCAAGGCCTTTCCACCCTCATTCGAGTCCACAACTCCTCCAAGTTTGGTGTCATCGGCAAACTTGCTCAAAATACCTTCTATTCCTACATCCAGATCGTTTATAAAAATATTGAAAAGTACCGGCCCTAAAATGGAGCCTTGAGGGACCCCACTGGTGACCGCCCGCCAGCCTGACGCAGCCCCATTCACCATAACCCTTTGGGCCCTGCCCGTTAGCCAATTGCTCACCCATCGTATGATGTTTTTATTTAGCTGTATGCTGGACATTTTGTCCAGTAGGATCCTATGGGAAACCGTGTCAAAAGCCTTGCTGAAGTCCAAAAAAATCACATCAGCTGGTTTCCCTTGGTCCACCATACGGGTGATCTTATCATAAAAGGAAATCAGGTTAGTTAGGCAGGACCTACCCTTCACAAACCCATGCTGGCTGGGACCAATGACTGCTTTGTCCCCCAGGTGCGCCTCAATATGTTCGAGAATCATCTTCTCCATGATTTTACCAGGCACTGACGTGAGACTGACAGGCCTGTAATTGCTAGGGTCTTCTTTCTGACCCTTCTTGAAAATCGGCACAACATTTGCCAGCTTCCAGTCTACTGGGACCTCTCCAGACTCCCAGGATCGTTGAAAAATAACTGAGAGAGGTTCCGCGATGACGTCCGCCAGCTCTTTCAGCACCCGGGGATGAATCCCATCCGGACCCATGGACTTGTAGGGATCCAGGTGGAGTAGCAAATCCTGCACACGTTCAGGGTCGGTAGGGAGTTTGTCATCCCCACCGTCCCGGTCCTCCAGCTCAGGGCACCCTGGGTCCTGAAGCCCATCATCGGCATTGAAGACAGAGGCAAAGAAGGCGTTAAGCGTCTCTGCTTTGCCTATGTCATCGTCTGTGAGGAGACCTTCCCTATCAAGGAGCGGCCCTATGTATTCTTTAGTTCTCCTTTTTCCATTCACATATCTAAAAAAACCCTTTTTATTTTCTCTCACAGACACAGCCAGCTTCAACTCTAGGTGTGCTTTAGCCACACGAATTTTCTTCCTACAAACACGAACAGCATCCCTGTATTCTTTCCATGTCACCTGGCCCTCCTTCCAGTAGCGAAACACTCTCTGTTTCCTCCTAATCTCCATAAGAATGTTCCTGGTCAGCCACGCCGGCCTCCTGCCGCGCCTGCCTGACTTGCGATATTTAGGAACTGCCTGTTCTTGTGCTTCTAGGAGGCATCGCTTAAAGAATGACCAGCACTGGTGGACATCGAGGCCTTCAAGAGCAGCTTCCCAGGGGACCTTGCTGACTAGTTCCCCGAGCAGCCTGAAGTCCGCCTTCCCCATATCTAGGGATGAGGTTTTGGTGGCACTTTTCCTTCTGTCACCGTAAATTTTGAACTCAACCACTTCATGGTCGCTATGACCGAGGCGGCCACCAATCACCACATCTCCCACCAGACCCTCTCTGTTTTCTAGCAACAGGTCTAGGAGATACACATACGCAAGCTCCAGTTTGGGGTAAGCAGCCTTATCTCTTCTTTTACAAGAAGTTTAATTTTGTTTGCAATGCACTGGAGATTCAGCAAGCAGTTTTCTCCACAGGGAGGTGAACCCAGCATTTCAGCTGGTACCGTCCACAAACATCAAGTTCACCTGTTCTTACAGCAAGACACAGAGGATACGCTGGGGGGAGACAGAACCAAGTAACACTTATGCCTTCTGTTGTTGCCTGTAGCTAAAAGCAACATGTACATCCCTGGGACACCATTCTAAAGATCAAATCGTTTCCCTAGCATTAAAGCTAGATCCTGGGTTATCTATGTTTGTCGAACTGCAGTTTTTCCATGCAGAGTTTGGTCAATTAGCAGAGTATTGAAAGTGATGACATCCATCTCTGATTACAAATTTCATAGAAAACAGACATCTAGATATGCTGACATGTTCTGACAGAGGTGTAGTGAGATAATACATGCTTCTTGAAATTCCTGTTCAAAAGGAATCTTTAGAGTTTGAAACAAGTTCTTTAGTTATCTGCCTAGATAACCTACAGAATTTCACACAATTTCACAGAATTTCTAGGTTGGAAGAGACCTCAAGATCATCGAGTCCAACTTCTGACCTAACACTAACAGTCCCCACTAAACCATATCCCTAAGCTCTACATCTAAACGTCTTTTAAAGACTTCCAGGGATGGTGACTCCACCACCTCCCTGGGCAGCCTGTTCCAGTGCCTAACAACCCTTTCAGTAAAGAAGTTCTTTTGTTGTATCTTTATAACGAATTCCAATGTCCAATGAGATTTATAGTCCTTACATTTGTTTCTCTGTCCGTCTGCCGCTTCCTTATCATGAGTTGCAGTGTCTTGTTTCGAGATATACAGTCCTTGTCTGGGGATTGTCCTTGCCTCCCCAATGCCTCCCCAATGCCTCCTTAATCAAATACCACAAGGAGTTTCATAATTCCACAGATCAAACTATGACCTGAAGCATCATTTCAACTTCTACAGTAGTTTTCAAGGAAGAGTTTTGAAGTGCGGTAAAATATTGGAAGTAAATAACAGCCTGTTGCCCAAACCCTATTTATCTGAACACAATATTCCCTTCTACATAGGCTTGAGGACAAATCCGCGTGAAGGTAAAAGGAAGCAAAGCCTGCTGGCAAGTATTTGAAATTGTTTCCATTTGTGTTATGTATTAGCAAGAGCCATAGTCTTGAGAGAAGACTTTCACTAATGTGTCAAGGAAGTAAGTAACTCTGTTACAAAAAGAGCCCTCAATAATCCAAGTTGCAACACCATCATGGCATGGATCGACAGCTCCCATAAACGACCCAGTTCCCCAGCTTTCTGATCTGCATATCACTAGCAGGCTGTTAGTGCAACTCTCTGTGCAGTCTGCTCCAAGCAGTAAGAGTTGTGAACACAGCTCCTGCAGCCAAAAGTACCTGTTACTCAGATTCATGCATCACCAACAGAAGATGAGCATGATATACATGTACCATATAATTTTAAGGCAACGTTATAGCAATGGTTATTTCTAGCAAGTAGTAATTTACTTTTTTATTTTTTTAGTGCTTTACTCATTTGTAGGTCATGCTTTTCTACAAACCATATCAGCATACGTGAATGGCTTATGTCAGATTTTTATATGAAAACAACAGATAAGACCAAGTCGGTCCCATTCATGACATGGAACACTGCTTTAGAATGTCTGATGCAGCAATTTGTAAGTACACAGAGCTTACTCCACCCTAAAGACTTGATAAACAAAGAGACATTTAGAAAGCTCAACTGTGAAATGACTGAAACAAAAGGGTGTATTTCCAGCTTCAGTTCCCTAAAGCGTGTAAGTACTTCTCAGAAACAGAAGACAGGACAATGCCCTGAAGAGCTTCAGTCTAGTTTTAGACATGATGTTACAAATCTTGAGGTCTCTTCCAACCTAGAAATTCTGTGATTCTGTGAAAGCTAACTATGATAAAAGTAACACAGCCAGTGTTTCAGTAGCATCGAATCCCTTTTCTATGTTACCCACCTTAACCCACACTGCAGGTCAAATAGCTCTACTGTAAGCACTGCTGTAAGCCCCCAACACACATCTTAAGAGGAGCGTAATGCACACCCAGAAACTCAGTTGGAGCATCAGCAGCTTCCTGGTCTGCGTACAGCTTTGTACACATGCATGAATTTACAGTTAACTGGCAAATGTTCAAACACCACAAAGAAATGAGCAGCACATCACAATTGAGGACTCTAGGCTGACGTTAGGAGCAGACTTTCAAGCATTTGTGGAATAACCACATAGCTTTAAATGCGGTGATCTACTGTTTCAAGGAAAAGATGCTGAATAGCCCAAAAACACATCTCAGTTCCTCTTAAACCACTTCCATCTTCAAAGAAACTCATAAAGCCACAGATTTCCAAGAACTTTGAAAAGAGCATCTTCCCACACGCTGTCTCCTTGTGTCTATTACTGACATGCTTATTTGCCACCATCTATCATCGAAACACGTGCTCAGCTAACACCTAAAGTACTGACTGATCCCAGCACTCGCTGCTAAACCTAAAACACCACCAAGATACACAATAACTGAAGGAGCACGTCCATCCTCTGCTGGCACCGACCAACCTTGGCGCTGCCTGCACACGACAGTATTGAGCTTTGGCTGTTTGTACACTTTATCACGGCAAGCCCCATCTACTATTTATTCCTTATGATCCACCCAGCGGGATCAGCTTTCTCACTTTTAATAACCTTTGTTTATTTAAGCCATCTGATCAAAGGCTATCAAGATACTCTATTTAAAATGCTCTCAATCCTTAAAATCACTCGGGATCAAGCCACCAGCTCGCTCCCGAGCTCCAGGAGCAGCTTCCCAGCCCCACGCACCCTGCCTCAGGAACCCGCTTCAACCCGCAGCAGCGGCGAGCACATGGCAGGCAGCGATCCTGGTGGTTAGAGGGCGAACAGGTTGTGAGTGAATTCACCAGATTAAATAACTTTTTTTTTTTTTTTTTTTTTTTTTTTTTTTTTTTTTGAGGAAGATCTTCAGGAAAACAACCAACCAACCAACCAACCAACCAACCAACCAAAAACACAGTTGAGGTGCACTGTTAAAATGTAACAGCCACTGGTTTTTCTCGCAGGACGCTGGCTGACCCACGAACCCCCCTTGAAGCCCTCCCACCCCTAAAAAAAAAAACCAAAGCTTAAAGGGCATTTCTTAAGCTCGCAGCTGCTGCCTGACGGCGTTTTCCAGCTCACACCCGACCTCCTGCCCCAGGAGCCGCCCAACGCCCGGCGGCAGCGAGCCGAGGCAGCCCAGCCGAGGCACGTCCCGGGGCAACTGCGAGCGCTGCTCGCTGCCGGGAGCTTTTTATTCACCTCTCCCCAGGGCAGGGCAGGGCAGGGCAGGTGGTGAACAAACAGAAATGGTTGCTGGGCTATCCGTGGTCAAAATGAGTTTTGGAAGCGCACGCAATGTGTGCTCGCTGAAGTGGCGCACCGCACGTTGCCCTTGTGCTTGGTGATTCGCTGGAAGCCCAGCGGGGAATAACCTGCGCAGACAGCACAGCGGTCCCGAGCAGCAGAGTTCCCCCACTGCTGCCTGCTAATAACACTGTGCAGGACAGAACTCCCACTCTCTGATTCAAACGAGGATCTCATGTTTGAAGAAAGTTCAGCCTTCCTGGAGCGCCCTGCCTTTAGAACTGCCTCCCCGAGGACTCTGTCAGCCAGGTCTCTAAACAGGCCAGTGTCTGCCCTCTGGAAATCCACGGCAGCGGTTCTGCAAACTGCCTTCCTTACTTCGCCACAGATGAAAAAAGCCTATCGCTTCATGATGGCTGTGCCCAAAGAGACCTCCAACCATCATGTCACCCACAGGTCCTTCCCTGTTTGCAAACAACAGGTCAAGTGGGGCACCTTCCCTTGCTGCTTCCCTCACCACCTGTGTCCACACACCCCAGGAGTCTCTCAGACCTTTTCCTCCTTACTGCACTGTATTTCAAGCAGACACCTGGCAAGCTGAAGTCCCCCATGAGAACAAGGGTAGCAAACATGAGACTTCCCTTGCTGCGTATGCAGTATTTTATCTGTGGTTTTTGTTTGTTATTTTGCTGGGGGGGGGGGGGGGGGAGGGGGGTGGAGGGAGAGGGATGTTCTTTTTTTTTCTTCCCCGTTCTTCTTTCTTTCTTTTTCTTTTTTCTTCTTCCCTCTTCCCCATATGATTGCCTTGCTGTCCTCTCTCTCACATTGTTCTGTTTGTGTATTGGAATTGCCAGCTCCTATTCATGGTCAACCATTCATCCAGTTCTCAAAGATCACAAATGTACCCAATGTATTTACCTCCTGTAGTGCTACAGGACATTGTACTTATGTCTGGAAATGGATACATATGGCATACAGAATCTAATGTTTGAATGACCACTTAATCTGTAGTGTCACAGCTGCAGAAACCTGCGGAGCATCAGCAGACGTCTCCTACCAATTGAGTTGTATGTTTCCTACATTCCTTCTTGCTTATTTTTCATCCATAAAGAACAGAATTTCCATTCATGCAGACCTCAAGAGGAATTCATCCTTAGTTGTAGAGTAGTGACAGGTAGTTGATAATACACAGTATCATCCAAAGAAGAAATTCCTTCAGCAATTCTTTCACCTCATAAAGAATAGTAAATAAGTGCACATTTTAAACTGTATTTCCTTGTTTGTTTATTGCTCTTTGACAACAAACATGGAGTGAATAGTAGGGACTCTAATATTAAACTTAACATTAGCAAGACTTGTTACTTCCACAAAAGTAGAAATAATCCAACAAAAAGATGACGATTCTCATCTCACAATTGAGATGAACAACATCGAATAATGAAGTATGGTTTACCTAACCGTTTAGAATATAGTATTTTGCAATCTACTCAGAAAAATTGTAAATGTGCCACAAGACAATAGGCCCATTTATCATGTTGTAACAGGCGCCTCATGATGTGGACAAATTTATTCTGTGCTTGCAGCAAGGAAAAATGCAGTCCTTTCATATCTACAGCCACACGTTATACACTACTTGCCCAGATGACAGCAGAGTAGAAATCCCTTTGCTAAGTACATCTAATAATCCACAACAACACTTTCAAATATGCCCACTTGTAGTCCACTGCTAACATAAAACTAACCTGACTTTCCAAAGTGCCTTTTTTTATATGTTGGAGAGAGTTATGGATAAAAGTTAGACTCATTTAAGTGCGGACATTCTGCTCTCTGCATTCAAGGTTGTGCAGCTATTAAGTGTATGCTTTTCAGTGAGTACTGTACTCTTACAAAAAGGTTTGCTTTTCATCCTGAACTGATTACCAACAGAAGTCAATCAAAGGATACATGTAGCCCTTGCAGACTGGGAATTCAAAAGAATTATCTGTCTTCTAAAAAAAGACATGAGTAATTAGGACAAAGAAAATACTGTATTTGCCCATCTAGCTTACCTAGAAAATGCTGAATTTGATCCTCTGTTTTGCTTGTTTTGCTTGTTTGTTTGTTTTCTACAGTAATGGTACAGAAACAAACAACACGCTTTGATATTCCCAAAGTGCAATTTTTTCAAAGCCCCAACAAACAAAACCTTCAAGTGAAATAAGCAGTTCCCTTCATTTCACAACCAGACCATAACAATTTTTTTATTTTTTTTTTATTTTTTGTGGAGAAACAAAAAACTTCTCGGTCATGCAATAGGACACAAAGTAATTTTAGATGTGATATTTTTTAAAGTACGTTCATGTTCCTTTTCAATAACAAATTGATCTTTAGGCTATTTTAATCTCAAGCACGGCTCGTATAAAATGTATGAAGTATTTAGAAAAAAGAAGTCAGAGGTCAGTCATTATCAATACCAGGTAAGATTCCGGAAACTGTATTTTCTAGCTAGAGAGTGAAATAAATTATGTAGTTTGTTATTGTTTCTGACCCAATGAAATGAAGCAGAATGTTCTTTCAGAAAACCTAAATTACACAGGTACAGTGCACTTCACAGTGCAATTTTTGAAAAATATTTTAAGTTAGTGAAATAAAAACAAGTAAACAATATAAATTACTTCTTCAATGTTAAAAGGTCTTTGAATGATATGTCCATAGATACTGAATTAATTACAATCCATCTCAGATTCACTCAAACTGTGTGAACATCACAAGCACCTCATGATTTGATCATGACCAGAAGAACTAAAGGGCATTAAGTGGTTCATCCATGGCTGCTACTTACCAAGACCATCTGTAGTGGGTTTCCATGGCAAAGTTTTGGTAGCAGGGGGCCATAGGGGTGGTTTCTGTGAGAAAGATCTAGAAGCTGCCCCATGTTTGGGAAGGGCCCCATTGTTTTCCAGAGCTGAGCCAATAAGCGCTGTTGTCTTGTGCCTCTGTGAGAGCATATTTAAGACAGGGAGAAAAACGCTGCGCCACACAGCAGCTGGGAGAGTGAAGGGAGTGAGGAACGGCACCAAGGTCAGTGCAGAAGGAGGGGGAGAGGTGCTCCAGGCGCCGGAGCAGAAGTCCCCTGCGGCCTGTGGTGAGGACCATGGTGAAGCAGGATGTCCCCCTGCAGCCCATGGAGTACCACGGTGGAGCAGGGCTCCACGCTGCAGCCCGTGGAGGAGACCACGGTGGAGCAGGTGGCCCTGCAGCGACGGAGGCTGCCGCCTGTGGAAGACCCCTGCCGGAGCAGATTGCGGGCCGGACCTGTAGCCCGTGGAGAGGAGCCCACGCAGGAGCAGGTGACCTGGCAGGAGCTGCTGCCCGTGGGGGAGCCAGGTTGGAGCAGTTTGCTCCTGAGGGATGGAGCCCGTGGTACGGACCCATATCTGGAGCAGCTCTGGAAGAGCTGCTGCCTGTGGGAAGCCCACGCCGGATCAGTTCATCAAGGACTGCATCCCGTGGGTGGGACCCCACAGCACAGGGGACAAGAGTAATTGAGAAGGAGCGGCAGAGAAGAAGTGCTGTAGACTGACCATAACCCCCATTCCCCCGTTCCCCTGCGCCGCTCGGGGGGAGGAGGTGGAAGAGGGTGGATGGGGGGGGAAGGTGCTTTTGGTTTCTTTCCTTTGTTTCTCGCTTCTCTAGCTTGTTAGGAATGAGCAAGAAATCTTACCCTCTTCTTCTGCTGAGTCTGTTTTGCCCGTTCCAATAATTCTTGCATGATTTTCTCGTCCTTATCTCAACCCTTGAGCCCTTTTCACATATTTTCTCCCCATTCCTCTTGGAGGAGGGGGAGTGAGAGAGCGGCTGTGGTGGAGCTCGGCTGCCCACTCGAGCGGAACCACGCCATTGATTAACATCTGGGTGGCAGATGAGCAGGGGAAACATCTTCCAAACTTGCCAATATTTTCTTGATAATGAACTCCAAGTCCTTCTTCTCTGCTCTCCGCTTCTGAAGGTTCTGTCACCTCCTCAGGAAGCAGAAGCAGTACAATGGGATTTAGAAGATCCAGCTCGAGCATAAGCACCAGTTAGAGGAAGCAATGCTTTCTAGTTAGTCCAGTGTTTGAAGAGAGTTCCTCTGGCTTTCTAAGAACATCTCCTAGTGCAAAGCAGCTGATTGATCTGACTGGGCAATGAAAGCAAAGGAAGTGCAAAGCAGCAAATGCTTGAGAGAGGGCAAAAGAGATGCATGTCAAGCGTCTGGGGGGGAAGAAGGCCGTCAGCTCTTAACAGATTCTTTGCCATCTCATTTGTTTCTCAAAGACATCACATTTAGTGAAGACAGTAGCGTTTGACTCCATGTGCTGTAGTAACCACCTAATGGAGGTTAAAGAACAGACACAAGGGTAGCAAAGTCCTTCCCTTGCTTCTCACACAAGGACAAAACTCTTACCTGAGAGAAATGCAGATTCATTTCTCAAATCTCACAGCACTTTTGGACGCCATTGGCTATGGCTTACCTCTTACGGATTTGAAGATTTCCGTAGGGCTGACTGATTTAGATGGGGAGAGGTTGAAATTAGCACACTTGTCAATGTGCTATTAATTTGGAAACATAGTCATATTTTTATTTATTATTTTTTTTTTTTCCCTAGACCTGTTAATACACTAGGCAGTCCCAGGAAGCGTAAAACTTTGAGCCATGCTCTCCAGCATTTGCATTCTGCACTTTCTGTAGGTTCTTTATTCTGGAATCAGAATTCTGACAATCTCCTCAACAGCATAGCGATGCAAAATCCGCAGACCCAGATAAAAGAGCCTCCCATCCATGGTTGTATGATTGTCAGACACGCGTTCTTTTCTATGAAGTGGTTCTCAGTGTTTGAAGATAGATGACTACCCAACACGGAACTGTCTCAAGTTTCCAGAGGGAGACAGCTTTGTAGAAATCATAGACAAATTTCATGACAGGTGGCCTAGCATGGAATTGATTCTTAACAAGTTTGGTAGAATAGCCTTGTAGACTTCAAAGCTGGTACATCATCATTTGAACACTCCTTCCAAGGTGTCTGTATTTGAAGTGTGGATTTCCTGTAGCTGGAGTGTTCCCTGACTCTGAAATATTAGACTCTAACTTGCCAAAAGCTCTTGTAACTCTGAAGGACAAGTTAACATTTCTGAAACAAGAGAGAGACTGGCAATACCTGAAAAGCATAAGTTCAAGGTTGATTTTAGTGAACAAAATCAGTTAAGCCTGTTAAAATAATAACGATAATGATAATAACAATAACAACACAGACAGTAAACTACACAGTATTCCTTTTCTCCTTGTTATCTGGGATACATTTTCTGCAAAATTGAAACGTCTCACTGGACAGAAATTCCATATTTCAAGCATTTCAAGAACATAGAATTCATGAAGAAATTAATCTCTTTATGAATAAGAGTGTGTGACTAAAAAAAGACAGATGAGCTGCGTTTTTCATGCTCTGTGAGAAATTTCTCATCCAAAGGCAAAGAGTTTCTGGCATTCAGGTGACACAGGCAGGCACAAAAAGGCATCCTTTAAATCTAGTACCGTGAACCAAACTTGACTGGAATTGACACTGTTCCTGTAAATTGACACTGTTCCTTTCATTTCATTAGACCAACTACACAGAGTTGTATAGAGAAGACTATTCTTGTGAAGAAGAGTTGTATAGCATAGCCTAAGTACCCTCAATCGAAGCAGGTAAAATCATACCTAGTAAAGAACAAAAGAACATGTCTTTCTTTCATGAGCTAAGTGTAAGAGCATTCCCAAAATTCCGTCCTGACTTGGGGAACAACAAACCAAAACTGTGCAGAAGAAATCATGAGCCACTGGGATGAGTGCTCTGGCAAGCAGACCCAGACTCTTCAGATTCTTTGCAGCAAATCTACCCAGGCTATCATTTGCACTTCCTATCTACTTCAGTGCAACCAACTTTTGATTTATCCTCGGAGTATTTCTCAAGTTTTTCAGTCCTTCCCCAGACCTCTCGCCTTCACACGGGCCATGAAGCCCACCTTCAGCCAGAGAGGAGGCGTGGCCACCGTGAAGAAAGAAAATGAATGGGGACAGTCCCTGCCACCTCATCCTAGTACGACGTACTGGGACCAGGTTGCCATAGGCGTCTGTCCCTGGAGTGGAGCAGGGTGGAGCATTAATCAGAAAGGAATTTGTCTCCATTGCCGAGAGCAAGCCACATTCCTCATGGATATCACAAGTCTTCTTTTCATTCCCTGTGGAGCTCTTGAAGCCCTCTGCTCAGGGAACCTCACTGCTGGAGACCCCTGTATGTTCTACAGGGACTCCTGGTACCTCAAGTGACCTGAGGCGTGGATTTCACAGCTCAACTGGAAGCTTGAGCCATGCATAAGCCTTAGGTATTGCAACCTGTTCCTTCCTTAGATCTCTCCTTACCTACGTATGGACAAGATTGTCAGGTGTTGTTTTTGAACCTTCCAGTACCCACTAATCACTGAATTGAAAAAGCCAATCTGCAAGCAAGGACTGGATTTCCAACAAAAAACGGAGAGAAGCCCTGGCAAAGCTGTTGTGAACAATAGCCCCCTCTTGTGTGTTAAAGGGGCAGCAGGGCTGTGTCTGCATAGGCCTGAGCTTTGGAGCTTTACGCAAACTTGGTAAACTTGTGAGGAAAGCAACCAGTGCAAGTGGCTTCCCCAAGGGGTGACTGCACAGAAGCGAACGCCTGACAGTGGCTGCCCAAGCTGACGGCTTAGCTCTGGTCTGGATATATCATAAGCTTTGTTGTGCAGGGTAGAAGTGAATTTCCGTCATGAAAAACAGCCCAGTGCTGGATGATATCATGTTTATTTCATAAAGAAGCAAGGAGGGAGGAAAACATGACTGTTTTCTAAGACTCTTGCACATCCTCAGCACATTGAGCATGTACGTCCTAGCACTGCACTAGTAAGGGAAGACCTCAACCAGGAGCAGATTATTCTTGATTAATTTAAACTGGGGGAGCGGGAATCACACCAGACAAAGACGTCCTTTTCACCAACATAGTTTATTTTGCCTGTCATGGCTCTATACAAAGACAGTAAAAAGGCAACAAATAAGGCAATATTCCCTCCTTCCCCTTCCCTCTCCTCCCCTCTACTTCCTTCCCTGGCTCTCTCCTCCCCTATACTCCCCTACACTCATCCCCCTAAGCTCCCCTACACTCTCCTCTCCTACACTCCCCTATACTCTCCTCCCCTACGCTCCCCTACACTCTCCTCACCTACAATCCCCTCCCCTACACTACCCTACACTACCACACACTACTCTACACTCCCCTACACTATGCTCCCCTACACTCCACTACGCTCTGCTCCTCTACCCTCCCCTTCACTCAGTTCCCCTACCCTCCCCTTCACTCAGTTCATTCATTCATTCATTTCATATTCATTTTTGTTGCTTAAGATAACTGTTTGAATATTTTTCAATAGAATTTTGCCATGATCTATTTTGTGAAGTCTAGAAAACAGACCCCCACCCCCCCAAAGAAAAGAAAAAAAAAAAAAAAAAGAAAAAAAAAGAAAAGTAAAGATGCTTAGTCCTTTAAAAAAATACTTATTCATTTGGTGGGATGGAGGAAGTTAAACATGTTTTCTATTCTATCCATGTAGACTGTGCTCAGTAGAAGTTTCTGTAAAATTCTGCTGACAAATGGCAGAATCCATCTGGACTGCTCTAGGAAGTGGAACAGACCCACAGTGGACAGGAAAATGTACTATCAGAACAATTAGGAAATCAAATCTATTGTGATCTAAGTTACTGACAAGTGTTAAATGAATTCCCTCCGTTCCTATTTGGCATGGAAGAAATGGGCACAGAAATGACTCATTTACCCTAAGTATGTCTCTGTCACCTTCTCAGCTCCAACACGATTCTCCTTTTCAGCTTGACCTCAGTGTAAACTGTGAGTCTCTGTTAAGCGTCATGCACCAAGTGTCAGAAGCGACTGTGCTCTGACCAAGACTCCCTGTGCTAGACAAGCTATGGAGAGCAGAAATCTTTTTGTAGTGGTCCTAGGAGAAGGCAGTTTATTTGGCTGCAGCTCTTCTTAGAACACTAAGGAAAATCTATTCCTCAAAGGCTGCATCTCTAGTAGATGCTGGGATGGAGCAAGAATGTAGTTTTGCAATAAATCTCCAGTCATCACATTTACTCCATGCAGCTGGAGTTTCAGAGAGGATTAGTGGTACTTGAATGAATGCTCTCTCTAAAGAAACAGATCTGTTTCTGTGAGAGATCTGTTTCAGGTGCAAAATCAATGTATTGCAAGCCCGAAACGGGAGATCAAAAGCCAAACTAATCACCTGTTCTACAAAGAGATCTGAATGCAATTTTGCAGGCATTTTCTTCCAATGGTGCCAAATGAATCTAGTCCAATGCTCATATACGCTGGAACCACATGACGAATACGTAAGGCCTTTAGCCTTAGCTGCTTTGGTCTACTGATCTTCTCCAATTGGACTGTCTTGCTCGTTACTGTACCTCCAAGGGAACAGAACACGGTTTGGATAAATTCACAATCTAGAAAGAGCTCCGGCAGAAACATAGGCATTCCTTGCTACCATCATCACAGAAGGTGCAGCAGCCACAGGGCCGCTTCATTCATTCACTCACGCACAGAGCACCAAGAACAAATCCTCATTTGTTACAACAAATACTCATTTGTTGCAAAAATAGATTATTGCTCCATCCCCACATCTGAGTAGATGCAGCCTTTGATGAAGAGACGTTCTTTAGTGTTCTAATCAAAGTCATTGCTTATTAACTGCTTTTAAAAAGAATACTAAGATGAGGTCTACAATTTACAGCACAGTGGTTGACCCAGACATCCTCAAGGGTCTGTCCCAAAAAGGTTATTTTGTTGCATAATTCTCGAAAACGCCAGGAGGTGTCATCTTGAATTACCTTACGTAATCACCTTAGACTAATCACCTTATTACCTTAGTCTTTCCCCAAATGTTTTCGTGCTCAGTCTCAATTCCTCCTGCCTCATTTACACACATAGAGCAACTAAGATTGATTCAAGTGCATCCTTCCCCTTGTAGGAGGCAAATAAAAGGTCTAGTGCCTAAAACATTCTTCTTGATTTGTTCTAGTTGCTTGCACCAAACTGTAAGATGTTGCAAATACTGGTTTCCTAAATGTGTTAGCTCTTCTCCTTTGTCCGGCATTTGGTAAGGCCTGCCATCCAATATCTCCAAAGGGGCTTAGTTTGACCAAGTTTACCTAAATTATGTTACTTTGGTGAAAAGCGCGTGTTTTCACCACAATGATATCACAACAACTCAGACTTTGGTGAAAAGAAGTTGCGATTTCTTTATGCGTCTCTCATGTACATGGGAAACCAGTCTTCATGACAAAAGTTTTGGAATCGCTGCCCTGGAATCCATTATTATTGTTATTAATATTGTAATTATTAAATAATTATTAAATGATGATTACTTATTAATTATATTATTAATTAATAAATATTAATAATATTATTAATAATATTATTATTATTATTATTAATAATAATAATAATAATAATAATAATAATAATAATAACAAAAACATCATCATCATTATAAAACATGTGGATGTGGCCTGGAGGAAGCTGCGGCCCATGGAGAGCCCCCACAGGAGCAGGCCCTGGGCTGAAGCTGCAGCCCATAGAGAGGAGCCCACGCAAGAGTACTGCATGGTAGTACTGCTGCACAAACCTGTGCACCCTCTAGGCACTAGCAGCATGGAGATGGGGACACCCTGCCCCAGGGTCTGACCGCAGCAGCTGCACACGCAGCCCACAGACACCCATGCACGCAGAACAGAACAGAAGAGACAGCCCTCATCTATGAAATAGTCCTGAACAATTTTATTCAGAAGCCCCGTCCTCGGGACCGAAGCTGCCATCTGTGGGGAGCTCCCTGGTACTGTCAGCCTCACGTTGCTCTAGGTCTTCTGTGATGCAGCTGAAGCAGTAACTCCTGCGGAGAGCCCGAAGTGCTCTCCTGAAGAGGGGGGGCAATTGCGAGCGAGCCACAGCGTGCGGGAGGGCAGCGGTGCCTGTGGGGGTCAGAGAGCTGTACGTGAGGGGCTGGGATGGAACTGGGCATGGTCCTGCCTGCCCCCGCCACCAAGGCTTTCCCTTGGGGAGGGGACAGTTGGACATGGAGGGACCCTGTGCGTGGAGTGCTGCCAGCCTCCGTGCCGTGGGCTGGGATGGCTCCATACTTTAGGACATACCTGGCCCTTCCTCTGGCACCGATTGGAAGTGTGAGGAACACTGTGCACTGCTTCTATGCTCGGAGGAAACCTGCATGGGGAGAGAAAACCACAGCCCTGTGGGCCACTGTTTGGCCATGCTCCGGGCCCCGATGCCCCCGATGCCAGATGGATAAGGGATGAGGGGCCTCGAGGCCCACCGACAGGGGTCTGTGGCTTCCATGACTGTGGGACGAGGAAGGTATACCTTGCTTACCTCTTGCAGAAGGCCCCCAGCCAGGGGAGAAGGTGCTGCTTCTTCTTCCTCACATGCTGATGGGGTGAGAGGTGCTGTCCTGGCCTCCAACACAGGGTGCGCAGCCAGGGGAGAGGCTGAAGCTTTTCCCTCTTTGGGCATGCAGGCAGGGGGGAGCTCCTCGGGCCCAGGAACTGCGGCCATAGGAGCAGCTGAAGGCCTGGCATCTGCCTCACCAGATGGGGCAGGAGACGTGCCGGGCAGGACGTCGTCTGCTTCTGCCACAGCTTCTATCCTGGGGCTCTCTTCCCACTCTTCCTGAATGTCCTGCAGAATGGTCTTACTCGTTGTGGAGCAAAAGTAGGGAAGGCGCTGGCCCGCAGTCCTCACTGCCACCTCCTGCCTGCCCGATGCACTGGCTGCAGTGCTGTCAGCTGTGTCACCGTCGTCTGCTGCCCAGATCCTTCGCAACCTCGGAACCTTCACGCTGCTCGGCCAGGACTCGTTCCACCGGGACAACTGGCAGCCTTCCCTCTCCCCGCTCGGAATGATCTGCATTGCTGGCCGAAAGGAGGAGCACCCATAGATATCCCAGTTGATCTTGACCCGGTCTTTCAATGTCGGCGGTCTTTTCTGGCTGCTTGTGGAAGGGCCGGGCATAGCAGCAGCCAGGGGAGAGGCTGAAGCTTTTCCCTCTTTGGGCATGCAGGCCGGGGGGAGCTCCTCGGGCCCAGGAACTGCGGCCATAGGAGCAGCTGAAGGCCTGGCATCTGCCTCACCAGATGGGGCAGGAGACGTGCTGGGCAGGACGTCGTCTGCTTCTGCCACAGCTTCTATCCTGGGGCTCTCTTCCCACTCTTCCTGAATGTCCTGCAGAATGGTCTTACTCGTTGTGGAGCAAAAGTAGGGAAGGCGCTGGCCCGCAGTCCTCACTGCCACCTCCTGCCTGCCCGATGCACTGGCTGCAGTGCTGTCAGCTGTGTCACCGTCGTCTGCTGCCCAGATCCTTCGCAACCTCGGAACCTTCACGCTGCTCGGCCAGGACTCGTTCCACCGGGACAACTGGCAGCCTTCCCTCTCCCCGCTCGGAATGATCTGCATTGCTGGCCGAAAGGAGGAGCACCCATAGATATCCCAGTTGATCTTGACCCGGTCTTTCAATGTCGGCGGTCTTTTCTGGCTGCTTGTGGAAGGGCCGGGCATAGCAGCAGCCAGGGGAGAGGCTGAAGCTTTTCCCTCTTTGGGCATGCAGGCCGGGGGGAGCTCCTCGGGCCCAGGAACTGCGGCCATAGGAGCAGCTGAAGGCCTGGCATCTGCCTCACCAGATGGGGCAGGAGACGTGCTGGGCAGGACGTCGTCTGCTTCTGCCACAGCTTCTATCCTGGGGCTCTCTTCCCACTCTTCCTGAATGTCCTGCAGAATGGTCTTACTCGTTGTGGAGCAAAAGTAGGGAAGGCGCTGGCCCGCAGTCCTCACTGCCACCTCCTGCCTGCCCGATGCACTGGCTGCAGTGCTGTCAGCTGTGTCACCGTCGTCTGCTGCCCAGATCCTTCGCAACCTCGGAACCTTCACGCTGCTCGGCCAGGACTCGTTCCACCGGGACAACTGGCAGCCTTCCCTCTCCCCGCTCGGAATGATCTGCATTGCTGGCCGAAAGGAGGAGCACCCATAGATATCCCAGTTGATCTTGACCCGGTCTTTCAATGTCGGCGGTCTTTTCTGGCTGCTTGTGGAAGGGCCGGGCATAGCAGCAGCCAGGGGAGAAGGCGATTTAGCATCTCTGGGTGCTGATGCACCCATAGGATTCTTGTCCCCCTCACTGGCAGGACCTGCAACCTGCGCAGAATCTGCTGGCTCAGCATTGGTTGGCCCTGACATGGCAAGAGATGCGCTCTGTGCGGGGCTGACTGCCTCTCTGGCAGAATCTCTGCCAGTGCTGTGGGGTGAGCCAGGCCCCTGCTGGTGGGCTGCGTCTGGGTCCCAGTGAAGGTTCCAGGTGGCTTCCTTCTGCTGCCTCCCTCCTGGCTTGGAGATCCCAGCAGCAGCTCTTGTGTCCTCTCGAGCATGGCCATCTTTTCGTCTCCGTGTTGCTGGCATCTTTTCAGTCTTGGTGGACGGCACCTGGGCTGTCCTTGCGGGTGTTGCCACACTGCTGGGAGGGGCGTAGTGCCTTTGTACCCTCAGCTGCACCCTGGGTCTTTGGCTCCTGGCTGCAGCATGGCTTGGGGTTGGCCTGTTGTCTTGCTGGGGTCTGGCCTGCAGAGGCGCCAGAATGGATGCGGGGGCTTGCAGGGCTGTCCCCCGGCTCTCGGCAGTTGCTGCCATTTGCTCTTTTCTCACGTGTCCTTGAGGACGTGGGACGACCTCGGGGAGTCTGACAGCCTTGGTGCTTGTGATGCAGTCTCTGCATGGCACAGAAGAGGTGGAGCCTGCTACTGACAGACTGGGCAGCCGGGGGATAGTTGAAGCTCCCACTGAATGCCGATGTGTAGTTCTCAGTGTCGCTGCCTGCCTTGGCAGAGGCGGCAAGGCTGGTAGAGGATCTCTCCGTTCACCGGTGGCACTGCTGCCGGGCAGTGCCTGCCTCAGCTTCAGGCTGTCTGTCTGCAAGGGAAGCCAAGGAGAAAGGTGATGTTACCGTAGTCCTTTCCCACCTGCCCACCTCCAGCACCTGCCCACCTGCCCCCTCCAGCACGTGCCGCCTCCTTGTCAGCAGCTCCCAGGGCTTGGGAAGGCATCTGGCCCCATCTCACTTGGGCTCCCTACCTGTGTGCTCTTCTTCCTAGAGGCCTGTGACTTCTGTGGGCAGTGGAGCTGTGGCAGCCTCACCCCGTGGATGGACAAGGATGGAGTCTGGCTGCACAGCGGTCCTGCCTGTGGCGGTTTGGGTTGCACCTGTGGGGAGAAGGAGGTGTGGGATGGTGGTGGCTGCGCTGCCACCAGCATCCCTTGTGGTGCCTGGACACCCAGCCCCACCTCAGTGCCACATCCTTCGGACAGAGTGCTGCCCGACCCACGCGAGTCACAGCCATCCCAGGCCTCAGCTCTGCCCCAGAGAAACCCCTGGGGCACGAGAACCTGGGCCTGCACCGCAGACACTCAGGGCCAGGCCTCGCGCCCCGGTACCATGCTCCGCCACCTGGCACTCTCTCTCCTGTGTCTGCCCTCTCCCTCCCTCCCTGTCCCGCACCTGGTGGTGCTTCTTCATGCTCGGCAGCCCTTTGTTGGGCTGGGAGCAGGCCTTCGCCTCTTGCTCCTTCGGCATCCCTTTGTCCTCTCACAGAGACAAAGAAACAGGCACCCAGGGCAGCTGCTGCCTCCTGACGGCGCTGCACTCCTGGGAGTGAGCACCACGGGGGCTCGGGCCATATAAGTCACACCGTCACCATGGGGACGCTTGCCGTGTCACAATGGTCTTGTGGCCTGACGCCGCCCCACGTCACAAAGCCTGAGTGCTTGCTGTGGAGCCTCCTTGTTCCCGGCAGCCTCCCGTCAAGACACCAGCTCACAGCAAGGTGGGGGTCAGGAGACACCTCTGGGCTGCTCTAGTCCAGGCCCGCTCTGTCATCGTGGCAGCCCTCTGCCGGACATTTCTCCAGAGGCGCTGTCATCATCCCGCACAGGCTCACTCTTGCCTGCACTGGGGCTGTTGGAAGTGCCTGGAACTACACTGTGCCTGGCACGGGGCAGCCCTTCTTGTGTTAGATCTTTTCCTTTGTCCGGCATTTGGTAAGGCCTGCCATCCAATATCTCCAAAGGGGCTTAGTTTGACCAAGTTTGCTCCTGGGGGATGGATGGAGCCCGTGGTAGGGAGCCGTGTGCGAGCAGTGCTTGAGGAGCTGCTGCCTTTGGCAGCCCCTGCAGGCTCAGTTCGGGAGTCCCGTGTGAGGGATGAAGTTCTGTGTTTTTTGTTTTGTTTTGTTTTTGTGAAGAAAGCGGGTGTTGAAGAAGGAAATGCAGAGTTGCCTTTGTTTGTCACTCGATGGTCTTGAGGTCTCTTCCAACGTAGACATTCTGTGATTCTGTGAAGTCACAAACGCCAAGGCGTCACACTGGCTGGCTCTGCAGCACAGATGCCAGGAGTGCCGCTTGGCATGGCGGCGGCGGCGCGGTGCCCCAGCCCCAGGCCCGTCCCAGCCCCAGCGCACGTCGCCCTCCGCTCCCCCATGGAGCCCCCCGCTGCCTCAGCAGCCCCGCGGCGGACGCCCCATGGCGGAGCCGCCCCCGAGGAGAAGGAGCCCGCAGCCCTCTGCCCGCACCGCACCGCACCAAGCGCCGTGCAACGGCTGCCACCGCTGCGGGGGCTCCTGGTGTGAGCGGCAAGCGGTGGCAAGGGGGGGCTGCGCTTCCTGCGTCGAGCTGCTGGACACCGGCTTGCCTGGGCAATTGCCCATGTTGCTGAGGAGGCAACAGAGCCAAAGCCCTTGGGGCTGAAGATCCAGCACGGCTGGGGAGGAGGCTTTGGCATTTCTGCACAATGCTGCTCAATCCTGCTTGGGAGCCCAGCCTCAGGTGCGGAATGAAGCCAAGCAAGCTCGAGGGAAACTGTGTGCTGGTAACTGGTCAGTTCTTGCTTTCTTTTTCATTCCTCACGCCTAAGAAAACCTAACTCTTTCAAGCACTTGTTGGATGGACTTGATTCTGGGTGTGCTCCTTAAGCTTGTTTGGCAGCTGTTGAACCCCGCTACACTTGCAGGAGACCTATGCTCGAGTTGATGCTTGCTGTGATCAAGCGCTGTTCTTTTGCTCTTCTTTGCTTTGGGGATGGCGGGTGAGGTTGCAAAGAGTTTTCAGGAGGATTCCTCTTTTCCTTTGCAGAATGCCAGACTGCGTATTAGAGCTGATCTTCATCTCTGCTCGGAAAAGCTTCACGGGCCAAAAGAGAATGGAGATGAGGAAGGCAATGGAGAATGATGAGGACTATTTGCAGTCAGCACCCGTAAGCTTTGTGAAAGAATCAGGTGCATTTCTGTAGTGGTAGAAAGCGTAGCTGGAAAGACTTCCTAAGGACGTTGTTGCCTTCAGGGGGCAGTGGCGACCTGGTTCAGGAACGGCACGGCGGCCAACCCCAGGCCGCTCGGTCCATCGGCTCACAGACACCAATGTGGTGGATGGCAAATGGCGTTTATTGTCGAGTCCCATGGGGTTATATAGCCGAGGCCCATAGCGTCACTTCCGCTTGCTTACAGCACAGGCCACACGCTACTGTCCATCAAGGGAGGGGCTCCACCTTTCCGTACATCGCGACATCTTCCGGCCGCCAGACCCTAACTACCCACATTTCCCCCCCTCCCTATGCACAACCAAATTAGCTAAAATATAACAATCTTAAGACGTAGACATCATAACTTAACTAAAAAACATAAGGCACAATAACCAGGAGAAAACTAAGAGGTAACCGGTAACCCTGAGTAAATACACTCTTAAAGTAGTTGTTGGTGTTCTACCAACATAATGTTAACTTTCTCTAACCAACTTTTAACAAACAACACAAGCATATTTCGTATACAAGGTCCAAAGATAAGATCACACAAACGCATTGCAGCCCCCCACCCACGGAGGCCGCTTCGCTGGTGTCTGGATTCTGCCAGTGTGGAACTCTCAGGCTTAGACAGGACGCTTGCTGACTTATTGTCTTCTCATGTCGCCGGGGTATACAGATTACGGGGGTGCCCGATGATCCGTTCCTGTGAACAGAAACTCAGTTTTCATTAGTTTTGTTCTGAAATTGGGGCGTCGGCTGTTTGGAGCTTCTCTGGCCGCACGAGTTGCCATACCTTCGTGGGCGCTCAGGCCCTGGACTTGCGCCTGGGGGGTGATCACTGTTGGGTCCGTACCCATTCGCCGCTGCAGGCTAGAGCCATACAGTGTGTGATCCGTCCCAGTTACTTGGGCCAGCTGTCTCATACAGTTGTCCCCCCATTCTCGTTTAAAAATGATCATCCCACCCCCGTCAAAGATCAGTCTACAAGTTTGTTTGATATCAAACGGGAGCATGTCGTCTCCCCTGAAAACACCATCTCTGAGGGTGGAGACCATTGCAGAATGAAGCCCTTTATGCACAATGGCTTTAACAATCGCTTGTACATCCTTAGGGTTTGTTGGTGAGTGAACCCTCTGCCCCCCGTCTGTCACCCAGACCGGGAACGCTAGCACGGCCGATAGCACCCAGATGGCGCACGCAATCTTAATTTTCCTCCAATCCATGAGAGGAATTTCTCCGCCTCGCGGTGCAGCTTTATTTCGGATGGGGATATTTTTGCTATCTGTCCCCATTTCCTCCTCCGAATGTGAATCGGTATCTGACCCGGAGTCAGAGCTTGACTGACTGCTCACCTCCGAGTTCCGGTCCCCTCCCATCGAGGTCCGGCCCCGCCCCCCACCCCTGCGGGGGGGCCGCTCCCTGCCTCGTGGCTCGCCCCGCCGCCTGCTCAGCGAGGCGTTTGCGCCACAGGAGCGTGTTTTCGGATGGCCGTTCCGATCGGCTCTCTGCCCCTCTCTCACGCTTCTACCTCCTCCCCGGTCGTCCCCGCAACCGTTCTCTTTTTCGCATTTCCACGTGTTAGTAAAACCTAACGCTTCATCCCCGTTCCCGCCGGAGGCTTCTTCACCCGACTCTTCGTTTTCTAGTTCAGCACCGTACTGGGGCGCACATGGCCGTGGTCTCTCCCAGATTTCCTCAGGCTCTGGTTCCCCACCGGCACCCTGGCTTCCTCAGCCGAGCCACCCCACAGCTTCCACAACTTGGATACGACCTTCACAAGGGTTTCCATCTTCCTTGTTGGTCCGGGAGCTTCCTCCCCGCCGGGCTGGTCCCGCCGCTCCGGCCGCCGTTCACCCGAATCAGGAGTTTTCCCGGGTTTCGGCACCACTTGTTGCCTTCAGGGGGCAGTGGCGACCTGGTTCAGGAACGGCACGGCGGCCAACCCCAGGCCGCTCGGTCCATCGGCTCCCAGACACCAATGTGGTGGATGGCAAATGGCGTTTACTGTCGGGTCCCATGGGGTTATATAGCCGAGGCCCATAGCGTCACTTCCGCTTGCTTACAGCACAGGCCACACGCTACTGTCCATCAAGGGAGGGGCTCAACCTTTCCATACAGCGCCACATCTTCCGGCCGCCAGACCCTAACTACCCACAGGACGTCAAGTCCAATTCCTTGTTCTCAGTTAGAGCAATCCCGTAGTTTAGACTCCTGATAAGGTATTTGTCTGTAGGCAGCTGCCAACTTGTCCAGCTAATCCAATTCAGCCTGGAAAACAAGCAAGCAAGCAAGCAAGCAAAAAGCACAGAAACCTGCAGTTTATGGAGTGCAACTGTCTCCTTTCCAATCGCATGGGTTTCACCAAGTTTGGGGTGACTCCAGGGCTGGCTTGCCAGGGAGACTTTCTTGAATTGCTGGCAGATCAGCCAGAAGGGCAATACAAGGCCCTGGCTAAACACAATCTGTAGGCTGCTTCTAGATCAACAGTTTCCTTGGTTACTCCACAACCTCCACAATCTCCACTTGCTTCGAAGCTCTGAAGATTGCAAGTCCACTTTGTGTTTTTCAGCCCCTCTGTGTCAAACGGTAAGAGTTTTCCCTGGCTGTTAAAACAGAAAGGACAACAGCCCCTCCTCTGGGTCTTCAGAAGGCTCCTAAGATCCCCCAGACTGGCTAAGTAGCGACGCTCTAGTATAGCTGCATCTAGATGCAGTAGAGCTAGATGGTGGGAGAGATGGTATGCTAGATGGTGCTCTAGCATGGACGTGACACGCTTTGACAGCATCTTTTCTCTGACAGCAACTTCTGCCTTGGCTCTTCCCATCAAGCCAGAGCAGTTTCTTGGCCTGCGCAACCTGCAGACTGACCTCTCGTGTGTATCCGTGCTGGACTGAGGGTAATGTTTGGAACACACACTGATGCTGTATTCACTAGAACTTTGAGAAGAGAGAGCAAGAAGCTAACCTGCAGACGAGTTTCTTAGGTTTCTGTAGAGAGAGGGAGATATACATGCATACATATTTACTTCTGTCTTTACTTCTTTCAAGATAGCTTTTGTTCTCCAAAATGAATCCTCTGACTGTTACTAATGTATGGGACACACCTTGACACTCTAATGGCATAGAAATACTTTTCAGCTCATCCTTGCTATTGTTTCTGGATTGAAAAAATAATTGTGAATATGATTACCTGCTTGGAATCTTTTTTTTTTTTTAATATATACCTATTCTATTATGAAATCCTATAGGAAGGAGTGAACTCAAGAGGAAAAAAAAAAAAAGAAAACAATTTTAATTCCACTTCTAAATTAGATATCTAATCCTGATAGATTCACTCCCTTCCAAACAGAGCTCAACAAATGAAACAGTAAAAAATGCACATAATATTTCTTCTATGCCAAGATTTCATGGCACAATAGTTCTTTGCCTAACCCTGCAATAGCCCCATAGGCATTGCAATTGCTTACTTGTTCTTCTTCTTTGCTTGTGTTTAGTGTTTGCTTTTCTAATGTTACAACATTGGATTGATTTCCCTCCTTAGGTATCAAGAGAAGAAGGCATTTGCTTCAGAGGACAGTACTTTGATGCTTTCCAGGGCTAATGGCCAAAGTTCTCCAAGCACTTTTTTTTTTTTTCTTTTTTTTTTTTTTCCCCATCAGTGATTTATACATTTGTCAATCTTTCCATCTTCATTTACAACTCCGAATTTAGGTTTTAGGTGAACAAGAACCCTGAAACCAGCTGAAGCCATATCAGACATGAAGCCATATCAGACATAGTAAGGACATGTGTCTGTGAGGAAGTAATTCCGAGTGATTCTCTGGTGTCCTTTGGACAGCTTTCCTCTGGTCCTCTGCACTAGGCATCCCCAAGGGATATTTCAAAGCTCTCGGCATGATCTGTCATTCTCTCTTCCACTGGAGTTTCCATTAGAAAAGCGTGACTATTCCTTGCCCATGTGGAAAAGAAGTCCTCCTTGAGTTGTTTCTAACCAAAACCTCTTTCTTGTGTTCTATGGACAGAAACCACTTGGCTAGACAAACTCAATCCTTGCAAATGGAAGGAGTGGAAGTACTTCAGCAGCGTGCTTCGGCTTCTAAGCAGAACTGTAATGTAGGTGGGGACAGAGCAAGAGGACATGGCCAAGCCAGGGTGGACTTGAAAGTGCCGTGTCCGAGCCACAGCAAGAAATCCGTGATTGCCACTTGGAGACGGCTGCTCACCTAGTAGCACAGCAGCTGGAACGCTTCTGGATCCTGCTGATGGATTGCCACGAATCAGGCAGTGACACAAGCTACGAGAACGACGGAAGTGACTGGAAGTGATGCTTCTCCCTGTTCTCCATTGCAATTTGTGAAAGAAAGGAGAAGAGAGGAGAAGAAGAAAGGAGAAGACGGGAGGGAAGGGGAGGGAACGAAGAGAACGGGAGGGAGGGGAGGGAAGGGTAAAAACGAGAAGGGGAGGGGAGGGAAGGGCAGGGGAGGGCAGGGGAGGGCACGGGAGCAGAGCGTAGTGGAGTGTAGGGTAGTGTATGGGAGTGTAGGGGAACTGAGTGAAGGGGAGGGTAGGGGAGCAGAGTGTAGGGGAACTGAGTGAAGGGGAAGGTAGGGGAGGTGTGTGTAGTGGAGTGTAGGGGAGCATAGTGTAGGGGAGTGTAGAGTAGTGTGTGGTAGTGTAGGGTAGTGTAGGGGAGGGGATTGTAGGTGAGGAGAGTGTAGGGGAGCGTAGGGGAGGAGAGTATAGGGGAGTGTAGGAGAGGAGAGTGTAGGGGAGCTTAGGGGGATGAGTGTAGGGGAGTATAGGGGAGGAGAGAGCCAGGGAAGGAAGTAGAGGGGAGGAGAGGGAAGGGGAAGGAGGGAATATTGCCTTATTTGTTGCCTTTTTACTGTCTTTGTATAGAGCCATGACAGGCAAAATAAACTATGTTGGTGAAAAGGACGTCTTTGTCTGGTGTGATTCCCGCTCCCCCAGTTTAAATTAATCAAGAATAATCTGCTCCTGGTTGAGGTCTTCCCTTACTAGTGCAGTGCTAGGACGTACATGCTCAATGTGCTGAGGATGTGCAAGAGTCTTAGAAAACAGTCATGTTTTCCTCCCTCCTTGCTTCTTTATGAAATAAACATGATATCATCCAGCACTGGGCTGTTTTTCATGACGGAAATTCACTTCTACCCTGCACAACAAAGCTTATGATATATCCAGACCAGAGCTAAGCCGTCAGCTTGGGCAGCCACTGTCAGGCGTTCGCTTCTGTGCAGTCACCCCTTGGGGAAGCCACTTGCACTGGTTGCTTTCCTCACAAGTTTACCAAGTTTGCGTAAAGCTCCAAAGCTCAGGCCTATGCAGACACAGCCCTGCTGCCCCTTTAACACACAAGAGGGGGCTATTGTTCACAACAGCTTTGCCAGGGCTTCTCTCCGTTTTTTGTTGGAAATCCAGTCCTTGCTTGCAGATTGGCTTTTTCAATTCGGTGATTAGTGGGTACTGGAAGGTTCAAAAACAACACCTGACAATCTTGTCCATACGTAGGTAAGGAGAGATCTAAGGAAGGAACAGGTTGCAATACCTAAGGCTTATGCATGGCTCAAGCTTCCAGTTGAGCTGTGAAATCCACGCCTCAGGTCACTTGAGGTACCAGGAGTCCCTGTAGAACATACAGGGGTCTCCAGCAGTGAGGTTCCCTGAGCAGAGGGCTTCAAGAGCTCCACAGGGAATGAAAAGAAGACTTGTGATATCCATGAGGAATGTGGCTTGCTCTCGGCAATGGAGACAAATTCCTTTCTGATTAATGCTCCACCCTGCTCCACTCCAGGGACAGACGCCTATGGCAACCTGGTCCCAGTACGTCGTACTAGGATGAGGTGGCAGGGACTGTCCCCATTCATTTTCTTTCTTCAGGGTGGCCATGCCTCCTCTCTGGCTGAAGGTGGGCTTCATGGCCCATGTGAAGGGGAGAGGTCTGGGGAAGGACTGAAAAACTTGAGAAATACTCCGAGGATAAATCAAAAGTTGGTTGCACTGAAGTAGATAGGAAGTGCAAATGATAGCCTGGGTAGATTTGCTGCAAAGAATCTGAAGAGTCTGGGTCTGCTTGCCAGAGCACTCATCCCAGTGGCTCATGATTTCTTCTGCACAGTTTTGGTTTGTTGTTCCCCAAGTCAGGACGGAATTTTGGGAATGCTCTTACACTTAGCTCATGAAAGAAAGACATGTTCTTTTGTTCTTTACTAGGTATGATTTTACCTGCTTCGATTGAGGGTACTTAGGCTATGCTATACAACTCTTCTTCACAAGAATAGTCTTCTCTATACAACTCTGTGTAGTTGGTCTAATGAAATGAAAGGAACAGTGTCAATTTACAGGAACAGTGTCAATTCCAGCATTTGAAGCAGTGCTGTGGCTTCATAATTAATAGACAGCTTTTAGAAGAACAGACAAAAATGATTCTATCTATCTTTATTTCCTGTGTAGACTTACTTATGTGGTTCTTTCCCATTCCTACTAATCCAGCTATTCACATACAGACCGGAGTTATGCACTAAACAATGATGTCAGTCTGTCACTTTCTGTCATGATGTAATTATTGCTTACAAGCAGCAGTCAATTGAACAAAGCCTTTCACGTGACTGGCTGTCTAACAACTATGCTGCTGTTGTATTTCCCAGGTGAACCACTTCAGAATTTCATAGAAGTGAAGAAGGATACCTATATGGTATGCTATCTGGCTACCCAGGTGTAGTCTGTTGGTTCCAAAACTGCCTGTCTTCACCTTGGGCAAAAGAACACAAGGTACTCAATATTGAAAAGATACCAGATAAGCATTAGTACCTTGAGTGTCGTAAGTACTCCAAGCCCGAAGGGAATTGCCACATTTCCTCTTGGCCAGCACAGCAGTGGTGTTTTTAATATCTTGGAAAACAAAACGATCAGGTATGCTGTGAATCAGCTGGCAATTTGCTTTGTGGCTTTTCTCATGAATTCTGCACGCTTCCTTTCTTTGGAGATACTTGACTTGTCCATCCAGGTCTTTCTTCTTCAAGAAAGTAGAAGCATCTCAAAAAGCAAAAAGTTACCAAGGTGTTTGAAAACAGGAGTCCAAATCTAACAGATGTAGGGATTTATAACAGAGGAAGTGGAGACAAAGATCAGCCATGAAATAGATGTGAGAAAAACACAGGTAGCAGTGTCCCGTGCGGATAAAGGAAAAGAGATAACCAAATGTCTTTCTTGAAGTGGAATAAGAATGGGGAAAACAAGACTCATGGGAAAAGCAAGCATCTTAGCTGGGATTGACACTAAGTAAAAAGCTACTACGCAGAAGTCTGTAGCTGTTGTAAAGTTGCCATGCCGTTTTGCAGAGCAGAACGCAAGCACATCACCGTGCATTCTGGGCTTAGAGGAAGAAGCTCGTGAATTCTTGGTAGTTCTCATTCTGAAGTGAAGGGTCTGTAATGTGCATATTGAAGCAAAAGTCACACTTGTACAATATGTATAGAATTCCCTGGAGCATTTAACAAAAACGCCTGACTGGTAAGGTAGGACTGGTTAGAAATGCTCGCAAGTTGGGTGACAGCTGATGACTAGGTTACAGTGCAGAGTAACCTTGGATTTCAGATGACAACATTGCGGTTGTGCCAGAAGATAAGCTGTAGATCACCTTACACGAGCATGACATTTATTTCACCCATTCTTGTAGAAAAAGGGAAGGATTAATTCATTAGGAGGAAAGAGGCACAAGAATACAGTATGCCTCTTTGATTTGTTCCATACCAAGTGGACATCAAGAAATACAGGCCTAGAAACCCAATGACAATCTTCTCTACATCTATGTCCAAAACCTAATTTGATGGAAATCTCAGAGCATGTGCTACTACAAGACTAACAATGAAGATCCTCTGCCCAGAAGAGTCTTTCAGAAAATGCTTCTCTCTACTCCAAATTGTCTCAGAGCAGAAGCCCCTGAAAGAAAAAAGAGCCTCGCTGCAGAAACACATAGCTTTCCCAGTGAAGATTGCTCAAGACTTAGTGCTGGAAGCCTGTTGTCGGAACTGAGCAAATGACTGCTTGAACAAGAATTGGTTTCCAGCAGCCTCTGCTCCATAGTGGCAACATCTGGCCAGAGGAAGACAGCAAGCCAAGAGGAGACTTGCCTTTGGATCTGTGCCAGCCTCAGTCAATCCTTCTGCACACAATTCAGCTGTCACCCCCATGGAAGACAAACACCTGCGAGGAAGTACAGAAACTGCTGGGATTGGAGGTGGTGGTATTGCAACCAGCTTTGGCTGCATTCTTCGACAAGAACAAGGACAAGATCATATTTTGACAGATTTGTTGTTGCATTGCTTCACTCTCTCCAGCACAGTAAAATGGTGACACTGATGGACAGTAAAACCAGTTCATTTTCTTCCTATGAAAGTTTCTCTTCGGGTCTTCTTCCCAGACTCCACTCTTTTCCAGTGGCTATGGCTTGAAAGCAAGACCAAGGACATAAAGACAAGATTCTCTTCAACAATCAGGTTTGCTTATGGACAGAAGAAGTAAGGTTAAGACACGGCTGAAGATGAGTGAGAAATTACCAGAGAGGTGGGCTCATCAGAGAAAGGCTGTAGCAAAAACCAGTCTGTTGGGTTAGCTCTTACTCTACATTTTTAAGCACTTGTAACTCATCTTGGTGCCAGGAACTGCAGTTTACTTTTCAACTTCTTTTTTATAATTTGTGATAGTTACATATTTTCAGTCCAAAAATAAGATAAATTGAAAGCTGACTCTAGGGTAAAAATACATAAAAAACAGAGCTGTGTATAGAAATTAAAATAAAATAAAATAAAATAAAATAAAATAAAATAAAATAAAATAAAATAAAATAAAATAAAATAAAATAAAATAAAATAAAATAAAATAAAATAAAAAAGGATTCTGACCTACTTATTATGTATTTTTAATTTCCTTCATAACTTACCAAGGAACAGACTGGATTTGAATAAGAGCTTTCTTTCTCCACCTCTCAGCCTTTCCTGTCTTTGACAGACTTCCGCAGTCAGCCAGTTCTTGCTGTTTCCGTGATCTCTGCACAGAGTCTTGTACTCCCTTATCTTCGGGTGGGTAACCTGCAATGGTGTTCGCTCAGACCTAGGAATCACCAGCCTTCATCTTGTTCCCTGTCTCACTACAGAGCTCACCCTGACATCCCTGTTGGAAGGAGAAGGCTTTCTTAGCGGAGAGGACTACTGTGCATGGCTGCCCTGTGTCTCCGTTGATCAGACTCACAGCAAAGTAAACCACATGAGGATGAAACGGATTTCCCTCTGGACGGATCAGAGTATGGATTGAAATAGGACCTGGAAGAACAAAGGGCGTTCTCAAGAGAGTCCTTTCCCATTCATTTGCTTAGTCACTGGGAAACTCTTCCAGAAAATTCAGGCAAACAATTTCCCTGCATGGAAACCTCATTTTGTCTGTCGAGCTAAGCATTTATCCCAGGATATTCAGGTTTTTTGACATGGTATAAGCCTTTCTGCTCTAACTTCCCTCAGATTTTCTTTTCTTCTAAAGTTCATTTCTCTGGCAAAGCAATGCAATCCTTGAATTCAGACACCTGTGGAAAACTTCGGAAACTTCCTGGTCAAGAACTTTCTTCAGACAGCATCAATGATATCACAACAACGCAGACTTCTTTAACTCTTTCTTTAAAATACCCACCACAGACTCAGTATCATTTTCATGCAGACCAATCCCCAGCTTGATCATCTACATTGAATTGAAAAGCACAGAAACCTGCAGTTTATGGTGTGCAACTGCCTCACCACCCTCTGAGTAAATAATTGCTTCCAAATACCTATTCTAAATCTATCCTGTCTTAGAGTAGAACAAGCCATTACTCCTTGTCCTATCACTACACTCCCTGAAAAAGAGTCCTTCAGCTTTTCTGTAGGTCCCTTTAGGTACTGGAAGCCACAATAAGGTCTCACCAGAGCCTTCTTTTCTCCGGGCTGAACAATCCTAACTTCCTCAGCCTGTCTTCATAGGAGAGGTGCTCCAGTCCCTTGATCATCTTCATGGCCCTCCTCTGGACCCTCTGGCTCTAACAGTCCTACAGCCTCCTTGTGCTGGGGGCACAAATATTGCTTTTTGAAATATTGATTTTGTATAAATGCCACATGGATAATCTTTGGCTGTTATTATCAACACAGCACTGCTGAGATTAGTACTTGTAAATATAGAGGAATTAGAAAGAAATGTAGTCAATATAATTTGATTAAACTGAAACTGAACTTGGCAAGAGATGAAAAGACTAACATGAAGGGGATTGTATAGGTACATTGGTCAGAAAAGGAAGACCAAGGAGAGTGTACCCTTTGATGGATGAGAAATGATAACTGGTAACAACAGACATGGAGAAGAGGTACAATTCCAGGAGGTCCAATGCCATGCAATCCAGTGTCCTGACGGAACCGGGTGGTGGAGTTGCAAATCTTCTTTCCATCATATTTGAAATGTCATGGCAGTCAGGTGACATCCATGGTGACTTGAAAAAGGGGTGTCCGTTTCCATTTTTAAAAAAGGTAGAAAGGATGACCAGTGAGCCTCACCTCTATGCCTGAAAAGATCATGGAACAGATCCTTTTGAAAACAGTATCAAGGCACAGGCAAACCAAGAAGGTGATCTGAGACAGACAGCAAGGGCAAATCATGCCAAAACTCTCTATTGGTTTTCTGTGATGGAGTGACGGCATCAGTTGACAAAAGAGGACCAACCAATGTCATCTACCTGGCCTTCTGTTAGGCCTTTGACATGGTTCCACATGACATCCTTATCTCCAAAGTGGAGAGATATGGATATGATGGGTGGACCACTCGGTGGATACGGAATTGGCTGGATGGCCACACAGAGTGTTGCAGTCAAAAGCTCAATGCCCAGGTAGAGGCTGGTGACTAGTAGTGTCCCTCAGGGGTCTGTCTTGGGACCAGTGCTTTTCAATACCTTTATCAATGACATAGACAATGAGATGGAGTGCACCCTCAACACATTTTCAGATGGCACCAAGCTGAGTGGTGCAGATGATACAACAGAAGGAAAATAGCCATTCAAAGGCACCAGGGTAAGTTTGAGAAGTAGGCCCACATAAAGAAAGATGGAGAGTGACTTTTTACACACTCAAATAGTGATAGTTATTTTAAAATACATTATCAGCAGCCATGAAACTTGATGAGAAGTAACTTCAGGTCTGTTATATTGGTAGATTCGGACTGATTGATTCTGGAAAATATTGCAAACATTTTCTGCTGCTTACTTATTCTTTGACTGTCAATGACTCTATCAGAAATCAAATAAAGTATCCGTTGGAACTGGTATTTGACTGAGATATTTTTCATACTATGAAATCTTATTAGAGCCACTATATGTACATTTGACCATGGCAAAAAAAAAAAGTTTTTGTGCACATGCACTCACATGTATGTGAGTGTGTGTGTGTGTACAATTTCTGTTCTTTATATATGCATACAATTTCAATGTTTCAGGTATGTAGAAAGTCTGTATTTCACAAATCATTTAGACAGAAAGGAATCTCTGGAGGTTTGTCTCCCATCTTAGGCAGGGTCTGCTAGAGCAGGCTTTCCAGGATTGTGTTCCGTCCTGTTTTGAATATCTCCACAGCTGGAGAGTCAACAATCTGTCTGGGCAACCCACTCCAGTGTTTAACTACCCTTACAGTAAAGAAGTGTTTTTTGGTGATAATTTCATGTGTTTTACTCATTGCCCACTGCCTCTTATCCTGTCAGTGGGCACTGTGGAGAAGAGTCTTGCTCAATCTTCTTTACAAAGGCAATATTCCACAGCATATCAGCCAGCTCGCTCAGAGCTCATGGGTGCAATCTGTCAGACACTTTCTATATAAGTACATTTAAGTTTTTTAAGTGCTTCTTAACCTGGTACCCCTCCACCTTGGGTAAGTCTTCCTTGTTCTAAAGTTTTACATGGCCTCAGGAGCCAAGGATATGTACAAATGGATTTAAAAATGCATGCATTAAAGAATTAACTGCTCTAGAACAGTTTTTTACTTTGTTACACCCACAGAAAGCTCTCTCATTTCACCATATTTGTAAAGGATGCCAATCAAGAATGAGAAGTTTGAACAACTTCAGTGTCTTTTTAACCTGAAGAAGGGAAGGCTCAGCATTCATTCAGTCATTATCAGACTTTTCAAGATCCCCTAGATTGCACCAGCTTTGCATATTTTCCTTTTTTTTTTTTTTTTTTCACTAGTACTTTAAGAAAGATTTCACAAACCTAAAATAGCCCGCGTACACAGAATATAAGCAAGGAAAACACATAATAAGGCATGTTTCCCCAAATAAACCAAGGTAAAATAAACTGGTTATAAAATATATTTCAATTTATTTAATGCATTTAAAACTAAGTTGTGTTTCAACTTCTAATCACTGGAGCTTCAAAATTTCGGATTTCTTAATGTCATATGAAAAGAGGCCAAGTCTGTAAGGTAAACCCTGTCTCACATTAATATTAATGTGTTTGAAGGAAAATGAAGATTAATACCAGTCTCATAAAAATAACCGATTCCTAACAATTAAACATACCTTTTGCATTTTTTTTCTTTCTTTCTGTTAATGCAGATCAATACTAAAATATTATTTTTTTTTCTGCTTTTGATACAGTGATATAGAAGAAAGCAGAACAGAGCATCTGACAAGTACCAATTAGACTTACAGGTTTGAGTTGAGATAGGCCTGTCTACTCAAAATGAAATGTACAGATTACATTTCAATGCTTCACTGCTTCTGGAGATAAGATAGTTCACTTAGGTTTCTTCTGTCCCATGTTAATATCCATTTTTCAGTTTCACTAGAGGCCAGTCCAGCCGTAATACAGCATTTTGAAAATAGACTGTGTGGATTATTTTGAGTTGCTACTATCTGAAATGAGGTAAATCCAGAGATCTGAAGTATTAATATCAGTCCTTGAAGAAAGCCTTCTACAGCTTGTGGAAAAAAACAGAGTTGTTTAATGACTTGGAGATAGGTATTTCTTCCATTCGTTTCCACATCTCTTTCATTTAATTTTAATTTTGTCTCCTTTTAATTTTCATCAAGTGTTTTAGCTTCCATTTAGAGTAAATCACAGTTTAGAATATTAACACAATGATAGATTGGAAAGAGCTATATGTAGCTTTTTTTTTTTTTTGTCTTTATTTGGAGAAAGGGAAAAAGAAATTGAATAGAAATCACAGTGTCATATTGTTTATTTTCAAATTGCAGAAGAACTTTATATTGTAAAGTAGGAGGAAAAATTGAAAGCAGTACACATACATGTGTTGTTCAACAGCCACACACAGTCCTTATCTTGAAAACTAAAATGAACTGAGGAGTGGAGTGTTTAATAAAGTTAATATTTCCTAAGTTTCAGTGCTAGTATAGCTATGCAAAACACTTTAAGCAATTTAAATTAAAATAATAATAATAATAATAATAGACAATCTCCTAGCAATATGATCAAAAGCTTTTTCATAAATTGTCCTTAAACTGTCCATGAATTCTATTCTTCATGTGAAACCACATGTTACTTGAATAGCTACTGTTGCACTCATAGGAGGTGGGGCTTTAGGGCTGTCTAGATAGGATGAGTCCCTACAGTTCTTAAACCAAAACCCCGTGGGAAGAAAGATGTAACAGACTCTCTGAACTACAACAAAAAAAGTAAAGAGATAGCGTGTCGTTATGAAGCAAATAAACCACCACCATCACCACCAACACAACCAAACAGGGGCCACAAGAAAATTAGAAAGAGCTTGTTTCTTTTCCTTTGTTCCATGACTCAGGTAAGAAAGCAGTCAACTACGAAAACAAGATCATCGTAATAGCATATGCTATATGCTGTTGAACTTAATAATTTAAATATCTTTACCTTTACTCAGTTAAGAAGGTTCATTCCTAAAACTTTTTATTTAATAAAATTCCTACTTTGACAGTCATCTTGATATTTGGTCCACTGACCTAAAATTTGTTTCTGAACAGTTAGTTATTTTGCCAACTTGACCTTTTCTATTATGAAACATTTTGGATATTATTTCATTTATAGTAGTGGCTACAGCATAACGTGATATTTCAATTGAATATGACAGGTTTACTATGTCTCCTTCTGTCTAGGATACATTTTATGGACACACTGCAAAAGTTAATTTAAAATGTATAATAAAAACAAAACTGAGCAACTTTGTCACTGAGATGTATTAAATTGCTTCAGACAGTTACTATTAAATACAAATAGAATGTTACAAACTCCCATATTATGTATTTTTTCCTGATAAATTTTAATGAGTTGAACAATCAAATTATGCAGAATAAGTATGCTGTTGAAATGGAGTGAGGAAGCTAGGGAATACTTGACATCTGTTCAACAGCTGTGTGCTCATGGGGGTCTCAGGGTATGTTTTCCTGTGTCTATGTAGCTTTCGTTGACAGAAGAAAGATTGACAAAGAGTAAAAAGTAGATATAATATGACTGGAATTATGGAAACATATTTACATATAGAATTCATTTCTTGAGCAGTACTTTTAATGGTGTCTCCAAAAAACTTAATTTACAAGACCGGGTTAAAATGAACAAGGTAACGTCCTATAAGGGGAATCAGGTATTGGACTAAACTGAAATCTCAAATGGCTCTAGTTTTAACATAAGTATGAGATGACATATAAATTGAGCAAGGCCTGCTCAAATGAAAAATGCAAGAAAATTAGTGGGAATTAGGGTAATATATTTTTTTAATGTTCAGAAGTGTATTTATCATAACTGCTGTCTTTTAAATTTCCATTGAATTTATTCAGAACAAAAAATTATTTATGCATCAAGATGCATATGTCCTAGTTTCAGTAAACTGAAGATTTTGCAGTTTTGTATTCAAAATAACATCCTGATATTTTGACAATATGCTGTGACTTTTGAAAGGCACAATAAGATTTCAACACGGAGAAAAAGCTCCTGAAAATATTACTTCTCCCTAAGAAATATTTGTGAAGTGAAACACAGTCATATTTGTAAAGTTGTAACGACAAATCCTAGCCATTGGCTATATTTATGCTACATTATTCATGTGCAGGCTATAACAAGGGATACAGGTTGTCATTAGCAAGATCTCTTGCCTGCAGGACTTACATTAAAGTTTTGTATGGCAAGAAATTTCAATCAAGTCAATACAGAAAAGGTAACAGCTGTGCAATGGATCTTGCATAGTATTTCATCATAACTTCACTTTTAACCTCAATTGCATTGCATGCAATTCAGGTTGAAATCTAAACCGAGTATCTGTTGACTTTAACACTTTTCTAAGTATTTGAAATCAGATCAGAATTACAGCAATAACAGAATAATTCATGAATACTAGTCCATTTTAATGTAGTAAAAAATTAAAACACAAAAACAAACAAACAAAGAAAAAAACTTTAACCCCGAATACAATTCAGCTTCATTAAGCGTTAAACAAAAGAACCCTTGTAAGAGAATAACTGGAAAATACTATTTATATTACTAATAATAGAACAAGTTAAATTTTAGGAAGGTGGGAGTCAAAGGAAAGAAATGTGATAATGGGAAAACAGATAAAGAAATGAAGGGAGGCATGGGATGTGTCATTATACTTATGAGAGTATCTGTGATGATTCTCAGGGTTTTTGTCTTATTGTCAGCTTCTAGTTTTTCCTCCATCTAGAGCATTTCATTCATTTCTATGGACTACTTGCTTTATTTTGATTATGAAGTTTTTGCATTACTATATTGTTAATCCCTTATATTAAAAAAATAGAAAAGAAAAAAAAAAAAAAAGAGGAGACTGGGAGATTGATTTTATCTATGCATCTCTGCCTGATATCAAATCTTGCTGATAACATGATAGATGACAACCTGGGCTCTTTTCACACTCAGTCAAATACAGTGGAAGAACTCATTTTAACAGGGACACAACCAAATCTGTTCTTGGTTCACAGGACTTCAGACTTCATCTCTATTGAAAATCATTTGAAGACACGTTAACAGAATCTAGAGTTTATAGAACTAGGGTTCTATAAAAGGCAAGAAAATGCAGTGAAATATACCAAGTCACTCACTGAAATCATGAGTATGAATACATGACTACGTGAATCATGAATACATACCGAACAAAATGTACCCATTTAACAGTAGTCCTGTGATAATGCCTTTTCACTCCTCTGCCAGTTCAGGGTGGCAGTTCTGGAGTTCAGAGGCATTTCTAATCCTGTATCATAATAATGAAGTTAATCAGCACCTGTGGAATGCAGACTGATTAAAATGAAAACCAATAGATACTAGTAGAAAATAAGACTCGTATTACTTGAATGCATGACTACATAATTCAACCATGTTTTCAATATATATACATATATTTCAATAACAAAGAGGACAAAACCATCAGGGTTTTTAGAAGTGCAGCTTTTAAATGTTTGACGGGTCAAACTCTTTTATTTTCCAGCAAGACATGTTAACAATACTTGCACGAAGGAAAAAATGAAATGAGGACAGCATTGCAATTCTAGCACACACACGCACACACAAAAACACAAAGAATTCATACAATATTGATGTCAATACTGAGAAAAGCCTTACTGTTCGTACTCCAGCTATATTGTTTTGTATGTTGAACTCTCATGAAATAATTACCTTAGCATAGCATAAAGATGGAGTAATAACTCTCCTGAGAGAAAATGATTTTCATTACCTACTGTTGGCAACCAAGGCATAATCTGAAAGTTTTTTAACATCACGGAACCCAGTATGTCTTCTGTTGATAGAGTTTTATACTTTGGAAGATGACCTAAAGTGATATTTTGCATCTTTTTTTTTTTTTAATTTTAGTTACATAGACATGAATAACATGTAATTCACAAATCCAGCAAAGCATTGTTTTTCCAAAACAATGAATATTTTAACGACTGTATTAAGGGATAAGTTATTCACACGAGTATTAACAAAGTGTAGCTGAAACACCTAGACTGGTGCAAATAATTCAATTCAATAAAAAATGAGGCTACAACTGTAAAGTAACATGTTGTAAAATGCTAACACATTTACTAATGCTGTGTTAATCAAATGTTCTATTTTTAGAGCTCTGACAGTGAATAATCACCACTAATGTTTTAATCATCTAAAATACTTGAAGTCTTTAAGCTGCTCTTTGTAATAGAAGTTCATTACCTTGTGCAGGAAAAATCTTTCACTACACTCGCTAAAGTGTACTGCCATTAAAAATGTGTTTAATACATTGATTTCAATTGCATGGTAGTTTTATATAAGATGCAGTATAGTTACATAGTGAAAGAGTTATTTTTTGTAAGTAACTCCAGTTCACAGAATTGGAAAGATGTTTATATGACAGATGCCTTTATTATTTTCCATTTGATGTTTTTTGTTTGTTTGTTTGTTTTTAATAACTATTACAATTCAGGTTTGATTCACAAGATTATAATTATGGTGGTGTTTTGTTTTTTTTTTTAATTTAAATTTTATTTATTTATTTATTTTCCAGTAATTTAATTTCTTTCTGGTCAAAAAGTATAATTGCAGTATAACTGTTCCGAAATTTCTGCTTGCACATTACAGAGCTGAATTGAATGTTTTGATCGCTTACAAAATTATTTATGGTAATGATAAGAAGCAAAAAATGAAAGAAAATCTAAAACTTTTTAAATATAAGAAATTATATTCATACATCTATTCTCAAATAATAGAGGAGTAAGAACAACTACACTAAACAGCAGTGATTATCTTCGAACTGAGTTGAAAAATATTTAACAGAACAATTAGATTGCTGTTCATCCATTGCTTCTGTTTTTAGATTGACAGAAAAGTTATACTGAATTAAGAAACTATCAACAAATGGAGGCTTCCTTTGATATTTAAAAGATCATCTTATCTAGACAGTCCATTGGCTAAAAAGTTTTATCAGAAGTGGCTCATCGTAGAATTATGATGCCAAAATCAGAGCCGCTTTATTTGTGTGGAAGACCAAATTGAGCTGAAGTTACCATTTATAACAGGGTCAAACAAAAGAAGTTGTAGTAGAAATCCAAAGCCAACTATAATATCCTTTGTCTGGAAAATTTATCAAGATGTTCCTGGAACTGCAGAGTGTTATATTATAGAAAAATAAATGTATCCTGCATCTTATCCAAAAGGCATCAAGATTTGATGCACTTTTATGTTGCACTTTTTAATGAGCAGAGAAAAGAGAGCATTTCATTTTACTCAAAACAAAACAAAATAAAACATTGTATTTGTTGGATTTTATTTTTATTTTTCTGCTGTACAAATCCCTTCTGACAGAATGAAAGCTAACACTGGAATCTACATCCCTCTTTGCATTGTATTGAGTGATACAATATTTATTGGGAATAAAAAAGTCTTCAAAAAGTGTCACATCTGTTCAGCTGTCTAACTAATCTTTCACTGGCAGGTTGACTATCATCTGCTCTTGTAAGTATCAGCTCATGAGCCAGAGGTTTCCACAGGATAAGTTTCAAAGTGAAATCATATTAATTATTTTTCCTGCTTATATTCATTTAAATTGTGCATCAGGTCACCATAGGTTTTCCAAAATTCCATTGAAGCAAGACCAACTCAACATAGAAGTATAGAAACATATCACATACACAGAAACAACTGAAAAATGTGGAAATGGACCTAAGCTGACAGGTGAGAGTACGTGTTTTAGCATTTAGTGGGAGAAGAGAGGATGCAGAAGGAATAAGAAGGGAGAAACAAGCAGCATATTAAAGCAAACTTGAAGTGATTTTTACATTATTTCCTAGTAGGTTTTCTTAAAGAGAATGTAATATAAGAAGATATTTAAATAAAAGTTGTCTTTCTTGACGGTTTTTTAAATTTCAGTTATTCGTTACTACTACTATTTTTTCTTGACATACTATAAATCACTTTGTCTGTCCACTAATAGAACATACTATATAGACCTGTGTGAGAGCTAGTTTTAGCTAAATGGACACTGCTGCTGGAAACCTTTGCATTTGTGTTTAATGGCTTATCATTATTATTTTTTTTTTTTTTTTTTTTAAGATTTTACAAACACTCATTTCACCTGAAAACAGAAGCTTTTGAATCCTATAACATTTTTATACCGCATCATCTTTGATTTTTTTATTTTCATGGATACTTAACTCTTACTACAAACAAACAAACTACTGTCTTTTAGAATCTTAAAAGACACTAGTTGTATCTGTAGGTACCTAAATATCTTTGAAAAGCTTCTATCTAGAAAACTTAATTATAAGATTTCCCTTTAAATCTTGTACCTGCTTGAACAGACAGGAAAGATGACAAATAGGATTTTATTTTACTTGTCCAGGATATATTTCCATTTTGCTTATTTATTTCCAGTAGGAATTCAGAACAATACAGCAAATTGTCTGCATTTTTAAAAGTTCCTATAAAAACAAAACAGAAAAAAAAAAGCACAAAACATCACCACTGGCAGCAAAATAAAATAAAATAAAATCAGTATTGTTTGCTCATTTAACAACTAATTATAGCTATGATAAATGGCTGTTGAATAATGAAGTGTTAAATATATTCAGTGCACATAAAGAAGTGCTCCAGGGTGGGAAGGAACGTTATCAAAAATAATTACCTGCCAGTGGTGTCTCCTGGGAGCAAGTGAAATGACATCATGAATTTTAGATAATTTTTTTTTGCCTTTAAGATTGTTGTGAAAAATACAGAAGTCTTTACAGTAACAGGCATAATACATACCATATTTCTTGCATGTTTGTACATCAAGATTTTATTCGTTTTGGATTTCTCCCTGGTATTTATTAATAGTTGTTGTTGTAATCATTCTGATGATTTTATATTGATATATACTGTAGGTGTTTCTAGTTTGGGAAATGATTATTTGAATTTAAACTGATTAACACTTTAGGTATTTCTGTTGGTTCAATTTCTCTGATTGAGGCACGAGTTAGAAAAAAGTAAAAAATAAAAAGGGAATAAATGAGGTAGCAGAGATTTCTTTACTATTAAAATGTTGAATGAATCATCAAGACTCACAATTTGACTGGTGGAAACAGTACTGATGGTGGTGACTACTAATTATTAGGTGTTGATAGGTCAGGTAAAATGTTACTTTCAGCATTAGTTGTAATAAAACGAATCATATCTTGGACATTCTTCTCCCTCTTCATTCTGCAGCACCAAAGTCAATGATAAGCATTCATACAGCTGGCTGTTGGCTCAATATAATATCCATTGGGGGCACTCTGACTGACATTGTTTTATACATAGATATCCTCCAAATTCAACTTAACAAGAAAGATATCTCAGCATATTTGGTAGAACCACCTTTTCTACCTTCCTCAATCAATTTTTCTTATGAAAAAGAACACAACTTGCCTCACAGTTATGTGGAGAACTTTTTTTCTTTCTTCTGAGTATGGGAAAGCTTCTTTCTCTAAACCCTAATTAAATTCATGCAAAATACCAAGAGTCTTTGGCAAGGAAATTATGAGTCAGTATCTTTCGTAACTAATTTTTCGTAACTAATTTACCTTTAATATTCAGAAGAATTCATAGATTTCTCTTCTTGGCTTTTTTTTTTTCTTTTTTTTTTTTTCCTCTCTGTCAGCCCAGCTTCCTCTAAGGAGTTCCCTAAGGATGCTTCCTATGCAAAACAAGCAAAGAAACAAACAAACAAACAAAAATTATATTGCCTTATTTGGAACTTACTCATATTCTGAAGATGCAGCCTCCAATACCAGAATTCTGACCCATCTCATTGTATTTTCAGTGCTGTGTTTTATTCTGAATTTATGTTGCAGCTTTCAAAAGCAGAATTCAGCAAAATTCACAACTTTTTATTATAAATGCTGAAATCTTTCATTTTCACCTATATTGGTCTTACAAGTGTTGTTTTTCATTTCTTTTGCTCTTACATTCACTTGTGAGTCAAAACATTAATTGGCAACACTACTGTATTATTCAGCCACAGTGTTTCATATGCTAGTTTAAGGAAAGCTAACACAACTTTTCAAAAAGAATGAATCCTTGATAAAGATTTTACAACTAGACTTTTAAAGCCAGGTTTCCTACAGCTTTTTTTTTTTTTTCTTTTTTTTATGGTAGTAATCAGCCTCATAAGGAAGTCTATAAAACTTAGGCAACAAAATGAGAGCACAGATGAATCCAAACCATGATAAATCACCAGGGATCAAATTGCAATGCTTATTTTAGATGAACCAAACATGTCTGAGCTACTGAAAAATCAAATCAAGTGCTTGTGCATCTCAGGGGAAAAACTAACCACCAACCAACCAAACAAACAAACAAAAAAAAACAACAGCACATCAAATGAAGCCTATAAAAGGTAACTGGACAGAGCAGCATCATGTTCTTCTGTCAGAATACCTTTTTGGCTTCATCAAAGAACACGCATTTCTTTCTTTCACAGAAAAATATCATCTTAGAGGAGGATGATATGCTATATGAAGAAAAAATCAGTTAATAATAGGACTTCATGTTACACAAATTTGGCACAAGAAGTACACAAGAGTCTTCCTGACATGAGTTTGCCTCATAGGAAGAAATACACCAACAGACACTCTGTCTTCAGTTCCTAATTCTGGCATCCTGTTTCAGATATACTCCTGTTTCAGCTTAATCAATTTCCTAAAGTAAGGTGCAAGGACTTGAGATCTTGTTTTGCTCAGAATGAGAGCACTATGTGAAAATAAGACTAAAGTATAACCATAGAACCATAAAATGACTTGGGTTGCAGTGACCTTATAGATCATCTAGTTCCAATCCCCTTGCCACGGTCATGGATGCCAGCAACTAGTTCAGGGCATCCACAACTTCTCTGGGAAACCTGCTTCAGAGCCTCACCACCCTCTGACTAAAGAATTTCCTTCTGATATTGTGGTGTAATTGCCTGAAGTAACTAGGAAAATAAAACTAACATTCACATTTCTAAGGAAACGGCACAGCATTGAAGAGGCTTTCAGGGTAGGGCATAACTGCATTACCTGAGCATTCCCTAGGCTCCCAACCTTAGATGCTATCGCGCTGGGGAAACTTGGTGTGCTAGTCCTAGGGAACAGCACGGAGCGTAGAGTGGAGTGGAGACACCACGGCTAGGCTCTGTAATCAGGTGGGGCCTCGATTGTTCTTGTGCACAAAGCTGCACTTTTTGCCACCCTAAGCCAAAGACCTGTCATGTTTTGACAAATGCTGTACCCTAGTGTACTTTTTGCTCATTATAATATCATTATAATACCAAAACACACCTCCATCCCAAAAGCTACCCGCCTCCAAGGTGCGACCACCCCTCGCTGAGCATGCGCCCTGAATTTCTCAGAGCCTATTACTTTAAACGGAGACGGGAAAACTTTACACCAATCATAACTAAGATATGCTTGACTAGAGCCACTCAAGCTCCACCTAAAAGATAGAAAATAATATAAACTGGCCCGAGAGAGAGGGGATGTTAGGGAAGATACCACCGTCAGGGGAGATACCATCCCGAGGACATACAACATCCTTAGGACCTCCTGACTCCTAGGACCAGTCGACGGGCTGAGCCTCTCTTCCCCCCCATTGGGACGCCTTTGGGTGAGATCTGAATATTTGCTTATAAATCTCTATAGAGTCTTTGATCCTTTTGACGCGTTTATTTCTAGGCTGTGCACCTGTAACACCTGTAACACCTGTAACACCTGTAACACCTGTAACATCTATAACATCTGTAACATCTATAACACCTGTAACATCCGTAACACCTACAACACCTATAACACCGGTAACATCTGTAACACCTATAACACCTGTGTATTTCATGCATACTAGCTTGCTTTTGCAGATAGTCACTATCACCGGCAATCCAAAAGAACCTGATTATCTGTTGCTCTAATAAACCATACTTGATTGCATTGTGATAGCTCTCATTAAGTGCAACTAGGGTGAGGGTGGTTATCCGTGATAGTTCAGTGTTCTGAATCCAACCAGACCCCCAGACAGTTAATGCATTTTTGGTGAATGTCTGAACGGACCCCCAGACAGTTAATGTGTTTCTGGTTAATGTCTGACTGGACCCCCAGACGGTTAATGTGTTTTTGGTGAGTGTCTGACTGGTTCAGTACTCTGAATCTGACCGGGCCCGTAACGGTTAATCAGCTACACCCCTTTAACGCGACAGATATCTAATCTAAATCTCAATTTATATATATATATAACTATTTCCCTATGTACTATCACTATTTGAGTGTGTAAAAAGTCACTCTCCATCTTTCTTTATGTGGGCCTACTTCTCAAACTTACCCTGGTGCCTTTGAATGGCTATTTTCCTTCTGTTGTATCATCTGCACCACTCAGCTTGGTGCCATCTGAAAATGTGTTGAGGGTGCACTCCATCTCATTGTCTATGTCATTGATAAAGGTATTGAAAAGCACTGGTCCCAAGACAGACCCCTGAGGGACACTACTAGTCACCAGCCTCTACCTGGGCATTGAGCTTTTGACTGCAACACTCTGTGTGGCCATCCAGCCAATTCCGTATCCACCGAGTGGTCCACCCATCATATCCATATCTCTCCACTTTGGAGATAAGGATGTCATGTGGAACCATGTCAAAGGCCTAACAGAAGGCCAGGTAGATGACATTGGTTGGTCCTCTTTTGTCAACTGATGCCGTCACTCCATCACAGAAAACCAATAGAGAGTTTTGGCATGATTTGCCCTTGCTGTCTGTCTCAGATCACCTTCTTGGTTTGCCTGTGCCTTGATACTGTTTTCAAAAGGATCTGTTCCATGATCTTTTCAGGCATAGAGGTGAGGCTCACTGGTCATCCTTTCTACCTTTTTTAAAAATGGAAACGGACACCCCTTTTTCAAGTCACCATGGATGTCACCTGACTGCCATGACATTTCAAATATGATGGAAAGAAGATTTGCAACTCCACCACCCGGTTCCGTCAGGACACTGGATTGCATGGCATTGGACCTCCTGGAATTGTACCTCTTCTCCATGTCTGTTGTTACCAGTTATCATTTCTCATCCATCAAAGGGTACACTCTCCTTGGTCTTCCTTTTCTGACCAATGTACCTATACAATCCCCTTCATGTTAGTCTTTTCATCTCTTGCCAAGTTCAGTTTCAGTTTAATCAAATTATATTGTCTACATTTCTTTCTAATTCCTCTATATTTACAAGTACTAATCTCAGCAGTGCTGTGTTGATAATAACAGCCAAAGATTATCCATGTGGCATTTATACAAAATCAATATTTCAAAAAGCAATATTTGTGCCCCCAGCACAAGGAGGCTGTAGGACTGTTAGAGCCAGAGGGTCCAGAGGAGGGCCATGAAGATGATCAAGGGACTGGAGCACCTCTCCTATGAAGACAGGCTGAGGAAGTTAGGATTGTTCAGCCCGGAGAAAAGAAGGCTCTGGTGAGACCTTATTGTGGCTTCCAGTACCTAAAGGGACCTACAGAAAAGCTGAAGGACTCTTTTTCAGGGAGTGTAGTGATAGGACAAGGAGTAATGGCTTGTTCTACTCTAAGACAGGATAGATTTAGAATAGGTATTTGGAAGCAATTATTTACTCAGAGGGTGGTGAGGCAGTTGCACACCATAAACTGCAGGTTTCTGTGCTTTTCAATTCAATGTAGATGATCAAGCTGGGGATTGGTCTGCATGAAAATGATACTGAGTCTGTGGTGGGTATTTTAAAGAAAGAGTTAAAGAAGTCTGCGTTGTTGTGATATCATTGATGCTGTCTAAAGAAAGTTCTTGACCAGGAAATTTCCGAAGTTTTCCGCAGGTGTCTGAATTCAAGGATTGCATTGCTTTGCCAGAGAAATGAACTTTAGAAGAAAAGAAAATCCGAGGGAAGTTAGAGCAGAAAGGTTTATACCATGTCAAAAGACCTGAATATCCTGGGATAAAATCTTAGCTCGACAGACAAAATGAGGTTTCCATGCAGGGAAATTGTTTGCCTGAATTTTCTGGAAGAGTTTCCCAGTGACTAAGCAAATGAATGGGAAAGGACTCTCTTGAGAACGCCCTTTGTTCTTCCAGGTCCTATTTCAATCCATACTCTGATCCGTCCAGAGGGAAATCCGTTTCATCCTCATGTGGTTTACTTTGCTGTGAGTCTGATCAACGGAGACACAGGGCAGCCATGCACAGTAGTCCTCTCCGCTAAGAAAGCCTTCTCCTTCCAACAGGGATGTCAGGGTGAGCTCTGTAGTGAGACAGGGAACAAGATGAAGGCTGGTGATTCCTAGGTCTGAGCGAACACCATTGCAGGTTACCCACCCGAAGATAAGGGAGTACAAGACTCTGTGCAGAGATCACGGAAACAGCAAGAACTGGCTGACTGCGGAAGTCTGTCAAAGACAGGAAAGGCTGAGAGGTGGAGAAAGAAAGCTCTTATTCAAATCCAGTCTGTTCCTTGGTAAGTTATGAAGGAAATTAAAAATACATAATAAGTAGGTCAGAATCCTTTTTTATTTTATTTTATTTTATTTTATTTTATTTTATTTTATTTTATTTTATTTTATTTTATTTTATTTTATTTTATTTTATTTTATTTTATTTTATTTTATTTTATTTTAATTTCTATACACAGCTCTGTTTTTTATGTATTTTTACCCTAGAGTCAGCTTTCAATTTATCTTATTTTTGGACTGAAAATATGTAACTATCACAAATTATAAAAAAGAAGTTGAAAAGTAAACTGCAGTTCCTGGCACCAAGATGAGTTACAAGTGCTTAAAAATGTAGAGTAAGAGCTAACCCAACAGACTGGTTTTTGCTACAGCCTTTCTCTGATGAGCCCACCTCTCTGGTAATTTCTCACTCATCTTCAGCCGTGTCTTAACCTTACTTCTTCTGTCCATAAGCAAACCTGATTGTTGAAGAGAATCTTGTCTTTATGTCCTTGGTCTTGCTTTCAAGCCATAGCCACTGGAAAAGAGTGGAGTCTGGGAAGAAGACCCGAAGAGAAACTTTCATAGGAAGAAAATGAACTGGTTTTACTGTCCATCAGTGTCACCATTTTACTGTGCTGGAGAGAGTGAAGCAATGCAACAACAAATCTGTCAAAATATGATCTTGTCCTTGTTCTTGTCGAAGAATGCAGCCAAAGCTGGTTGCAATACCACCACCTCCAATCCCAGCAGTTTCTGTACTTCCTCGCAGGTGTTTGTCTTCCATGGGGGTGACAGCTGAATTGTGTGCAGAAGGATTGACTGAGGCTGGCACAGATCCAAAGGCAAGTCTCCTCTTGGCTTGCTGTCTTCCTCTGGCCAGATGTTGCCACTATGGAGCAGAGGCTGCTGGAAACCAATTCTTGTTCAAGCAGTCATTTGCTCAGTTCCGACAACAGGCTTCCAGCACTAAGTCTTGAGCAATCTTCACTGGGAAAGCTATGTGTTTCTGCAGCGAGGCTCTTTTTTCTTTCAGGGGCTTCTGCTCTGAGACAATTTGGAGTAGAGAGAAGCATTTTCTGAAAGACTCTTCTGGGCAGAGGATCTTCATTGTTAGTCTTGTAGTAGCACATGCTCTGAGATTTCCATCAAATTAGGTTTTGGACATAGATGTAGAGAAGATTGTCATTGGGTTTCTAGGCCTGTATTTCTTGATGTCCACTTGGTATGGAACAAATCAAAGAGGCATACTGTATTCTTGTGCCTCTTTCCTCCTAATGAATTAATCCTTCCCTTTTTCTACAAGAATGGGTGAAATAAATGTCATGCTCGTGTAAGGTGATCTACAGCTTATCTTCTGGCACAACCGCAATGTTGTCATCTGAAATCCAAGGTTACTCTGCACTGTAACCTAGTCATCAGCTGTCACCCAACTTGCGAGCATTTCTAACCAGTCCTACCTTACCAGTCAGGCGTTTTTGTTAAATGCTCCAGGGAATTCTATACATATTGTACAAGTGTGACTTTTGCTTCAATATGCACATTACAGACCCTTCACTTCAGAATGAGAACTACCAAGAATTCACGAGCTTCTTCCTCTAAGCCCAGAATGCACGGTGATGTGCTTGCGTTCTGCTCTGCAAAACGGCATGGCAACTTTACAACAGCTACAGACTTCTGCGTAGTAGCTTTTTACTTAGTGTCAATCCCAGCTAAGATGCTTGCTTTTCCCATGAGTCTTGTTTTCCCCATTCTTATTCCACTTCAAGAAAGACATTTGGTTATCTCTTTTCCTTTATCCGCACGGGACACTGCTACCTGTGTTTTTCTCACATCTATTTCATGGCTGATCTTTGTCTCCACTTCCTCTGTTATAAATCCCTACATCTGTTAGATTTGGACTCCTGTTTTCAAACACCTTGGTAACTTTTTGCTTTTTGAGATGCTTCTACTTTCTTGAAGAAGAAAGACCTGGATGGACAAGTCAAGTATCTCCAAAGAAAGGAAGCGTGCAGAATTCATGAGAAAAGCCACAAAGCAAATTGCCAGCTGATTCACAGCATACCTGATCGTTTTGTTTTCCAAGATATTAAAAACACCACTGCTGTGCTGGCCAAGAGGAAATGTGGCAATTCCCTTCGGGCTTGGAGTACTTACGACACTCAAGGTACTAATGCTTATCTGGTATCTTTTCAATATTGAGTACCTTGTGTTCTTTTGCCCAAGGTGAAGACAGGCAGTTTTGGAACCAACAGACTACACCTGGGTAGCCAGATAGCATACCATATAGGTATCCTTCTTCACTTCTATGAAATTCTGAAGTGGTTCACCTGGGAAATACAACAGCAGCATAGTTGTTAGACAGCCAGTCACGTGAAAGGCTTTGTTCAATTGACTGCTGCTTGTAAGCAATAATTACATCATAACAGAAAGTGACAGACTGACATCATTGTTTAGTGCATAACTCCGGTCTGTATGTGAATAGCTGGATTAGTAGGAATGGGAAAGAACCACATAAGTAAGTCTACACAGGAAATAAAGATAGATAGAATCATTTTTGTCTGTTCTTCTAAAAGCTGTCTATTAATTATGAAGCCACAGCATTGCTTCAAATGCTGGAATTGACACTGTTCCTGTAAATTGACACTGTTCCTTTCATTTCATTAGACCAACTACACAGAGTTGTATAGAGAAGACTATTCTTGTGAAGAAGAGTTGTATAGCATAGCCTAAGTACCCTCAATCGAAGCAGGTAAAATCATACCTAGTAAAGAACAAAAGAACATGTCTTTCTTTCATGAGCTAAGTGTAAGAGCATTCCCAAAATTCCGTCCTGACTTGGGGAACAACAAACCAAAACTGTGCAGAAGAAATCATGAGCCACTGGGATGAGTGCTCTGGCAAGCAGACCCAGACTCTTCAGATTCTTTGCAGCAAATCTACCCAGGCTATCATTTGCACTTCCTATCTACTTCAGTGCAACCAACTTTTGATTTATCCTCGGAGTATTTCTCAAGTTTTTCAGTCCTTCCCCAGACCTCTCGCCTTCACACGGGCCATGAAGCCCACCTTCAGCCAGAGAGGAGGCGTGGCCACCGTGAAGAAAGAAAATGAATGGGGACAGTCCCTGCCACCTCATCCTAGTACGACGTACTGGGACCAGGTTGCCATAGGCGTCTGTCCCTGGAGTGGAGCAGGGTGGAGCATTAATCAGAAAGGAATTTGTCTCCATTGCCGAGAGCAAGCCACATTCCTCATGGATATCACAAGTCTTCTTTTCATTCCCTGTGGAGCTCTTGAAGCCCTCTGCTCAGGGAACCTCACTGCTGGAGACCCCTGTATGTTCTACAGGGACTCCTGGTACCTCAAGTGACCTGAGGCGTGGATTTCACAGCTCATCTGGAAGCTTGAGCCATGCATAAGCCTTAGGTATTGCAACCTGTTCCTTCCTTAGATCTCTCCTTACCTACGTATGGACAAGATTGTCAGGTGTTGTTTTTGAACCTTCCAGTACCCACTAATCACTGAATTGAAAAAGCCAATCTGCAAGCATGGACTGGATTCCAACAAAAAACGGAGAGAAGCCCTGGCAAAGCTGTTGTGAACAATAGCCCCCTCTTGTGTGTTAAAGGAGCAGCAGGGCTGTGTCTGCATAGGCCTGAGCTTTGGAGCTTTATGCAAACTTGGTAAACTTGTGAGGAAAGCAACCAGTGCAAGTGGCTTCCCCAAGGGGTGACTGCACAGAAGCGAACGCCTGACAGTGGCTGCCCAAGCTGACGGCTTAGCTCTGGTCTGGATATATCATAAGCTTTGTTGTGCAGGGTAGAAGTGAATTTCCGTCATGAAAAACAGCCCAGTGCTGGATGATATCATGTTTATTTCATAAAGAAGCAAGGAGGGAGGAAAACATGACTGTTTTCTAAGACTCTTGCACATCCTCAGCACATTGACCACGTAGGTCCTAGCACTGCACTAGTAAGGGAAGACTTCAATCAGGAGCAGATTATTCTTGATTAATTTAAACTGGGGGAGCGGGAATCACACCAGACAAAGACGTCCTTTTCACCAACATAGTTTATTTTGCCTGTCATGGCTCTATACAAAGACAGTAAAAAGGCAACAAAGAAGTCAATATTCCCTCCTTCCCCTTCCCTCTCCTCCCCTCCACTTCCTTCCCTGGCTCTCTCCTCCCCTATACTCCCCTACACTCACCCCCCTAAGCTCCCCTACACTCTCCTCTCCTACACTCCCCTATACTCTCCTCCCCTACGCTCCCCTACACTCTCCTCACCTACAATCCCCTCCCCTACACTACCCTACACTACCACACACTACTCTACACTCCCCTACACTATGCTCCCCTACACTCCACTAGACACACCTCCCCTACCTTCCCCTTCACTCAGTTCCCCTACACTCTGCTCCCCTACCCTCCCCTTCACTCAGTTCCCCTACACTCCCATACACTACCCTACACTCCACTACACTCTGCTCCCGTGCCCTCCCCTGCCCTCCCCTGCCCTTCCCTCCCCTCCCCTTCTCGTTTTTACCCTTCCCTCCCCTCCCTCCCGTTCTCTTCGTTCCCTCCCCTTCCCTCCCGTCTTCTCCTTTCTTCTTCTCCTCTCTTCTCCTTTCTTTCACAAATTGCAATGGAGAACAGGGAGAAGCATCACTTCCAGTCACTTCCGTCGTTCTCGTAGCTTGTGTCACTGCCTGATTCGTGGCAATCCATCAGCAGGATCCAGAAGCGTTCCAGCTGCTGTGCTACTAGGTGAGCAGCCGTCTCCAAGTGGCAATCACGGATTTCTTGCTGTGGCTCGGACACGGCACTTTCAAGTCCACCCTGGCTTGGCCATGTCCTCTTGCTCTGTCCCCACCTACATTACAGTTCTGCTTAGAAGCCGAAGCACGCTGCTGAAGTACTTCCACTCCTTCCATTTGCAAGGATTGAGTTTGTCTAGCCAAGTGGTTTCTGTCCATAGAACACAAGAAAGAGGTTTTGGTTAGAAACAACTCAAGGAGGACTTCTTTTCCACATGGGCAAGGAATAGTCACGCTTTTCTAATGGAAACTCCAGTGGAAGAGAGAATGACAGATCATGCCGAGAGCTTTGAAATATCCCTTGGGGATGCCTAGTGCAGAGGACCAGAGGAAAGCTGTCCAAAGGACACCAGAGAATCACTCGGAATTACTTCCTCACAGACACATGTCCTTACTATGTCTGATATGGCTTCATGTCTGATATGGCTTCAGCTGGTTTCAGGGTTCTTGTTCACCTAAAACCTAAATTCGGAGTTGTAAATGAAGATGGAAAGATTGACAAATGTATAAATCACTGATGGGGAAAAAAAAAAAAAAGAAAAAAAAAAAAAGTGCTTGGAGAACTTTGGCCATTAGCCCTGGAAAGCATCAAAGTACTGTCCTCTGAAGCAAATGCCTTCTTCTCTTGATACCTAAGGAGGGAAATCAATCCAATGTTGTAACATTAGAAAAGCAAACACTAAACACAAGCAAAGAAGAAGAACAAGTAAGCAATTGCAATGCCTATGGGGCTATTGCAGGGTTAGGCAAAGAACTATTGTGCCATGAAATCTTGGCATAGAAGAAATATTATGTGCATTTTTTACTGTTTCATTTGTTGAGCTCTGTTTGGAAGGGAGTGAATCTATCAGGATTAGATATCTAATTTAGAAGTGGAATTAAAATTGTTTTCTTTTTTTTTTTTTCCTCTTGAGTTCACTCCTTCCTATAGGATTTCATAATAGAATAGGTATATATTAAAAAAAAAAAAAAGATTCCAAGCAGGTAATCATATTCACAATTATTTTTTCAATCCAGAAACAATAGCAAGGATGAGCTGAAAAGTATTTCTATGCCATTAGAGTGTCAAGGTGTGTCCCATACATTAGTAACAGTCAGAGGATTCATTTTGGAGAACAAAAGCTATCTTGAAAGAAGTAAAGACAGAAGTAAATATGTATGCATGTATATCTCCCTCTCTCTACAGAAACCTAAGAAACTCGTCTGCAGGTTAGCTTCTTGCTCTCTCTTCTCAAAGTTCTAGTGAATACAGCATCAGTGTGTGTTCCAAACATTACCCTCAGTCCAGCACGGATACACACGAGAGGTCAGTCTGCAGGTTGCGCAGGCCAAGAAACTGCTCTGGCTTGATGGGAAGAGCCAAGGCAGAAGTTGCTGTCAGAGAAAAGATGCTGTCAAAGCGTGTCACGTCCATGCTAGAGCACCATCTAGCATACCATCTCTCCCACCATCTAGCTCTACTGCATCTAGATGCAGCTATACTAGAGCGTCGCTACTTAGCCAGTCTGGGGGATCTTAGGAGCCTTCTGAAGACCCAGAGGAGGGGCTGTTGTCCTTTCTGTTTTAACAGCCAGGGAAAACTCTTACCGTTTGACACAGAGGGGCTGAAAAACACAAAGTGGACTTGCAATCTTCAGAGCTTCGAAGCAAGTGGAGATTGTGGAGGTTGTGGAGTAACCAAGGAAACTGTTGATCTAGAAGCAGCCTACAGATTGTGTTTAGCCAGGGCCTTGTATTGCCCTTCTGGCTGATCTGCCAGCAATTCAAGAAAGTCTCCCTGGCAAGCCAGCCCTGGAGTCACCCCAAACTTGGTGAAACCCATGCGATTGGAAAGGAGACAGTTGCACTCCATAAACTGCAGGTTTCTGTGCTTTTTGCTTGCTTGCTTGCTTGCTTGTTTTCCAGGCTGAATTGGATTAGCTGGACAAGTTGGCAGCTGCCTACAGACAAATACCTTATCAGGAGTCTAAACTACGGGATTGCTCTAACTGAGAACAAGGAATTGGACTTGACGTCCTGTGGGTAGTTAGGGTCTGGCGGCCGGAAGATGTGGCGCTGTATGGAAAGGTTGAGCCCCTCCCTTGATGGACAGTAGCGTGTGGCCTGTGCTGTAAGCAAGCGGAAGTGACGCTATGGGCCTCGGCTATATAACCCCATGGGACCCGACAATAAACGCCATTTGCCATCCACCACATTGGTGTCTGGGAGCCGATGGACCGAGCGGCCTGGGGTTGGCCGCCGTGCCGTTCCTGAACCAGGTCGCCACTGCCCCCTGAAGGCAACAAGTGGTGCCGAAACCCGGGAAAACTCCTGATTCGGGTGAACGGCGGCCGGAGCGGCGGGACCAGCCCGGCGGGGAGGAAGCTCCCGGACCAACAAGGAAGATGGAAACCCTTGTGAAGGTCGTATCCAAGTTGTGGAAGCTGTGGGGTGGCTCGGCTGAGGAAGCCAGGGTGCCGGTGGGGAACCAGAGCCTGAGGAAATCTGGGAGAGACCACGGCCATGTGCGCCCCAGTACGGTGCTGAACTAGAAAACGAAGAGTCGGGTGAAGAAGCCTCCGGCGGGAACGGGGATGAAGCGTTAGGTTTTACTAACACGTGGAAATGCGAAAAAGAGAACGGTTGCGGGGACGACCGGGGAGGAGGTAGAAGCGTGAGAGAGGGGCAGAGAGCCGATCGGAACGGCCATCCGAAAACACGCTCCTGTGGCGCAAACGCCTCGCTGAGCAGGCGGCGGGGCGAGCCACGAGGCAGGGAGCGGCCCCCCCGCAGGGGTGGGGGGCGGGGCCGGACCTCGATGGGAGGGGACCGGAACTCGGAGGTGAGCAGTCAGTCAAGCTCTGACTCCGGGTCAGATACCGATTCACATTCGGAGGAGGAAATGGGGACAGATAGCAAAAATATCCCCATCCGAAATAAAGCTGCACCGCGAGGCGGAGAAATTCCTCTCATGGATTGGAGGAAAATTAAGATTGCGTGCGCCATCTGGGTGCTATCGGCCGTGCTAGCGTTCCCGGTCTGGGTGACAGACGGGGGGCAGAGGGTTCACTCACCAACAAACCCTAAGGATGTACAAGCGATTGTTAAAGCCATTGTGCATAAAGGGCTTCATTCTGCAATGGTCTCCACCCTCAGAGATGGTGTTTTCAGGGGAGACGACATGCTCCCGTTTGATATCAAACAAACTTGTAGACTGATCTTTGACGGGGGTGGGATGATCATTTTTAAACGAGAATGGGGGGACAACTGTATGAGACAGCTGGCCCAAGTAACTGGGACGGATCACACACTGTATGGCTCTAGCCTGCAGCGGCGAATGGGTACGGACCCAACAGTGATCACCCCCCAGGCGCAAGTCCAGGGCCTGAGCGCCCACGAAGGTATGGCAACTCGTGCGGCCAGAGAAGCTCCAAACAGCCGACGCCCCAATTTCAGAACAAAACTAATGAAAACTGAGTTTCTGTTCACAGGAACGGATCATCGGGCACCCCCGTAATCTGTATACCCCGGCGACATGAGAAGACAATAAGTCAGCAAGCGTCCTGTCTAAGCCTGAGAGTTCCACACTGGCAGAATCCAGACACCAGCGAAGCGGCCTCCGTGGGTGGGGGGCTGCAATGCGTTTGTGTGATCTTATCTTTGGACCTTGTATACGAAATATGCTTGTGTTGTTTGTTAAAAGTTGGTTAGAGAAAGTTAACATTATGTTGGTAGAACACCAACAACTACTTTAAGAGTGTATTTACTCAGGGTTACCGGTTACCTCTTAGTTTTCTCCTGGTTATTGTGCCTTATGTTTTTTAGTTAAGTTATGATGTCTACGTCTTAAGATTGTTATATTTTAGCTAATTTGGTTGTGCATAGGGAGGGGGGGAAATGTGGGTAGTTAGGGTCTGGCGGCCGGAAGATGTCGCGATGTACGGAAAGGTGGAGCCCCTCCCTTGATGGACAGTAGCGTGTGGCCTGTGCTGTAAGCAAGCGGAAGTGACGCTATGGGCCTCGGCTATATAACCCCATGGGACTCGACAATAAACGCCATTTGCCATCCACCACATTGGTGTCTGTGAGCCGATGGACCGAGCGGCCTGGGGTTGGCCGCCGTGCCGTTCCTGAACCAGGTCGCCACTGCCCCCTGAAGGCAACAACGTCCTTAGGAAGTCTTTCCAGCTACGCTTTCTACCACTACAGAAATGCACCTGATTCTTTCACAAAGCTTACGGGTGCTGACTGCAAATAGTCCTCATCATTCTCCATTGCCTTCCTCATCTCCATTCTCTTTTGGCCCGTGAAGCTTTTCCGAGCAGAGATGAAGATCAGCTCTAATACGCAGTCTGGCATTCTGCAAAGGAAAAGAGGAATCCTCCTGAAAACTCTTTGCAACCTCACCCGCCATCCCCAAAGCAAAGAAGAGCAAAAGAACAGCGCTTGATCACAGCAAGCATCAACTCGAGCATAGGTCTCCTGCAAGTGTAGCGGGGTTCAACAGCTGCCAAACAAGCTTAAGGAGCACACCCAGAATCAAGTCCATCCAACAAGTGCTTGAAAGAGTTAGGTTTTCTTAGGCGTGAGGAATGAAAAAGAAAGCAAGAACTGACCAGTTACCAGCACACAGTTTCCCTCGAGCTTGCTTGGCTTCATTCCGCACCTGAGGCTGGGCTCCCAAGCAGGATTGAGCAGCATTGTGCAGAAATGCCAAAGCCTCCTCCCCAGCCGTGCTGGATCTTCAGCCCCAAGGGCTTTGGCTCTGTTGCCTCCTCAGCAACATGGGCAATTGCCCAGGCAAGCCGGTGTCCAGCAGCTCGACGCAGGAAGCGCAGCCCCCCCTTGCCACCGCTTGCCGCTCACACCAGGAGCCCCCGCAGCGGTGGCAGCTGTTGCGCGGCGCTTGGTGCGGTGCGGTGCGGGCAGAGGGCTGCGGGCTCCTTCTCCTCGGGGGCGGCTCCGCCATGGGGCGTCCGCCGCGGGGCTGCTGAGGCAGCGGGGGGCTCCATGGGGGAGCGGAGGGCGACGTGCGCTGGGGCTGGGACGGGCCTGGGGCTGGGGCACCGCGCCGCCGCTGCCATGCCAAGCAGCACTCCTGGCATCTGTGCTGCAGAGCCAGCCAGTGTGACGCCTTGGCGTTTGTGACTTCACAGAATCACAGAATGTCTACGTTGGAAGAGACCTCAAGACCATCGAGTGACAAACAAAGGCAACTCTGCATTTCCTTCTTCAACACCCGCTTTCTTCACAAAAACAAAACAAAACAAAAAACACAGAACTTCATCCCTCACACGGGACTCCCGAACTGAGCCTGCAGGGGCTGCCAAAGGCAGCAGCTCCTCAAGCACTGCTCGCACACGGCTCCCTACCACGGGCTCCATCCATCCCCCAGGAGCAAACTTGGTCAAACTAAGCCCCTTTGGAGATATTGGATGGCAGGCCTTACCAAATGCCGGACAAAGGAAAAGATCTAACACAAGAAGGGCTGCCCCGTGCCAGGCACAGTGTAGTTCCAGGCACTTCCAACAGCCCCAGTGCAGGCAAGAGTGAGCCTGTGCGGGATGATGACAGCGCCTCTGGAGAAATGTCCGGCAGAGGGCTGCCACGATGACAGAGCGGGCCTGGACTAGAGCAGCCCAGAGGTGTCTCCTGACCCCCACCTTGCTGTGAGCTGGTGTCTTGACGGGAGGCTGCCGGGAACAAGGAGGCTCCACAGCAAGCACTCAGGCTTTGTGACGTGGGGCGGCGTCAGGCCACAAGACCATTGTGACACGGCAAGCGTCCCCATGGTGACGGTGTGACTTATATGGCCCGAGCCCCCGTGGTGCTCACTCCCAGGAGTGCAGCGCCGTCAGGAGGCAGCAGCTGCCCTGGGTGCCTGTTTCTTTGTCTCTGTGAGAGGACAAAGGGATGCCGAAGGAGCAAGAGGCGAAGGCCTGCTCCCAGCCCAACAAAGGGCTGCCGAGCATGAAGAAGCACCACCAGGTGCGGGACAGGGAGGGAGGGAGAGGGCAGACACAGGAGAGAGAGTGCCAGGTGGCGGAGCATGGTACCGGGGCGCGAGGCCTGGCCCTGAGTGTCTGCGGTCCAGGCCCAGGTTCTCGTGCCCCAGGGGTTTCTCTGGGGCAGAGCTGAGGCCTGGGATGGCTGTGACTCGCGTGGGTCGGGCAGCACTCTGTCCGAAGGATGTGGCACTGAGGTGGGGCTGGGTGTCCAGGCACCACAAGGGATGCTGGTGGCAGCGCAGCCACCACCATCCCACACCTCCTTCTCCCCACAGGTGCAACCCAAACCGCCACAGGCAGGACCGCTGTGCAGCCAGACTCCATCCTTGTCCATCCACGGGGTGAGGCTGCCACAGCTCCACTGCCCACAGAAGTCACAGGCCTCTAGGAAGAAGAGCACACAGGTAGGGAGCCCAAGTGAGATGGGGCCAGATGCCTTCCCAAGCCCTGGGAGCTGCTGACAAGGAGGCGGCACGTGCTGGAGGGGGCAGGTGGGCAGGTGCTGGAGGTGGGCAGGTGGGAAAGGACTACGGTAACATCACCTTTCTCCTTGGCTTCCCTTGCAGACAGACAGCCTGAAGCTGAGGCAGGCACTGCCCGGCAGCAGTGCCACCGGTGAATGGAGAGATCCTCTACCAGCCTTGCCGCCTCTGCCAAGGCAGGCAGCGACACTGAGAACTACACATCGGCATTCAGTGGAAGCTTCAACTATCCCCCGGCTGCCCAGTCTGTCAGTAGCAGGCTCCACCTCTTCTGTGCCATGCAGAGACTGCATCACGAGCACCAAGGCTGTCAGACTCCCCGAGGTCCTCAAGGACACGTGAGAAAAGAGCAAATGGCAGCAACTGCCGAGAGCCGGGGGACAGCCCTGCAAGCCCCCGCATCCATTCTGGCGCCTCTGCAGGCCAGACCCCAGCAAGACAACAGGCCAACCCCAAGCCATGCTGCAGCCAGGAGCCAAAGACCCAGGGTGCAGCTGAGGGTACAAAGGCACTACGCCCCTCCCAGCAGTGTGGCAACACCTGCAAGGACAGCCCAGGTGCCGGCCACCAAGACTGAAAAGATGCCAGCAACACGGAGACGAAAAGATGGCCATGCTCGAGAGGACACAAGAGCTGCTGCTGGGATCTCCAAGCCAGGAGGGAGGCAGCAGAAGGAAGCCACCTGGAACCTTCACTGGGACCCAGACGCAGCCCACCAGCAGGGGCCTGGCTCACCCCACAGCACTGGCAGAGATTCTGCCAGAGAGGCAGTCAGCCCCGCACAGAGCGCATCTCTTGCCATGTCAGGGCCAACCAATGCTGAGCCAGCAGATTCTGCGCAGGTTGCAGGTCCTGCCAGTGAGGGGGACAAGAATCCTATGGGTGCATCAGCACCCAGAGATGCTAAATCGCCTTCTCCCCTGGCTGCTGCTATGCCCGGCCCTTCCACAAGCAGCCAGAAAAGACCGCCGACATTGAAAGACCGGGTCAAGATCAACTGGGATATCTATGGGTGCTCCTCCTTTCGGCCAGCAATGCAGATCATTCCGAGCGGGGAGAGGGAAGGCTGCCAGTTGTCCCGGTGGAACGAGTCCTGGCCGAGCAGCGTGAAGGTTCCGAGGTTGCGAAGGATCTGGGCAGCAGACGACGGTGACACAGCTGACAGCACTGCAGCCAGTGCATCGGGCAGGCAGGAGGTGGCAGTGAGGACTGCGGGCCAGCGCCTTCCCTACTTTTGCTCCACAACGAGTAAGACCATTCTGCAGGACATTCAGGAAGAGTGGGAAGAGAGCCCCAGGATAGAAGCTGTGGCAGAAGCAGACGACGTCCTGCCCGGCACGTCTCCTGCCCCATCTGGTGAGGCAGATGCCAGGCCTTCAGCTGCTCCTATGGCCGCAGTTCCTGGGCCCGAGGAGCTCCCCCCGGCCTGCATGCCCAAAGAGGGAAAAGCTTCAGCCTCTCCCCTGGCTGCTGCTATGCCCGGCCCTTCCACAAGCAGCCAGAAAAGACCGCCGACATTGAAAGACCGGGTCAAGATCAACTGGGATATCTATGGGTGCTCCTCCTTTCGGCCAGCAATGCAGATCATTCCGAGCGGGGAGAGGGAAGGCTGCCAGTTGTCCCGGTGGAACGAGTCCTGGCCGAGCAGCGTGAAGGTTCCGAGGTTGCGAAGGATCTGGGCAGCAGACGACGGTGACACAGCTGACAGCACTGCAGCCAGTGCATCGGGCAGGCAGGAGGTGGCAGTGAGGACTGCGGGCCAGCGCCTTCCCTACTTTTGCTCCACAACGAGTAAGACCATTCTGCAGGACATTCAGGAAGAGTGGGAAGAGAGCCCCAGGATAGAAGCTGTGGCAGAAGCAGACGACGTCCTGCCCAGCACGTCTCCTGCCCCATCTGGTGAGGCAGATGCCAGGCCTTCAGCTGCTCCTATGGCCGCAGTTCCTGGGCCCGAGGAGCTCCCCCCTGCCTGCATGCCCAAAGAGGGAAAAGCTTCAGCCTCTCCCCTGGCTGCGCACCCTGTGTTGGAGGCCAGGACAGCACCTCTCACCCCATCAGCATGTGAGGAAGAAGAAGCAGCACCTTCTCCCCTGGCTGGGGGCCTTCTGCAAGAGGTAAGCAAGGTATACCTTCCTCGTCCCACAGTCATGGAAGCCACAGACCCCTGTCGGTGGGCCTCGAGGCCCCTCATCCCTTATCCATCTGGCATCGGGGGCATCGGGGCCCGGAGCATGGCCAAACAGTGGCCCACAGGGCTGTGGTTTTCTCTCCCCATGCAGGTTTCCTCCGAGCATAGAAGCAGTGCACAGTGTTCCTCACACTTCCAATCGGTGCCAGAGGAAGGGCCAGGTATGTCCTAAAGTATGGAGCCATCCCAGCCCACGGCACGGAGGCTGGCAGCACTCCACGCACAGGGTCCCTCCATGTCCAACTGTCCCCTCCCCAAGGGAAAGCCTTGGTGGCGGGGGCAGGCAGGACCATGCCCAGTTCCATCCCAGCCCCTCACGTACAGCTCTCTGACCCCCACAGGCACCGCTGCCCTCCCGCACACTGTGGCTCGCTCGCAATTGCCCCCCCTCTTCAGGAGAGCACTTCGGGCTCTCCGCAGGAGTTACTGCTTCAGCTGCATCACAGAAGACCTAGAGCAACGTGAGGCTGACAGTACCAGGGAGCTCCCCACAGATGGCAGCTTCAGTCCCGAGGACGGGGCTTCTGAATAAAATTGTTCAGGACTATTTCATAGATGAGGGCTGTCTCTTCTGTTCTGTTCTGCGTGCATGGGTGTCTGTGGGCTGCGTGTGCAGCTGCTGCGGTCAGACCCTGGGGCAGGGTGTCCCCATCTCCATGCTGCTAGTGCCTAGAGGGTGCACAGGTTTGTGCAGCAGTACTACCATGCAGTACTCTTGCGTGGGCTCCTCTCTATGGGCTGCAGCTTCAGCCCAGGGCCTGCTCCTGTGGGGGCTCTCCATGGGCCGCAGCTTCCTCCAGGCCACATCCACATGTTTTATAATGATGATGATGTTTTTGTTATTATTATTATTATTATTATTATTATTATTATTATTATTATTATTATTATTATTATTATTATTATTATTATTATTAATATTTATTAATTAATAATATAATTAATAAGTAATCATCATTTAATAATTATTTAATAATTACAATATTAATAACAATAATAATGGATTCCAGGGCAGCGATTCCAAAACTTTTGTCATGAAGACTGGTTTCCCATGTACATGAGAGACGCATAAAGAAATCGCAACTTCTTTTCACCAAAGTCTGAGTTGTTGTGATATCATTGTGGTGAAAACACGCGCTTTTCACCAAAGTAACATAATTTAGGTAAACTTGGTCAAACTAAGCCCCTTTGGAGATATTGGATGGCAGGCCTTACCAAATGCCGGACAAAGGAGAAGAGCTAACACATTTAGGAAACCAGTATTTGCAACATCTTACAGTTTGGTGCAAGCAACTAGAACAAATCAAGAAGAATGTTTTAGGCACTAGACCTTTTATTTGCCTCCTACAAGGGGAAGGATGCACTTGAATCAATCTTGGTTGCTCTATGTGTGTAAATGAGGCAGGAGGAATTGAGACTGAGCACGAAAACATTTGGGGAAAGACTAAGGTAATAAGGTGATTAGTCTAAGGTGATTACGTAAGGTAATTCAAGATGACACCTCCTGGCGTTTTCGAGAATTATGCAACAAAATAACCTTTTTGGGACAGACCCTTGAGGATGTCTGGGTCAACCACTGTGCTGTAAATTGTAGACCTCATCTTAGTATTCTTTTTAAAAGCAGTTAATAAGCAATGACTTTGATTAGAACACTAAAGAACGTCTCTTCATCAAAGGCTGCATCTACTCAGATGTGGGGATGGAGCAATAATCTATTTTTGCAACAAATGAGTATTTGTTGTAACAAATGAGGATTTGTTCTTGGTGCTCTGTGCGTGAGTGAATGAATGAAGCGGCCCTGTGGCTGCTGCACCTTCTGTGATGATGGTAGCAAGGAATGCCTATGTTTCTGCCGGAGCTCTTTCTAGATTGTGAATTTATCCAAACCGTGTTCTGTTCCCTTGGAGGTACAGTAACGAGCAAGACAGTCCAATTGGAGAAGATCAGTAGACCAAAGCAGCTAAGGCTAAAGGCCTTACGTATTCGTCATGTGGTTCCAGCGTATATGAGCATTGGACTAGATTCATTTGGCACCATTGGAAGAAAATGCCTGCAAAATTGCATTCAGATCTCTTTGTAGAACAGGTGATTAGTTTGGCTTTTGATCTCCCGTTTCGGGCTTGCAATACATTGATTTTGCACCTGAAACAGATCTCTCACAGAAACAGATCTGTTTCTTTAGAGAGAGCATTCATTCAAGTACCACTAATCCTCTCTGAAACTCCAGCTGCATGGAGTAAATGTGATGACTGGAGATTTATTGCAAAACTACATTCTTGCTCCATCCCAGCATCTACTAGAGATGCAGCCTTTGAGGAATAGATTTTCCTTAGTGTTCTAAGAAGAGCTGCAGCCAAATAAACTGCCTTCTCCTAGGACCACTACAAAAAGATTTCTGCTCTCCATAGCTTGTCTAGCACAGGGAGTCTTGGTCAGAGCACAGTCGCTTCTGACACTTGGTGCATGACGCTTAACAGAGACTCACAGTTTACACTGAGGTCAAGCTGAAAAGGAGAATCGTGTTGGAGCTGAGAAGGTGACAGAGACATACTTAGGGTAAATGAGTCATTTCTGTGCCCATTTCTTCCATGCCAAATAGGAACGGAGGGAATTCATTTAACACTTGTCAGTAACTTAGATCACAATAGATTTGATTTCCTAATTGTTCTGATAGTACATTTTCCTGTCCACTGTGGGTCTGTTCCACTTCCTAGAGCAGTCCAGATGGATTCTGCCATTTGTCAGCAGAATTTTACAGAAACTTCTACTGAGCACAGTCTACATGGATAGAATAGAAAACATGTTTAACTTCCTCCATCCCACCAAATGAATAAGTATTTTTTTAAAGGACTAAGCATCTTTACTTTTCTTTTTTTTTCTTTTTTTTTTTTTTTTCCTTTTCTTTGGGGGGGTGGGGGTCTGTTTTCTAGACTTCACAAAATAGATCATGGCAAAATTCTATTGAAAAATATTCAAACAGTTATCTTAAGCAACAAAAATGAATATGAAATGAATGAATGAATGAACTGAGTGAAGGGGAGGGTAGGGGAACTGAGTGAAGGGGAGGGTAGAGGAGCAGAGCGTAGGGGAGTGTAGGGGAGCAGAGTGTAGGGGAGGTGTGTGTAGGGGAGTGTAGGAGAGGAGAGTGTAGGGGAGCATAGGGGGGTGAGTGTAGGGGAGTATAGGGGAGGAGAGAGCCAGGGAAGGAAGTGGAGGGGAGGAGAGGGAAGGGGAAGGAGGGAATATTGACTTCTTTGTTACCTTTTTACTGTCTTCGTGTAGAGCCTTGACAGCAAAATAAACTATGTTGGTGAAAAGGACGTCTTTGTCTGATGTGATTCCCGCTCCCCCAGTTTAAATTAATCAAGAATAATCTGCTCCTGGTTGAGGTCTTCCCTTACTAGTGCAGTGCTAGGACGTACATGCTCAATGTGCTGAGGATGTGCAAGAGTCTTAGAAAACAGTCATGTTTTCCTCCCTCCTTGCTTCTTTATGAAATAAACATGATATCATCCAGCACTGGGCTGTTTTTCATGACGGAAATTCACTTCTACCCTGCACAACAAAGCTTATGATATATCCAGACCAGAGCTAAGCCGTCAGCTTGGGCAGCCACTGTCAGGCGTTCGCTTCTGTGCAGTCACCCCTTGGGGAAGCCACTTGCACTGGTTGCTTTCCTCACAAGTTTACCAAGTTTGCGTAAAGCTCCAAAGCTCAGGCCTATGCAGACACAGCCCTGCTGCCCCTTTAACACACAAGAGGGGGCTATTGTTCACAACAGCTTTGCCAGGGCTTCTCTCCGTTTTTTGTTGGAAATCCAGTCCTTGCTTGCAGATTGGCTTTTTCAATTCGGTGATTAGTGGGTACTGGAAGGTTCAAAAACAACACCTGACAATCTTGTCCATACGTAGGTAAGGAGAGATCTAAGGAAGGAACAGGTTGCAATACCTAAGGCTTATGCATGGCTCAAGCTTCCAGTTGAGCTGTGAAATCCACGCCTCAGGTCACTTGAGGTACCAGGAGTCCCTGTAGAACATACAGGGGTCTCCAGCAGTGAGGTTCCCTGAGCAGAGGGCTTCAAGAGCTCCACAGGGAATGAAAAGAAGACTTGTGATATCCATGAGGAATGTGGCTTGCTCTCGGCAATGGAGACAAATTCCTTTCTGATTAATGCTCCACCCTGCTCCACTCCAGGGACAGACGCCTATGGCAACCTGGTCCCAGTACGTCGTACTAGGATGAGGTGGCAGGGACTGTCCCCATTCATTTTCTTTCTCAGGGTGGCCACGCCTCCTCTCTGGCTGAAGGTGGGCTTCATGGCCCGTGTGAAGGGGAGAGGTCTGGGGAAGGACTGAAAAACTTGAGAAATACTCCGAGGATAAATCAAAAGTTGGTTGCACTGAAGTAGATAGGAAGTGCAAATGATAGCCTGGGTAGATTTGCTGCAAAGAATCTGAAGAGTCTGGGTCTGCTTGCCAGAGCACTCATCCCAGTGGCTCATGATTTCTTCTGCACAGTTTTGGTTTGTTGTTCCCCAAGTCAGGACGGAATTTTGGGAATGCTCTTACACTTAGCTCATGAAAGAAAGACATGTTCTTTTGTTCTTTACTAGGTATGATTTTACCTGCTTCGATTGAGGGTACTTAGGCTATGCTATACAACTCTTCTTCACAAGAATAGTCTTCTCTATACAACTCTGTGTAGTTGGTCTAATGAAATGAAAGGAACAGTGTCAATTTACAGGAACAGTGTCAATTCCAGTCAAGTTTGGTTCACGGTACTAGATTTAAAGGATGCCTTTTTGTGCCTGCCTGTGTCACCTGAATGCCAGAAACTCTTTGCCTTTGGATGAGAAATTTCTCACAGAGCATGAAAAACGCAGCTCATCTGTCTTTTTTTAGTCACACACTCTTATTCATAAAGAGATTAATTTCTTCATGAATTCTATGTTCTTGAAATGCTTGAAATATGGAATTTCTGTCCAGTGAGACGTTTCAATTTTGCAGAAAATGTATCCCAGATAACAAGGAGAAAAGGAATACTGTGTAGTTTACTGTCTGTGTTGTTATTGTTATTATCATTATCGTTATTATTTTAACAGGCTTAACTGATTTTGTTCACTAAAATCAACCTTGAACTTATGCTTTTCAGGTATTGCCAGTCTCTCTCTTGTTTCAGAAATGTTAACTTGTCCTTCAGAGTTACAAGAGCTTTTGGCAAGTTAGAGTCTAATATTTCAGAGTCAGGGAACACTCCAGCTACAGGAAATCCACACTTCAAATACAGACACCTTGGAAGGAGTGTTCAAATGATGATGTACCAGCTTTGAAGTCTACAAGGCTATTCTACCAAACTTGTTAAGAATCAATTCCATGCTAGGCCACCTGTCATGAAATTTGTCTATGATTTCTACAAAGCTGTCTCCCTCTGGAAACTTGAGACAGTTCCGTGTTGGGTAGTCATCTATCTTCAAACACTGAGAACCACTTCATAGAAAAGAACGCGTGTCTGACAATCATACAACCATGGATGGGAGGCTCTTTTATCTGGGTCTGCGGATTTTGCATCGCTATGCTGTTGAGGAGATTGTCAGAATTCTGATTCCAGAATAAAGAACCTACAGAAAGTGCAGAATGCAAATGCTGGAGAGCATGGCTCAAAGTTTTACGCTTCCTGGGACTGCCTAGTGTATTAACAGGTCTAGGGAAAAAAAAAAAATAATAAATAAAAATATGACTATGTTTCCAAATTAATAGCACATTGACAAGTGTGCTAATTTCAACCTCTCCCCATCTAAATCAGTCAGCCCTACGGAAATCTTCAAATCCGTAAGAGGTAAGCCATAGCCAATGGCGTCCAAAAGTGCTGTGAGATTTGAGAAATGAATCTGCATTTCTCTCAGGTAAGAGTTTTGTCCTTGTGTGAGAAGCAAGGGAAGGACTTTGCTACCCTTGTGTCTGTTCTTTAACCTCCATTAGGTGGTTACTACAGCACATGGAGTCAAACGCTACTGTCTTCACTAAATGTGATGTCTTTGAGAAACAAATGAGATGGCAAAGAATCTGTTAAGAGCTGACGGCCTTCTTCCCCCCCAGACGCTTGACATGCATCTCTTTTGCCCTCTCTCAAGCATTTGCTGCTTTGCACTTCCTTTGCTTTCATTGCCCAGTCAGATCAATCAGCTGCTTTGCACTAGGAGATGTTCTTAGAAAGCCAGAGGAACTCTCTTCAAACACTGGACTAACTAGAAAGCATTGCTTCCTCTAACTGGTGCTTATGCTCGAGCTGGATCTTCTAAATCCCATTGTACTGCTTCTGCTTCCTGAGGAGGTGACAGAACCTTCAGAAGCGGAGAGCAGAGAAGAAGGACTTGGAGTTCATTATCAAGAAAATATTGGCAAGTTTGGAAGATGTTTCCCCTGCTCATCTGCCACCCAGATGTTAATCAATGGCGTGGTTCCGCTCGAGTGGGCAGCCGAGCTCCACCACAGCCGCTCTCTCACTCCCCCTCCTCCAAGAGGAATGGGGAGAAAATATGTGAAAAGGGCTCAAGGGTTGAGATAAGGACGAGAAAATCATGCAAGAATTATTGGAACGGGCAAAACAGACTCAGCAGAAGAAGAGGGTAAGATTTCTTGCTCATTCCTAACAAGCTAGAGAAGCGAGAAACAAAGGAAAGAAACCAAAAGCACCTTCCCCCCCCATCCACCCTCTTCCACCTCCTCCCCCCGAGCGGCGCAGGGGAACGGGGGAATGGGGGTTATGGTCAGTCTACAGCACTTCTTCTCTGCCGCTCCTTCTCAATTACTCTTGTCCCCTGTGCTGTGGGGTCCCACCCACGGGATGCAGTCCTTGATGAACTGATCCGGCGTGGGCTTCCCACAGGCAGCAGCTCTTCCAGAGCTGCTCCAGATATGGGTCCGTACCACGGGCTCCATCCCTCAGGAGCAAACTGCTCCAACCTGGCTCCCCCACGGGCAGCAGCTCCTGCCAGGTCACCTGCTCCTGCGTGGGCTCCTCTCCACGGGCTACAGGTCCGGCCCGCAATCTGCTCCGGCAGGGGTCTTCCACAGGCGGCAGCCTCCGTCGCTGCAGGGCCACCTGCTCCACCGTGGTCTCCTCCACGGGCTGCAGCGTGGAGCCCTGCTCCACCGTGGTACTCCATGGGCTGCAGGGGGACATCCTGCTTCACCATGGTCCTCACCACAGGCCGCAGGGGACTTCTGCTCCGGCGCCTGGAGCACCTCTCCCCCTCCTTCTGCACTGACCTTGGTGCCGTTCCTCACTCCCTTCACTCTCCCAGCTGCTGTGTGGCGCAGCGTTTTTCTCCCTGTCTTAAATATGCTCTCACAGAGGCACAAGACAACAGCGCTTATTGGCTCAGCTCTGGAAAACAATGGGGCCCTTCCCAAACATGGGGCAGCTTCTAGATCTTTCTCACAGAAACCACCCCTATGGCCCCCTGCTACCAAAACTTTGCCATGGAAACCCACTACAGATGGTCTTGGTAAGTAGCAGCCATGGATGAACCACTTAATGCCCTTTAGTTCTTCTGGTCATGATCAAATCATGAGGTGCTTGTGATGTTCACACAGTTTGAGTGAATCTGAGATGGATTGTAATTAATTCAGTATCTATGGACATATCATTCAAAGACCTTTTAACATTGAAGAAGTAATTTATATTGTTTACTTGTTTTTATTTCACTAACTTAAAATATTTTTCAAAAATTGCACTGTGAAGTGCACTGTACCTGTGTAATTTAGGTTTTCTGAAAGAACATTCTGCTTCATTTCATTGGGTCAGAAACAATAACAAACTACATAATTTATTTCACTCTCTAGCTAGAAAATACAGTTTCCGGAATCTTACCTGGTATTGATAATGACTGACCTCTGACTTCTTTTTTCTAAATACTTCATACATTTTATACGAGCCGTGCTTGAGATTAAAATAGCCTAAAGATCAATTTGTTATTGAAAAGGAACATGAACGTACTTTAAAAAATATCACATCTAAAATTACTTTGTGTCCTATTGCATGACCGAGAAGTTTTTTGTTTCTCCACAAAAAATAAAAAAAAAATAAAAAAATTGTTATGGTCTGGTTGTGAAATGAAGGGAACTGCTTATTTCACTTGAAGGTTTTGTTTGTTGGGGCTTTGAAAAAATTGCACTTTGGGAATATCAAAGCGTGTTGTTTGTTTCTGTACCATTACTGTAGAAAACAAACAAACAAGCAAAACAAGCAAAACAGAGGATCAAATTCAGCATTTTCTAGGTAAGCTAGATGGGCAAATACAGTATTTTCTTTGTCCTAATTACTCATGTCTTTTTTTAGAAGACAGATAATTCTTTTGAATTCCCAGTCTGCAAGGGCTACATGTATCCTTTGATTGACTTCTGTTGGTAATCAGTTCAGGATGAAAAGCAAACCTTTTTGTAAGAGTACAGTACTCACTGAAAAGCATACACTTAATAGCTGCACAACCTTGAATGCAGAGAGCAGAATGTCCGCACTTAAATGAGTCTAACTTTTATCCATAACTCTCTCCAACATATAAAAAAAGGCACTTTGGAAAGTCAGGTTAGTTTTATGTTAGCAGTGGACTACAAGTGGGCATATTTGAAAGTGTTGTTGTGGATTATTAGATGTACTTAGCAAAGGGATTTCTACTCTGCTGTCATCTGGGCAAGTAGTGTATAACGTGTGGCTGTAGATATGAAAGGACTGCATTTTTCCTTGCTGCAAGCACAGAATAAATTTGTCCACATCATGAGGCGCCTGTTACAACATGATAAATGGGCCTATTGTCTTGTGGCACATTTACAATTTTTCTGAGTAGATTGCAAAATACTATATTCTAAACGGTTAGGTAAACCATACTTCATTATTCGATGTTGTTCATCTCAATTGTGAGATGAGAATCGTCATCTTTTTGTTGGATTATTTCTACTTTTGTGGAAGTAACAAGTCTTGCTAATGTTAAGTTTAATATTAGAGTCCCTACTATTCACTCCATGTTTGTTGTCAAAGAGCAATAAACAAACAAGGAAATACAGTTTAAAATGTGCACTTATTTACTATTCTTTATGAGGTGAAAGAATTGCTGAAGGAATTTCTTCTTCGGATGATACTGTGTATTATCAACTACCTGTCACTACTCTACAACTAAGGATGAATTCCTCTTGAGGTCTGCATGAATGGAAATTCTGTTCTTTATGGATGAAAAATAAGCAAGAAGGAATGTAGGAAACATACAACTCAATTGGTAGGAGACGTCTGCTGATGCTCCGCAGGTTTCTGCAGCTGTGACACTACAGATTAAGTGGTCATTCAAACATTAGATTCTGTATGCCATATGTATCCATTTCCAGACATAAGTACAATGTCCTGTAGCACTACAGGAGGTAAATACATTGGGTACATTTGTGATCTTTGAGAACTGGATGAATGGTTGACCATGAATAGGAGCTGGCAATTCCAATACACAAACAGAACAATGTGAGAGAGAGGACAGCAAGGCAATCATATGGGGAAGAGGGAAGAAGAAAAAAGAAAAAGAAAGAAAGAAGAACGGGGAAGAAAAAAAAAGAACATCCCTCTCCCTCCGCCCCCCTCCACCCCCCCCAGCAAAATAACAAACAAAAACCACAGATAAAATACTGCATACGCAGCAAGGGAAGTCTCATGTTTGCTACCCTTGTTCTCATGGGGGACTTCAGCTTGCCAGGTGTCTGCTTGAAATACAGTGCAGTAAGGAGGAAAAGGTCTGAGAGACTCCTGGGGTGTGTGGACACAGGTGGTGAGGGAAGCAGCAAGGGAAGGTGCCCCACTTGACCTGTTGTTTGCAAACAGGGAAGGACCTGTGGGTGACATGATGGTTGGAGGTCTCTTTGGGCACAGCCATCATGAAGCGATAGGCTTTTTTCATCTGTGGCGAAGTAAGGAAGGCAGTTTGCAGAACCGCTGCCGTGGATTTCCAGAGGGCAGACACTGGCCTGTTTAGAGACCTGGCTGACAGAGTCCTCGGGGAGGCAGTTCTAAAGGCAGGGCGCTCCAGGAAGGCTGAACTTTCTTCAAACATGAGATCCTCGTTTGAATCAGAGAGTGGGAGTTCTGTCCTGCACAGTGTTATTAGCAGGCAGCAGTGGGGGAACTCTGCTGCTCGGGACCGCTGTGCTGTCTGCGCAGGTTATTCCCCGCTGGGCTTCCAGCGAATCACCAAGCACAAGGGCAACGTGCGGTGCGCCACTTCAGCGAGCACACATTGCGTGCGCTTCCAAAACTCATTTTGACCACGGATAGCCCAGCAACCATTTCTGTTTGTTCACCACCTGCCCTGCCCTGCCCTGCCCTGGGGAGAGGTGAATAAAAAGCTCCCGGCAGCGAGCAGCGCTCGCAGTTGCCCCGGGACGTGCCTCGGCTGGGCTGCCTCGGCTCGCTGCCGCCGGGCGTTGGGCGGCTCCTGGGGCAGGAGGTCGGGTGTGAGCTGGAAAACGCCGTCAGGCAGCAGCTGCGAGCTTAAGAAATGCCCTTTAAGCTTTGGGTTTTTTTTTAGGGGTGGGAGGGCTTCAAGGGGGGTTCGTGGGTCAGCCAGCGTCCTGCGAGAAAAACCAGTGGCTGTTACATTTTAACAGTGCACCTCAACTGTGTTTTTGGTTGGTTGGTTGGTTGGTTGGTTGGTTGTTTTCCTGAAGATCTTCCTCAAAAAAAAAAAAAAAAAAAAGTTATTTAATCTGGTGAATTCACTCACAACCTGTTCGCCCTCTAACCACCAGGATCGCTGCCTGCCATGTGCTCGCCGCTGCTGCGGGTTGAAGCGGGTTCCTGAGGCAGGGTGCGTGGGGCTGGGAAGCTGCTCCTGGAGCTCGGGGGCGAGCTGGTGGCTTGATCCCGAGTGATTTTAAGGATTGAGAGCATTTTAAATAGAGTATCTTGATAGCCTTTGATCAGATGGCTTAAATAAACAAAGGTTATTAAAAGTGAGAAAGCTGATCCCGCTGGGTGGATCATAAGGAATAAATAGTAGATGGGGCTTGCCGTGATAAAGTGTACAAACAGCCAAAGCTCAATACTGTCGTGTGCAGGCAGCGCCAAGGTTGGTCGGTGCCAGCAGAGGATGGACGTGCTCCTTCAGTTATTGTGTATCTTGGTGGTGTTTTAGGTTTAGCAGCGAGTGCTGGGATCAGTCAGTACTTTAGGTGTTAGCTGAGCACGTGTTTCGATGATAGATGGTGGCAAATAAGCATGTCAGTAATAGACACAAGGAGACAGCGTGTGGGAAGATGCTCTTTTCAAAGTTCTTGGAAATCTGTGGCTTTATGAGTTTCTTTGAAGATGGAAGTGGTTCAAGAGGAACTGAGATGTGTTTTTGGGCTATTCAGCATCTTTTCCTTGAAACAGTAGATCACCGCATTTAAAGCTATGTGGTTATTCCACAAATGCTTGAAAGTCTGCTCCTAACGTCAGCCTAGAGTCCTCAATTGTGATGTGCTGCTCATTTCTTTGTGGTGTTTGAACATTTGCCAGTTAACTGTAAATTCATGCATGTGTACAAAGCTGTACACAGACCAGGAAGCTGCTGATGCTCCAACTGAGTTTCTGGGTGTGCATTACGCTCCTCTTAAGATGTGTGTTGGGGGCTTACAGCAGTGCTTACAGTAGAGCTATTTGACCTGCAGTGTGGGTTAAGGTGGGTAACATAGAAAAGGGATTCGATGCTACTGAAACACTGGCTGTGTTACTTTTATCATAGTTAGCTTTGTAACATCATGTCTAAAACTAGACTGAAGCTCTTCAGGGCATTGTCCTGTCTTCTGTTTCTGAGAAGTACTTACCCGCTTTAGGGAACTGAAGTTGGAAATACACCCTTTTGTTTCAGTCATTTCACAGTTGAGCTTTCTAAATGTCTCTTTGTTTATCAAGTCTTTAGGGTGGAGTAAGCTCTGTGTACTTACAAATTGCTGCATCAGACATGCTAAAGCAGTGTTCCATGTCATGAATGGGACCGACTTGGTCTTATCTGTTGTTTTCATATAAAAATCTGACATAAGCCATTCACGTATGCTGACATGGTTTGTAGAAAAGCATGACCTACAAATGAGTAAAGCACTAAAAAAATAAAAAAGTAAATTACTACTTGCTAGAAATAACCATTGCTATAACGTTGCCTTAAAATTATATGGTACATGTATATCATGCTCATCTTCTGTTGGTGATGCATGAATCTGAGTAACAGGTACTTTTGGCTGCAGGAGCTGTGTTCACAACTCTTACTGCTTGGAGCAGACTGCACAGAGAGTTGCACTAACAGCCTGCTAGTGATATGCAGATCAGAAAGCTGGGGAACTGGGTCGTTTATGGGAGCTGTCAATCCATGCCATGATGGTGTTGCAACTTGGATTATTGAGGGCTCTTTTTGTAACAGAGTTACTTACTTCCTTGACACATTAGTGAAAGTCTTCTCTCAAGACTATGGCTCTTGCTAATACATAACACAAATGGAAACAATTTCAAATACTTGCCAGCAGGCTTTGCTTCCTTTTACCTTCACGCGGATTTGTCCTCTAGCCTATGTAGAAGGGAATATTGTGTTCAGATAAATAGGGTTTGGGCAACAGGCTGTTATTTACTTCCAATATTTTACCGCACTTCAAAACTCTTCCTTGAAAACTACTGTAGAAGTTGAAATGATGCTTCAGGTCATAGTTTGATCTATGGAATTATGAAACTCCTTGTGGTATTTGATTAAGGAGGCATTGGGGAGGCATTGGGGAGGCAAGGACAATCCCCAGACAAGGACTGTATATCTCGAAACAAGACACTGCAACTCATGATAAGGAAGCGGCAGACGGACAGAGAAACAAATGTAAGGACTATAAATCTCATTGGACATTGGAATTCGTTATAAAGATACAACAAAAGAACTTCTTTACTGAAAGGGTTGTTAGGCACTGGAACAGGCTGCCCAGGGAGGTGGTGGAGTCACCATCCCTGGAAGTCTTTAAAAGACGTTTAGATGTAGAGCTTAGGGATATGGTTTAGTGGGGACTGTTAGTGTTAGGTCAGAAGTTGCACTCGATGATCTTGAGGTCTCTTCCAACCTAGAAATTCTGTGAAATTGTGTGAAATTCTGTAGGTTATCTAGGCAGATAACTAAAGAACTTGTTTCAAACTCTAAAGATTCCTTTTGAACAGGAATTTCAAGAAGCATGTATTATCTCACTACACCTCTGTCAGAACATGTCAGCATATCTAGATGTCTGTTTTCTATGAAATTTGTAATCAGAGATGGATGTCATCACTTTCAATACTCTGCTAATTGACCAAACTCTGCATGGAAAAACTGCAGTTCGACAAACATAGATAACCCAGGATCTAGCTTTAATGCTAGGGAAACGATTTGATCTTTAGAATGGTGTCCCAGGGATGTACATGTTGCTTTTAGCTACAGGCAACAACAGAAGGCATAAGTGTTACTTGGTTCTGTCTCCCCCCAGCGTATCCTCTGTGTCTTGCTGTAAGAACAGGTGAACTTGATGTTTGTGGACGGTACCAGCTGAAATGCTGGGTTCACCTCCCTGTGGAGAAAACTGCTTGCTGAATCTCCAGTGCATTGCAAACAAAATTAAACTTCTTGTAAAAGAAGAGATAAGGCTGCTTACCCCAAACTGGAGCTTGCGTATGTGTATCTCCTAGACCTGTTGCTAGAAAACAGAGAGGGTCTGGTGGGAGATGTGGTGATTGGTGGCCGCCTCGGTCATAGCGACCATGAAGTGGTTGAGTTCAAAATTTACGGTGACAGAAGGAAAAGTGCCACCAAAACCTCATCCCTAGATATGGGGAAGGCGGACTTCAGGCTGCTCAGGGAACTAGTCAGCAAGGTCCCCTGGGAAGCTGCTCTTGAAGGCCTCGATGTCCACCAGTGCTGGTCATTCTTTAAGCGATGCCTCCTAGAAGCACAAGAACAGGCAGTTCCTAAATATCGCAAGTCAGGCAGGCGCGGCAGGAGGCCGGCGTGGCTGACCAGGAACATTCTTATGGAGATTAGGAGGAAACAGAGAGTGTTTCGCTACTGGAAGGAGGGCCAGGTGACATGGAAAGAATACAGGGATGCTGTTCGTGTTTGTAGGAAGAAAATTCGTGTGGCTAAAGCACACCTAGAGTTGAAGCTGGCTGTGTCTGTGAGAGAAAATAAAAAGGGTTTTTTTAGATATGTGAATGGAAAAAGGAGAACTAAAGAATACATAGGGCCGCTCCTTGATAGGGAAGGTCTCCTCACAGACGATGACATAGGCAAAGCAGAGACGCTTAACGCCTTCTTTGCCTCTGTCTTCAATGCCGATGATGGGCTTCAGGACCCAGGGTGCCCTGAGCTGGAGGACCGGGACGGTGGGGATGACAAACTCCCTACCGACCCTGAACGTGTGCAGGATTTGCTACTCCACCTGGATCCCTACAAGTCCATGGGTCCGGATGGGATTCATCCCCGGGTGCTGAAAGAGCTGGCGGACGTCATCGCGGAACCTCTCTCAGTTATTTTTCAACGATCCTGGGAGTCTGGAGAGGTCCCAGTAGACTGGAAGCTGGCAAATGTTGTGCCGATTTTCAAGAAGGGTCAGAAAGAAGACCCTAGCAATTACAGGCCTGTCAGTCTCACGTCAGTGCCTGGTAAAATCATGGAGAAGATGATTCTCGAACATATTGAGGCGCACCTGGGGGACAAAGCAGTCATTGGTCCCAGCCAGCATGGGTTTGTGAAGGGTAGGTCCTGCCTAACTAACCTGATTTCCTTTTATGATAAGATCACCCGTATGGTGGACCAAGGGAAACCAGCTGATGTGATTTTTTTGGACTTCAGCAAGGCTTTTGACACGGTTTCCCATAGGATCCTACTGGACAAAATGTCCAGCATACAGCTAAATAAAAACATCATACGATGGGTGAGCAATTGGCTAACGGGCAGGGCCCAAAGGGTTATGGTGAATGGGGCTGCGTCAGGCTGGCGGGCGGTCACCAGTGGGGTCCCTCAAGGCTCCATTTTAGGGCCGGTACTTTTCAATATTTTTATAAACGATCTGGATGTAGGAATAGAAGGTATTTTGAGCAAGTTTGCCGATGACACCAAACTTGGAGGAGTTGTGGACTCGAATGAGGGTGGAAAGGCCTTGCAGAGGGATCTGGATAGGTTGGAGAGCTGGGCGATCGCCAACCGCATGAAGTTCAATAAGAGCAAGTGCCGGGTCCTGCACATGGGACGGGGAAACCCTGGCTGCACGTACAGACTGGGCGATGAGACACTGGAGAGCAGCCTAGAAGAGAGGGATCTGGGGGTCGTGGTAGACAACAAGTTGAATATGAGCCAGCAGTGTGCCCTGGCAGCCAGGAGGGCCAACCGTGTCCTAGGGTGCATCAAGCACGGCATTGCTAGTAGGTCGAGGGAGGTGATTGTCCCGCTCTACTCTGCGCTGGTGCGGCCTCACCTCGAGTACTGTGTGCAGTTCTGGGCACCACAGTATAAAAAGGACATGAAACTGTTGGAGAGTGTCCAGAGGAGGGCTACGAAGATGGTGAAAGGCCTGGAGGGGAAGACGTACGAGGCACGGCTGAGGGCACTGGGCCTGTTCAGCCTGGAGAAGAAGAGGCTGAGGGGAGACCTCATCGCAGTCTACAACTTCCTCGTAAGGGGGTGTCGAGAGGCAGGAGACCTTTTCTCCATTAACACCAGCGACAGGACCCGCGGGAACAGGGTTAAGCTGAAGCAGGGGAAGTTTAGGCTTGACATGAGGAGGGGGTTCTTCACAGAGAGAGTGGTTGCACACTGGAACAGGCTCCCCAGGGAAGTGGTCACTGCACCGAGCCTGACTGAATTTAAGAAGAGATTGGACTGTGCGCTTAGTCACATGGTCTGAACTTTTGGGTAGACCTGTGCGGTGTCAAGAGTTGGACTTGATGATCCTTAAGGGTCCCTTCCAACTCAGGATATTCTATGATTCTATGATTCTATGATTCTATGATCATCTACTTCATTTTTAAATTGTGTTTGTCAGGCTCCGGGGATGGCATCTGAAAGAGTTTTTAAGCACTAAATTATTCTATTCTATTCTATTGTGTCTTTTTCCGCCCAGAACATGAAGACCAGCTTCTTTTAGAGCCACCTTTTTTCCACTAAATCTCTCAAGAGCGAATGTATTAGCCTAAAATGTGTTTGGTAGATTATTATTTTTTTTTTTTTATGTAATTCTTCTTTAGTTACCTAAGGTAATACAGTGTAGTCAGTTCCAATATAAATAAATTATACTGTATCTTTTTGATTTCTCCCTCATTCCCCCAATTCCAGCCCTGTCTTATGCTTTTTGAGCCAAAAAAACAACACTTCTGTGGTTTAATGATATGAATTATTGCTTGTTTGATCAAACAATGTTTTCATGCTACTTTCCCAGGAAACTGATAATTAAAAGAAGCCAGCTCAGTAGAATTGCAGACATGGCAATGGAATCTGCTATAATCAGTTCAGTCCCTACCACTGCCTCTCGTTTTGCCTTACTCCAACTGGAAAGTGAGACTGATTCAGAGCCTGGAAAAGGCAGAAGTGGCCGACGTGCTGGTAAATCGGGGGCCGGGGGCCGGGGGCTGCCCCCCGCTGCCCCCCGGTGTCCCCTCACACCCACCCCTCAGCCCCCGCTCCGCCCGCGCCCTCCTGCCGCGGGGGGCCGCTGTGCGCGGCGGGGCGGCGCCGCCGAAGGTTGCGGCCGTTGCCTCGCGAGGCGCTGTCACCAGCAGCGCGGGCGGCCCAGGCGCGGCCCGCCGGCCCCTCAGCCCGCCCGGAGGCTGCCTCCCGACGCCCGGAGCAGGTTTGGAGCGGGGAGCGACGGGGCCGGGGCCGGGGCTGGGGCTGGGGGGAGCCGCCCCACAGCGCCGCTGAGCCGGCATTTTGCTTGGTGTTTGTTTGGGGAAGTAGGAAATGGGATCTCTCCCCTCCTCCGCCCCTCCCCTGCCGCGACTGGTTTGGGTGTCATTTTGGGAGGGGCGGGGGGGGAGTCAGTAAGTCTGAAGTATCTGCTCGTGATTGCCGTGCCCCTTCTGAAATGAGCAGGATTTCAGGCTCTTGCTTGCGGTGTCAAGAGTTGGACTTGATGATCCTTAAGGGTCCCTTCCAACTCAGGATATTCTATGATTCTATGATTCTCTTCCTTGGCTTCCCGCTGCTCGGTTCTGTACAACAAGGCTTTTTGTCAGCTTCCCAAGTTTCTCGGCTCGGGATGGACAAGCCCTCAGTGCAAATGGGTGTGAGTGAAATGCCAGAACTCTTCTCTTTGCAGCCACGGAAGACTTGTGTTTCAATCTGGGTGCATTTGCATGCAGGCGGAATTGGATGTGCTTAGCTGGTGAGTTCTGCCAGTTGGGTAACGGAGCCAAAAGGCTGCGTGGGAGTTCAGCAAGGAGGAAGTTCAGCAAACTTTCCTTTGCATGGCAAAGCCTCCTTGACTGAGAATCAGCAAGAGAAGAGCAGAAGATGTGTTTGGGATCCGGCAGCATTTGATACCCATCGAGGCTTTGGAGTGTTTCTGGTAGGCATTTGTAAAGAAATCCTATTCGATGCTTCTTCTTGTGCTTCAGAATTAACAGATGGGGGGCAGTATAAGGAGCCACGGTTGCTGAAATATATAACTAATAAAAAATAGTTACCGATGGGCATAAACAGACGGATTAAAATCAGAGGAATGCTTGGTGTGTAGTAATCACAACTATTTAAAATCATACCCACCATGTAAGCAACACGACAGCTTTCTGTGCTTCTGAAATTCTAAATACTTGGCCCTTGTAAGCAGAAGATGGCTTTCAAGCACGTGTGTGTCTATAGGTATAAATTCAGGATAAAAAGGTTTTGTTTGAATAATTTCTGTTGCCTATGCATCGGTACTGTAGCAGTGAGAAAATAAGGTTCATTGTAAGTCTGTGCTTTATCAACAGTTCATTAACAAGATCTTACACTATTGTTGCTTCATCCGGCACTATAACATCCAATTTGGTCTGACCACTTTCAGACCAAAGGTTAAGTCTGCTAGCTTAGAAGGTAATACAAGCAAAATTAGTTTCTGCACTGGTTTAACAGTTGTTAACATATCTGCTTTTTTATCACAGTTCCTTTCCAGGGTGTAATGATGCTTGTGTATTCTTTGGGAAACTCTTCAACATTCTGTTTCATCAGGGAGTTAATTCTTTCTTCTTTAACTCAGAAAACATTTTTTCTTAGGTGCGGAAAACTGCAAATGAGGTGAACAGAGGAATTGTAACAGATCTTCCTGAATACTGAGTGGGGAGCACAGAGATGGAGGCCGGCATGGAGGAGATCCTGGTTAAAGTTGCAGTAAGGGTCAGACCTCTGCTTTCCAAGGAAGTACTTCATAACCACCAAGTATGCGTGAGATTAGTCCCAAATACACAACAAATAATCATTGGGAAAGACCATGTCTTCACTTTTGATGTTGTATTTGGCAAAAACTCAACCCAAGAAGAAGTTTATACAGTTTGCATGAAACCTCTTCTAGTGTCTTTGGCTGAGGGGTATAATGCTACAGTATTTGCATACGGACAGACAGGTTCTGGGAAGACTTACACCATTGGAGGTGGTCACATTGGTACGTTGTAAAAAGTCATTTTTTGTGTGTGTGTGAACAATGTAGTTCTGCAAATTAAGTCTTTAATACATAACAGATGATGCTTGAGAATTTTTAAGAGATAATGAAAAAATGTATAGCAAAAAAAGACATATATATTCCAAAGTTTATGTGATGGTTGTGTTCTAAACACAAATTCTGTGTCCATTAGGCTATGCCAAAAGTATGAGAGAAAAAAAAATAAAAAAGTGCTCTTTCCCATTCTCTATTCTAACAGGCAACTTACCCTACTTTCTGAAACACAGTGCTTTAGAAATTTTTGCTCCATTTATCCTACTTAGAGAGTATCTGCTTTAGGTAATTGTATGAAGCAAACTGACACTTGGACTTTTTTCAGAGACTGGCAAAGAGATTTCATAGATAAATTTAATGGAATAGAATCCTAGAATGGTTTGGGTTGGAAGGGATCTTAAAGATCACCCGGTTGCAACCCCCTGCCACGGGCAAAGATGTCACCCACTAGAGCAGGTTGCCCAGGGCCCCATCCAGCCTGGCCTTGAACACCCCCAGGGATGGGGCATCAACAGCTTCTTTGGGCAACCTGTGCCAGTGCCTTGCCACCCTCTGAGGAAAGAATTTCTTCTGACTATCTAATCCAAATCAACCCTCTTTTAGTTGGAAAGCCATTCCTCCTTGTCCTATCATTACAGCACCTGCCAAAGAGTCCCTCCAGAGTCCCTCCCCAGCTTTCCTGTAGGCCCCCTTTAGGCACTGGCAGGCTGCTGTAAGGTCTCCCCAGAGCCTTCTCTTCTCCAGGCTGCCCAGCTGCAACTCCCTCAGCCTGTCTTCGTAAGAGAGGTGCTCCATCTCTCTAAGCATCCCTGTGGCCCTCCTGGACTCTCTCGAATACTTCCACGTCCTTGTGCTGGGGGACTCAGAGCTCCAGGTGGGGTCTCACGAGAGCAGAGCAGAGGGGGACAATCACTTCCCTCCCCCTGCTGGCCATGCTGCTTTTGATGCAGCCCAGGATGTGGTTGGCTTTCTGGGCTGGAAGCACACATTGCTGGCTCAGGTGGAGATTCTCATCAACCAACACCGCCAGGTCCTTCTCCTCAAGGCTGCTCTCAATCTGTTTTCTGTCCAGACTGTAGTTGTGCTTGTAACTGTTCCAGCACAAGTGCAGAACTTTGCATATTGGCCTTGTTGAACTTTATGTGGAATTCAAATTTTGCTTTTTTCAAGGCAGATATCTGAAACTCTACTATTCGACTTACTTGGTATTTCCAAGTCAGTGTTCCTCAAACACCTGAGACTGGAAACTACTTTTTTTTCTGTATTGGTTCGCAGAAGAATTCTTCAGCTTCTGCATGTATCCGATTTTGCTTTCTGACTTTCTCTGGAATCCTGTATCAGCAGCTCTGGTTATCTTCCCTTCCATATGGAGAAGTCACAATTTGTTTGTCTGTTCTGCTGAAGAAGAGAGAAGAAGTGGAGTAGCAGGAATTAGAAGACTTTCTGGATTTTTCTTGGTCCTTGATTCTGAATTTGAAACCCTGAAAATGATGTATTCATTCTTTCTGCATAAAGGATTTGCAGTTTTATCATTAATTCATGAGCAAGTTCCAAATATTTTTTTCTTCTAGCGTGATTTTTTACTAATTTAATTTTCTTTTAGTCTCATACCCGCAGAAAGTAGTAAAGTTCTGTATCATTTCCATGCATTTCTGATCAACAGAAAAGCAAATCTTTACATGAAAACTTGGGAAAACTGAGCTCTTCCTATTCCTTATTATATTGAGTGATAAACCTCGCAGACTTCTCTTTAGTTTTAGTCTTTGTAATTTGTGTGACAGAATGACTGCAAGTGTCTGTGACATCTGTGTTTCTATTTTAGCATCAGTTTCAGAGGATGAAAAAGGCATAATCCCACGGGCTACTCAGGAGTTATTTCAGCATATTTCTGAAAACCATAACATCGATTTCCGTGTGAAAGTATCTTATAGAGAGGTTTACAAGGAAGAACTTTGAGATTTATTGGAGTTGGAGACCTCTGTGAAAGATTTACATATCCGAGAAGATGAAAAGGGAAATACAGGTAGGATTTCAGCTCTAGAACTTTGTGCATTTGATTTCTGTTGTGTGCACAAATTACTGTTTCCATCTCTTGAAAAGAGAGCTTATCGACGACTAATACTAGACGAAGTCACGTTTTTAAAATATCAATTCAGTTTAGCTGATCTGAAGCAGCCTTCATTTGAGATTCCTATGAACAATATCAATGTTCCTCCAGAAGCAGCATCAGGTGGTAAGGTAGTACTGTTACTGTTTCTGCAAATTCAGCATAGAAACACAATTGTGCATGATTATTCAGTTGAATGAATGCTTTAAGATTAAGCCTTTGCTTCTCACTTCAAAGTTATATTTGTTAAGCTACTTATGCTGTAAATATCTGCTTCCATTCCACTAAGAACTATGTTCTTAACATAGGCTGGGAGTCACTTTTACTACAAACTTTCAAAATTTCTTATTTTTTTTTTAACTGACAAAGTAAGCTTTGAGCTAGGTTTGCTCATACTTTTTTTCTAGATAGCACTAGGTTGCAAATTGCATAAGACGATGTGTAAACACCTAAGTCTGTGTATTCTGTTTACGATATTGTTTCAAATGCTGTGACAAAATACACCCATATATTCTATTTCTGCAGGTTTCAGATGTGCTGTACTTCGTGCTTTCCACCTACTGTTTTATTTTATTTGGCTGTGTGCTACGACCTTATAATAATGCAGGCTTGTATGCTTGTGTGATTTGTGTTTATAGATTGACTCTTCATAATTGCAGTAAACTTTTACTGAAAAGTTTAAAATTAATGTAATTATTCTGATTTTCTTTTAGTGTTTGAAGTGATTGTTGGTGCTAAGGAATTCCAAGTAGAATGTGCAGATGAAGTGATGAGCCTGTTGGAAAGTGGCAATGCAGCTCGTCACGCAGGCACAACACAAATGAACGAACACTCTAGTCGATCACATGCCATTTTTACTCTCAGTATTTGTCAGAAACAATCTGCAGAGTCTCAAAAAAAATAGGGATCCACAGGATTCATCTTGGAAATCAGTCCAGATGATTGCTTCAAAGTTCCGTTTTGTGGATTTGGCAGGATCAGAGAGGGTGACAAAGACTGGAAATACCGGTGAAGGATTCAAAGAATCAATTCAAATCAATAGTGGTTTGTTGGCCTTGGGAAATGTCATCAGTGCTCTTGGAGACCCAAAAAGGAAAAGCGTACATATTCCATCCAGGGATGCTAAAATCACTCGCCTTCTGAAAGACTCCCTAGGAGGGAATGCCAAGACTGTCATGATAACATGTATAAGTCCATCCTCATCAGACTTTGATGAATCTTTAAATCCGCTCAAATATGCAAACAGAGCCAAAAACATTAGAAATAAACCCGTTGTCAACTACAACCCTGATCAAGACCGGGTTGATGAAATGGAACTTGAAATCAGATTGCTCCGAGAAGCTTTGCAGAACCAACAAGTTGGTGATCAGTGTTGACATGACTTAAATCAAGAAAGAACCTGAATCAGTTTGCTAGAAGAACAGCTCACCCGGCTTCAAGTTCAGTGCTTCAGCTACAGAAACTGTTTGGACGAAGCCTTCCCATTCCTGGTTGATTTGAATGATGATGTTAGCTTAAAAAGCAGGAAGCTCTCACCGTGCAGCAAATTGACACTGGAACTGGCACCATGCAAGAGTCCCATCATATCACAATTCTTCAGCTGAGGAGAGAACTAAAGAAATGCCAGGTATTTCATTCTAAGTTGATTGTTTAGGTACCTATGAACAAATCAGGAAAGCTAATGTGTCTGTCTTGTAGCAGGAGGAGATAGAGTTCCAACAAGTTAGAATTTTATAAAATCAACCTATTTTCATTTTTCACACTGAATTCTGGTAAGCCTGTAGATTGTTACCTCGCAGTTGCATACACAACTTCTGGCTTTCCTTGGTTCTCATCATCCTAAATTACAGCTCTGTTATTTATTCTTCATTTTTTTTCTCTGGCTTATTGTAAAGCTCTGCTTCCCAGGTTCAAAACAGTGTAAGAGCTGGGTTTAAACTGAAAGCTACCCGGGTAAGCATGCCATCCACAGCTAGGAGGAGATGGTTAGGGAGATGCTAAAATAACAGGGCAATAAAGGCTCTTGAGCAGCTCTTAAGAGTTGTATTTACTTGAAAGATATAGGTTGTACAGAAAAGATAGAGTTGTACAGAAGTATCTGTCTTTAGAATGGTAAGACATAGTGTGTCTCTACTTTGCATTTGGCTCCTAAAGGTTTTCTGGAAGGCCAACTACATTTGGAAGTAACCTTCAATCACTATTGGATCACTTACCCAGAAAAACATCTGAAAAAAAATAACATTATAGTTTCTTTAATCTTTAGGCTCTTCTTTGAGATGAAAAATGAGGAGGGCCATCCTTATTTTTTTGTTTGAGAAGTGTATTAATATTAATATTATGAATGATGCTGAGATTTTACAGCCACATCTCACAGCACACCAAAGAAAGTAATTGGATTTAAATACCCACTTTGTAAGGTAGTGTTGGTTATGGGTCCATTATTTCCTTTGGGAGAAAGAAACTTGTCAAAACAAAATCAATAGATGAGAAACAGAAGTAAAGAAACAACTGGTGGAAAGCACTTTTGAAGGGAGCAGCTGATTCCCCAGAGGGCCATGCTGCCATAACCACAGGGACCTTGACAGCCTGGAAAGGTGGGCTGACAAGAACCTCATGAAGTTCAGCAAGGGCAAGTTCAGAGTCCTGCACCTGAAGAGGAACAACTGCAGGCACTCGTGCATGCCGGGGGCCACCCCGCTGGAAAGCAGCCCTGCAGAAAAGGAGCTGGGCGTCCTGGTGGCCACCAAGTTGAACATGAGTCAGCCATGTGCCCTTCCTCCTAAGAAGGCTAGTGGTTTTGTTGGCTGCACTAGGCAAAGTGTCACTAACAGGTCAACAGATGTGATCCTTCCGCTCAGTGAGGCCACAGCTGGAGTAGTGTGTCCAGTTGCAGTTGCAAACTGTGTTTTGTGGTGCGTTATACACAGCATAGGCAGCCAGTCAAAAGAGGTGATTCTCCCACCATATTTAGCATTGATGTGGCCTCACCTTGAGCATTGTGTGCTCAGGGGCTCCCCAGTTGAAAAAGGATGTGAAGATAATTGAAAGTGTACAGAGGAAGGCAACAAAGCTGGTAGAAGGGCTGGAAGGCAGGTCCTCTGAGGAGAGACTGAGAACACTTGTGTTGTCCAGTCTGAAGAATAGGAGGCCAAGAGGCGACCTCATGGCTCTCAGCAACTTGCTGAGGAGGGAAGGTGCTGGTCTCTGCTGCTGGTAACTGAGGGAAGAATGCATGGGAATGGCACAAAGCTGTGGGGGATGTCCAGTTCACGCCGGACATCAGGGAAAATTTCTGTACCATGAGGATGGTCAGACACTGGCAGCGGCTTCCTAGCGAGCTGTTTGGTGCCCCATGCCTGTCAGTATTCAGGAGGCATTTGGGCAGTGCCCGCAATAACATGCTGTAACTTTAGGTTAGTCCTGAAGTGGTCAGCCAGTTGGACTTGATGATCTTTGTAGGTCCTTTGCAACTTTTCTACTCCATTCCGCTTGATTCTGTTCAGTTCCGGGCTCCCCCATGCAAGAGATTCAGGGACATCCTGGAAAAAGTGCAGCAGAGGGCCACAAAGATGCTTAAGGGACTGGAGCACCTCTCCAATGAGGAAAGGCTGAGAGAGATGGGACTGTTCAGTTTGGAGAAGAGGAGGCTCAGTGGGGGATTTTAGCAATGTCTTACAAATACCTGAAGGGAAGGTGCAGTGAACGTGCAGCCAGGACAAAAGGCAGTGGGCATATACTGGAACACAAGAGCTTCTAGGCAAACATCTGGAAGCACTTGTGTACTGTGTGGTGGCTGTGGCTGTGCACTGGAACAAGTTGCCCAAAGAGGTGGAGTCATCCTCTGAGACCTGCAAAAGCCACCTGGACATGGTCCTGGGCAACCTGCTCAAGGTGGCCTTGCTTGAGCCAGGGGTTAAACCAGGTGACCTGCAGAGGTCCTTTCCAGCCTCAGCTGTTCTGTGATTCCATGGTGGGAGAATTTGCCATATATACGTCACAACTTTGCAGTTCCAATCACATCTTTGAACAACAAATAAGTATCTGTATGTATTTAATTTTCCAACTTCAAGAATAACAATGCCTGCTTTTCCACTGGCTGAATTTTCCTTTTATTATCTAGCAGGCTCTAGCTATGGATGAAGAAGTATTCAGCCAGAAGGATCATGAGTTGAAGATATTGCAGAATCAGATAAAGACATTAATACAGGAAAATGAAGAGCAACTGGAATCTTTAAAAAGGCTGAAGAAACACATAGATTACAGGTATTTTTCCTCTGGCATATATTACATGTATCTATATCGAACCATCCGTCCACTCTAGGAATGTACTCATGATTTCAAGACAGATCCTTCAGAATTTTTTTGGATGTAAACACCTACCAGTCTTACAAGCACCTTGTTTGAATTCGAGCTGTATTCCCTAATGAGCTGAGATCATCTAGTGGGTGAATCACAATACTGTGATTCCTGAAGTTTGTGTATCAGCCTAACTGTGCCACAGCCTCCCTGTATGATATTAAGTGATTCATTCACCCTCTCTTTGCTTCCTGCCTTCCTCCAGATCTGTATTGTTGCTAAGTTGTTTCAGGACGATTCATGATTTAGGACTTGAAAGGCTTTTAAAGATTGTTTAGAATCTCAAAAAGACCATCAAGTTCCTACAGAATGCTTTAATTGAAAGGCTGTGTAGAAACATGCTTTGCTATGTCTTTATTCAGTGTGAGAGTAAAGTATTGTTGCCTTTTGACTTTTTAAGACAGAATTTCATCCTAGTATTCTGAGAGTTTACTATTACAAGAAGCTGAGTGACACAGTGGAAACACTGCTTGCCTCCTTCCCTCTCTAGATCTTGTATATGCTAATGAAATTGTAATGGGTAGTAAGTGAATAGCATTTCAAGATCCAGGAGACCATATATAGGATAGCTGATAGATCTGACTTTATAGGATGATAGATCTGACCTTTTTTAAAGGGAACAGCATAAACATGGCTAGTTAGTACGCTTCTCCTTATTCTCCTTTTTCTCCTTTTTCTCCTTTTTCCTCTTCTTTGCTGATGGCTTGGGGAGAGTCAATGAATGAAAGGTAAGTCTACTGGTCACCATCTTTTCCTTCCCTCTGTAACTTTTTTTCTGTTCTGTCATCTCTGGATAGGCTTTTTTTGTGTGTTTTCCTTTTTTAACCCATACTGCATATTGTCAGCTTATTAGACTGAAACAATCCATGCTTATAATACACATAGATGCTTATATAGGATTATGCTTCTAATTGTATCCTATGGAGGATACGAGGCAGATGTTATGAACAGAAACAGTTGTACTGTAGGCAAAAGATCGCAGCTCTCACCTTTACTTAAAAACAGACAAATCAGTATAATAATTAAATCAAATGCTTGTGTCAAATGGCTTAAAGTTGTATGCACAGGAAAGTGTCGTTTCAATGATACATGATAGAATTAGAACTGTAAAAGTAGCATGTAGATGTTTGTACACATGTATTTATGTAACAGGTTATGCACTATGGGGTTGTATGTACAAGGGCATAATGGACAGAGTCTTATAGGGATTAAAAAAAAAAAAGTTGCAAGGTGGAGTTACTACTTCCACAATCATAAAATGTATGGTATTCACATATATATTCTTTTTGCTATGACACAGAAATATTATGTATTGTATTCCAACAAAATGTCAATTTGTGGGGCATTGTCTATGTATGGGGAAAGGACTTGCAGTCTAAGAAGATGAGAAAAACAGAATAAATAAAAATATATGATTCAAAGTAGGAGAATGCATACTTCAGTTAACTATCTCTAGCTGTTATTCAAATTTCCTGTTGGTAGGCAAGATTTTCGATGTATTCTGAAAGGAACAGAGAAGACTGAAAATTGTATGGTCTTGGCCTTATGGATAAATCAGTTCAGTGAAGATATGTAATTTTGAACAATGCACAGAGATTGCTGTAGGAAAGGCAAGTAAGTTCTTCAAACTAGCATTACTGACAAATTTGAGGCTGGGTAGAAAAGAAAGTAACGGTTGATACAGGGGATCCTGGGGTCACGTACAATTTTATGAATGTTAATTAATAAAAATAATCTTTCAAGTTGGACCGCTCCAAGAGGAAGAGGAAGCCTACATGTATGTACATTTCATTCTTTAAACTCAGACCATGTGCTTCATTTGAACATTTTTCTTGAATTACCATTTTATTTATCCATGAACACACAAATAAGGCAAGCAAGGGCTGATAAATACGTCATCTACTTCTCGCTAGATGTCTAAATCTAGCTGACATAATTTATATAGGACAGGTCCTTTAGAGACAAAAATGTCTCAAAAAAATGATTGGAGTTTGGGGAGAGGTAAGATTCTACCTGTCATGGCAGAGAATTTTCAGTTTGTTGCAGAATTTGCCTGTGCACTGCAGAAGAATTTAGAGTTGGTGAATGATATACAAGAAGACTGACTGACCTTTATAATGAATTTAGAAAGGTATGATGCAAACCTGATGATCAGCAACTGTTTTTGTTTTTGTTTTTTTCATATGAGAATGAAAAAATGGTGGAACAGCAAATCCTTATTGATCAGCTAAAAGAAAAATTAGAGAAGTTGATGGTTGTGAAAACTTGGGACTTCTCAAGTGCTTGTGGAGATGGGCCTGCTGTTACGGCATCTGCAAGAAGGCCATACAGTGTCCCACTCCTAAAGAGTATGCTACACTCCCTTTACCCATCTTCAGGGACAGAGACAGGAAAGGTAAGGTCTAGCTAAGCATTACATTTTTTTTAACAGTTATCGTTCAATAATTCTATTTGGCGTGACAAATTATGGTGACCTATTGTCAGCTGCTGTTTAGCTTTGAAGCATTTTAGCATTGAAGACTGAAAAAGTACTTTCGAATGTCTTGCGACACATGCTATGTCCCAATTGTCCAAAATCTATGGGCTTCCATTTTGAATCCCAGAATGGCTGGAGTTTGAAGGGACCTTTAAAAATCATCTAGTCCAACTCTGCTATGGACAGAGACACCTTTCACTAGATCAGGTTGCTCAAAGCCCCATACAAATTGACTTAAAACACAGAATTTATCACAGTCATAAAGCTGTAGTCTTTAGTGATCTTTTTGTGCAATGCTTAACAGTTCAGATAGGAAGCATTCCCAAAATGAATGATTATTCTGTACTGATAAACTGAACATTTTGGGTAATAAGTTGGTAACAGTACCTTCTTTTGCACTTGGGACAAATGTTCTAAGCAGAACCTTCTCTTGCAAAACCTTCTGGTACACAGGTACTCAGAAATATTATTTAAACACCTGCAATTTTGCATACAAGGTCAGGTAGTGAAAGACTTTTCAACTGAAATACTATTGGAATATCTATAAAGAATTACTGAACTATTCCAAGTGTTTTCTGGGTGCTTTTTGGCAGGTGTATACCAGTCCCCCTGCTTTTTCCCTGGCTCGGATGATGGCAGGATTCCGTGCTCGTAGCCAGATGATACTGAGCTACATAGAAGATCAAGATGAAGTCCTTCACTGCCACCTCTCTGATCAGAGTGATGAAGAGAAAGAAAATACAGACAGTCAAAAGTAATTTAATTTTTTTTTTTCTCATTACTTAATTAAGTAATTTTTTCTTTAATTTTTGTTACAGATAAATAGATAGCAAATATACTATTACTGCCTAATCCTACTGTAATGTGAGGCCATTTGTGATACTACTTAAAATAAATTTGCAGGACCAACTAGGCATATTATGAAACTAGTTTAAAAACCACATTTTTTTGATGCGATAAAGATTGCATGATCTTTGTTTTGGGGACATCATCCAACAAGATCAAGCAAGGGAAGAAGAAGGTGCAAATGCTTACGTAAGCTTTCTCAGTTTGGCACTCTTCTTTTTAATATCATGTACTTTATAGAAAGTTAGAAGAAAAAAAAATCCCTTTGTGTTTAGAATGTATCATGTTTTCCATTCTTTCTTAGGCATTCAATAAACCAAAGATGGACACGAAAACAGGCTTCTCCGTGCTTTCCCTTTGAGCAAAGTGACATGAAATGTCAAGTTGACAAGTCCAGCTTATGTGACAAATCTGTGCCACAGACTGATACAGCCACAGGTAAAATGGAAGTCATGAGAGTAAATTGTGTTAGATATAATATTAGAATATGCAATAATGTCTTTATCACATATAATTATTTTTCTCATCAAAATGTCTTTATTTGCTACAAATACTTTTTTCATGATAGCTCAACATAAATTTATTTTTAAATTATTTTCCTTTTCCTTTTCTGAAATTGACATCAGTGACCTTAATGTTTAAGTACTACTTACTAGCGAGAAAGCACTTGACATACAAGTCTAGTACTAGTTCAAGAAAAGGAAACATGCTGTTGTTTCATCAGAGATGCACTGAAAATGCTTAAAAATATATATATTTTTCTCTCTCAGGTTAGCATTCATTAGCATTCTTGAAATGCTAATGAATGCTGTCATTTCCATATTCAGACGGCAGGGAAAAGACTCTTTGTAATACTCTCTCCTTTTGGCTCTTTCGCTTCATTTGTAAGAATTCTATACATACTATATTTCAGATCACTGTCTTTTGGCTAAAGAGTGTATTCCTTTTATTCCTTTTTTATTCCTTTTTTTTTTTTGGTCTCCACATTGCTTTGTTTTCTTTCAAGGTGAAGAAATCGACTGCCTCCAGAAAAGTCATGTTTTTAACATGCAGAAGTTAAAGAATTCAGAGTTGAGACTCACTGAGGCCAAGCAAAAAATGAGAGAACTTGCACTTCACATCAAAATGAAAGAAGAACTTATTAAGGAATTAGTAAGAACAGGTAAGTGACTGAAAAACTGAAATGAAGACATTCGGAAATAAGCAAGAAAAAAGACAGAAAACTTCTGAAGACCTGCATATCTTAGTTTTCGGGTAATTTTCTTCTGCGGGAATACTTCTGGTAACTTACAGTTTCCTAACTTCTATGAATTACTTGCTATGAGTGCATTGAAGGCTGCAAATTTTTATTGTGTCCTACTCAGCTGTGATCTGCAGATTTGTTTGTTAAATATTTTTTTGTGTTTTGTGGCTTATTGTGTTCATCCACCTATAGTGTAATTTTTCACGTATGCTTAGTGCAACTGATCTCTTCATGGACATGTGTTTGTCACCCAGTGTCTGGGATAGGAGAGAAGATACGACACTGTGCTGGGAATGCTTGCATTGCCATCATAGCAGTAGAGAAGCAGGAGTCAGAAGTGGATGAGGGAAAAGGTCAGTGTCCCTGTTAGCCTATATCATTACACACCTGTCCTGATATATATATGCTTGCCAGAAACTTATCATTATGATGACCCTACAGATCTGTGCTTACCTGTTTCAATCACACTCTTCTAGTGTGTACATATTCTCCTGAGGCAGTCTTTTGGCATTGAGAAACATTGTGCGCCCCCAGTAACAGTACTTACGGAATCCCAAACAGAGCAAATCAGATTGCCCGAACAGGGCAAATCAGTAGAAACACAATCGAGAGTTTTTTGCTGATTACCAAGTTGAAAGCTGAGAAATATGTAGCATATTCTTCTGGGGAAAAACAAACAAACAAACAAACAAAAGCAAAACAACAACAACAACAAAAAAACCATAATAATACAGGCAAGCTATTTTGTCAAGGACTGCAGTAGGCAGAAAATTTTCACTTGATGTGGCACTCAGGTGTTACTTTCTTTGGTGACATCAGACGATTTATGAAGAGTTCAGATTTAAGATTCCTTCGTTCATCTATATTTCAGTGTTATAAGGGAGCTGTTTGTTTAGGTTTGGAAAATGTCTCAGAAATTTTTGGTTTAATCAGGATGAAGTAAGTAACGATTCAATTACAGGTTTAAGTAATACATTGCAAATTATTATCTTGCTGTTTTAAAACTATTTGGATATGATGTCTTTAAGGTAAGGATGCAGAGTGTGTAAGCAGGCAATATTCTTTGAAGATAACTAAACCGGAGCAAGAATCCGAGCAGGCCAAAATGGAACTGGCCGAAACTGAAAAACAGCTTCAGGAGCTGGAGAATAAGGAGCTGAGAGAGCTTCCTGAGAAAGCCAAGCTACAAAAAGAGTTCCGAAAGAAGATGGATGCAGCTAAGCTGAAAGTGCAGGTATTTCCAATCTGACCATTAGGATTTGCAAATTCCTGTCTCAGCATCACCTTTGAAATCCGTACACTCTGCTTGTGAAACTCTCACCAGCTTCCCACAATTGAAGCTAGTTGGATTGAAGTAGCCAATGAGAACCTTCACACAGTTATACCCACTACTATTTAACAACTAAGTAGTTAGATAGTTCTGTCTTTGATGATTTTACGAAGGCTCAGAGACCTTAGAAATAATGTGTGATTGTTGGGGCAAAGTGTAGCAAGTCTTGCTCACTGTCCTAACTCAGTGAAATAGAGAATTAACCTGAGTCAGGTTTTAGTTTTAAGTTTTCCTGTTGTTAAGCTGAAATTTTCCATGAACATTCAGGCCTTACAGAAGAAGAAGCAAGACACTAAGAATCTGGCTTCTCTATCTAACCAAAGTGACAAACGAGCAATAGAACTTGAGCAGAACGTGGCTCAGATGAAGCATCAGCAGACCCTGCTAGAGAAAAGACTGCGTGAGGAGAGTGAAAAAAAGAAGCAACTAGAAGCAGAGCTTCAGCGGGACCAGCTACAAATTAAAGCAGGATTCTTTCTGTTTCCTTATGACAAAGAATAAGATCAACCAGTTTGACCTTTGTTTTCCCAAAGGCAATGTACTGTACTACCAGATTTTGTCCTTTGAAGTAATTGCTTACTTGACACTGAAGAAATTGTGTATAAGTATTTTCACAGAAATCTTCATTCTTCCTTTCTCTTCAGCTATGTTTTTAAATGTTATTATGTGATGTCTAGCCCTGAGTTGCAATTTTGCGTGCAATTTTGCATGTTCAATATTTCTGATTTCATGATTGTGTAGATTCTGTCATTAAATGTGTTTGAAAAACACACTGATAGAGGCAGAAAGAAAGTTTTGTTTGTTTGTTTTTGTTCATAGGAACTTCAGCTTAAGATGGAACAGCAACAGAAGATTCTTAAACTTAAAGACAGCGAGATTGCTGCATTTAAAAAGAAGAAAAATAACTCGGTGGGAACTTTACAGAAATCAGAGGTAGGTAATCTATTCCAAATCTGTGTGGACACTGAAAAGAAAGGTGTCTTTATTCACCCCGTGTCATCTTTGTAAAGCGTTTGGAAGAAGAGTATTCCGTCCTCCCTCCCCTGTTTTTTTTTTTAAAATTGTTATTTTTTTGTTGTAGCAAAACCTGAGACAAGTCAAGAAGCTCTTTAACTGGTTTTGAATGAACGAAAGGAGAGGGCTGTAATGTCTTTGTTTTTTCTATGACTTGTCAAAGGTAGTAATTCAGATAGCTGGAAATTCAACAAGTTTGGTTGTCTGGTAGGTTTGAAGGTGATTCTGATGAGCTCTGTTATAAATGTTGCACGGTTTGTTTGTTTGTTTCTTTTCCCATCTGACAAATATGACAGACGGCTATGGTTTTGGTTGTTCATGACAGTGTTAGAATAGTAGGTTTCCTGTGCAACAGTGCTATCTGCATGATTTCAGAACTAGACATTGGAACATGAGAGTTTCATGAGTTAACCAAAGTCTTTAGAGGTGAAAATAAATTTAAAAAATGAAATAAAAGCAACTTTTTAGCCATACCAGCAATATGCCCACTGATAAACCATTGCTTCAGAAGAGACTTAGAATAGACTCTGATAGCAGGATCAGAACTCCCATTTTTTCTTTCTTTCAGCATCACAGTTTCTCATCACAATGTGTTTTTCCACCAATCTTGGTCTTGGGCAAGAATCATGCAATGAGGATGGGCTAGCTGATTTCCTGTGGTACCTTTCCAACTTAGTTGTTGTCATTCTATATATGACATCTATTTATATAACTGTTTGTAGGAAAATAATACATTTCCTTAAAAGCATCTGATAAAATTGTTTGCATAAGATGTAGTAATATAACATTGCTGAGCCTCTCCTTAAGTCAGTCCTATTTCTGTAGTATCCTGAATCAGGATTCTGTTGAACAATTAATGTTAAGAATTGAAATGTTGATTTCTCACGTTTTATCAGTTACTCTAAAAGAGGAAAAACATAGTCATGCTCTCTGGATCTCTGTTTAAATTGTAGAAATTAGAAGAGCAAAAGAAATGGCTGGATGAAGAAATGGAAAGAATTCTTCAACAGCACCAACAGTTAGCGGAACTAGAAGAAGATTTAAAGAAAAGAGAAGCCATTGTAGCTAAAAAAGAAGCATTATTGCAAGAGAAAAGCCACGTAGAAATCAAGAAACTGAGATCTAGCCAGGTGATTTAAGAAAAATAAAAAAGAAAGCAAGCAAGAAAGCAAGCAAGAAAGCAAGCAAGAAAGAAAGAAAGAGAGAAAAAGAAAGAAAGAAAAAGAAAGAAAGAAAGAAAGAAAGAAAGAAAGAGAGAAACAAAGAAAGAAAGAAAGAAAGAAAGAAAGAAGGAAAGAAAGAAAGAAAGAAGGAAGGAAAGAAAGAAAGAAAGAAAGAAGGAAGGAAGGAAGGAAGGAAGGAAGGAAGGAAAGAAACTTAACACAATTGTAGAGCTGCCTGAAAAGACTATGGGAGGAGGGCAGACGGATAACAGAAGAGGTTTAAGCCATGCAACTTGTATTTGTAGCGCTGCCATTACATTATTGTGTGGCTTGATCAAATCAACATTTTAAACATGAATAATAGAATGTAATAACCTTTATTTACATGATATCCTCGAAATTCTAACAACAAAACAAAATCTGACTTCCAAAGTTCTGTTATTGCAGCACATTAAATAACGATATCTAAAAAATTGCTCAATGCCTGCAAACTAGAGAACGTGGCAGAGAAACATTCTGTATTATTTACTTTGGCTACTGAGAAACAGAAATTGAAATGTCATTGTCACCGTAATGACTAACTCATGTAAGATATGTAGAAAACTGCACATTGCTTTTCTTTGTTTTCTTTCATCTTTTGATTAAATAGTAAATTTTATGGTAGCTATCTACTTAGCCTAAATGGCGTCCCTTTACAAGAAGTAGACAGGTCTTCCACTTTAGGATGCGACAGTCTCATGTACATGTTTATGGGGAAGGAGTTTTATACTTACGGTTTCTTTCATTCTTCCTCTTATTTCTTTCTCTCTCTCTCTCTTTTTTTTTTTTTTTTTAAGGCTTTAAACAAAGATAGTATGAAATTGTCTACCGCTTAAGTATGCTGGACCAGGAATTGTGTGATAAAGGTATGCAGCTTCAGGACAGCACTACTGAAGATAAGACAGACATTCTGGAAAAAATTCAGGTTCTTCAGAAGGAAAGGGATCAGCTACTCAGAAGAAGAAATAATGTGGATGAGAAACTGAAAGAAGGTAACTGAAAAGTGTTGTCAGCTGAAGTAAGTAACTATCTCTGAGATACATCAAAGTTTTAGGCAATGTTTAGGCAATGACACCAGGAGGGGTCATCTTGAATTACCTTACGTAATCACCTTAGACTAATCACCTTATTACCTTAGTCTTTCCCCAAATGTTTTCGTGCTCAGTCTCAATTCCTCCTGCCTCATTTACACACATAGAGCAACTAAGATTGATTCAAGTGCATCCTTCCCCTTGGGAGGCAAATAAAAGGTCTAGTGCCTAAAACATTCTTCTTGATTTGTTCTAGTTGCTTGCACCAAACTGTAAGATGTTGTTGCAAATACTGGTTTCCTAAATGTGTTAGCTCTTCTCCTTTGTCCGGCATTTGGTAAGGCCTGCCATCCAATATCTCCAAAGGGGCTTAGTTTGACCAAGTTTACCTAAATTATGTTACTTTGGTGAAAAGCGCGTGTTTTCACCACAATGATATCACAACAACTCAGACTTTGGTGAAAAGAAGTTGCGATTTCTTTATGCGTCTCTCATGTACATGGGAAACCAGTCTTCATGACAAAAGTTTTGGAATCACAGAATCACACAGAATCACAGAATTTCTAGGTTGGAAGAGACCTCAAGATCATCGAGTCCAACCTCTAACCTAACACTAACAGTCCCCACTAAACCATATCCCTAAGCTCTACATCTAAACGTCTTTTGAAGACTTCCAGGGATGGTGACTCCACCACCTCCCTGGGCAGCCCGTTCCAGTGCCTCACAACCCTTTCAGTAAAGAAATTCTTCCTAACATCTAACCTAAAACTCCCCTGGCGTAACTTTAGCCCATTCCCCCTCGTCCTGTCACCAGGCACGTGGGAGAACAGGCCAACCCCCACCTCTCTACAGCCTCCTTTAATGTACTTATACAGAGCAATAAGGTCACCCCTGAGCCTCCTCTTCTCTAGGCTGAACAAGCCCAGCTCTTTCAGCCGCTCCTCATAGGACTTGCTCTCCAGGCCCCTCACCAGCTTCGTCGCCCTTCTTTGGACCCGCTCAAGCACCTCGATGTCCTTCTTGTAGCGAGGGGCCCAAAACTGAACACAGTACTCGAGGTGCGGCCTCACCAGAGCCGAGTACAGGGGGACGATCACCTCCCTAGCCCTGCTGGTCACAGTGTTTCTGATACAAGCCAGGATGCCGTTGGCCTTCTTGGCCACCTGAGCACACTGCTGGCTCATATTCAGCCGACTGTCCACCATCACTCCCAGGTCCTTCTCTGCCTGGCAGCTCTCCAACCATTCCTCTCCCAGCCTGTAGTTCTGCTTGGGGTTATTGCGCCCCAGGTGCAGGACCCGGCACTTGGCCTTGTTGAACTTCATACAGTTGACCTCAGCCCATCGGTGCAGCCTATCCAGATCCTCCTGCAGAGCCTTCCTACCCTCGAGCAGATCGACACACGTACCTAGCTTGGTGTCATCTGCAAACTTACTGAGGGTGCACTCAATGCCATCATCCAGATCATTGATGAAGATGTTAAAGAGGACCGGCCCCAGCACCGAGCCCTGGGGGACGCCACTAGTGACTGGCCTCCAACTGGACTTGGCTCCATTCACCACAACTCTTTGGGCCCGGCTATCCAGCCAGTTTCTAACCCAACGAAGCGTGCGCCAGTCCAAGCCAAGAGCAGCCAGTTTCTTGAGGAGAATGCTGTGGGAGACGGTGTCAAAAGCCTTGCTGAAGTCAAGGTAGACCACATCCACAGCCTTTCCCTCATCCACCCAGCGCGTCACTTTGTCGTAGAAGGAGATCAGGTTCGTCAAGCAGGACCTGCCTTCCATAAACCCATGCTGGCTGGGCCCGATCGCCTGCTTGCCCTTCAAGTGCCGCATGATGACTCCCAAGAGGATCGCTGCCCTGGAATCCATTATTATTGTTATTATTATTGTAATTATTAAATAATTATTAAATGATGATTATTTATTAATTATGTTATTAATTAATATTAATATTAATAATAATAATAACAAAAACATCATCATCATTATAAAACATGTGGATGTGGCCTGGAGGAAGCTGCGGCCCATGGAGAGCCCCCACAGGAGCAGGCCCTGGGCTGAAGCTGCAGCCCATAGAGAGGAGCCCACGCAAGAGTACTGCATGGTAGTACTGCTGCACAAACCTGTGCACCCTCTAGGCACTAGCAGCATGGAGATGGGGACACCCTGCCCCAGGGTCTGACCGCAGCAGCTGCACACGCAGCCCACAGACACCCATGCACGCAGAACAGAACAGAAGAGACAGCCCTCATCTATGAAATAGTCCTGAACAATTTTATTCAGAAGCCCCGTCCTCGGGACCGAAGCTGCCATCTGTGGGGAGCTCCCTGGTACTGTCAGCCTCACGTTGCTCTAGGTCTTCTGTGATGCAGCTGAAGCAGTAACTCCTGCGGAGAGCCCGAAGTGCTCTCCTGAAGAGGGGGGGCAATTGCGAGCGAGCCACAGCGTGCGGGAGGGCAGCGGTGCCTGTGGGGGTCAGAGAGCTGTACGTGAGGGGCTGGGATGGAACTGGGCATGGTCCTGCCTGCCCCCGCCACCAAGGCTTTCCCTTGGGGAGGGGACAGTTGGACATGGAGGGACCCTGTGCGTGGAGTGCTGCCAGCCTCCGTGCCGTGGGCTGGGATGGCTCCATACTTTAGGACATACCTGGCCCTTCCTCTGGCACCGATTGGAAGTGTGAGGAACACTGTGCACTGCTTCTATGCTCGGAGGAAACCTGCATGGGGAGAGAAAACCACAGCCCTGTGGGCCACTGTTTGGCCATGCTCCGGGCCCCGATGCCCCCGATGCCAGATGGATAAGGGATGAGGGGCCTCGAGGCCCACCGACAGGGGTCTGTGGCTTCCATGACTGTGGGACGAGGAAGGTATACCTTGCTTACCTCTTGCAGAAGGCCCCCAGCCAGGGGAGAAGGTGCTGCTTCTTCTTCCTCACATGCTGATGGGGTGAGAGGTGCTGTCCTGGCCTCCAACACAGGGTGCGCAGCCAGGGGAGAGGCTGAAGCTTTTCCCTCTTTGGGCATGCAGGCAGGGGGGAGCTCCTCGGGCCCAGGAACTGCGGCCATAGGAGCAGCTGAAGGCCTGGCATCTGCCTCACCAGATGGGGCAGGAGACGTGCCGGGCAGGACGTCGTCTGCTTCTGCCACAGCTTCTATCCTGGGGCTCTCTTCCCACTCTTCCTGAATGTCCTGCAGAATGGTCTTACTCGTTGTGGAGCAAAAGTAGGGAAGGCGCTGGCCCGCAGTCCTCACTGCCACCTCCTGCCTGCCCGATGCACTGGCTGCAGTGCTGTCAGCTGTGTCACCGTCGTCTGCTGCCCAGATCCTTCGCAACCTCGGAACCTTCACGCTGCTCGGCCAGGACTCGTTCCACCGGGACAACTGGCAGCCTTCCCTCTCCCCGCTCGGAATGATCTGCATTGCTGGCCGAAAGGAGGAGCACCCATAGATATCCCAGTTGATCTTGACCCGGTCTTTCAATGTCGGCGGTCTTTTCTGGCTGCTTGTGGAAGGGCCGGGCATAGCAGCAGCCAGGGGAGAGGCTGAAGCTTTTCCCTCTTTGGGCATGCAGGCCGGGGGGAGCTCCTCGGGCCCAGGAACTGCGGCCATAGGAGCAGCTGAAGGCCTGGCATCTGCCTCACCAGATGGGGCAGGAGACGTGCTGGGCAGGACGTCGTCTGCTTCTGCCACAGCTTCTATCCTGGGGCTCTCTTCCCACTCTTCCTGAATGTCCTGCAGAATGGTCTTACTCGTTGTGGAGCAAAAGTAGGGAAGGCGCTGGCCCGCAGTCCTCACTGCCACCTCCTGCCTGCCCGATGCACTGGCTGCAGTGCTGTCAGCTGTGTCACCGTCGTCTGCTGCCCAGATCCTTCGCAACCTCGGAACCTTCACGCTGCTCGGCCAGGACTCGTTCCACCGGGACAACTGGCAGCCTTCCCTCTCCCCGCTCGGAATGATCTGCATTGCTGGCCGAAAGGAGGAGCACCCATAGATATCCCAGTTGATCTTGACCCGGTCTTTCAATGTCGGCGGTCTTTTCTGGCTGCTTGTGGAAGGGCCGGGCATAGCAGCAGCCAGGGGAGAGGCTGAAGCTTTTCCCTCTTTGGGCATGCAGGCCGGGGGGAGCTCCTCGGGCCCAGGAACTGCGGCCATAGGAGCAGCTGAAGGCCTGGCATCTGCCTCACCAGATGGGGCAGGAGACGTGCTGGGCAGGACGTCGTCTGCTTCTGCCACAGCTTCTATCCTGGGGCTCTCTTCCCACTCTTCCTGAATGTCCTGCAGAATGGTCTTACTCGTTGTGGAGCAAAAGTAGGGAAGGCGCTGGCCCGCAGTCCTCACTGCCACCTCCTGCCTGCCCGATGCACTGGCTGCAGTGCTGTCAGCTGTGTCACCGTCGTCTGCTGCCCAGATCCTTCGCAACCTCGGAACCTTCACGCTGCTCGGCCAGGACTCGTTCCACCGGGACAACTGGCAGCCTTCCCTCTCCCCGCTCGGAATGATCTGCATTGCTGGCCGAAAGGAGGAGCACCCATAGATATCCCAGTTGATCTTGACCCGGTCTTTCAATGTCGGCGGTCTTTTCTGGCTGCTTGTGGAAGGGCCGGGCATAGCAGCAGCCAGGGGAGAAGGCGATTTAGCATCTCTGGGTGCTGATGCACCCATAGGATTCTTGTCCCCCTCACTGGCAGGACCTGCAACCTGCGCAGAATCTGCTGGCTCAGCATTGGTTGGCCCTGACATGGCAAGAGATGCGCTCTGTGCGGGGCTGACTGCCTCTCTGGCAGAATCTCTGCCAGTGCTGTGGGGTGAGCCAGGCCCCTGCTGGTGGGCTGCGTCTGGGTCCCAGTGAAGGTTCCAGGTGGCTTCCTTCTGCTGCCTCCCTCCTGGCTTGGAGATCCCAGCAGCAGCTCTTGTGTCCTCTCGAGCATGGCCATCTTTTCGTCTCCGTGTTGCTGGCATCTTTTCAGTCTTGGTGGCCGGCACCTGGGCTGTCCTTGCGGGTGTTGCCACACTGCTGGGAGGGGCGTAGTGCCTTTGTACCCTCAGCTGCACCCTGGGTCTTTGGCTCCTGGCTGCAGCATGGCTTGGGGTTGGCCTGTTGTCTTGCTGGGGTCTGGCCTGCAGAGGCGCCAGAATGGATGCGGGGGCTTGCAGGGCTGTCCCCCGGCTCTCGGCAGTTGCTGCCATTTGCTCTTTTCTCACGTGTCCTTGAGGACGTGGGACGACCTCGGGGAGTCTGACAGCCTTGGTGCTTGTGATGCAGTCTCTGCATGGCACAGAAGAGGTGGAGCCTGCTACTGACAGACTGGGCAGCCGGGGGATAGTTGAAGCTCCCACTGAATGCCGATGTGTAGTTCTCAGTGTCGCTGCCTGCCTTGGCAGAGGCGGCAAGGCTGGTAGAGGATCTCTCCGTTCACCGGTGGCACTGCTGCCGGGCAGTGCCTGCCTCAGCTTCAGGCTGTCTGTCTGCAAGGGAAGCCAAGGAGAAAGGTGATGTTACCGTAGTCCTTTCCCACCTGCCCACCTCCAGCACCTGCCCACCTGCCCCCTCCAGCACGTGCCGCCTCCTTGTCAGCAGCTCCCAGGGCTTGGGAAGGCATCTGGCCCCATCTCACTTGGGCTCCCTACCTGTGTGCTCTTCTTCCTAGAGGCCTGTGACTTCTGTGGGCAGTGGAGCTGTGGCAGCCTCACCCCGTGGATGGACAAGGATGGAGTCTGGCTGCACAGCGGTCCTGCCTGTGGCGGTTTGGGTTGCACCTGTGGGGAGAAGGAGGTGTGGGATGGTGGTGGCTGCGCTGCCACCAGCATCCCTTGTGGTGCCTGGACACCCAGCCCCACCTCAGTGCCACATCCTTCGGACAGAGTGCTGCCCGACCCACGCGAGTCACAGCCATCCCAGGCCTCAGCTCTGCCCCAGAGAAACCCCTGGGGCACGAGAACCTGGGCCTGGACCGCAGACACTCAGGGCCAGGCCTCGCGCCCCGGTACCATGCTCCGCCACCTGGCACTCTCTCTCCTGTGTCTGCCCTCTCCCTCCCTCCCTGTCCCGCACCTGGTGGTGCTTCTTCATGCTCGGCAGCCCTTTGTTGGGCTGGGAGCAGGCCTTCGCCTCTTGCTCCTTCGGCATCCCTTTGTCCTCTCACAGAGACAAAGAAACAGGCACCCAGGGCAGCTGCTGCCTCCTGACGGCGCTGCACTCCTGGGAGTGAGCACCACGGGGGCTCGGGCCATATAAGTCACACCGTCACCATGGGGACGCTTGCCGTGTCACAATGGTCTTGTGGCCTGACGCCGCCCCACGTCACAAAGCCTGAGTGCTTGCTGTGGAGCCTCCTTGTTCCCGGCAGCCTCCCGTCAAGACACCAGCTCACAGCAAGGTGGGGGTCAGGAGACACCTCTGGGCTGCTCTAGTCCAGGCCCGCTCTGTCATCGTGGCAGCCCTCTGCCGGACATTTCTCCAGAGGCGCTGTCATCATCCCGCACAGGCTCACTCTTGCCTGCAGTGGGGCTGTTGGAAGTGCCTGGAACTACACTGTGCCTGGCACGGGGCAGCCCTTCTTGTGTTAGATCTTTTCCTTTGTCCGGCATTTGGTAAGGCCTGCCATCCAATATCTCCAAAGGGGCTTAGTTTGACCAAGTTTGCTCCTGGGGGATGGATGGAGCCCGTGGTAGGGAGCCGTGTGCGAGCAGTGCTTGAGGAGCTGCTGCCTTTGGCAGCCCCTGCAGGCTCAGTTCGGGAGTCCCGTGTGAGGGATGAAGTTCTGTGTTTTTTGTTTTGTTTTGTTTTGTTTTTGTGAAGAAAGCGGGTGTTGAAGAAGGAAATGCAGAGTTGCCTTTGTTTGTCACTCGATGGTCTTGAGGTCTCTTCCAACGTAGACATTCTGTGATTCTGTGAAGTCACAAACGCCAAGGCGTCACACTGGCTGGCTCTGCAGCACAGATGCCAGGAGTGCCGCTTGGCATGGCGGCGGCGGCGCGGTGCCCCAGCCCCAGGCCCGTCCCAGCCCCAGCGCACGTCGCCCTCCGCTCCCCCATGGAGCCCCCCGCCGCCTCAGCAGCCCCGCGGCGGACGCCCCATGGCGGAGCCGCCCCCGAGGAGAAGGAGCCCGCAGCCCTCTGCCCGCACCGCACCGCACCAAGCGCCGCGCAACGGCTGCCACCGCCGCGGGGGCTCCTGGTGTGAGCGCCAAGCGGTGGCAAGGGGGGGCTGCGCTTCCTGCGTCGAGCTGCTGGACACCGGCTTGCCTGGGCAATTGCCCATGTTGCTGAGGAGGCAACAGAGCCAAAGCCCTTGGGGCTGAAGATCCAGCACGGCTGGGGAGGCTTTGGCGTTTCTGCACAATGCTGCTCAATCCTGCTTGGGAGCCCAGCCTCAGGTGCGGAATGAAGCCAAGCAAGCTCGAGGGAAACTGTGTGCTGGTAACTGGTCAGTTCTTGCTTTCTTTTTCATTCCTCACGCCTAAGAAAACCTAACTCTTTCAAGCACTTGTTGGATGGACTTGATTCTGGGTGTGCTCCTTAAGCTTGTTTGGCAGCTGTTGAACCCCGCTACACTTGCAGGAGACCTATGCTCGAGTTGATGCTTGCTGTGATCAAGCGCTGTTCTTTTGCTCTTCTTTGCTTTGGGGATGGCGGGTGAGGTTGCAAAGAGTTTTCAGGAGGATTCCTCTTTTCCTTTGCAGAATGCCAGACTGCGTATTAGAGCTGATCTTCATCTCTGCTCGGAAAAGCTTCACGGGCCAAAAGAGAATGGAGATGAGGAAGGCAATGGAGAATGATGAGGACTATTTGCAGTCAGCACCCGTAAGCTTTGTGAAAGAATCAGGTGCATTTCTGTAGTGGTAGAAAGCGTAGCTGGAAAGACTTCCTAAGGACGTCAAGTCCAATTCCTTGTTCTCAGTTAGAGCAATCCCGTAGTTTAGACTCCTGATAAGGTATTTGTCTGTAGGCAGCTGCCAACTTGTCCAGCTAATCCAATTCAGCCTGGAAAACAAGCAAGCAAGCAAGCAAGCAAAAAGCACAGAAACCTGCAGTTTATGGAGTGCAACTGTCTCCTTTCCAATCGCATGGGTTTCACCAAGTTTGGGGTGACTCCAGGGCTGGCTTGCCAGGGAGACTTTCTTGAATTGCTGGCAGATCAGCCAGAAGGGCAATACAAGGCCCTGGCTAAACACAATCTGTAGGCTGCTTCTAGATCAACAGTTTCCTTGGTTACTCCACAACCTCCACAATCTCCACTTGCTTCGAAGCTCTGAAGATTGCAAGTCCACTTTGTGTTTTTCAGCCCCTCTGTGTCAAACGGTAAGAGTTTTCCCTGGCTGTTAAAACAGAAAGGACAACAGCCCCTCCTCTGGGTCTTCAGAAGGCTCCTAAGATCCCCCAGACTGGCTAAGTAGCGACGCTCTAGTATAGCTGCATCTAGATGCAGTAGAGCTAGATGGTGGGAGAGATGGTATGCTAGATGGTGCTCTAGCATGGACGTGACACGCTTTGACAGCATCTTTTCTCTGACAGCAACTTCTGCCTTGGCTCTTCCCATCAAGCCAGAGCAGTTTCTTGGCCTGCGCAACCTGCAGACTGACCTCTCGTGTGTATCCGTGCTGGACTGAGGGTAATGTTTGGAACACACACTGATGCTGTATTCACTAGAACTTTGAGAAGAGAGAGCAAGAAGCTAACCTGCAGACGAGTTTCTTAGGTTTCTGTAGAGAGAGGGAGATATACATGCATACATATTTACTTCTGTCTTTACTTCTTTCAAGATAGCTTTTGTTCTCCAAAATGAATCCTCTGACTGTTACTAATGTATGGGACACACCTTGACACTCTAATGGCATAGAAATACTTTTCAGCTCATCCTTGCTATTGTTTCTGGATTGAAAAAATAATTGTGAATATGATTACCTGCTTGGAATCTTTTTTTTTTTTTTAATATATACCTATTCTATTATGAAATCCTATAGGAAGGAGTGAACTCAAGAGGAAAAAAAAAAAAAGAAAACAATTTTAATTCCACTTCTAAATTAGATATCTAATCCTGATAGATTCACTCCCTTCCAAACAGAGCTCAACAAATGAAACAGTAAAAAATGCACATAATATTTCTTCTATGCCAAGATTTCATGGCACAATAGTTCTTTGCCTAACCCTGCAATAGCCCCATAGGCATTGCAATTGCTTACTTGTTCTTCTTCTTTGCTTGTGTTTAGTGTTTGCTTTTCTAATGTTACAACATTGGATTGATTTCCCTCCTTAGGTATCAAGAGAAGAAGGCATTTGCTTCAGAGGACAGTACTTTGATGCTTTCCAGGGCTAATGGCCAAAGTTCTCCAAGCACTTTTTTTTTTTTTCTTTTTTTTTTTTTTCCCCATCAGTGATTTATACATTTGTCAATCTTTCCATCTTCATTTACAACTCCGAATTTAGGTTTTAGGTGAACAAGAACCCTGAAACCAGCTGAAGCCATATCAGACATGAAGCCATATCAGACATAGTAAGGACATGTGTCTGTGAGGAAGTAATTCCGAGTGATTCTCTGGTGTCCTTTGGACAGCTTTCCTCTGGTCCTCTGCACTAGGCATCCCCAAGGGATATTTCAAAGCTCTCGGCATGATCTGTCATTCTCTCTTCCACTGGAGTTTCCATTAGAAAAGCGTGACTATTCCTTGCCCATGTGGAAAAGAAGTCCTCCTTGAGTTGTTTCTAACCAAAACCTCTTTCTTGTGTTCTATGGACAGAAACCACTTGGCTAGACAAACTCAATCCTTGCAAATGGAAGGAGTGGAAGTACTTCAGCAGCGTGCTTCGGCTTCTAAGCAGAACTGTAATGTAGGTGGGGACAGAGCAAGAGGACATGGCCAAGCCAGGGTGGACTTGAAAGTGCCGTGTCCGAGCCACAGCAAGAAATCCGTGATTGCCACTTGGAGACGGCTGCTCACCTAGTAGCACAGCAGCTGGAACGCTTCTGGATCCTGCTGATGGATTGCCACGAATCAGGCAGTGACACAAGCTACGAGAACGACGGAAGTGACTGGAAGTGATGCTTCTCCCTGTTCTCCATTGCAATTTGTGAAAGAAAGGAGAAGAGAGGAGAAGAAGAAAGGAGAAGACGGGAGGGAAGGGGAGGGAACGAAGAGAACGGGAGGGAGGGGAGGGAAGGGTAAAAACGAGAAGGGGAGGGGAGGGAAGGGCAGGGGAGGGCAGGGGAGGGCACGGGAGCAGAGTGTAGTGGAGTGTAGGGTAGTGTATGGGAGTGTAGGGGAACTGAGTGAAGGGGAGGGTAGGGGAGCAGAGTGTAGGGGAACTGAGTGAAGGGGAAGGTAGGGGAGGTGTGTCTAGTGGAGTGTAGGGGAGCATAGTGTAGGGGAGTGTAGAGTAGTGTGTGGTAGTGTAGGGTAGTGTAGGGGAGGGGATTGTAGGTGAGGAGAGTGTAGGGGAGCGTAGGGGAGGAGAGTATAGGGGAGTGTAGGAGAGGAGAGTGTAGGGGAGCTTAGGGGGGTGAGTGTAGGGGAGTATAGGGGAGGAGAGAGCCAGGGAAGGAAGTGGAGGGGAGGAGAGGGAAGGGGAAGGAGGGAATATTGCCTTATTTGTTGCCTTTTTACTGTCTTTGTATAGAGCCATGACAGGCAAAATAAACTATGTTGGTGAAAAGGACGTCTTTGTCTGGTGTGATTCCCGCTCCCCCAGTTTAAATTAATCAAGAATAATCTGCTCCTGGTTGAGGTCTTCCCTTACTAGTGCAGTGCTAGGACCTACGTGGTCAATGTGCTGAGGATGTGCAAGAGTCTTAGAAAACAGTCATGTTTTCCTCCCTCCTTGCTTCTTTATGAAATAAACATGATATCATCCAGCACTGGGCTGTTTTTCATGACGGAAATTCACTTCTACCCTGCACAACAAAGCTTATGATATATCCAGACCAGAGCTAAGCCGTCAGCTTGGGCAGCCACTGTCAGGCGTTCGCTTCTGTGCAGTCACCCCTTGGGGAAGCCACTTGCACTGGTTGCTTTCCTCACAAGTTTACCAAGTTTGCGTAAAGCTCCAAAGCTCAGGCCTATGCAGACACAGCCCTGCTGCTCCTTTAACACACAAGAGGGGGCTATTGTTCACAACAGCTTTTCCAGGGCTTCTCTCCGTTTTTTGTTGGAATCTAGTCCATGCTTGCAGATTGGCTTTTTCAATTCAGTGATTAGTGGGTACTGGAAGGTTCAAAAACAACACCTGACAATCTTGTCCATACGTAGGTAAGGAGAGATCTAAGGAAGGAACAGGTTGCAATACCTAAGGCTTATGCATGGCTCAAGCTTCCAGTTGAGCTGTGAAATCCACACCTCAGGTCACTTGAGGTACCAGGAGTCCCTGTAGAACATACAGGGGTCTCCAGCAGTGAGGTTCCCTGAGCAGAGGGCTTCAAGAGCTCCACAGGGAATGAAAAGAAGACTTGTGATATCCATGAGGAATGTGGCTTGCTCTCGGCAATGGAGACAAATTCCTTTCTGATTAATGCTCCACCCTGCTCCACTCCAGGGACAGACGCCTATGGCAACCTGGTCCCAGTACGTCGTACTAGGATGAGGTGGCAGGGACTGTCCCCATTCATTTTCTTTCTCAGGGTGGCCACGCCTCCTCTCTGGCTGAAGGTGGGCTTCATGGCCCGTGTGAAGGGGAGAGGTCTGGGGAAGGACTGAAAAACTTGAGAAATACTCCGAGGATAAATCAAAAGTTGGTTGCACTGAAGTAGATAGGAAGTGCAAATGATAGCCTGGGTAGATTTGCTGCAAAGAATCTGAAGAGTCTGGGTCTGCTTGCCAGAGCACTCATCCCAGTGGCTCATGATTTCTTCTGCACAGTTTTGGTTTGTTGTTCCCCAAGTCAGGACGGAATTTTGGGAATGCTCTTACACTTAGCTCATGAAAGAAAGACATGTTCTTTTGTTCTTTACTAGGTATGATTTTACCTGCTTCGATTGAGGGTACTTAGGCTATGCTATACAACTCTTCTTCACAAGAATAGTCTTCTCTATACAACTCTGTGTAGTTGGTCTAATGAAATGAAAGGAACAGTGTCAATTTACAGGAACAGTGTCAATTCCAGCATTTGAAGCAGTGCTGTGGCTTCATAATTAATAGACAGCTTTTAGAAGAACAGACAAAAATGATTCTATCTATCTTTATTTCCTGTGTAGACTTACTTATGTGGTTCTTTCCCATTCCTACTAATCCAGCTATTCACATACAGACCGGAGTTATGCACTAAACAATGATGTCAGTCTGTCACTTTCTGTCATGATGTAATTATTGCTTACAAGCAGCAGTCAATTGAACAAAGCCTTTCACGTGACTGGCTGTCTAACAACTATGCTGCTGTTGTATTTCCCAGGTGAACCACTTCAGAATTTCATAGAAGTGAAGAAGGATACCTATATGGTATGCTATCTGGCTACCCAGGTGTAGTCTGTTGGTTCCAAAACTGCCTGTCTTCACCTTGGGCAAAAGAACACAAGGTACTCAATATTGAAAAGATACCAGATAAGCATTAGTACCTTGAGTGTCGTAAGTACTCCAAGCCCGAAGGGAATTGCCACATTTCCTCTTGGCCAGCACAGCAGTGGTGTTTTTAATATCTTGGAAAACAAAACGATCAGGTATGCTGTGAATCAGCTGGCAATTTGCTTTGTGGCTTTTCTCATGAATTCTGCACGCTTCCTTTCTTTGGAGATACTTGACTTGTCCATCCAGGTCTTTCTTCTTCAAGAAAGTAGAAGCATCTCAAAAAGCAAAAAGTTACCAAGGTGTTTGAAAACAGGAGTCCAAATCTAACAGATGTAGGGATTTATAACAGAGGAAGTGGAGACAAAGATCAGCCATGAAATAGATGTGAGAAAAACACAGGTAGCAGTGTCCCGTGCGGATAAAGGAAAAGAGATAACCAAATGTCTTTCTTGAAGTGGAATAAGAATGGGGAAAACAAGACTCATGGGAAAAGCAAGCATCTTAGCTGGGATTGACACTAAGTAAAAAGCTACTACGCAGAAGTCTGTAGCTGTTGTAAAGTTGCCATGCCATTTTGCAGAGCAGAACGCAAGCACATCACCGTGCATTCTGGGCTTAGAGGAAGAAGCTCGTGAATTCTTGGTAGTTCTCATTCTGAAGTGAAGGGTCTGTAATGTGCATATTGAAGCAAAAGTCACACTTGTACAATATGTATAGAATTCCCTGGAGCATTTAACAAAAACGCCTGACTGGTAAGGTAGGACTGGTTAGAAATGCTCGCAAGTTGGGTGACAGCTGATGACTAGGTTACAGTGCAGAGTAACCTTGGATTTCAGATGACAACATTGCGGTTGTGCCAGAAGATAAGCTGTAGATCACCTTACACGAGCATGACATTTATTTCACCCATTCTTGTAGAAAAAGGGAAGGATTAATTCATTAGGAGGAAAGAGGCACAAGAATACAGTATGCCTCTTTGATTTGTTCCATACCAAGTGGACATCAAGAAATACAGGCCTAGAAACCCAATGACAATCTTCTCTACATCTATGTCCAAAACCTAATTTGATGGAAATCTCAGAGCATGTGCTACTACAAGACTAACAATGAAGATCCTCTGCCCAGAAGAGTCTTTCAGAAAATGCTTCTCTCTACTCCAAATTGTCTCAGAGCAGAAGCCCCTGAAAGAAAAAAGAGCCTCGCTGCAGAAACACATAGCTTTCCCAGTGAAGATTGCTCAAGACTTAGTGCTGGAAGCCTGTTGTCGGAACTGAGCAAATGACTGCTTGAACAAGAATTGGTTTCCAGCAGCCTCTGCTCCATAGTGGCAACATCTGGCCAGAGGAAGACAGCAAGCCAAGAGGAGACTTGCCTTTGGATCTGTGCCAGCCTCAGTCAATCCTTCTGCACACAATTCAGCTGTCACCCCCATGGAAGACAAACACCTGCGAGGAAGTACAGAAACTGCTGGGATTGGAGGTGGTGGTATTGCAACCAGCTTTGGCTGCATTCTTCGACAAGAACAAGGACAAGATCATATTTTGACAGATTTGTTGTTGCATTGCTTCACTCTCTCCAGCACAGTAAAATGGTGACACTGATGGACAGTAAAACCAGTTCATTTTCTTCCTATGAAAGTTTCTCTTCGGGTCTTCTTCCCAGACTCCACTCTTTTCCAGTGGCTATGGCTTGAAAGCAAGACCAAGGACATAAAGACAAGATTCTCTTCAACAATCAGGTTTGCTTATGGACAGAAGAAGTAAGGTTAAGACACGGCTGAAGATGAGTGAGAAATTACCAGAGAGGTGGGCTCATCAGAGAAAGGCTGTAGCAAAAACCAGTCTGTTGGGTTAGCTCTTACTCTACATTTTTAAGCACTTGTAACTCATCTTGGTGCCAGGAACTGCAGTTTACTTTTCAACTTCTTTTTTATAATTTGTGATAGTTACATATTTTCAGTCCAAAAATAAGATAAATTGAAAGCTGACTCTAGGGTAAAAATACATAAAAAACAGAGCTGTGTATAGAAATTAAAATAAAATAAAATAAAATAAAATAAATAAAATAAAATAAAATAAAATAAAATAAAATAAAATAAAATAAAATAAAATAAAAAAGGATTCTGACCTACTTATTATGTATTTTTAATTTCCTTCATAACTTACCAAGGAACAGACTGGATTTGAATAAGAGCTTTCTTTCTCCACCTCTCAGCCTTTCCTGTCTTTGACAGACTTCCGCAGTCAGCCAGTTCTTGCTGTTTCCGTGATCTCTGCACAGAGTCTTGTACTCCCTTATCTTCGGGTGGGTAACCTGCAATGGTGTTCGCTCAGACCTAGGAATCACCAGCCTTCATCTTGTTCCCTGTCTCACTACAGAGCTCACCCTGACATCCCTGTTGGAAGGAGAAGGCTTTCTTAGCGGAGAGGACTACTGTGCATGGCTGCCCTGTGTCTCCGTTGATCAGACTCACAGCAAAGTAAACCACATGAGGATGAAACGGATTTCCCTCTGGACGGATCAGAGTATGGATTGAAATAGGACCTGGAAGAACAAAGGGCGTTCTCAAGAGAGTCCTTTCCCATTCATTTGCTTAGTCACTGGGAAACTCTTCCAGAAAATTCAGGCAAACAATTTCCCTGCATGGAAACCTCATTTTGTCTGTCGAGCTAAGATTTTATCCCAGGATATTCAGGTCTTTTGACATGGTATAAACCTTTCTGCTCTAACTTCCCTCGGTTTTTCTTTTCTTCTAAAGTTCATTTCTCTGGCAAAGCAATGCAATCCTTGAATTCAGACACCTGTGGAAAACTTCGGAAATTTCCTGGTCAAGAACTTTCTTTAGACAGCATCAATGATATCACAACAACGCAGACTTCTTTAACTCTTTCTTTAAAATACCCACCACAGATTCGGTATCATTTTCATGCAGACCAATCCCCAGCTTGATCATCTACATTGAATTGAAAAGCACAGAAACCTGCAGTTTATGGTGTGCAACTGCCTCACCACCCTCTGAGTAAATAATTGCTTCCAAATACCTATTCTAAATCTATCCTGTCTTAGAGTAGAACAAGCCATTACTCCTTGTCCTATCACTACACTCCCTGAAAAAGAGTCCTTCAGCTTTTCTGTAGGTCCCTTTAGGTACTGGAAGCCACAATAAGGTCTCACCAGAGCCTTCTTTTCTCCGGGCTGAACAATTCTAACTTCCTCAGCCTGTCTTCATAGGAGAGGTGCTCCAGTCCCTTGATCATCTTCATGGCCCTCCTCTGGACCCTCTGGCTCTAACAGTCCTACAGCCTCCTTGTGCTGGGGGCACAAATATTGCTTTTTGAAATATTGATTTTGTATAAATGCCACATGGATAATCTTTGGCTGTTATTATCAACACAGCACTGCTGAGATTAGTACTTGTAAATATAGAGGAATTAGAAAGAAATGTAGACAATATAATTTGATTAAACTGAAACTGAACTTGGCAAGAGATGAAAAGACTAACATGAAGGGGATTGTATAGGTACATTGGTCAGAAAAGGAAGACCAAGGAGAGTGTACCCTTTGATGGATGAGAAATGATAACTGGTAACAACAGACATGGAGAAGAGGTACAATTCCAGGAGGTCCAATGCCATGCAATCCAGTGTCCTGACGGAACCGGGTGGTGGAGTTGCAAATCTTCTTTCCATCATATTTGAAATGTCATGGCAGTCAGGTGACATCCATGGTGACTTGAAAAAGGGGTGTCCGTTTCCATTTTTAAAAAAGGTAGAAAGGATGACCAGTGAGCCTCACCTCTATGCCTGAAAAGATCATGGAACAGATCCTTTTGAAAACAGTATCAAGGCACAGGCAAACCAAGAAGGTGATCTGAGACAGACAGCAAGGGCAAATCATGCCAAAACTCTCTATTGGTTTTCTGTGATGGAGTGACGGCATCAGTTGACAAAAGAGGACCAACCAATGTCATCTACCTGGCCTTCTGTTAGGCCTTTGACATGGTTCCACATGACATCCTTATCTCCAAAGTGGAGAGATATGGATATGATGGGTGGACCACTCGGTGGATACGGAATTGGCTGGATGGCCACACAGAGTGTTGCAGTCAAAAGCTCAATGCCCAGGTAGAGGCTGGTGACTAGTAGTGTCCCTCAGGGGTCTGTCTTGGGACCAGTGCTTTTCAATACCTTTATCAATGACATAGACAATGAGATGGAGTGCACCCTCAACACATTTTCAGATGGCACCAAGCTGAGTGGTGCAGATGATACAACAGAAGGAAAATAGCCATTCAAAGGCACCAGGGTAAGTTTGAGAAGTAGGCCCACATAAAGAAAGATGGAGAGTGACTTTTTACACACTCAAATAGTGATAGTACATAGGGAAATAGTTATATATATATATAAATTGAGATTTAGATTAGATATCTGTCGCGTTAAAGGGGTGTAGCTGATTAACCGTTACGGGCCCGGTCAGATTCAGAGTACTGAACCAGTCAGACACTCACCAAAAACACATTAACCGTCTGGGGGTCCAGTCAGACAGTAACCAGAAACACATTAACTGTCTGGGGGTCCGTTCAGACATTCACCAAAAATGCATTAACTGTCTGGGGGTCTGGTTGGATTCAGAACACTGAACTATCACGGATAACCACCCTCACCCTAGTTGCACTTAATGAGAGCTATCACAATGCAATCAAGTATGGTTTATTAGAGCAACAGATAATCAGGTTCTTTTGGATTGCCGGTGATAGTGACTATCTGCAAAAGCAAGCTAGTATGCATGAAATACACAGGTGTTATAGGTGTTACAGATGTTACCGGTGTTATAGGTGTTGTAGGTGTTACGGATGTTACAGGTGTTATAGATGTTACAGATGTTATAGATGTTACAGGTGTTACAGGTGTTACAGGTGTTACAGGTGTTACAGGTGCACAGCCTAGAAATAAACGCGTCAAAAGGATCAAAGACTCTATAGAGATTTATAAGCAAATATTCAGATCTCACCCAAAGGCGTCCCAATGGGGGGGAAGAGAGGCTCAGCCCGTCGACTGGTCCTAGGAGTCAGGAGGTCCTAAGGATGTTGTATGTCCTCGGGATGGTATCTCCCCTGACGGTGGTATCTTCCCTAACATCCCCTCTCTCTCGGGCCAGTTTATATTATTTTCTATCTTTTAGGTGGAGCTTGAGTGGCTCTAGTCAAGCATATCTTAGTTATGATTGGTGTAAAGTTTTCCCGTCTCCGTTTAAAGTAATAGGCTCTGAGAAATTCAGGGCGCATGCTCAGCGAGGGGTGGTCGCACCTTGGAGGCGGGTAGCTTTTGGGATGGAGGTGTGTTTTGGTATTATAATGATATTATAATGAGCAAAAAGTACACTAGGGTACAGCATTTGTCAAAACATGACAGGTCTTTGGCTTAGGGTGGCAAAAAGTGCAGCTTTGTGCACAAGAACAATCGAGGCCCCACCTGATTACAGAGCCTAGCCGTGGTGTCTCCACTCCACTCTACGCTCCGTGCTGTTCCCTAGGACTAGCACACCAAGTTTCCCCAGCGCGATAGCATCTAAGGTTGGGAGCCTAGGGAATGCTCAGGTAATGCAGTTATGCCCTACCCTGAAAGCCTCTTCAATGCTGTGCCGTTTCCTTAGAAATGTGAATGTTAGTTTTATTTTCCTAGTTACTTCAGGCAATTACACCACAATATCAGAAGGAAATTCTTTAGTCAGAGGGTGGTGAGGCTCTGAAGCAGGTTTCCCAGAGAAGTTGTGGATGCCCTGAACTAGTTGCTGGCATCCATGACCGTGGCAAGGGGATTGGAACTAGATGATCTATAAGGTCACTGCAACCCAAGTCATTTTATGGTTCTATGGTTATACTTTAGTCTTATTTTCACATAGTGCTCTCATTCTGAGCAAAACAAGATCTCAAGTCCTTGCACCTTACTTTAGGAAATTGATTAAGCTGAAACAGGAGTATATCTGAAACAGGATGCCAGAATTAGGAACTGAAGACAGAGTGTCTGTTGGTGTATTTCTTCCTATGAGGCAAACTCATGTCAGGAAGACTCTTGTGTACTTCTTGTGCCAAATTTGTGTAACATGAAGTCCTATTATTAACTGATTTTTTCTTCATATAGCATATCATCCTCCTCTAAGATGATATTTTTCTGTGAAAGAAAGAAATGCGTGTTCTTTGATGAAGCCAAAAAGGTATTCTGACAGAAGAACATGATGCTGCTCTGTCCAGTTACCTTTTATAGGCTTCATTTGATGTGCTGTTGTTTTTTTTTGTTTGTTTGTTTGGTTGGTTGGTGGTTAGTTTTTCCCCTGAGATGCACAAGCACTTGATTTGATTTTTCAGTAGCTCAGACATGTTTGGTTCATCTAAAATAAGCATTGCAATTTGATCCCTGGTGATTTATCATGGTTTGGATTCATCTGTGCTCTCATTTTGTTGCCTAAGTTTTATAGACTTCCTTATGAGGCTGATTACTACCATAAAAAAAAGAAAAAAAAAAAAAAGCTGTAGGAAACCTGGCTTTAAAAGTCTAGTTGTAAAATCTTTATCAAGGATTCATTCTTTTTGAAAAGTTGTGTTAGCTTTCCTTAAACTAGCATATGAAACACTGTGGCTGAATAATACAGTAGTGTTGCCAATTAATGTTTTGACTCACAAGTGAATGTAAGAGCAAAAGAAATGAAAAACAACACTTGTAAGACCAATATAGGTGAAAATGAAAGATTTCAGCATTTATAATAAAAAGTTGTGAATTTTGCTGAATTCTGCTTTTGAAAGCTGCAACATAAATTCAGAATAAAACACAGCACTGAAAATACAATGAGATGGGTCAGAATTCTGGTATTGGAGGCTGCATCTTCAGAATATGAGTAAGTTCCAAATAAGGCAATATAATTTTTGTTTGTTTGTTTGTTTCTTTGCTTGTTTTGCATAGGAAGCATCCTTAGGGAACTCCTTAGAGGAAGCTGGGCTGACAGAGAGGAAAAAAAAAAAAGAAAAAAAAAAAGCCAAGAAGAGAAATCTATGAATTCTTCTGAATATTAAAGGTAAATTAGTTACGAAAAATTAGTTACGAAAGATACTGACTCATAATTTCCTTGCCAAAGACTCTTGGTATTTTGCATGAATTTAATTAGGGTTTAGAGAAAGAAGCTTTCCCATACTCAGAAGAAAGAAAAAAAGTTCTCCACATAACTGTGAGGCAAGTTGTGTTCTTTTTCATAAGAAAAATTGATTGAGGAAGGTAGAAAAGGTGGTTCTACCAAATATGCTGAGATATCTTTCTTGTTAAGTTGAATTTGGAGGATATCTATGTATAAAACAATGTCAGTCAGAGTGCCCCCAATGGATATTATATTGAGCCAACAGCCAGCTGTATGAATGCTTATCATTGACTTTGGTGCTGCAGAATGAAGAGGGAGAAGAATGTCCAAGATATGATTCGTTTTATTACAACTAATGCTGAAAGTAACATTTTACCTGACCTATCAACACCTAATAATTAGTAGTCACCACCATCAGTACTGTTTCCACCAGTCAAATTGTGAGTCTTGATGATTCATTCAACATTTTAATAGTAAAGAAATCTCTGCTACCTCATTTATTCCCTTTTTATTTTTTACTTTTTTCTAACTCGTGCCTCAATCAGAGAAATTGAACCAACAGAAATACCTAAAGTGTTAATCAGTTTAAATTCAAATAATCATTTCCCAAACTAGAAACACCTACAGTATATATCAATATAAAATCATCAGAATGATTACAACAACAACTATTAATAAATACCAGGGAGAAATCCAAAACGAATAAAATCTTGATGTACAAACATGCAAGAAATATGGTATGTATTATGCCTGTTACTGTAAAGACTTCTGTATTTTTCACAACACTCTTAAAGGCAAAAAAAAAATTATCTAAAATTCATGATGTCATTTCACTTGCTCCCAGGAGACACCACTGGCAGGTAATTATTTTTGATAACGTTCCTTCCCACCCTGGAGCACTTCTTTATGTGCACTGAATATATTTAACACTTCATTATTCAACAGCCATTTATCATAGCTATAATTAGTTGTTAAATGAGCAAACAATACTGATTTTATTTTATTTTATTTTGCTGCCAGTGGTGATGTTTTGTGCTTTTTATTTTTTTTTCTGTTTTGTTTTTATAGGAACTTTTAAAAATGCAGACAATTTGCTGTATTGTTCTGAATTCCTACTGGAAATAAATAAGCAAAATGGAAATACATCCTGGACAAGTAAAATAAAATCCTATTTGTCATCTTTCCTGTCTGTTCAAGCAGGTACAAGATTTAAAGGGAAATCTTATAATTAAGTTTTCTAGATAGAAGCTTTTCAAAGATATTTAGGTACCTACAGATACAACTAGTGTCTTTTAAGATTCTAAAAGACAGTAGTTTGTTTGTTTGTAGTAAGAGTTAAGTATCCATGAAAATAAAAAAATCAAAGATGATGCGGTATAAAAATGTTATAGGATTCAAAAGCTTCTGTTTTCAGGTGAAATGAGTGTTTGTAAAATCTTAAAAAAAAATAAAATAAATAATAATGATAAGCCATTAAACACAAATGCAAAGGTTTCCAGCAGCAGTGTCCATTTAGCTAAAACTAGCTCTCACACAGGTCTATATAGTATGTTCTATTAGTGGACAGACAAAGTGATTTATAGTATGTCAAGAAAAAATAGTAGTAGTAACGAATAACTGAAATTTAAAAAACCGTCAAGAAAGACAACTTTTGTTTAAATATCTTCTTATATTACATTCTCTTTAAGAAAACCTACTAGGAAATAATGTAAAAATCACTTCAAGTTTGCTTTAATATGCTGCTTGTTTCTCCCTTCTTATTCCTTCTGCATCCTCTCTTCTCCCACTAAATGCTAAAACACGTACTCTCACCTGTCAGCTTAGGTCCATTTCCACATTTTTCAGTTGTTTCTGTGTATGTGATATGTTTCTATACTTCTATGTTGAGTTGGTCTTGCTTCAATGGAATTTTGGAAAACCTATGGTGACCTGATGCACAATTTAAATGAATATAAGCAGGAAAAATAATTAATATGATTTCACTTTGAAACTTATCCTGTGGAAACCTCTGGCTCATGAGCTGATACTTACAAGAGCAGATGATAGTCAACCTGCCAGTGAAAGATTAGTTAGACAGCTGAACAGATGTGACACTTTTTGAAGACTTTTTTATTCCCAATAAATATTGTATCACTCAATACAATGCAAAGAGGGATGTAGATTCCAGTGTTAGCTTTCATTCTGTCAGAAGGGATTTGTACAGCAGAAAAATAAAAATAAAATCCAACAGATACAATGTTTTATTTTGTTTTGTTTTGAGTAAAATGAAATGCTCTCTTTTCTCTGCTCATTAAAAAGTGCAACATAAAAGTGCATCAAATCTTGATGCCTTTTGGATAAGATGCAGGATACATTTATTTTTCTATAATATAACACTCTGCAGTTCCAGGAACATCTTGATAAATTTTCCAGACAAAGGATATTATAGTTGGCTTTGGATTTCTACTACAACTTCTTTTGTTTGACCCTGTTATAAATGGTAACTTCAGCTCAATTTGGTCTTCCACACAAATAAAGCGGCTCTGATTTTGGCATCATAATTCTACGATGAGCCACTTCTGATAAAACTTTTTAGCCAATGGACTGTCTAGATAAGATGATCTTTTAAATATCAAAGGAAGCCTCCATTTGTTGATAGTTTCTTAATTCAGTATAACTTTTCTGTCAATCTAAAAACAGAAGCAATGGATGAACAGCAATCTAATTGTTCTGTTAAATATTTTTCAACTCAGTTCGAAGATAATCACTGCTGTTTAGTGTAGTTGTTCTTACTCCTCTATTATTTGAGAATAGATGTATGAATATAATTTCTTATATTTAAAAAGTTTTAGATTTTCTTTCATTTTTTGCTTCTTATCATTACCATAAATAATTTTGTAAGCGATCAAAACATTCAATTCAGCTCTGTAATGTGCAAGCAGAAATTTCGGAACAGTTATACTGCAATTATACTTTTTGACCAGAAAGAAATTAAATTACTGGAAAATAAATAAATAAATAAAATTTAAATTAAAAAAAAAAAACAAAACACCACCATAATTATAATCTTGTGAATCAAACCTGAATTGTAATAGTTATTAAAAACAAACAAACAAACAAAAAACATCAAATGGAAAATAATAAAGGCATCTGTCATATAAACATCTTTCCAATTCTGTGAACTGGAGTTACTTACAAAAAATAACTCTTTCACTATGTAACTATACTGCATCTTATATAAAACTACCATGCAATTGAAATCAATGTATTAAACACATTTTTAATGGCAGTACACTTTAGCGAGTGTAGTGAAAGATTTTTCCTGCACAAGGTAATGAACTTCTATTACAAAGAGCAGCTTAAAGACTTCAAGTATTTTAGATGATTAAAACATTAGTGGTGATTATTCACTGTCAGAGCTCTAAAAATAGAACATTTGATTAACACAGCATTAGTAAATGTGTTAGCATTTTACAACATGTTACTTTACAGTTGTAGCCTCATTTTTTATTGAATTGAATTATTTGCACCAGTCTAGGTGTTTCAGCTACACTTTGTTAATACTCGTGTGAATAACTTATCCCTTAATACAGTCGTTAAAATATTCATTGTTTTGGAAAAACAATGCTTTGCTGGATTTGTGAATTACATGTTATTCATGTCTATGTAACTAAAATTAAAAAAAAAAAAAGATGCAAAATATCACTTTAGGTCATCTTCCAAAGTATAAAACTCTATCAACAGAAGACATATTGGGTTCCGTGATGTTAAAAAACTTTCAGATTATGCCTTGGTTGCCAACAGTAGGTAATGAAAATCATTTTCTCTCAGGAGAGTTATTACTCCATCTTTATGCTATGCTAAGGTAATTATTTCATGAGAGTTCAACATACAAAACAATATAGCTGGAGTACGAACAGTAAGGCTTTTCTCAGTATTGACATCAATATTGTATGAATTCTTTGTGTTTTTGTGTGTGCGTGTGTGTGCTAGAATTGCAATGCTGTCCTCATTTCATTTTTTCCTTCGTGCAAGTATTGTTAACATGTCTTGCTGGAAAATAAAAGAGTTTGACCCGTCAAACATTTAAAAGCTGCACTTCTAAAAACCCTGATGGTTTTGTCCTCTTTGTTATTGAAATATATGTATATATATTGAAAACATGGTTGAATTATGTAGTCATGCATTCAAGTAATACGAGTCTTATTTTCTACTAGTATCTATTGGTTTTCATTTTAATCAGTCTGCATTCCACAGGTGCTGATTAACTTCATTATTATGATACAGGATTAGAAATGCCTCTGAACTCCAGAACTGCCACCCTGAACTGGCAGAGGAGTGAAAAGGCATTATCACAGGACTACTGTTAAATGGGTACATTTTGTTCGGTATGTATTCATGATTCACGTAGTCATGTATTCATACTCATGATTTCAGTGAGTGACTTGGTATATTTCACTGCATTTTCTTGCCTTTTATAGAACCCTAGTTCTATAAACTCTAGATTCTGTTAACGTGTCTTCAAATGATTTTCAATAGAGATGAAGTCTGAAGTCCTGTGAACCAAGAACAGATTTGGTTGTGTCCCTGTTAAAATGAGTTCTTCCACTGTATTTGACTGAGTGTGAAAAGAGCCCAGGTTGTCATCTATCATGTTATCAGCAAGATTTGATATCAGGCAGAGATGCATAGATAAAATCAATCTCCCAGTCTCCTCTTTTTTTTTTTTTTTTCTTTTCTATTTTTTTAATATAAGGGATTAACAATATAGTAATGCAAAAACTTCATAATCAAAATAAAGCAAGTAGTCCATAGAAATGAATGAAATGCTCTAGATGGAGGAAAAACTAGAAGCTGACAATAAGACAAAAACCCTGAGAATCATCACAGATACTCTCATAAGTATAATGACACATCCCATGCCTCCCTTCATTTCTTTATCTGTTTTCCCATTATCACATTTCTTTCCTTTGACTCCCACCTTCCTAAAATTTAACTTGTTCTATTATTAGTAATATAAATAGTATTTTCCAGTTATTCTCTTACAAGGGTTCTTTTGTTTAACGCTTAATGAAGCTGAATTGTATTCGGGGTTAAAGTTTTTTTCTTTGTTTGTTTGTTTTTGTGTTTTAATTTTTTACTACATTAAAATGGACTAGTATTCATGAATTATTCTGTTATTGCTGTAATTCTGATCTGATTTCAAATACTTAGAAAAGTGTTAAAGTCAACAGATACTCGGTTTAGATTTCAACCTGAATTGCATGCAATGCAATTGAGGTTAAAAGTGAAGTTATGATGAAATACTATGCAAGATCCATTGCACAGCTGTTACCTTTTCTGTATTGACTTGATTGAAATTTCTTGCCATACAAAACTTTAATGTAAGTCCTGCAGGCAAGAGATCTTGCTAATGACAACCTGTATCCCTTGTTATAGCCTGCACATGAATAATGTAGCATAAATATAGCCAATGGCTAGGATTTGTCGTTACAACTTTACAAATATGACTGTGTTTCACTTCACAAATATTTCTTAGGGAGAAGTAATATTTTCAGGAGCTTTTTCTCCGTGTTGAAATCTTATTGTGCCTTTCAAAAGTCACAGCATATTGTCAAAATATCAGGATGTTATTTTGAATACAAAACTGCAAAATCTTCAGTTTACTGAAACTAGGACATATGCATCTTGATGCATAAATAATTTTTTGTTCTGAATAAATTCAATGGAAATTTAAAAGACAGCAGTTATGATAAATACACTTCTGAACATTAAAAAAATATATTACCCTAATTCCCACTAATTTTCTTGCATTTTTCATTTGAGCAGGCCTTGCTCAATTTATATGTCATCTCATACTTATGTTAAAACTAGAGCCATTTGAGATTTCAGTTTAGTCCAATACCTGATTCCCCTTATAGGACGTTACCTTGTTCATTTTAACCCGGTCTTGTAAATTAAGTTTTTTGGAGACACCATTAAAAGTACTGCTCAAGAAATGAATTCTATATGTAAATATGTTTCCATAATTCCAGTCATATTATATCTACTTTTTACTCTTTGTCAATCTTTCTTCTGTCAACGAAAGCTACATAGACACAGGAAAACATACCCTGAGACCCCCATGAGCACACAGCTGTTGAACAGATGTCAAGTATTCCCTAGCTTCCTCACTCCATTTCAACAGCATACTTATTCTGCATAATTTGATTGTTCAACTCATTAAAATTTATCAGGAAAAAATACATAATATGGGAGTTTGTAACATTCTATTTGTATTTAATAGTAACTGTCTGAAGCAATTTAATACATCTCAGTGACAAAGTTGCTCAGTTTTGTTTTTATTATACATTTTAAATTAACTTTTGCAGTGTGTCCATAAAATGTATCCTAGACAGAAGGAGACATAGTAAACCTGTCATATTCAATTGAAATATCACGTTATGCTGTAGCCACTACTATAAATGAAATAATATCCAAAATGTTTCATAATAGAAAAGGTCAAGTTGGCAAAATAACTAACTGTTCAGAAACAAATTTTAGGTCAGTGGACCAAATATCAAGATGACTGTCAAAGTAGGAATTTTATTAAATAAAAAGTTTTAGGAATGAACCTTCTTAACTGAGTAAAGGTAAAGATATTTAAATTATTAAGTTCAACAGCATATAGCATATGCTATTACGATGATCTTGTTTTCGTAGTTGACTGCTTTCTTACCTGAGTCATGGAACAAAGGAAAAGAAACAAGCTCTTTCTAATTTTCTTGTGGCCCCTGTTTGGTTGTGTTGGTGGTGATGGTGGTGGTTTATTTGCTTCATAACGACACGCTATCTCTTTACTTTTTTTGTTGTAGTTCAGAGAGTCTGTTACATCTTTCTTCCCACGGGGTTTTGGTTTAAGAACTGTAGGGACTCATCCTATCTAGACAGCCCTAAAGCCCCACCTCCTATGAGTGCAACAGTAGCTATTCAAGTAACGTGGTTTCACATGAAGAATAGAATTCATGGACAGTTTAAGGACAATTTATGAAAAAGCTTTTGATCATATTGCTAGGAGATTGTCTATTATTATTATTATTATTATTTTAATTTAAATTGCTTAAAGTGTTTTGCATAGCTATACTAGCACTGAAACTTAGGAAATATTAACTTTATTAAACACTCCACTCCTCAGTTCATTTTAGTTTTCAAGATAAGGACTGTGTGTGGCTGTTGAACAACACATGTATGTGTACTGCTTTCAATTTTTCCTCCTACTTTACAATATAAAGTTCTTCTGCAATTTGAAAATAAACAATATGACACTGTGATTTCTATTCAATTTCTTTTTCCCTTTCTCCAAATAAAGACAAAAAAAAAAAAAAGCTACATATAGCTCTTTCCAATCTATCATTGTGTTAATATTCTAAACTGTGATTTACTCTAAATGGAAGCTAAAACACTTGATGAAAATTAAAAGGAGACAAAATTAAAATTAAATGAAAGAGATGTGGAAACGAATGGAAGAAATACCTATCTCCAAGTCATTAAACAACTCTGTTTTTTTCCACAAGCTGTAGAAGGCTTTCTTCAAGGACTGATATTAATACTTCAGATCTCTGGATTTACCTCATTTCAGATAGTAGCAACTCAAAATAATCCACACAGTCTATTTTCAAAATGCTGTATTACGGCTGGACTGGCCTCTAGTGAAACTGAAAAATGGATATTAACATGGGACAGAAGAAACCTAAGTGAACTATCTTATCTCCAGAAGCAGTGAAGCATTGAAATGTAATCTGTACATTTCATTTTGAGTAGACAGGCCTATCTCAACTCAAACCTGTAAGTCTAATTGGTACTTGTCAGATGCTCTGTTCTGCTTTCTTCTATATCACTGTATCAAAAGCAGAAAAAAAAATAATATTTTAGTATTGATCTGCATTAACAGAAAGAAAGAAAAAAAAATGCAAAAGGTATGTTTAATTGTTAGGAATCGGTTATTTTTATGAGACTGGTATTAATCTTCATTTTCCTTCAAACACATTAATATTAATGTGAGACAGGGTTTACCTTACAGATTTGGCCTCTTTTCATATGACATTAAGAAATCCAAAATTTTGAAGCTCCAGTGATTAGAAGTTGAAACACAACTTAGTTTTAAATGCATTAAATAAATTGAAATATATTTTATAACCAGTTTATTTTACCTTGGTTTATTTGGGGAAACATGCCTTATTATGTGTTTTCCTTGCTTATATTCTGTGTACGCAGGCTATTTTAGGTTTGTGAAATCTTTCTTAAAGTACTAGTGAAAAAAAAAAAAAAAAAAGGAAAATATGCAAAGCTGGTGCAATCTAGGGGATCTTGAAAAGTCTGATAATGACTGAATGAATGCTGAGCCTTCCCTTCTTCAGGTTAAAAAGACACTGAAGTTGTTCAAACTTCTCATTCTTGATTGGCATCCTTTACAAATATGGTGAAATGAGAGAGCTTTCTGTGGGTGTAACAAAGTAAAAAACTGTTCTAGAGCAGTTAATTCTTTAATGCATGCATTTTTAAATCCATTTGTACATATCCTTGGCTCCTGAGGCCATGTAAAACTTTAGAACAAGGAAGACTTACCCAAGGTGGAGGGGTACCAGGTTAAGAAGCACTTAAAAAACTTAAATGTACTTATATAGAAAGTGTCTGACAGATTGCACCCATGAGCTCTGAGCGAGCTGGCTGATATGCTGTGGAATATTGCCTTTGTAAAGAAGATTGAGCAAGACTCTTCTCCACAGTGCCCACTGACAGGATAAGAGGCAGTGGGCAATGAGTAAAACACATGAAATTATCACCAAAAAACACTTCTTTACTGTAAGGGTAGTTAAACACTGGAGTGGGTTGCCCAGACAGATTGTTGACTCTCCAGCTGTGGAGATATTCAAAACAGGACGGAACACAATCCTGGAAAGCCTGCTCTAGCAGACCCTGCCTAAGATGGGAGACAAACCTCCAGAGATTCCTTTCTGTCTAAATGATTTGTGAAATACAGACTTTCTACATACCTGAAACATTGAAATTGTATGCATATATAAAGAACAGAAATTGTACACACACACACACTCACATACATGTGAGTGCATGTGCACAAAAACTTTTTTTTTTTGCCATGGTCAAATGTACATATAGTGGCTCTAATAAGATTTCATAGTATGAAAAATATCTCAGTCAAATACCAGTTCCAACGGATACTTTATTTGATTTCTGATAGAGTCATTGACAGTCAAAGAATAAGTAAGCAGCAGAAAATGTTTGCAATATTTTCCAGAATCAATCAGTCCGAATCTACCAATATAACAGACCTGAAGTTACTTCTCATCAAGTTTCATGGCTGCTGATAATGTATTTTAAAATAACTATCACTATTTGAGTGTGTAAAAAGTCACTCTCCATCTTTCTTTATGTGGGCCTACTTCTCAAACTTACCCTGGTGCCTTTGAATGGCTATTTTCCTTCTGTTGTATCATCTGCACCACTCAGCTTGGTGCCATCTGAAAATGTGTTGAGGGTGCACTCCATCTCATTGTCTATGTCATTGATAAAGGTATTGAAAAGCACTGGTCCCAAGACAGACCCCTGAGGGACACTACTAGTCACCAGCCTCTACCTGGGCATTGAGCTTTTGACTGCAACACTCTGTGTGGCCATCCAGCCAATTCCGTATCCACCGAGTGGTCCACCCATCATATCCATATCTCTCCACTTTGGAGATAAGGATGTCATGTGGAACCATGTCAAAGGCCTAACAGAAGGCCAGGTAGATGACATTGGTTGGTCCTCTTTTGTCAACTGATGCCGTCACTCCATCACAGAAAACCAATAGAGAGTTTTGGCATGATTTGCCCTTGCTGTCTGTCTCAGATCACCTTCTTGGTTTGCCTGTGCCTTGGTACTGTTTTCAAAAGGATCTGTTCCATGATCTTTTCAGGCATAGAGGTGAGGCTCACTGGTCATCCTTTCTACCTTTTTTAAAAATGGAAACGGACACCCCTTTTTCAAGTCACCATGGATGTCACCTGACTGCCATGACATTTCAAATATGATGGAAAGAAGATTTGCAACTCCACCACCCGGTTCCGTCAGGACACTGGATTGCATGGCATTGGACCTCCTGGAATTGTACCTCTTCTCCATGTCTGTTGTTACCAGTTATCATTTCTCATCCATCAAAGGGTACACTCTCCTTGGTCTTCCTTTTCTGACCAATGTACCTATACAATCCCCTTCATGTTAGTCTTTTCATCTCTTGCCAAGTTCAGTTTCAGTTTAATCAAATTATATTGACTACATTTCTTTCTAATTCCTCTATATTTACAAGTACTAATCTCAGCAGTGCTGTGTTGATAATAACAGCCAAAGATTATCCATGTGGCATTTATACAAAATCAATATTTCAAAAAGCAATATTTGTGCCCCCAGCACAAGGAGGCTGTAGGACTGTTAGAGCCAGAGGGTCCAGAGGAGGGCCATGAAGATGATCAAGGGACTGGAGCACCTCTCCTATGAAGACAGGCTGAGGAAGTTAGGATTGTTCAGCCCGGAGAAAAGAAGGCTCTGGTGAGACCTTATTGTGGCTTCCAGTACCTAAAGGGACCTACAGAAAAGCTGAAGGACTCTTTTTCAGGGAGTGTAGTGATAGGACAAGGAGTAATGGCTTGTTCTACTCTAAGACAGGATAGATTTAGAATAGGTATTTGGAAGCAATTATTTACTCAGAGGGTGGTGAGGCAGTTGCACACCATAAACTGCAGGTTTCTGTGCTTTTCAATTCAATGTAGATGATCAAGCTGGGGATTGGTCTGCATGAAAATGATACTGAGTCTGTGGTGGGTATTTTAAAGAAAGAGTTAAAGAAGTCTGCGTTGTTGTGATATCATTGATGCTGTCTGAAGAAAGTTCTTGACCAGGAAGTTTCCGAAGTTTTCCACAGGTGTCTGAATTCAAGGATTGCATTGCTTTGCCAGAGAAATGAACTTTAGAAGAAAAGAAAATCCGAGGGAAGTTAGAGCAGAAAGGTTTATACCATGTCAAAAGACCTGAATATCCTGGGATAAAATCTTAGCTCGACAGACAAAATGAGGTTTCCATGCAGGGAAATTGTTTGCCTGAATTTTCTGGAAGAGTTTCCCAGTGACTAAGCAAATGAATGGGAAAGGACTCTCTTGAGAACGCCCTTTGTTCTTCCAGGTCCTATTTCAATCCATACTCTGATCCGTCCAGAGGGAAATCCGTTTCATCCTCATGTGGTTTACTTTGCTGTGAGTCTGATCAACGGAGACACAGGGCAGCCATGCACAGTAGTCCTCTCCGCTAAGAAAGCCTTCTCCTTCCAACAGGGATGTCAGGGTGAGCTCTGTAGTGAGACAGGGAACAAGATGAAGGCTGGTGATTCCTAGGTCTGAGCGAACACCATTGCAGGTTACCCACCCGAAGATAAGGGAGTACAAGACTCTGTGCAGAGATCACGGAAACAGCAAGAACTGGCTGACTGCGGAAGTCTGTCAAAGACAGGAAAGGCTGAGAGGTGGAGAAAGAAAGCTCTTATTCAAATCCAGTCTGTTCCTTGGTAAGTTATGAAGGAAATTAAAAATACATAATAAGTAGGTCAGAATCCTTTTTTATTTTATTTTATTTTATTTTATTTTATTTTATTTTATTTTATTTTATTTTATTTTATTTTATTTTATTTTATTTTATTTTATTTTATTTTATTTTAATTTCTATACACAGCTCTGTTTTTTATGTATTTTTACCCTAGAGTCAGCTTTCAATTTATCTTATTTTTGGACTGAAAATATGTAACTATCACAAATTATAAAAAAGAAGTTGAAAAGTAAACTGCAGTTCCTGGCACCAAGATGAGTTACAAGTGCTTAAAAATGTAGAGTAAGAACTAACCCAACAGACTGGTTTTTGCTACAGCCTTTCTCTGATGAGCCCACCTCTCTGGTAATTTCTCACTCATCTTCAGCCGTGTCTTAACCTTACTTCTTCTGTCCATAAGCAAACCTGATTGTTGAAGAGAATCTTGTCTTTATGTCCTTGGTCTTGCTTTCAAGCCATAGCCACTGGAAAAGAGTGGAGTCTGGGAAGAAGACCCGAAGAGAAACTTTCATAGGAAGAAAATGAACTGGTTTTACTGTCCATCAGTGTCACCATTTTACTGTGCTGGAGAGAGTGAAGCAATGCAACAACAAATCTGTCAAAATATGATCTTGTCCTTGTTCTTGTCGAAGAATGCAGCCAAAGCTGGTTGCAATACCACCACCTCCAATCCCAGCAGTTTCTGTACTTCCTCGCAGGTGTTTGTCTTCCATGGGGGTGACAGCTGAATTGTGTGCAGAAGGATTGACTGAGGCTGGCACAGATCCAAAGGCAAGTCTCCTCTTGGCTTGCTGTCTTCCTCTGGCCAGATGTTGCCACTATGGAGCAGAGGCTGCTGGAAACCAATTCTTGTTCAAGCAGTCATTTGCTCAGTTCCGACAACAGGCTTCCAGCACTAAGTCTTGAGCAATCTTCACTGGGAAAGCTATGTGTTTCTGCAGCGAGGCTCTTTTTTCTTTCAGGGGCTTCTGCTCTGAGACAATTTGGAGTAGAGAGAAGCATTTTCTGAAAGACTCTTCTGGGCAGAGGATCTTCATTGTTAGTCTTGTAGTAGCACATGCTCTGAGATTTCCATCAAATTAGGTTTTGGACATAGATGTAGAGAAGATTGTCATTGGGTTTCTAGGCCTGTATTTCTTGATGTCCACTTGGTATGGAACAAATCAAAGAGGCATACTGTATTCTTGTGCCTCTTTCCTCCTAATGAATTAATCCTTCCCTTTTTCTACAAGAATGGATGAAATAAATGTCATGCTCGTGTAAGGTGATCTACAGCTTATCTTCTGGCACAACCGCAATGTTGTCATCTGAAATCCAAGGTTACTCTGCACTGTAACCTAGTCATCAGCTGTCACCCAACTTGCGAGCATTTCTAACCAGTCCTACCTTACCAGTCAGGCGTTTTTGTTAAATGCTCCAGGGAATTCTATACATATTGTACAAGTGTGACTTTTGCTTCAATATGCACATTACAGACCCTTCACTTCAGAATGAGAACTACCAAGAATTCACGAGCTTCTTCCTCTAAGCCCAGAATGCACGGTGATGTGCTTGCGTTCTGCTCTGCAAAACGGCATGGCAACTTTACAACAGCTACAGACTTCTGCGTAGTAGCTTTTTACTTAGTGTCAATCCCAGCTAAGATGCTTGCTTTTCCCATGAGTCTTGTTTTCCCCATTCTTATTCCACTTCAAGAAAGACATTTGGTTATCTCTTTTCCTTTATCCGCACGGGACACTGCTACCTGTGTTTTTCTCACATCTATTTCATGGCTGATCTTTGTCTCCACTTCCTCTGTTATAAATCCCTACATCTGTTAGATTTGGACTCCTGTTTTCAAACACCTTGGTAACTTTTTGCTTTTTGAGATGCTTCTACTTTCTTGAAGAAGAAAGACCTGGATGGACAAGTCAAGTATCTCCAAAGAAAGGAAGCGTGCAGAATTCATGAGAAAAGCCACAAAGCAAATTGCCAGCTGATTCACAGCATACCTGATCGTTTTGTTTTCCAAGATATTAAAAACACCACTGCTGTGCTGGCCAAGAGGAAATGTGGCAATTCCCTTCGGGCTTGGAGTACTTACGACACTCAAGGTACTAATGCTTATCTGGTATCTTTTCAATATTGAGTACCTTGTGTTCTTTTGCCCAAGGTGAAGACAGGCAGTTTTGGAACCAACAGACTACACCTGGGTAGCCAGATAGCATACCATATAGGTATCCTTCTTCACTTCTATGAAATTCTGAAGTGGTTCACCTGGGAAATACAACAGCAGCATAGTTGTTAGACAGCCAGTCACGTGAAAGGCTTTGTTCAATTGACTGCTGCTTGTAAGCAATAATTACATCATGACAGAAAGTGACAGACTGACATCATTGTTTAGTGCATAACTCCGGTCTGTATGTGAATAACTGGATTAGTAGGAATGGGAAAGAACCACATAAGTAAGTCTACACAGGAAATAAAGATAGATAGAATCATTTTTGTCTGTTCTTCTAAAAGCTGTCTATTAATTATGAAGCCACAGCACTGCTTCAAATGCTGGAATTGACACTGTTCCTGTAAATTGACACTGTTCCTTTCATTTCATTAGACCAACTACACAGAGTTGTATAGAGAAGACTATTCTTGTGAAGAAGAGTTGTATAGCATAGCCTAAGTACCCTCAATCGAAGCAGGTAAAATCATACCTAGTAAAGAACAAAAGAACATGTCTTTCTTTCATGAGCTAAGTGTAAGAGCATTCCCAAAATTCCGTCCTGACTTGGGGAACAACAAACCAAAACTGTGCAGAAGAAATCATGAGCCACTGGGATGAGTGCTCTGGCAAGCAGACCCAGACTCTTCAGATTCTTTGCAGCAAATCTACCCAGGCTATCATTTGCACTTCCTATCTACTTCAGTGCAACCAACTTTTGATTTATCCTCGGAGTATTTCTCAAGTTTTTCAGTCCTTCCCCAGACCTCTCCCCTTCACATGGGCCATGAAGCCCACCTTCAGCCAGAGAGGAGGCATGGCCACCCTGAAGAAAGAAAATGAATGGGGACAGTCCCTGCCACCTCATCCTAGTACGACGTACTGGGACCAGGTTGCCATAGGCGTCTGTCCCTGGAGTGGAGCAGGGTGGAGCATTAATCAGAAAGGAATTTGTCTCCATTGCCGAGAGCAAGCCACATTCCTCATGGATATCACAAGTCTTCTTTTCATTCCCTGTGGAGCTCTTGAAGCCCTCTGCTCAGGGAACCTCACTGCTGGAGACCCCTGTATGTTCTACAGGGACTCCTGGTACCTCAAGTGACCTGAGGCGTGGATTTCACAGCTCAACTGGAAGCTTGAGCCATGCATAAGCCTTAGGTATTGCAACCTGTTCCTTCCTTAGATCTCTCCTTACCTACGTATGGACAAGATTGTCAGGTGTTGTTTTTGAACCTTCCAGTACCCACTAATCACCGAATTGAAAAAGCCAATCTGCAAGCAAGGACTGGATTTCCAACAAAAAACGGAGAGAAGCCCTGGCAAAGCTGTTGTGAACAATAGCCCCCTCTTGTGTGTTAAAGGGGCAGCAGGGCTGTGTCTGCATAGGCCTGAGCTTTGGAGCTTTACGCAAACTTGGTAAACTTGTGAGGAAAGCAACCAGTGCAAGTGGCTTCCCCAAGGGGTGACTGCACAGAAGCGAACGCCTGACAGTGGCTGCCCAAGCTGACGGCTTAGCTCTGGTCTGGATATATCATAAGCTTTGTTGTGCAGGGTAGAAGTGAATTTCCGTCATGAAAAACAGCCCAGTGCTGGATGATATCATGTTTATTTCATAAAGAAGCAAGGAGGGAGGAAAACATGACTGTTTTCTAAGACTCTTGCACATCCTCAGCACATTGACCACGTAGGTCCTAGCACTGCACTAGTAAGGGAAGACCTCAACCAGGAGCAGATTATTCTTGATTAATTTAAACTGGGGGAGCGGGAATCACACCAGACAAAGACGTCCTTTTCACCAACATAGTTTATTTTGCCTGTCATGGCTCTATACAAAGACAGTAAAAAGGCAACAAATAAGGCAATATTCCCTCCTTCCCCTTCCCTCTCCTCCCCTCCACTTCCTTCCCTGGCTCTCTCCTCCCCTATACTCCCCTACACTCATCCCCCTAAGCTCCCCTACACTCTCCTCTCCTACACTCCCCTATACTCTCCTCCCCTACGCTCCCCTACACTCTCCTCACCTACAATCCCCTCCCCTACACTACCCTACACTACCACACACTACTCTACACTCCCCTACACTATGCTCCCCTACACTCCACTAGACACACCTCCCCTACCTTCCCCTTCACTCAGTTCCCCTACACTCTGCTCCCCTACCCTCCCCTTCACTCAGTTCCCCTACACTCCCATACACTACCCTACACTCCACTACACTCTGCTCCCGTGCCCTCCCCTGCCCTCCCCTGCCCTTCCCTCCCCTCCCCTTCTCGTTTTTACCCTTCCCTCCCCTCCCTCCCGTTCTCTTCGTTCCCTCCCCTTCCCTCCCGTCTTCTCCTTTCTTCTTCTCCTCTCTTCTCCTTTCTTTCACAAATTGCAATGGAGAACAGGGAGAAGCATCACTTCCAGTCACTTCCGTCGTTCTCGTAGCTTGTGTCACTGCCTGATTCGTGGCAATCCATCAGCAGGATCCAGAAGCGTTCCAGCTGCTGTGCTACTAGGTGAGCAGCCGTCTCCAAGTGGCAATCACGGATTTCTTGCTGTGGCTCGGACACGGCACTTTCAAGTCCACCCTGGCTTGGCCATGTCCTCTTGCTCTGTCCCCACCTACATTACAGTTCTGCTTAGAAGCCGAAGCACGCTGCTGAAGTACTTCCACTCCTTCCATTTGCAAGGATTGAGTTTGTCTAGCCAAGTGGTTTCTGTCCATAGAACACAAGAAAGAGGTTTTGGTTAGAAACAACTCAAGGAGGACTTCTTTTCCACATGGGCAAGGAATAGTCACGCTTTTCTAATGGAAACTCCAGTGGAAGAGAGAATGACAGATCATGCCGAGAGCTTTGAAATATCCCTTGGGGATGCCTAGTGCAGAGGACCAGAGGAAAGCTGTCCAAAGGACACCAGAGAATCACTCGGAATTACTTCCTCACAGACACATGTCCTTACTATGTCTGATATGGCTTCATGTCTGATATGGCTTCAGCTGGTTTCAGGGTTCTTGTTCACCTAAAACCTAAATTCGGAGTTGTAAATGAAGATGGAAAGATTGACAAATGTATAAATCACTGATGGGGAAAAAGAAAAAAAAGAAAAAAAAAAAAAGTGCTTGGAGAACTTTGGCCATTAGCCCTGGAAAGCATCAAAGTACTGTCCTCTGAAGCAAATGCCTTCTTCTCTTGATACCTAAGGAGGGAAATCAATCCAATGTTGTAACATTAGAAAAGCAAACACTAAACACAAGCAAAGAAGAAGAACAAGTAAGCAATTGCAATGCCTATGGGGCTATTGCAGGGTTAGGCAAAGAACTATTGTGCCATGAAATCTTGGCATAGAAGAAATATTATGTGCATTTTTTACTGTTTCATTTGTTGAGCTCTGTTTGGAAGGGAGTGAATCTATCAGGATTAGATATCTAATTTAGAAGTGGAATTAAAATTGTTTTCTTTTTTTTTTTTTTCCTCTTGAGTTCACTCCTTCCTATAGGATTTCATAATAGAATAGGTATATATTAAAAAAAAAAAAAAGATTCCAAGCAGGTAATCATATTCACAATTATTTTTTCAATCCAGAAACAATAGCAAGGATGAGCTGAAAAGTATTTCTATGCCATTAGAGTGTCAAGGTGTGTCCCATACATTAGTAACAGTCAGAGGATTCATTTTGGAGAACAAAAGCTATCTTGAAAGAAGTAAAGACAGAAGTAAATATGTATGCATGTATATCTCCCTCTCTCTACAGAAACCTAAGAAACTCGTCTGCAGGTTAGCTTCTTGCTCTCTCTTCTCAAAGTTCTAGTGAATACAGCATCAGTGTGTGTTCCAAACATTACCCTCAGTCCAGCACGGATACACACGAGAGGTCAGTCTGCAGGTTGCGCAGGCCAAGAAACTGCTCTGGCTTGATGGGAAGAGCCAAGGCAGAAGTTGCTGTCAGAGAAAAGATGCTGTCAAAGCGTGTCACGTCCATGCTAGAGCACCATCTAGCATACCATCTCTCCCACCATCTAGCTCTACTGCATCTAGATGCAGCTATACTAGAGCGTCGCTACTTAGCCAGTCTGGGGGATCTTAGGAGCCTTCTGAAGACCCAGAGGAGGGGCTGTTGTCCTTTCTGTTTTAACAGCCAGGGAAAACTCTTACCGTTTGACACAGAGGGGCTGAAAAACACAAAGTGGACTTGCAATCTTCAGAGCTTCGAAGCAAGTGGAGATTGTGGAGGTTGTGGAGTAACCAAGGAAACTGTTGATCTAGAAGCAGCCTACAGATTGTGTTTAGCCAGGGCCTTGTATTGCCCTTCTGGCTGATCTGCCAGCAATTCAAGAAAGTCTCCCTGGCAAGCCAGCCCTGGAGTCACCCCAAACTTGGTGAAACCCATGCGATTGGAAAGGAGACAGTTGCACTCCATAAACTGCAGGTTTCTGTGCTTTTTGCTTGCTTGCTTGCTTGCTTGTTTTCCAGGCTGAATTGGATTAGCTGGACAAGTTGGCAGCTGCCTACAGACAAATACCTTATCAGGAGTCTAAACTACGGGATTGCTCTAACTGAGAACAAGGAATTGGACTTGACGTCCTTAGGAAGTCTTTCCAGCTACGCTTTCTACCACTACAGAAATGCACCTGATTCTTTCACAAAGCTTACGGGTGCTGACTGCAAATAGTCCTCATCATTCTCCATTGCCTTCCTCATCTCCATTCTCTTTTGGCCCGTGAAGCTTTTCCGAGCAGAGATGAAGATCAGCTCTAATACGCAGTCTGGCATTCTGCAAAGGAAAAGAGGAATCCTCCTGAAAACTCTTTGCAACCTCACCCGCCATCCCCAAAGCAAAGAAGAGCAAAAGAACAGCGCTTGATCACAGCAAGCATCAACTCGAGCATAGGTCTCCTGCAAGTGTAGCGGGGTTCAACAGCTGCCAAACAAGCTTAAGGAGCACACCCAGAATCAAGTCCATCCAACAAGTGCTTGAAAGAGTTAGGTTTTCTTAGGCGTGAGGAATGAAAAAGAAAGCAAGAACTGACCAGTTACCAGCACACAGTTTCCCTCGAGCTTGCTTGGCTTCATTCCGCACCTGAGGCTGGGCTCCCAAGCAGGATTGAGCAGCATTGTGCAGAAACGCCAAAGCCTCCCCAGCCGTGCTGGATCTTCAGCCCCAAGGGCTTTGGCTCTGTTGCCTCCTCAGCAACATGGGCAATTGCCCAGGCAAGCCGGTGTCCAGCAGCTCGACGCAGGAAGCGCAGCCCCCCCTTGCCACCGCTTGGCGCTCACACCAGGAGCCCCCGCGGCGGTGGCAGCCGTTGCGCGGCGCTTGGTGCGGTGCGGTGCGGGCAGAGGGCTGCGGGCTCCTTCTCCTCGGGGGCGGCTCCGCCATGGGGCGTCCGCCGCGGGGCTGCTGAGGCGGCGGGGGGCTCCATGGGGGAGCGGAGGGCGACGTGCGCTGGGGCTGGGACGGGCCTGGGGCTGGGGCACCGCGCCGCCGCCGCCATGCCAAGCGGCACTCCTGGCATCTGTGCTGCAGAGCCAGCCAGTGTGACGCCTTGGCGTTTGTGACTTCACAGAATCACAGAATGTCTACGTTGGAAGAGACCTCAAGACCATCGAGTGACAAACAAAGGCAACTCTGCATTTCCTTCTTCAACACCCGCTTTCTTCACAAAAACAAAACAAAACAAAACAAAAAACACAGAACTTCATCCCTCACACGGGACTCCCGAACTGAGCCTGCAGGGGCTGCCAAAGGCAGCAGCTCCTCAAGCACTGCTCGCACACGGCTCCCTACCACGGGCTCCATCCATCCCCCAGGAGCAAACTTGGTCAAACTAAGCCCCTTTGGAGATATTGGATGGCAGGCCTTACCAAATGCCGGACAAAGGAAAAGATCTAACACAAGAAGGGCTGCCCCGTGCCAGGCACAGTGTAGTTCCAGGCACTTCCAACAGCCCCACTGCAGGCAAGAGTGAGCCTGTGCGGGATGATGACAGCGCCTCTGGAGAAATGTCCGGCAGAGGGCTGCCACGATGACAGAGCGGGCCTGGACTAGAGCAGCCCAGAGGTGTCTCCTGACCCCCACCTTGCTGTGAGCTGGTGTCTTGACGGGAGGCTGCCGGGAACAAGGAGGCTCCACAGCAAGCACTCAGGCTTTGTGACGTGGGGCGGCGTCAGGCCACAAGACCATTGTGACACGGCAAGCGTCCCCATGGTGACGGTGTGACTTATATGGCCCGAGCCCCCGTGGTGCTCACTCCCAGGAGTGCAGCGCCGTCAGGAGGCAGCAGCTGCCCTGGGTGCCTGTTTCTTTGTCTCTGTGAGAGGACAAAGGGATGCCGAAGGAGCAAGAGGCGAAGGCCTGCTCCCAGCCCAACAAAGGGCTGCCGAGCATGAAGAAGCACCACCAGGTGCGGGACAGGGAGGGAGGGAGAGGGCAGACACAGGAGAGAGAGTGCCAGGTGGCGGAGCATGGTACCGGGGCGCGAGGCCTGGCCCTGAGTGTCTGCGGTCCAGGCCCAGGTTCTCGTGCCCCAGGGGTTTCTCTGGGGCAGAGCTGAGGCCTGGGATGGCTGTGACTCGCGTGGGTCGGGCAGCACTCTGTCCGAAGGATGTGGCACTGAGGTGGGGCTGGGTGTCCAGGCACCACAAGGGATGCTGGTGGCAGCGCAGCCACCACCATCCCACACCTCCTTCTCCCCACAGGTGCAACCCAAACCGCCACAGGCAGGACCGCTGTGCAGCCAGACTCCATCCTTGTCCATCCACGGGGTGAGGCTGCCACAGCTCCACTGTCCACAGAAGTCACAGGCCTCTAGGAAGAAGAGCACACAGGTAGGGAGCCCAAGTGAGATGGGGCCAGATGCCTTCCCAAGCCCTGGGAGCTGCTGACAAGGAGGCGGCACGTGCTGGAGGGGGCAGGTGGGCAGGTGCTGGAGGTGGGCAGGTGGGAAAGGACTACGGTAACATCACCTTTCTCCTTGGCTTCCCTTGCAGACAGACAGCCTGAAGCTGAGGCAGGCACTGCCCGGCAGCAGTGCCACCGGTGAACGGAGAGATCCTCTACCAGCCTTGCCGCCTCTGCCAAGGCAGGCAGCGACACTGAGAACTACACATCGGCATTCAGTGGGAGCTTCAACTATCCCCCGGCTGCCCAGTCTGTCAGTAGCAGGCTCCACCTCTTCTGTGCCATGCAGAGACTGCATCACGAGCACCAAGGCTGTCAGACTCCCCGAGGTCGTCCCACGTCCTCAAGGACATGTGAGAAAAGAGCAAATGGCAGCAACTGCCGAGAGCCGGGGGACAGCCCTGCAAGCCCCCGCATCCATTCTGGCGCCTCTGCAGGCCAGACCCCAGCAAGACAACAGGCCAACCCCAAGCCATGCTGCAGCCAGGAGCCAAAGACGCAGGGTGCAGCTGAGGGTACAAAGGCACTACGCCCCTCCCAGCAGTGTGGCAACACCTGCAAGGACAGCCCAGGTGCCGGCCACCAAGACTGAAAAGATGCCAGCAACACGGAGACGAAAAGATGGCCATGCTCGAGAGGACACAAGAGCTGCTGCTGGGATCTCCAAGCCAGGAGGGAGGCAGCAGAAGGAAGCCACCTGGAACCTTCACTGGGACCCAGACGCAGCCCACCAGCAGGGGCCTGGCTCACCCCACAGCACTGGCAGAGATTCTGCCAGAGAGGCAGTCAGCCCCGCACAGAGCGCATCTCTTGCCATGTCAGGGCCAACCAATGCTGAGCCAGCAGATTCTGCGCAGGTTGCAGGTCCTGCCAGTGAGGGGGACAAGAATCCTATGGGTGCATCAGCACCCAGAGATGCTAAATCGCCTTCTCCCCTGGCTGCTGCTATGCCCGGCCCTTCCACAAGCAGCCAGAAAAGACCGCCGACATTGAAAGACCGGGTCAAGATCAACTGGGATATCTATGGGTGCTCCTCCTTTCGGCCAGCAATGCAGATCATTCCGAGCGGGGAGAGGGAAGGCTGCCAGTTGTCCCGGTGGAACGAGTCCTGGCCGAGCAGCGTGAAGGTTCCGAGGTTGCGAAGGATCTGGGCAGCAGACGACGGTGACACAGCTGACAGCACTGCAGCCAGTGCATCGGGCAGGCAGGAGGTGGCAGTGAGGACTGCGGGCCAGCGCCTTCCCTACTTTTGCTCCACAACGAGTAAGACCATTCTGCAGGACATTCAGGAAGAGTGGGAAGAGAGCCCCAGGATAGAAGCTGTGGCAGAAGCAGACGACGTCCTGCCCAGCACGTCTCCTGCCCCATCTGGTGAGGCAGATGCCAGGCCTTCAGCTGCTCCTATGGCCGCAGTTCCTGGGCCCGAGGAGCTCCCCCCGGCCTGCATGCCCAAAGAGGGAAAAGCTTCAGCCTCTCCCCTGGCTGCTGCTGTGCCCGGCCCTTCCACAAGCAGCCAGAAAAGACCGCCGACATTGAAAGACCGGGTCAAGATCAACTGGGATATCTATGGGTGCTCCTCCTTTCGGCCAGCAATGCAGATCATTCCGAGCGGGGAGAGGGAAGGCTGCCAGTTGTCCCGGTGGAACGAGTCCTGGCCGAGCAGCGTGAAGGTTCCGAGGTTGCGAAGGATCTGGGCAGCAGACGACGGTGACACAGCTGACAGCACTGCAGCCAGTGCATCGGGCAGGCAGGAGGTGGCAGTGAGGACTGCGGGCCAGCGCCTTCCCTACTTTTGCTCCACAACGAGTAAGACCATTCTGCAGGACATTCAGGAAGAGTGGGAAGAGAGCCCCAGGATAGAAGCTGTGGCAGAAGCAGACGACGTCCTGCCCGGCACGTCTCCTGCCCCATCTGGTGAGGCAGATGCCAGGCCTTCAGCTGCTCCTATGGCCGCAGTTCCTGGGCCCGAGGAGCTCCCCCCTGCCTGCATGCCCAAAGAGGGAAAAGCTTCAGCCTCTCCCCTGGCTGCGCACCCTGTGTTGGAGGCCAGGACAGCACCTCTCACCCCATCAGCATGTGAGGAAGAAGAAGCAGCACCTTCTCCCCTGGCTGGGGGCCTTCTGCAAGAGGTAAGCAAGGTATACCTTCCTCGTCCCACAGTCATGGAAGCCACAGACCCCTGTCGGTGGGCCTCGAGGCCCCTCATCCCTTATCCATCTGGCATCGGGGGCATCGGGGCCCGGAGCATGGCCAAACAGTGGCCCACAGGGCTGTGGTTTTCTCTCCCCATGCAGGTTTCCTCCGAGCATAGAAGCAGTGCACAGTGTTCCTCACACTTCCAATCGGTGCCAGAGGAAGGGCCAGGTATGTCCTAAAGTATGGAGCCATCCCAGCCCACGGCACGGAGGCTGGCAGCACTCCACGCACAGGGTCCCTCCATGTCCAACTGTCCCCTCCCCAAGGGAAAGCCTTGGTGGCGGGGGCAGGCAGGACCATGCCCAGTTCCATCCCAGCCCCTCACGTACAGCTTTCTGACCCCCACAGGCACCGCTGCCCTCCCGCACGCTGTGGCTCGCTCGCAATTGCCCCCCCTCTTCAGGAGAGCACTTCGGGCTCTCCGCAGGAGTTACTGCTTCAGCTGCATCACAGAAGACCTAGAGCAACGTGAGGCTGACAGTACCAGGGAGCTCCCCACAGATGGCAGCTTCGGTCCCGAGGACGGGGCTTCTGAATAAAATTGTTCAGGACTATTTCATAGATGAGGGCTGTCTCTTCTGTTCTGTTCTGCGTGCATGGGTGTCTGTGGGCTGCGTGTGCAGCTGCTGCGGTCAGACCCTGGGGCAGGGTGTCCCCATCTCCATGCTGCTAGTGCCTAGAGGGTGCACAGGTTTGTGCAGCAGTACTACCATGCAGTACTCTTGCGTGGGCTCCTCTCTATGGGCTGCAGCTTCAGCCCAGGGCCTGCTCCTGTGGGGGCTCTCCATGGGCCGCAGCTTCCTCCAGGCCACATCCACATGTTTTATAATGATGATGATGTTTTTGTTATTATTATTATTAATATTAATATTAATTAATAACATAATTAATAAATAATCATCATTTAATAATTATTTAATAATTACAATAATAATAACAATAATAATGGATTCCAGGGCAGCGATCCTCTTGGGAGTCATCATGCGGCACTTGAAGGGCAAGCAGGCGATCGGGCCCAGCCAGCATGGGTTTATGGAAGGCAGGTCCTGCTTGACGAACCTGATCTCCTTCTACGACAAAGTGACGCGCTGGGTGGATGAGGGAAAGGCTGTGGATGTGGTCTACCTTGACTTCAGCAAGGCTTTTGACACCGTCTCCCACAGCATTCTCCTCAAGAAACTGGCTGCTCTTGGCTTGGACTGGCGCACGCTTCGTTGGGTTAGAAACTGGCTGGATAGCCGGGCCCAAAGAGTTGTGGTGAATGGAGCCAAGTCCAGTTGGAGGCCAGTCACTAGTGGCGTCCCCCAGGGCTCGGTGCTGGGGCCGGTCCTCTTTAACATCTTCATCAATGATCTGGATGATGGCATTGAGTGCACCCTCAGTAAGTTTGCAGATGACACCAAGCTAGGTGCGTGTGTCGATCTGCTCGAGGGTAGGAAGGCTCTGCAGGAGGATCTGGATAGGCTGCACCGATGGGCTGAGGTCAACTGTATGAAGTTCAACAAGGCCAAGTGCCGGGTCCTGCACCTGGGGCGCAATAACCCCAAGCAGAACTACAGGCTGGGAGAGGAATGGTTGGAGAGCTGCCAGGCAGAGAAGGACCTGGGAGTGATGGTGGACAGTCGGCTGAATATGAGCCAGCAGTGTGCTCAGGTGGCCAAGAAGGCCAACGGCATCCTGGCTTGTATCAGAAACACTGTGACCAGCAGGGCTAGGGAGGTGATCGTCCCCCTGTACTCGGCTCTGGTGAGGCCGCACCTCGAGTACTGTGTTCAGTTTTGGGCCCCTCGCTACAAGAAGGACATCGAGGTGCTTGAGCGGGTCCAAAGAAGGGCGACGAAGCTGGTGAGGGGCCTGGAGAGCAAGTCCTATGAGGAGCGGCTGAAAGAGCTGGGCTTGTTCAGCCTAGAGAAGAGGAGGCTCAGGGGTGACCTTATTGCTCTGTATAAGTACATTAAAGGAGGCTGTAGAGAGGTGGGGGTTGGCCTGTTCTCCCACGTGCCTGGTGACAGGACGAGGGGGAATGGGCTAAAGTTACGCCAGGGGAGTTTTAGGTTAGATGTTAGGAAGAATTTCTTTACTGAAAGGGTTGTGAGGCACTGGAACGGGCTGCCCAGGGAGGTGGTGGAGTCACCATCCCTGGAAGTCTTCAAAAGACGTTTAGATGTAGAGCTTAGGGATATGGTTTAGTGGGGACTGTTAGTGTTAGGTTAGAGGTTGGACTCGATGATCTTGAGGTCTCTTCCAACCTAGAAATTCTGTGATTCTGTGTGATTCTGTGATTCCAAAACTTTTGTCATGAAGACTGGTTTCCCATGTACATGAGAGACGCATAAAGAAATCGCAACTTCTTTTCACCAAAGTCTGAGTTGTTGTGATATCATTGTGGTGAAAACACGCGCTTTTCACCAAAGTAACATAATTTAGGTAAACTTGGTCAAACTAAGCCCCTTTGGAGATATTGGATGGCAGGCCTTACCAAATGCCGGACAAAGGAGAAGAGCTAACACATTTAGGAAACCAGTATTTGCAACAACATCTTACAGTTTGGTGCAAGCAACTAGAACAAATCAAGAAGAATGTTTTAGGCACTAGACCTTTTATTTGCCTCCCAAGGGGAAGGATGCACTTGAATCAATCTTAGTTGCTCTATGTGTGTAAATGAGGCAGGAGGAATTGAGACTGAGCACGAAAACATTTGGGGAAAGACTAAGGTAATAAGGTGATTAGTCTAAGGTGATTACGTAAGGTAATTCAAGATGACCCCTCCTGGTGTCATTGCCTAAACATTGCCTAAAACTTTGATGTATCTCAGAGATAGTTACTTACTTCAGCTGACAACACTTTTCAGTTACCTTCTTTCAGTTTCTCATCCACATTATTTCTTCTTCTGAGTAGCTGATCCCTTTACTTCTGAAGAACCTGAATTTTTTCCAGAATGTCTGTCTTATCTTCAGTAGTGCTGTCCTGAAGCTGCATACCTTTATCACACAATTCCTGGTCCAGCATACTTAAGCGGTAGACAATTTCATACTATCTTTGTTTAAAGCCTTAAAAAAAAAAAAAAAAGAGAGAGAGAGAGAAAGAAATAAGAGGAAGAATGAAAGAAACCGTAAGTATAAAACTCCTTCCCCATAAACATGTACATGAGACTGTCGCATCCTAAAGTGGAAGACCTGTCTACTTCTTGTAAAGGGACGCCATTTAGGCTAAGTAGATAGCTACCATAAAATTTACTATTTAATCAAAAGATGAAAGAAAACAAAGAAAAGCAATGTGCAGTTTTCTACATATCTTACATGAGTTAGTCATTACGGTGACAATGACATTTCAATTTCTGTTTCTCAGTAGCCAAAGTAAATAATACAGAATGTTTCTCTGCCACGTTCTCTAGTTTGCAGGCATTGAGCAATTTTTTAGATATCGTTATTTAATGTGCTGCAATAACAGAACTTTGGAAGTCAGATTTTGTTTTGTTGTTAGAATTTCGAGGATATCATGTAAATAAAGGTTATTACATTCTATTATTCATGTTTAAAATGTTGATTTGATCAAGCCACACAATAATGTAATGGCAGCGCTACAAATACAAGTTGCATGGCTTAAACCTCTTCTGTTATCCGTCTGCCCTCCTCCCATAGTCTTTTCAGGCAGCTCTACAATTGTGTTAAGTTTCTTTCCTTCCTTCCTTCCTTCCTTCCTTCCTTCCTTCTTTCTTTCTTTCTTTCTTTCTTTCCTTCCTTCTTTCTTTCTTTCTTTCCTTCTTTCCTTCTTTCTTTCTTTCTTTCTTTCTTTGTTTCTCTCTTTCTTTCTTTCTTTCTTTCTTTCTTTCTTTCTTTCTTTCTTTCTTTCTTTCTTTCTTTCTTTCTTTCTTTCTTTCTTTCTTTCTTTCTTTCTTTCTTTCTTTTTCTTTCTTTCTTTTTCTCTCTTTCTTTCTTTCTTGCTTGCTTTCTTGCTTGCTTTCTTGCTTGCTTTCTTTTTTATTTTTCTTAAATCACCTGGCTAGATCTCAGTTTCTTGATTTCTACGTGGCTTTTCTCTTGCAATAATGCTTCTTTTTTAGCTACAATGGCTTCTCTTTTCTTTAAATCTTCTTCTAGTTCCGCTAACTGTTGGTGCTGTTGAAGAATTCTTTCCATTTCTTCATCCAGCCATTTCTTTTGCTCTTCTAATTTCTACAATTTAAACAGAGATCCAGAGAGCATGACTATGTTTTTCCTCTTTTAGAGTAACTGATAAAACGTGAGAAATCAACATTTCAATTCTTAACATTAATTGTTCAACAGAATCCTGATTCAGGATACTACAGAAATAGGACTGACTTAAGGAGAGGCTCAGCAATGTTATATTACTACATCTTATGCAAACAATTTTATCAGATGCTTTTAAGGAAATGTATTATTTTCCTACAAACAGTTATATAAATAGATGTCATATATAGAATGACAACAACTAAGTTGGAAAGGTACCACAGGAAATCAGCTAGCCCATCCTCATTGCATGATTCTTGCCCAAGACCAAGATTGGTGGAAAAACACATTGTGATGAGAAACTGTGATGCTGAAAGAAAGAAAAAATGGGAGTTCTGATCCTGCTATCAGAGTCTATTCTAAGTCTCTTCTGAAGCAATGGTTTATCAGTGGGCATATTGCTGGTATGGCTAAAAAGTTGCTTTTATTTCATTTTTTAAATTTATTTTCACCTCTAAAGACTTTGGTTAACTCATGAAACTCTCATGTTCCAATGTCTAGTTCTGAAATCATGCAGATAGCACTGTTGCACAGGAAACCTACTATTCTAACACTGTCATGAACAACCAAAACCATAGCCGTCTGTCATATTTGTCAGATGGGAAAAGAAACAAACAAACAAACCGTGCAACATTTATAACAGAGCTCATCAGAATCACCTTCAAACCTACCAGACAACCAAACTTGTTGAATTTCCAGCTATCTGAATTACTACCTTTGACAAGTCATAGAAAAAACAAAGACATTACAGCCCTCTCCTTTCGTTCATTCAAAACCAGTTAAAGAGCTTCTTGACTTGTCTCAGGTTTTGCTACAACAAAAAAATAACAATTTTAAAAAAAAAAACAGGGGAGGGAGGACGGAATACTCTTCTTCCAAACGCTTTACAAAGATGACACGGGGTGAATAAAGACACCTTTCTTTTCAGTGTCCACACAGATTTGGAATAGATTACCTACCTCTGATTTCTGTAAAGTTCCCACCGAGTTATTTTTCTTCTTTTTAAATGCAGCAATCTCGCTGTCTTTAAGTTTAAGAATCTTCTGTTGCTGTTCCATCTTAAGCTGAAGTTCCTATGAACAAAAACAAACAAACAAAACTTTCTTTCTGCCTCTATCAGTGTGTTTTTCAAACACATTTAATGACAGAATCTACACAATCATGAAATCAGAAATATTGAACATGCAAAATTGCACGCAAAATTGCAACTCAGGGCTAGACATCACATAATAACATTTAAAAACATAGCTGAAGAGAAAGGAAGAATGAAGATTTCTGTGAAAATACTTATACACAATTTCTTCAGTGTCAAGTAAGCAATTACTTCAAAGGACAAAATCTGGTAGTACAGTACATTGCCTTTGGGAAAACAAAGGTCAAACTGGTTGATCTTATTCTTTGTCATAAGGAAACAGAAAGAATCCTGCTTTAATTTGTAGCTGGTCCCGCTGAAGCTCTGCTTCTAGTTGCTTCTTTTTTTCACTCTCCTCACGCAGTCTTTTCTCTAGCAGGGTCTGCTGATGCTTCATCTGAGCCACGTTCTGCTCAAGTTCTATTGCTCGTTTGTCACTTTGGTTAGATAGAGAAGCCAGATTCTTAGTGTCTTGCTTCTTCTTCTGTAAGGCCTGAATGTTCATGGAAAATTTCAGCTTAACAACAGGAAAACTTAAAACTAAAACCTGACTCAGGTTAATTCTCTATTTCACTGAGTTAGGACAGTGAGCAAGACTTGCTACACTTTGCCCCAACAATCACACATTATTTCTAAGGTCTCTGAGCCTTCGTAAAATCATCAAAGACAGAACTATCTAACTACTTAGTTGTTAAATAGTAGTGGGTATAACTGTGTGAAGGTTCTCATTGGCTACTTCAATCCAACTAGCTTCAATTGTGGGAAGCTGGTGAGAGTTTCACAAGCAGAGTGTACGGATTTCAAAGGTGATGCTGAGACAGGAATTTGCAAATCCTAATGGTCAGATTGGAAATACCTGCACTTTCAGCTTAGCTGCATCCATCTTCTTTCGGAACTCTTTTTGTAGCTTGGCTTTCTCAGGAAGCTCTCTCAGCTCCTTATTCTCCAGCTCCTGAAGCTGTTTTTCAGTTTCGGCCAGTTCCATTTTGGCCTGCTCGGATTCTTGCTCCGGTTTAGTTATCTTCAAAGAATATTGCCTGCTTACACACTCTGCATCCTTACCTTAAAGACATCATATCCAAATAGTTTTAAAACAGCAAGATAATAATTTGCAATGTATTACTTAAACCTGTAATTGAATCGTTACTTACTTCATCCTGATTAAACCAAAAATTTCTGAGACATTTTCCAAACCTAAACAAACAGCTCCCTTATAACACTGAAATATAGATGAACGAAGGAATCTTAAATCTGAACTCTTCATAAATCGTCTGATGTCACCAAAGAAAGTAACACCTGAGTGCCACATCAAGTGAAAATTTTCTGCCTACTGCAGTCCTTGACAAAATAGCTTGCCTGTATTATTATGGTTTTTTTGTTGTTGTTGTTGTTTTGCTTTTGTTTGTTTGTTTGTTTGTTTTTCCCCAGAAGAATATGCTACATATTTCTCAGCTTTCAACTTGGTAATCAGCAAAAAACTCTCGATTGTGTTTCTACTGATTTGCCCTGTTCGGGCAATCTGATTTGCTCTGTTTGGGATTCCGTAAGTACTGTTACTGGGGGCGCACAATGTTTCTCAATGCCAAAAGACTGCCTCAGGAGAATATGTACACACTAGAAGAGTGTGATTGAAACAGGTAAGCACAGATCTGTAGGGTCATCATAATGATAAGTTTCTGGCAAGCATATATATATCAGGACAGGTGTGTAATGATATAGGCTAACAGGGACACTGACCTTTTCCCTCATCCACTTCTGACTCCTGCTTCTCTACTGCTATGATGGCAATGCAAGCATTCCCAGCACAGTGTCGTATCTTCTCTCCTATCCCAGACACTGGGTGACAAACACATGTCCATGAAGAGATCAGTTGCACTAAGCATACGTGAAAAATTACACTATAGGTGGATGAACACAATAAGCCACAAAACACAAAAAAATATTTAACAAACAAATCTGCAGATCACAGCTGAGTAGGACACAATAAAAATTTGCAGCCTTCAATGCACTCATAGCAAGTAATTCATAGAAGTTAGGAAACTGTAAGTTACCAGAAGTATTCCCGCAGAAGAAAATTACCCGAAAACTAAGATATGCAGGTCTTCAGAAGTTTTCTGTCTTTTTTCTTGCTTATTTCCGAATGTCTTCATTTCAGTTTTTCAGTCACTTACCTGTTCTTACTAATTCCTTAATAAGTTCTTCTTTCATTTTGATGTGAAGTGCAAGTTCTCTCATTTTTTGCTTGGCCTCAGTGAGTCTCAACTCTGAATTCTTTAACTTCTGCATGTTAAAAACATGACTTTTCTGGAGGCAGTCGATTTCTTCACCTTGAAAGAAAACAAAGCAATGTGGAGACCAAAAAAAAAAAAGGAATAAAAAAGGAATAAAAGGAATACACTCTTTAGCCAAAAGACAGTGATCTGAAATATAGTATGTATAGAATTCTTACAAATGAAGCGAAAGAGCCAAAAGGAGAGAGTATTACAAAGAATCTTTTCCCTGCCGTCTGAATATGGAAATGACAGCATTCATTAGCATTTCAAGAATGCTAATGAATGCTAACCTGAGAGAGAAAAATATATATATTTTTAAGCATTTTCAGTGCATCTCTGATGAAACAACAGCATGTTTCCTTTTCTTGAACTAGTACTAGACTTGTATGTCAAGTGCTTTCTCGCTAGTAAGTAGTACTTAAACATTAAGGTCACTGATGTCAATTTCAGAAAAGGAAAAGGAAAATAATTTAAAAATAAATTTATGTTGAGCTATCATGAAAAAAGTATTTGTAGCAAATAAAGACATTTTGATGAGAAAAATAATTATATGTGATAAAGACATTATTGCATATTCTAATATTATATCTAACACAATTTACTCTCATGACTTCCATTTTACCTGTGGCTGTATCAGTCTGTGGCACAGATTTGTCACATAAGCTGGACTTGTCAACTTGACATTTCATGTCACTTTGCTCAAAGGGAAAGCACGGAGAAGCCTGTTTTCGTGTCCATCTTTGGTTTATTGAATGCCTAAGAAAGAATGGAAAACATGATACATTCTAAACACAAAGGGATTTTTTGTTCTTCTAACTTTCTATAAAGTACATGATATTAAAAAGAAGAGTGCCAAACTGAGAAAGCTTACGTAAGCATTTGCACCTTCTTCTTCCCTTGCTTGATCTTGTTGGATGATGTCCCCAAAACAAAGATCATGCAATCTTTATCGCATCAAAAAAATGTGGTTTTTAAACTAGTTTCATAATATGCCTAGTTGGTCCTGCAAATTTATTTTAAGTAGTATCACAAATGGCCTCACATTACAGTAGGATTAGGCAGTAATAGTATATTTGCTATCTATTTATCTGTAACAAAAATTAAAGAAAAAATTACTTAATTAAGTAATGAGAAAAAAAAAATTAAATTACTTTTGACTGTCTGTATTTTCTTTCTCTTCATCACTCTGATCAGAGAGGTGGCAGTGAAGGACTTCATCTTGATCTTCTATGTAGCTCAGTATCATCTGGCTACGAGCACGGAATCCTGCCATCATCCGAGCCAGGGAAAAAGCAGGGGGACTGGTATACACCTGCCAAAAAGCACCCAGAAAACACTTGGAATAGTTCAGTAATTCTTTATAGATATTCCAATAGTATTTCAGTTGAAAAGTCTTTCACTACCTGACCTTGTATGCAAAATTGCAGGTGTTTAAATAATATTTCTGAGTACCTGTGTACCAGAAGGTTTTGCAAGAGAAGGTTCTGCTTAGAACATTTGTCCCAAGTGCAAAAGAAGGTACTGTTACCAACTTATTACCCAAAATGTTCAGTTTATCAGTACAGAATAATCATTCATTTTGGGAATGCTTCCTATCTGAACTGTTAAGCATTGCACAAAAAGATCACTAAAGACTACAGCTTTATGACTGTGATAAATTCTGTGTTTTAAGTCAATTTGTATGGGGCTTTGAGCAACCTGATCTAGTGAAAGGTGTCTCTGTCCATAGCAGAGTTGGACTAGATGGTTTTTAAAGGTCCCTTCAAACTCCAGCCATTCTGGGATTCAAAATGGAAGCCCATAGATTTTGGACAATTGGGACATAGCATGTGTCGCAAGACATTCGAAAGTACTTTTTCAGTCTTCAATGCTAAAATGCTTCAAAGCTAAACAGCAGCTGACAATAGGTCACCATAATTTGTCACGCCAAATAGAATTATTGAACGATAACTGTTAAAAAAAATGTAATGCTTAGCTAGACCTTACCTTTCCTGTCTCTGTCCCTGAAGATGGGTAAAGGGAGTGTAGCATACTCTTTAGGAGTGGGACACTGTATGGCCTTCTTGCAGATGCCGTAACAGCAGGCCCATCTCCACAAGCACTTGAGAAGTCCCAAGTTTTCACAACCATCAACTTCTCTAATTTTTCTTTTAGCTGATCAATAAGGATTTGCTGTTCCACCATTTTTTCATTCTCATATGAAAAAAACAAAAACAAAAACAGTTGCTGATCATCAGGTTTGCATCATACCTTTCTAAATTCATTATAAAGGTCAGTCAGTCTTCTTGTATATCATTCACCAACTCTAAATTCTTCTGCAGTGCACAGGCAAATTCTGCAACAAACTGAAAATTCTCTGCCATGACAGGTAGAATCTTACCTCTCCCCAAACTCCAATCATTTTTTTGAGACATTTTTGTCTCTAAAGGACCTGTCCTATATAAATTATGTCAGCTAGATTTAGACATCTAGCGAGAAGTAGATGACATATTTATCAGCCCTTGCTTGCCTTATTTGTGTGTTCATGGATAAATAAAATGGTAATTCAAGAAAAATGTTCAAATGAAGCACATGGTCTGAGTTTAAAGAATGAAATGTACATACATGTAGGCTTCCTCTTCCTCTTGGAGCGGTCCAACTTGAAAGATTATTTTTATTAATTAACATTCATAAAATTGTACGTGACCCCAGGATCCCCTGTATCAACCGTTACTTTCTTTTCTACCCAGCCTCAAATTTGTCAGTAATGCTAGTTTGAAGAACTTACTTGCCTTTCCTACAGCAATCTCTGTGCATTGTTCAAAATTACATATCTTCACTGAACTGATTTATCCATAAGGCCAAGACCATACAATTTTCAGTCTTCTCTGTTCCTTTCAGAATACATCGAAAATCTTGCCTACCAACAGGAAATTTGAATAACAGCTAGAGATAGTTAACTGAAGTATGCATTCTCCTACTTTGAATCATATATTTTTATTTATTCTGTTTTTCTCATCTTCTTAGACTGCAAGTCCTTTCCCCATACATAGACAATGCCCCACAAATTGACATTTTGTTGGAATACAATACATAATATTTCTGTGTCATAGCAAAAAGAATATATATGTGAATACCATACATTTTATGATTGTGGAAGTAGTAACTCCACCTTGCAACTTTTTTTTTTTTAATCCCTATAAGACTCTGTCCATTATGCCCTTGTACATACAACCCCATAGTGCATAACCTGTTACATAAATACATGTGTACAAACATCTACATGCTACTTTTACAGTTCTAATTCTATCATGTATCATTGAAACGACACTTTCCTGTGCATACAACTTTAAGCCATTTGACACAAGCATTTGATTTAATTATTATACTGATTTGTCTGTTTTTAAGTAAAGGTGAGAGCTGCGATCTTTTGCCTACAGTACAACTGTTTCTGTTCATAACATCTGCCTCGTATCCTCCATAGGATACAATTAGAAGCATAATCCTATATAAGCATCTATGTGTATTATAAGCATGGATTGTTTCAGTCTAATAAGCTGACAATATGCAGTATGGGTTAAAAAAGGAAAACACACAAAAAAAGCCTATCCAGAGATGACAGAACAGAAAAAAAGTTACAGAGGGAAGGAAAAGATGGTGACCAGTAGACTTACCTTTCATTCATTGACTCTCCCCAAGCCATCAGCAAAGAAGAGGAAAAAGGAGAAAAAGGAGAAAAAGGAGAATAAGGAGAAGCGTACTAACTAGCCATGTTTATGCTGTTCCCTTTAAAAAAGGTCAGATCTATCATCCTATAAAGTCAGATCTATCAGCTATCCTATATATGGTCTCCTGGATCTTGAAATGCTATTCACTTACTACCCATTACAATTTCATTAGCATATACAAGATCTAGAGAGGGAAGGAGGCAAGCAGTGTTTCCACTGTGTCACTCAGCTTCTTGTAATAGTAAACTCTCAGAATACTAGGATGAAATTCTGTCTTAAAAAGTCAAAAGGCAACAATACTTTACTCTCACACTGAATAAAGACATAGCAAAGCATGTTTCTACACAGCCTTTCAATTAAAGCATTCTGTAGGAACTTGATGGTCTTTTTGAGATTCTAAACAATCTTTAAAAGCCTTTCAAGTCCTAAATCATGAATCGTCCTGAAACAACTTAGCAACAATACAGATCTGGAGGAAGGCAGGAAGCAAAGAGAGGGTGAATGAATCACTTAATATCATACAGGGAGGCTGTGGCACAGTTAGGCTGATACACAAACTTCAGGAATCACAGTATTGTGATTCACCCACTAGATGATCTCAGCTCATTAGGGAATACAGCTCGAATTCAAACAAGGTGCTTGTAAGACTGGTAGGTGTTTACATCCAAAAAAATTCTGAAGGATCTGTCTTGAAATCATGAGTACATTCCTAGAGTGGACGGATGGTTCGATATAGATACATGTAATATATGCCAGAGGAAAAATACCTGTAATCTATGTGTTTCTTCAGCCTTTTTAAAGATTCCAGTTGCTCTTCATTTTCCTGTATTAATGTCTTTATCTGATTCTGCAATATCTTCAACTCATGATCCTTCTAGCTGAATACTTCTTCATCCATAGCTAGAGCCTGCTAGATAATAAAAGGAAAATTCAGCCAGTGGAAAAGCAGGCATTGTTATTCTTGAAGTTGGAAAATTAAATACATACAGATACTTATTTGTTGTTCAAAGATGTGATTGGAACTGCAAAGTTGTGACGTATATATGGCAAATTCTCCCACCATGGAATCACAGAACAGCTGAGGCTGGAAAGGACCTCTGCAGGTCACCTGGTTTAACCCCTGGCTCAAGCAAGGCCACCTTGAGCAGGTTGCCCAGGACCATGTCCAGGTGGCTTTTGCAGGTCTCAGAGGATGACTCCACCTCTTTGGGCAACTTGTTCCAGTGCACAGCCACAGCCACCACACAGTACACAAGTGCTTCCAGATGTTTGCCTAGAAGCTCTTGTGTTCCAGTATATGCCCACTGCCTTTTGTCCTGGCTGCACGTTCACTGCACCTTCCCTTCAGGTATTTGTAAGACATTGCTAAAATCCCCCACTGAGCCTCCTCTTCTCCAAACTGAACAGTCCCATCTCTCTCAGCCTTTCCTCATTGGAGAGGTGCTCCAGTCCCTTAAGCATCTTTGTGGCCCTCTGCTGCACTTTTTCCAGGATGTCCCTGAATCTCTTGCATGGGGGAGCCCGGAACTGAACAGAATCAAGCGGAATGGAGTAGAAAAGTTGCAAAGGACCTACAAAGATCATCAAGTCCAACTGGCTGACCACTTCAGGACTAACCTAAAGTTACAGCATGTTATTGCGGGCACTGCCCAAATGCCTCCTGAATACTGACAGGCATGGGGCACCAAACAGCTCGCTAGGAAGCCGCTGCCAGTGTCTGACCATCCTCATGGTACAGAAATTTTCCCTGATGTCCGGCGTGAACTGGACATCCCCCACAGCTTTGTGCCATTCCCATGCATTCTTCCCTCAGTTACCAGCAGCAGAGACCAGCACCTTCCCTCCTCAGCAAGTTGCTGAGAGCCATGAGGTCGCCTCTTGGCCTCCTATTCTTCAGACTGGACAACACAAGTGTTCTCAGTCTCTCCTCAGAGGACCTGCCTTCCAGCCCTTCTACCAGCTTTGTTGCCTTCCTCTGTACACTTTCAATTATCTTCACATCCTTTTTCAACTGGGGAGCCCCTGAGCACACAATGCTCAAGGTGAGGCCACATCAATGCTAAATATGGTGGGAGAATCACCTCTTTTGACTGGCTGCCTATGCTGTGTATAACGCACCACAAAACACAGTTTGCAACTGCAACTGGACACACTACTCCAGCTGTGGCCTCACTGAGCGGAAGGATCACATCTGTTGACCTGTTAGTGACACTTTGCCTAGTGCAGCCAACAAAACCACTAGCCTTCTTAGGAGGAAGGGCACATGGCTGACTCATGTTCAACTTGGTGGCCACCAGGACGCCCAGCTCCTTTTCTGCAGGGCTGCTTTCCAGCGGGGTGGCCCCCGGCATGCACGAGTGCCTGCAGTTGTTCCTCTTCAGGTGCAGGACTCTGAACTTGCCCTTGCTGAACTTCATGAGGTTCTTGTCAGCCCACCTTTCCAGGCTGTCAAGGTCCCTGTGGTTATGGCAGCATGGCCCTCTGGGGAATCAGCTGCTCCCTTCAAAAGTGCTTTCCACCAGTTGTTTCTTTACTTCTGTTTCTCATCTATTGATTTTGTTTTGACAAGTTTCTTTCTCCCAAAGGAAATAATGGACCCATAACCAACACTACCTTACAAAGTGGGTATTTAAATCCAATTACTTTCTTTGGTGTGCTGTGAGATGTGGCTGTAAAATCTCAGCATCAATCATAATATTAATATTAATACACTTCTCAAACAAAAAAATAAGGATGGCCCTCCTCATTTTTCATCTCAAAGAAGAGCCTAAAGATTAAAGAAACTATAATGTTATTTTTTTTCAGATGTTTTTCTGGGTAAGTGATCCAATAGTGATTGAAGGTTACTTCCAAATGTAGTTGGCCTTCCAGAAAACCTTTAGGAGCCAAATGCAAAGTAGAGACACACTATGTCTTACCATTCTAAAGACAGATACTTCTGTACAACTCTATCTTTTCTGTACAACCTATATCTTTCAAGTAAATACAACTCTTAAGAGCTGCTCAAGAGCCTTTATTGCCCTGTTATTTTAGCATCTCCCTAACCATCTCCTCCTAGCTGTGGATGGCATGCTTACCCGGGTAGCTTTCAGTTTAAACCCAGCTCTTACACTGTTTTGAACCTGGGAAGCAGAGCTTTACAATAAGCCAGAGAAAAAAAATGAAGAATAAATAACAGAGCTGTAATTTAGGATGATGAGAACCAAGGAAAGCCAGAAGTTGTGTATGCAACTGCGAGGTAACAATCTACAGGCTTACCAGAATTCAGTGTGAAAAATGAAAATAGGTTGATTTTATAAAATTCTAACTTGTTGGAACTCTATCTCCTCCTGCTACAAGACAGACACATTAGCTTTCCTGATTTGTTCATAGGTACCTAAACAATCAACTTAGAATGAAATACCTGGCATTTCTTTAGTTCTCTCCTCAGCTGAAGAATTGTGATATGATGGGACTCTTGCATGGTGCCAGTTCCAGTGTCAATTTGCTGCACGGTGAGAGCTTCCTGCTTTTTAAGCTAACATCATCATTCAAATCAACCAGGAATGGGAAGGCTTCGTCCAAACAGTTTCTGTAGCTGAAGCACTGAACTTGAAGCCGGGTGAGCTGTTCTTCTAGCAAACTGATTCAGGTTCTTTCTTGATTTAAGTCATGTCAACACTGATCACCAACTTGTTGGTTCTGCAAAGCTTCTCAGAGCAATCTGATTTCAAGTTCCATTTCATCAACCCGGTCTTGATCAGGGTTGTAGTTGACAACGGGTTTATTTCTAATGTTTTTGGCTCTGTTTGCATATTTGAGCGGATTTAAAGATTCATCAAAGTCTGATGAGGATGGACTTATACATGTTATCATGACAGTCTTGGCATTCCCTCCTAGGGAGTCTTTCAGAAGGCGAGTGATTTTAGCATCCCTGGATGGAATATGTACGCTTTTCCTTTTTGGGTCTCCCAGAGCACTGATGACATTTCCCAAGGCCAACAAACCACTATTGATTTGAATTGATTCTTTGAATCCTTCACCGGTATTTCCAGTCTTTGTCACCCTCTCTGATCCTGCCAAATCCACAGAACGGAACTTTGAAGCAATCATCTGGACTGATTTCCAAGATGAATCCTGTGGATCCCTATTTTTTTTGAGACTCTGCAGATTGTTTCTGACAAATACTGAGAGTAAAAATGGCATGTGATCGACTAGAGTGTTCGTTCATTTGTGTTGTGCCTGCGTGACGAGCTGCATTGCCACTTTCCAACAGGCTCATCACTTCATCTGCACATTCTACTTGGAATTCCTTAGCACCAACAATCACTTCAAACACTAAAAGAAAATCAGAATAATTACATTAATTTTAAACTTTTCAGTAAAAGTTTACTGCAATTATGAAGAGTCAATCTATAAACACAAATCACACAAGCATACAAGCCTGCATTATTATAAGGTCGTAGCACACAGCCAAATAAAATAAAACAGTAGGTGGAAAGCACGAAGTACAGCACATCTGAAACCTGCAGAAATAGAATATATGGGTGTATTTTGTCACAGCATTTGAAACAATATCGTAAACAGAATACACAGACTTAGGTGTTTACACATCGTCTTATGCAATTTGCAACCTAGTGCTATCTAGAAAAAAAGTATGAGCAAACCTAGCTCAAAGCTTACTTTGTCAGTTAAAAAAAAAATAAGAAATTTTGAAAGTTTGTAGTAAAAGTGACTCCCAGCCTATGTTAAGAACATAGTTCTTAGTGGAATGGAAGCAGATATTTACAGCATAAGTAGCTTAACAAATATAACTTTGAAGTGAGAAGCAAAGGCTTAATCTTAAAGCATTCATTCAACTGAATAATCATGCACAATTGTGTTTCTATGCTGAATTTGCAGAAACAGTAACAGTACTACCTTACCACCTGATGCTGCTTCTGGAGGAACATTGATATTGTTCATAGGAATCTCAAATGAAGGCTGCTTCAGATCAGCTAAACTGAATTGATATTTTGAAAACGTGACTTCGTCTAGTATTAGTCGTCGATAAGCTCTCTTTTCAAGAGATGGAAACAGTAATTTGTGCACACAACAGAAATCAAATGCACAAAGTTCTAGAGCTGAAATCCTACCTGTATTTCCCTTTTCATCTTCTCGGATATGTAAATCTTTCACAGAGGTCTCCAACTCCAATAAATCTCAAAGTTCTTCCTTGTAAACCTCTCTATAAGATACTTTCACACGGAAATCGATGTTATGGTTTTCAGAAATATGCTGAAATAACTCCTGAGTAGCCCGTGGGATTATGCCTTTTTCATCCTCTGAAACTGATGCTAAAATAGAAACACAGATGTCACAGACACTTGCAGTCATTCTGTCACACAAATTACAAAGACTAAAACTAAAGAGAAGTCTGCGAGGTTTATCACTCAATATAATAAGGAATAGGAAGAGCTCAGTTTTCCCAAGTTTTCATGTAAAGATTTGCTTTTCTGTTGATCAGAAATGCATGGAAATGATACAGAACTTTACTACTTTCTGCGGGTATGAGACTAAAAGAAAATTAAATTAGTAAAAAATCACGCTAGAAGAAAAAAATATTTGGAACTTGCTCATGAATTAATGATAAAACTGCAAATCCTTTATGCAGAAAGAATGAATACATCATTTTCAGGGTTTCAAATTCAGAATCAAGGACCAAGAAAAATCCAGAAAGTCTTCTAATTCCTGCTACTCCACTTCTTCTCTCTTCTTCAGCAGAACAGACAAACAAATTGTGACTTCTCCATATGGAAGGGAAGATAACCAGAGCTGCTGATACAGGATTCCAGAGAAAGTCAGAAAGCAAAATCGGATACATGCAGAAGCTGAAGAATTCTTCTGCGAACCAATACAGAAAAAAAAGTAGTTTCCAGTCTCAGGTGTTTGAGGAACACTGACTTGGAAATACCAAGTAAGTCGAATAGTAGAGTTTCAGATATCTGCCTTGAAAAAAGCAAAATTTGAATTCCACATAAAGTTCAACAAGGCCAATATGCAAAGTTCTGCACTTGTGCTGGAACAGTTACAAGCACAACTACAGTCTGGACAGAAAACAGATTGAGAGCAGCCTTGAGGAGAAGGACCTGGCGGTGTTGGTTGATGAGAATCTCCACCTGAGCCAGCAATGTGTGCTTCCAGCCCAGAAAGCCAACCACATCCTGGGCTGCATCAAAAGCAGCATGGCCAGCAGGGGGAGGGAAGTGATTGTCCCCCTCTGCTCTGCTCTCGTGAGACCCCACCTGGAGCTCTGAGTCCCCCAGCACAAGGACGTGGAAGTATTCGAGAGAGTCCAGGAGGGCCACAGGGATGCTTAGAGAGATGGAGCACCTCTCTTACGAAGACAGGCTGAGGGAGTTGCAGCTGGGCAGCCTGGAGAAGAGAAGGCTCTGGGGAGACCTTACAGCAGCCTGCCAGTGCCTAAAGGGGGCCTACAGGAAAGCTGGGGAGGGACTCTGGAGGGACTCTTTGGCAGGTGCTGTAATGATAGGACAAGGAGGAATGGCTTTCCAACTAAAAGAGGGTTGATTTGGATTAGATAGTCAGAAGAAATTCTTTCCTCAGAGGGTGGCAAGGCACTGGCACAGGTTGCCCAAAGAAGCTGTTGATGCCCCATCCCTGGGGGTGTTCAAGGCCAGGCTGGATGGGGCCCTGGGCAACCTGCTCTAGTGGGTGACATCTTTGCCCGTGGCAGGGGGTTGCAACCGGGTGATCTTTAAGATCCCTTCCAACCCAAACCATTCTAGGATTCTATTCCATTAAATTTATCTATGAAATCTCTTTGCCAGTCTCTGAAAAAAGTCCAAGTGTCAGTTTGCTTCATACAATTACCTAAAGCAGATACTCTCTAAGTAGGATAAATGGAGCAAAAATTTCTAAAGCACTGTGTTTCAGAAAGTAGGGTAAGTTGCCTGTTAGAATAGAGAATGGGAAAGAGCACTTTTTTATTTTTTTTTCTCTCATACTTTTGGCATAGCCTAATGGACACAGAATTTGTGTTTAGAACACAACCATCACATAAACTTTGGAATATATATGTCTTTTTTTGCTATACATTTTTTCATTATCTCTTAAAAATTCTCAAGCATCATCTGTTATGTATTAAAGACTTAATTTGCAGAACTACATTGTTCACACACACACAAAAAATGACTTTTTTACAACGTACCAATGTGACCACCTCCAATGGTGTAAGTCTTCCCAGAACCTGTCTGTCCGTATGCAAATACTGTAGCATTATACCCCTCAGCCAAAGACACTAGAAGAGGTTTCATGCAAACTGTATAAACTTCTTCTTGGGTTGAGTTTTTGCCAAATACAACATCAAAAGTGAAGACATGGTCTTTCCCAATGATTATTTGTTGTGTATTTGGGACTAATCTCACGCATACTTGGTGGTTATGAAGTACTTCCTTGGAAAGCAGAGGTCTGACCCTTACTGCAACTTTAACCAGGATCTCCTCCATGCCGGCCTCCATCTCTGTGCTCCCCACTCAGTATTCAGGAAGATCTGTTACAATTCCTCTGTTCACCTCATTTGCAGTTTTCCGCACCTAAGAAAAAATGTTTTCTGAGTTAAAGAAGAAAGAATTAACTCCCTGATGAAACAGAATGTTGAAGAGTTTCCCAAAGAATACACAAGCATCATTACACCCTGGAAAGGAACTGTGATAAAAAAGCAGATATGTTAACAACTGTTAAACCAGTGCAGAAACTAATTTTGCTTGTATTACCTTCTAAGCTAGCAGACTTAACCTTTGGTCTGAAAGTGGTCAGACCAAATTGGATGTTATAGTGCCGGATGAAGCAACAATAGTGTAAGATCTTGTTAATGAACTGTTGATAAAGCATAGACTTACAATGAACCTTATTTTCTCACTGCTACAGTACCGATGCATAGGCAACAGAAATTATTCAAACAAAACCTTTTTATCCTGAATTTATACCTATAGACACACACGTGCTTGAAAGCCATCTTCTGCTTACAAGGGCCAAGTATTTAGAATTTCAGAAGCACAGAAAGCTGTCGTGTTGCTTACATGGTGGGTATGATTTTAAATAGTTGTGATTACTACACACCAAGCATTCCTCTGATTTTAATCCGTCTGTTTATGCCCATCGGTAACTATTTTTTATTAGTTATATATTTCAGCAACCGTGGCTCCTTATACTGCCCCCCATCTGTTAATTCTGAAGCACAAGAAGAAGCATCGAATAGGATTTCTTTACAAATGCCTACCAGAAACACTCCAAAGCCTCGATGGGTATCAAATGCTGCCGGATCCCAAACACATCTTCTGCTCTTCTCTTGCTGATTCTCAGTCAAGGAGGCTTTGCCATGCAAAGGAAAGTTTGCTGAACTTCCTCCTTGCTGAACTCCCACGCAGCCTTTTGGCTCCGTTACCCAACTGGCAGAACTCACCAGCTAAGCACATCCAATTCCGCCTGCATGCAAATGCACCCAGATTGAAACACAAGTCTTCCGTGGCTGCAAAGAGAAGAGTTCTGGCATTTCACTCACACCCATTTGCACTGAGGGCTTGTCCATCCCGAGCCGAGAAACTTGGGAAGCTGACAAAAAGCCTTGTTGTACAGAACCGAGCAGCGGGAAGCCAAGGAAGAGAATCATAGAATCATAGAATATCCTGAGTTGGAAGGGACCCTTAAGGATCATCAAGTCCAACTCTTGACACCGCAAGCAAGAGCCTGAAATCCTGCTCATTTCAGAAGGGGCACGGCAATCACGAGCAGATACTTCAGACTTACTGACTCCCCCCCCGCCCCTCCCAAAATGACACCCAAACCAGTCGCGGCAGGGGAGGGGCGGAGGAGGGGAGAGATCCCATTTCCTACTTCCCCAAACAAACACCAAGCAAAATGCCGGCTCAGCGGCGCTGTGGGGCGGCTCCCCCCAGCCCCAGCCCCGGCCCCGGCCCCGTCGCTCCCCGCTCCAAACCTGCTCCGGGCGTCGGGAGGCAGCCTCCGGGCGGGCTGAGGGGCCGGCGGGCCGCGCCTGGGCCGCCCGCGCCGCTGGTGACAGCGCCTCGCGAGGCAACGGCTGCAACCTTCGGCGGCGCCGCCCCGCCGCGCACAGCGGCCCCCCGCGGCAGGAGGGCGCGGGCGGAGCGGGGGCTGAGGGGTGGGTGTGAGGGGACACCGGGGGGCAGCGGGGGGCAGCCCCCGGCCCCCGATTTACCAGCACGTCGGCCACTTCTGCCTTTTCCAGGCTCTGAATCAGTCTCACTTTCCAGTTGGAGTAAGGCAAAACGAGAGGCAGTGGTAGGGACTGAACTGATTATAGCAGATTCCATTGCCATGTCTGCAATTCTACTGAGCTGGCTTCTTTTAATTATCAGTTTCCTGGGAAAGTAGCATGAAAACATTGTTTGATCAAACAAGCAATAATTCATATCATTAAACCACAGAAGTGTTGTTTTTTTGGCTCAAAAAGCATAAGACAGGGCTGGAATTGGGGGAATGAGGGAGAAATCAAAAAGATACAGTATAATTTATTTATATTGGAACTGACTACACTGTATTACCTTAGGTAACTAAAGAAGAATTACATAAAAAAAAAAAAAATAATAATCTACCAAACACATTTTAGGCTAATACATTCGCTCTTGAGAGATTTAGTGGAAAAAAGGTGGCTCTAAAAGAAGCTGGTCTTCATGTTCTGGGCGGAAAAAGACACAATAGAATAGAATAGAATAATTTAGTGCTTAAAAACTCTTTCAGATGCCATCCCCGGAGCCTGACAAACACAATTTAAAAATGAAGTAGATGATCATAGAATCATAGAATCATAGAATCATAGAATATCCTGAGTTGGAAGGGACCCTTAAGGATCATCAAGTCCAACTCTTGACACCGCACAGGTCTACCCAAAAGTTCAGACCATGTGACTAAGCGCACAGTCCAATCTCTTCTTAAATTCAGTCAGGCTCGGTGCAGTGACCACTTCCCTGGGGAGCCTGTTCCAGTGTGCAACCACTCTCTCTGTGAAGAACCCCCTCCTCATGTCAAGCCTAAACTTCCCCTGCTTCAGCTTAACCCTGTTCCCGCGGGTCCTGTCGCTGGTGTTAATGGAGAAAAGGTCTCCTGCCTCTCGACACCCCCTTACGAGGAAGTTGTAGACTGCGATGAGGTCTCCCCTCAGCCTCTTCTTCTCCAGGCTGAACAGGCCCAGTGCCCTCAGCCGTGCCTCGTACGTCTTCCCCTCCAGGCCTTTCACCATCTTCGTAGCCCTCCTCTGGACACTCTCCAACAGTTTCATGTCCTTTTTATACTGTGGTGCCCAGAACTGCACACAGTACTCGAGGTGAGGCCGCACCAGCGCAGAGTAGAGCGGGACAATCACCTCCCTCGACCTACTAGCAATGCCGTGCTTGATGCACCCTAGGACACGGTTGGCCCTCCTGGCTGCCAGGGCACACTGCTGGCTCATATTCAACTTGTTGTCTACCACGACCCCCAGATCCCTCTCTTCTAGGCTGCTCTCCAGTGTCTCATCGCCCAGTCTGTACGTGCAGCCAGGGTTTCCCCGTCCCATGTGCAGGACCCGGCACTTGCTCTTATTGAACTTCATGCGGTTGGCGATCGCCCAGCTCTCCAACCTATCCAGATCCCTCTGCAAGGCCTTTCCACCCTCATTCGAGTCCACAACTCCTCCAAGTTTGGTGTCATCAGCAAACTTGCTCAAAATACCTTCTATTCCTACATCCAGATCGTTTATAAAAATATTGAAAAGTACCGGCCCTAAAATGGAGCCTTGAGGGACCCCACTGGTGACCGCCCGCCAGCCTGACGCAGCCCCATTCACCATAACCCTTTGGGCCCTGCCCGTTAGCCAATTGCTCACCCATCGTATGATGTTTTTATTTAGCTGTATGCTGGACATTTTGTCCAGTAGGATCCTATGTGAAACCGTGTCAAAAGCCTTGCTGAAGTCCAAAAAAATCACATCAGCTGGTTTCCCTTGGTCCACCATACGGGTGATCTTATCATAAAAGGAAATCAGGTTAGTTAGGCAGGACCTACCCTTCACAAACCCATGCTGGCTGGGACCAATGACTGCTTTGTCCCCCAGGTGCGCCTCAATATGTTCGAGAATCATCTTCTCCATGATTTTACCAGGCACTGACGTGAGACTGACAGGCCTGTAATTGCTAGGGTCTTCTTTCTGACCCTTCTTGAAAATCGGCACAACATTTGCCAGCTTCCAGTCTACTGGGACCTCTCCAGACTCCCAGGATCGTTGAAAAATAACTGAGAGAGGTTCCGCGATGACGTCCGCCAGCTCTTTCAGCACCCGGGGATGAATCCCATCCGGACCCATGGACTTGTAGGGATCCAGGTGGAGTAGCAAATCCTGCACACGTTCAGGGTCGGTAGGGAGTTTGTCATCCCCACCGTCCCGGTCCTCCAGCTCAGGGCACCCTGGGTCCTGAAGCCCATCATCGGCATTGAAGACAGAGGCAAAGAAGGCGTTAAGCGTCTCTGCTTTGCCTATGTCATCGTCTGTGAGGAGACCTTCCCTATCAAGGAGCGGCCCTATGTATTCTTTAGTTCTCCTTTTTCCATTCACATATCTAAAAAAACCCTTTTTATTTTCTCTCACAGACACAGCCAGCTTCAACTCTAGGTGTGCTTTAGCCACACGAATTTTCTTCCTACAAACACGAACAGCATCCCTGTATTCTTTCCATGTCACCTGGCCCTCCTTCCAGTAGCGAAACACTCTCTGTTTCCTCCTAATCTCCATAAGAATGTTCCTGGTCAGCCACGCCGGCCTCCTGCCGCGCCTGCCTGACTTGCGATATTTAGGAACTGCCTGTTCTTGTGCTTCTAGGAGGCATCGCTTAAAGAATGACCAGCACTGGTGGACATCGAGGCCTTCAAGAGCAGCTTCCCAGGGGACCTTGCTGACTAGTTCCCCGAGCAGCCTGAAGTCCGCCTTCCCCATATCTAGGGATGAGGTTTTGGTGGCACTTTTCCTTCTGTCACCGTAAATTTTGAACTCAACCACTTCATGGTCGCTATGACCGAGGCGGCCACCAATCACCACATCTCCCACCAGACCCTCTCTGTTTTCTAGCAACAGGTCTAGGAGATACACATACGCAAGCTCCAGTTTGGGGTAAGCAGCCTTATCTCTTCTTTTACAAGAAGTTTAATTTTGTTTGCAATGCACTGGAGATTCAGCAAGCAGTTTTCTCCACAGGGAGGTGAACCCAGCATTTCAGCTGGTACCGTCCACAAACATCAAGTTCACCTGTTCTTACAGCAAGACACAGAGGATACGCTGGGGGGAGACAGAACCAAGTAACACTTATGCCTTCTGTTGTTGCCTGTAGCTAAAAGCAACATGTACATCCCTGGGACACCATTCTAAAGATCAAATCGTTTCCCTAGCATTAAAGCTAGATCCTGGGTTATCTATGTTTGTCGAACTGCAGTTTTTCCATGCAGAGTTTGGTCAATTAGCAGAGTATTGAAAGTGATGACATCCATCTCTGATTACAAATTTCATAGAAAACAGACATCTAGATATGCTGACATGTTCTGACAGAGGTGTAGTGAGATAATACATGCTTCTTGAAATTCCTGTTCAAAAGGAATCTTTAGAGTTTGAAACAAGTTCTTTAGTTATCTGCCTAGATAACCTACAGAATTTCACACAATTTCACAGAATTTCTAGGTTGGAAGAGACCTCAAGATCATCGAGTCCAACTTCTGACCTAACACTAACAGTCCCCACTAAACCATATCCCTAAGCTCTACATCTAAACGTCTTTTAAAGACTTCCAGGGATGGTGACTCCACCACCTCCCTGGGCAGCCTGTTCCAGTGCCTAACAACCCTTTCAGTAAAGAAGTTCTTTTGTTGTATCTTTATAACGAATTCCAATGTCCAATGAGATTTATAGTCCTTACATTTGTTTCTCTGTCCGTCTGCCGCTTCCTTATCATGAGTTGCAGTGTCTTGTTTCGAGATATACAGTCCTTGTCTGGGGATTGTCCTTGCCTCCCCAATGCCTCCCCAATGCCTCCTTAATCAAATACCACAAGGAGTTTCATAATTCCACAGATCAAACTATGACCTGAAGCATCATTTCAACTTCTACAGTAGTTTTCAAGGAAGAGTTTTGAAGTGCGGTAAAATATTGGAAGTAAATAACAGCCTGTTGCCCAAACCCTATTTATCTGAACACAATATTCCCTTCTACATAGGCTTGAGGACAAATCCGCGTGAAGGTAAAAGGAAGCAAAGCCTGCTGGCAAGTATTTGAAATTGTTTCCATTTGTGTTATGTATTAGCAAGAGCCATAGTCTTGAGAGAAGACTTTCACTAATGTGTCAAGGAAGTAAGTAACTCTGTTACAAAAAGAGCCCTCAATAATCCAAGTTGCAACACCATCATGGCATGGATCGACAGCTCCCATAAACGACCCAGTTCCCCAGCTTTCTGATCTGCATATCACTAGCAGGCTGTTAGTGCAACTCTCTGTGCAGTCTGCTCCAAGCAGTAAGAGTTGTGAACACAGCTCCTGCAGCCAAAAGTACCTGTTACTCAGATTCATGCATCACCAACAGAAGATGAGCATGATATACATGTACCATATAATTTTAAGGCAACGTTATAGCAATGGTTATTTCTAGCAAGTAGTAATTTACTTTTTTATTTTTTTAGTGCTTTACTCATTTGTAGGTCATGCTTTTCTACAAACCATATCAGCATACGTGAATGGCTTATGTCAGATTTTTATATGAAAACAACAGATAAGACCAAGTCGGTCCCATTCATGACATGGAACACTGCTTTAGAATGTCTGATGCAGCAATTTGTAAGTACACAGAGCTTACTCCACCCTAAAGACTTGATAAACAAAGAGACATTTAGAAAGCTCAACTGTGAAATGACTGAAACAAAAGGGTGTATTTCCAGCTTCAGTTCCCTAAAGCGTGTAAGTACTTCTCAGAAACAGAAGACAGGACAATGCCCTGAAGAGCTTCAGTCTAGTTTTAGACATGATGTTACAAATCTTGAGGTCTCTTCCAACCTAGAAATTCTGTGATTCTGTGAAAGCTAACTATGATAAAAGTAACACAGCCAGTGTTTCAGTAGCATCGAATCCCTTTTCTATGTTACCCACCTTAACCCACACTGCAGGTCAAATAGCTCTACTGTAAGCACTGCTGTAAGCCCCCAACACACATCTTAAGAGGAGCGTAATGCACACCCAGAAACTCAGTTGGAGCATCAGCAGCTTCCTGGTCTGCGTACAGCTTTGTACACATGCATGAATTTACAGTTAACTGGCAAATGTTCAAACACCACAAAGAAATGAGCAGCACATCACAATTGAGGACTCTAGGCTGACGTTAGGAGCAGACTTTCAAGCATTTGTGGAATAACCACATAGCTTTAAATGCGGTGATCTACTGTTTCAAGGAAAAGATGCTGAATAGCCCAAAAACACATCTCAGTTCCTCTTAAACCACTTCCATCTTCAAAGAAACTCATAAAGCCACAGATTTCCAAGAACTTTGAAAAGAGCATCTTCCCACACGCTGTCTCCTTGTGTCTATTACTGACATGCTTATTTGCCACCATCTATCATCGAAACACGTGCTCAGCTAACACCTAAAGTACTGACTGATCCCAGCACTCGCTGCTAAACCTAAAACACCACCAAGATACACAATAACTGAAGGAGCACGTCCATCCTCTGCTGGCACCGACCAACCTTGGCGCTGCCTGCACACGACAGTATTGAGCTTTGGCTGTTTGTACACTTTATCACGGCAAGCCCCATCTACTATTTATTCCTTATGATCCACCCAGCGGGATCAGCTTTCTCACTTTTAATAACCTTTGTTTATTTAAGCCATCTGATCAAAGGCTATCAAGATACTCTATTTAAAATGCTCTCAATCCTTAAAATCACTCGGGATCAAGCCACCAGCTCGCCCCCGAGCTCCAGGAGCAGCTTCCCAGCCCCACGCACCCTGCCTCAGGAACCCGCTTCAACCCGCAGCAGCGGCGAGCACATGGCAGGCAGCGATCCTGGTGGTTAGAGGGCGAATAGGTTGTGAGTGAATTCACCAGATTAAATAACTTTTTTTTTTTTTTTTTTTTTTTTTTTTTTGAGGAAGATCTTCAGGAAAACAACCAACCAACCAACCAACCAACCAACCAAAAACACAGTTGAGGTGCACTGTTAAAATGTAACAGCCACTGGTTTTTCTCGCAGGACGCTGGCTGACCCACGAACCCCCCTTGAAGCCCTCCCACCCCTAAAAAAAAAACCCAAAGCTTAAAGGGCATTTCTTAAGCTCGCAGCTGCTGCCTGACGGCGTTTTCCAGCTCACACCCGACCTCCTGCCCCAGGAGCCGCCCAACGCCCGGCGGCAGCGAGCCGAGGCAGCCCAGCCGAGGCACGTCCCGGGGCAACTGCGAGCGCTGCTCGCTGCCGGGAGCTTTTTATTCACCTCTCCCCAGGGCAGGGCAGGGCAGGGCAGGTGGTGAACAAACAGAAATGGTTGCTGGGCTATCCGTGGTCAAAATGAGTTTTGGAAGCGCACGCAATGTGTGCTCGCTGAAGTGGCGCACCGCACGTTGCCCTTGTGCTTGGTGATTCGCTGGAAGCCCAGCGGGGAATAACCTGCGCAGACAGCACAGCGGTCCCGAGCAGCAGAGTTCCCCCACTGCTGCCTGCTAATAACACTGTGCAGGACAGAACTCCCACTCTCTGATTCAAACGAGGATCTCATGTTTGAAGAAAGTTCAGCCTTCCTGGAGCGCCCTGCCTTTAGAACTGCCTCCCCGAGGACTCTGTCAGCCAGGTCTCTAAACAGGCCAGTGTCTGCCCTCTGGAAATCCACGGCAGCGGTTCTGCAAACTGCCTTCCTTACTTCGCCACAGATGAAAAAAGCCTATCGCTTCATGATGGCTGTGCCCAAAGAGACCTCCAACCATCATGTCACCCACAGGTCCTTCCCTGTTTGCAAACAACAGGTCAAGTGGGGCACCTTCCCTTGCTGCTTCCCTCACCACCTGTGTCCACACACCCCAGGAGTCTCTCAGACCTTTTCCTCCTTACTGCACTGTATTTCAAGCAGACACCTGGCAAGCTGAAGTCCCCCATGAGAACAAGGGTAGCAAACATGAGACTTCCCTTGCTGCGTATGCAGTATTTTATCTGTGTTTTTTGTTTGTTATTTTGCTGGGGGGGGGGGGGGGGGGGGAGGGGGGTGGAGGGAGAGGGATGTTCTTTTTTTTTCTTCCCCGTTCTTCTTTCTTTCTTTTTCTTTTTTCTTCTTCCCTCTTCCCCATATGATTGCCTTGCTGTCCTCTCTCTCACATTGTTCTGTTTGTGTATTGGAATTGCCAGCTCCTATTCATGGTCAACCATTCATCCAGTTCTCAAAGATCACAAATGTACCCAATGTATTTACCTCCTGTAGTGCTACAGGACATTGTACTTATGTCTGGAAATGGATACATATGGCATACAGAATCTAATGTTTGAATGACCACTTAATCTGTAGTGTCACAGCTGCAGAAACCTGCGGAGCATCAGCAGACGTCTCCTACCAATTGAGTTGTATGTTTCCTACATTCCTTCTTGCTTATTTTTCATCCATAAAGAACAGAATTTCCATTCATGCAGACCTCAAGAGGAATTCATCCTTAGTTGTAGAGTAGTGACAGGTAGTTGATAATACACAGTATCATCCGAAGAAGAAATTCCTTCAGCAATTCTTTCACCTCATAAAGAATAGTAAATAAGTGCACATTTTAAACTGTATTTCCTTGTTTGTTTATTGCTCTTTGACAACAAACATGGAGTGAATAGTAGGGACTCTAATATTAAACTTAACATTAGCAAGACTTGTTACTTCCACAAAAGTAGAAATAATCCAACAAAAAGATGACGATTCTCATCTCACAATTGAGATGAACAACATCGAATAATGAAGTATGGTTTACCTAACCGTTTAGAATATAGTATTTTGCAATCTACTCAGAAAAATTGTAAATGTGCCACAAGACAATAGGCCCATTTATCATGTTGTAACAGGCGCCTCATGATGTGGACAAATTTATTCTGTGCTTGCAGCAAGGAAAAATGCAGTCCTTTCATATCTACAGCCACACGTTATACACTACTTGCCCAGATGACAGCAGAGTAGAAATCCCTTTGCTAAGTACATCTAATAATCCACAACAACACTTTCAAATATGCCCACTTGTAGTCCACTGCTAACATAAAACTAACCTGACTTTCCAAAGTGCCTTTTTTTATATGTTGGAGAGAGTTATGGATAAAAGTTAGACTCATTTAAGTGCGGACATTCTGCTCTCTGCATTCAAGGTTGTGCAGCTATTAAGTGTATGCTTTTCAGTGAGTACTGTACTCTTACAAAAAGGTTTGCTTTTCATCCTGAACTGATTACCAACAGAAGTCAATCAAAGGATACATGTAGCCCTTGCAGACTGGGAATTCAAAAGAATTATCTGTCTTCTAAAAAAAGACATGAGTAATTAGGACAAAGAAAATACTGTATTTGCCCATCTAGCTTACCTAGAAAATGCTGAATTTGATCCTCTGTTTTGCTTGTTTTGCTTGTTTGTTTGTTTTCTACAGTAATGGTACAGAAACAAACAACACGCTTTGATATTCCCAAAGTGCAATTTTTTCAAAGCCCCAACAAACAAAACCTTCAAGTGAAATAAGCAGTTCCCTTCATTTCACAACCAGACCATAACAATTTTTTTATTTTTTTTTTTATTTTTTGTGGAGAAACAAAAAACTTCTCGGTCATGCAATAGGACACAAAGTAATTTTAGATGTGATATTTTTTAAAGTACGTTCATGTTCCTTTTCAATAACAAATTGATCTTTAGGCTATTTTAATCTCAAGCACGGCTCGTATAAAATGTATGAAGTATTTAGAAAAAAGAAGTCAGAGGTCAGTCATTATCAATACCAGGTAAGATTCCGGAAACTGTATTTTCTAGCTAGAGAGTGAAATAAATTATGTAGTTTGTTATTGTTTCTGACCCAATGAAATGAAGCAGAATGTTCTTTCAGAAAACCTAAATTACACAGGTACAGTGCACTTCACAGTGCAATTTTTGAAAAATATTTTAAGTTAGTGAAATAAAAACAAGTAAACAATATAAATTACTTCTTCAATGTTAAAAGGTCTTTGAATGATATGTCCATAGATACTGAATTAATTACAATCCATCTCAGATTCACTCAAACTGTGTGAACATCACAAGCACCTCATGATTTGATCGTGACCAGAAGAACTAAAGGGCATTAAGTGGTTCATCCATGGCTGCTACTTACCAAGACCATCTGTAGTGGGTTTCCATGGCAAAGTTTTGGTAGCAGGGGGCCATAGGGGTGGTTTCTGTGAGAAAGATCTAGAAGCTGCCCCATGTTTGGGAAGGGCCCCATTGTTTTCCAGAGCTGAGCCAATAAGCGCTGTTGTCTTGTGCCTCTGTGAGAGCATATTTAAGACAGGGAGAAAAACGCTGCGCCACACAGCAGCTGGGAGAGTGAAGGGAGTGAGGAACGGCACCAAGGTCAGTGCAGAAGGAGGGGGAGAGGTGCTCCAGGCGCCGGAGCAGAAGTCCCCTGCGGCCTGTGGTGAGGACCATGGTGAAGCAGGATGTCCCCCTGCAGCCCATGGAGTACCACGGTGGAGCAGGGCTCCACGCTGCAGCCCGTGGAGGAGACCACGGTGGAGCAGGTGGCCCTGCAGCGACGGAGGCTGCCGCCTGTGGAAGACCCCTGCCGGAGCAGATTGCGGGCCGGACCTGTAGCCCGTGGAGAGGAGCCCACGCAGGAGCAGGTGACCTGGCAGGAGCTGCTGCCCGTGGGGGAGCCAGGTTGGAGCAGTTTGCTCCTGAGGGATGGAGCCCGTGGTACGGACCCATATCTGGAGCAGCTCTGGAAGAGCTGCTGCCTGTGGGAAGCCCACGCCGGATCAGTTCATCAAGGACTGCATCCCGTGGGTGGGACCCCACAGCACAGGGGACAAGAGTAATTGAGAAGGAGCGGCAGAGAAGAAGTGCTGTAGACTGACCATAACCCCCATTCCCCCGTTCCCCTGCGCCGCTCGGGGGGAGGAGGTGGAAGAGGGTGGATGGGGGGGGAAGGTGCTTTTGGTTTCTTTCCTTTGTTTCTCGCTTCTCTAGCTTGTTAGGAATGAGCAAGAAATCTTACCCTCTTCTTCTGCTGAGTCTGTTTTGCCCGTTCCAATAATTCTTGCATGATTTTCTCGTCCTTATCTCAACCCTTGAGCCCTTTTCACATATTTTCTCCCCATTCCTCTTGGAGGAGGGGGAGTGAGAGAGCGGCTGTGGTGGAGCTCGGCTGCCCACTCGAGCGGAACCACGCCATTGATTAACATCTGGGTGGCAGATGAGCAGGGGAAACATCTTCCAAACTTGCCAATATTTTCTTGATAATGAACTCCAAGTCCTTCTTCTCTGCTCTCCGCTTCTGAAGGTTCTGTCACCTCCTCAGGAAGCAGAAGCAGTACAATGGGATTTAGAAGATCCAGCTCGAGCATAAGCACCAGTTAGAGGAAGCAATGCTTTCTAGTTAGTCCAGTGTTTGAAGAGAGTTCCTCTGGCTTTCTAAGAACATCTCCTAGTGCAAAGCAGCTGATTGATCTGACTGGGCAATGAAAGCAAAGGAAGTGCAAAGCAGCAAATGCTTGAGAGAGGGCAAAAGAGATGCATGTCAAGCGTCTGGGGGGGAAGAAGGCCGTCAGCTCTTAACAGATTCTTTGCCATCTCATTTGTTTCTCAAAGACATCACATTTAGTGAAGACAGTAGCGTTTGACTCCATGTGCTGTAGTAACCACCTAATGGAGGTTAAAGAAAAGACACAAGGGTAGCAAAGTCCTTCCCTTGCTTCTCACACAAGGACAAAACTCTTACCTGAGAGAAATGCAGATTCATTTCTCAAATCTCACAGCACTTTTGGACGCCATTGGCTATGGCTTACCTCTTACGGATTTGAAGATTTCCGTAGGGCTGACTGATTTAGATGGGGAGAGGTTGAAATTAGCACACTTGTCAATGTGCTATTAATTTGGAAACATAGTCATATTTTTATTTATTATTTTTTTTTTTTCCCTAGACCTGTTAATACACTAGGCAGTCCCAGGAAGCGTAAAACTTTGAGCCATGCTCTCCAGCATTTGCATTCTGCACTTTCTGTAGGTTCTTTATTCTGGAATCAGAATTCTGACAATCTCCTCAACAGCATAGCGATGCAAAATCCGCAGACTCAGATAAAAGAGCCTCCCATCCATGGTTGTATGATTGTCAGACACGCGTTCTTTTCTATGAAGTGGTTCTCAGTGTTTGAAGATAGATGACTACCCAACACGGAACTGTCTCAAGTTTCCAGAGGGAGACAGCTTTGTAGAAATCATAGACAAATTTCATGACAGGTGGCCTAGCATGGAATTGATTCTTAACAAGTTTGGTAGAATAGCCTTGTAGACTTCAAAGCTGGTACATCATCATTTGAACACTCCTTCCAAGGTGTCTGTATTTGAAGTGTGGATTTCCTGTAGCTGGAGTGTTCCCTGACTCTGAAATATTAGACTCTAACTTGCCAAAAGCTCTTGTAACTCTGAAGGACAAGTTAACATTTCTGAAACAAGAGAGAGACTGGCAATACCTGAAAAGCATAAGTTCAAGGTTGATTTTAGTGAACAAAATCAGTTAAGCCTGTTAAAATAATAACGATAATGATAATAACAATAACAACACAGACAGTAAACTACACAGTATTCCTTTTCTCCTTGTTATCTGGGATACATTTTCTGCAAAATTGAAACATCTCACTGGACAGAAATTCCATATTTCAAGCATTTCAAGAACATAGAATTCATGAAGAAATTAATCTCTTTATGAATAAGAGTGTGTGACTAAAAAAAGACAGATGAGCTGCGTTTTTCATGCTCTGTGAGAAATTTCTCATCCAAAGGCAAAGAGTTTCTGGCATTCAGGTGACACAGGCAGGCACAAAAAGGCATCCTTTAAATCTAGTACCGTGAACCAAACTTGACTGGAATTGACACTGTTCCTGTAAATTGACACTGTTCCTTTCATTTCATTAGACCAACTACACAGAGTTGTATAGAGAAGACTATTCTTGTGAAGAAGAGTTGTATAGCATAGCCTAAGTACCCTCAATCGAAGCAGGTAAAATCATACCTAGTAAAGAACAAAAGAACATGTCTTTCTTTCATGAGCTAAGTGTAAGAGCATTCCCAAAATTCCGTCCTGACTTGGGGAACAACAAACCAAAACTGTGCAGAAGAAATCATGAGCCACTGGGATGAGTGCTCTGGCAAGCAGACCCAGACTCTTCAGATTCTTTGCAGCAAATCTACCCAGGCTATCATTTGCACTTCCTATCTACTTCAGTGCAACCAACTTTTGATTTATCCTCGGAGTATTTCTCAAGTTTTTCAGTCCTTCCCCAGACCTCTCGCCTTCACACGGGCCATGAAGCCCACCTTCAGCCAGAGAGGAGGCGTGGCCACCGTGAAGAAAGAAAATGAATGGGGACAGTCCCTGCCACCTCATCCTAGTACGACGTACTGGGACCAGGTTGCCATAGGCGTCTGTCCCTGGAGTGGAGCAGGGTGGAGCATTAATCAGAAAGGAATTTGTCTCCATTGCCGAGAGCAAGCCACATTCCTCATGGATATCACAAGTCTTCTTTTCATTCCCTGTGGAGCTCTTGAAGCCCTCTGCTCAGGGAACCTCACTGCTGGAGACCCCTGTATGTTCTACAGGGACTCCTGGTACCTCAAGTGACCTGAGGCGTGGATTTCACAGCTCAACTGGAAGCTTGAGCCATGCATAAGCCTTAGGTATTGCAACCTGTTCCTTCCTTAGATCTCTCCTTACCTACGTATGGACAAGATTGTCAGGTGTTGTTTTTGAACCTTCCAGTACCCACTAATCACCGAATTGAAAAAGCCAATCTGCAAGCAAGGACTGGATTTCCAACAAAAAACGGAGAGAAGCCCTGGCAAAGCTGTTGTGAACAATAGCCCCCTCTTGTGTGTTAAAGGGGCAGCAGGGCTGTGTCTGCATAGGCCTGAGCTTTGGAGCTTTACGCAAACTTGGTAAACTTGTGAGGAAAGCAACCAGTGCAAGTGGCTTCCCCAAGGGGTGACTGCACAGAAGCGAACGCCTGACAGTGGCTGCCCAAGCTGACGGCTTAGCTCTGGTCTGGATATATCATAAGCTTTGTTGTGCAGGGTAGAAGTGAATTTCCGTCATGAAAAACAGCCCAGTGCTGGATGATATCATGTTTATTTCATAAAGAAGCAAGGAGGGAGGAAAACATGACTGTTTTCTAAGACTCTTGCACATCCTCAGCACATTGACCACGTAGGTCCTAGCACTGCACTAGTAAGGGAAGACCTCAACCAGGAGCAGATTATTCTTGATTAATTTAAACTGGGGGAGCGGGAATCACATCAGACAAAGACGTCCTTTTCACCAACATAGTTTATTTTGCTGTCAAGGCTCTACACGAAGACAGTAAAAAGGTAACAAAGAAGTCAATATTCCCTCCTTCCCCTTCCCTCTCCTCCCCTCCACTTCCTTCCCTGGCTCTCTCCTCCCCTATACTCCCCTACACTCACCCCCCTATGCTCCCCTACACTCTCCTCTCCTACACTCCCCTACACACACCTCCCCTACACTCTGCTCCCCTACACTCCCCTACGCTCTGCTCCTCTACCCTCCCCTTCACTCAGTTCCCCTACCCTCCCCTTCACTCAGTTCATTCATTCATTCATTTCATATTCATTTTTGTTGCTTAAGATAACTGTTTGAATATTTTTCAATAGAATTTTGCCATGATCTATTTTGTGAAGTCTAGAAAACAGACCCCCACCCCCCCCAAAGAAAAGAAAAAAAAAAAAAAAAAGAAAGAAAAAAAAAGAAAAGTAAAGATGCTTAGTCCTTTAAAAAAATACTTATTCATTTGGTGGGATGGAGGAAGTTAAACATGTTTTCTATTCTATCCATGTAGACTGTGCTCAGTAGAAGTTTCTGTAAAATTCTGCTGACAAATGGCAGAATCCATCTGGACTGCTCTAGGAAGTGGAACAGACCCACAGTGGACAGGAAAATGTACTATCAGAACAATTAGGAAATCAAATCTATTGTGATCTAAGTTACTGACAAGTGCTAAATGAATTCCCTCCGTTCCTATTTGGCATGGAAGAAATGGGCACAGAAATGACTCATTTACCCTAAGTATGTCTCTGTCACCTTCTCAGCTCCAACACGATTCTCCTTTTCAGCTTGACCTCAGTGTAAACTGTGAGTCTCTGTTAAGCGTCATGCACCAAGTGTCAGAAGCGACTGTGCTCTGACCAAGACTCCCTGTGCTAGACAAGCTATGGAGAGCAGAAATCTTTTTGTAGTGGTCCTAGGAGAAGGCAGTTTATTTGGCTGCAGCTCTTCTTAGAACACTAAGGAAAATCTATTCCTCAAAGGCTGCATCTCTAGTAGATGCTGGGATGGAGCAAGAATGTAGTTTTGCAATAAATCTCCAGTCATCACATTTACTCCATGCAGCTGGAGTTTCAGAGAGGATTAGTGGTACTTGAATGAATGCTCTCTCTAAAGAAACAGATCTGTTTCTGTGAGAGATCTGTTTCAGGTGCAAAATCAATGTATTGCAACCCCGAAACGGGAGATCAAAAGCCAAACTAATCACCTGTTCTACAAAGAGATCTGAATGCAATTTTGCAGGCATTTTCTACCAATGGTGCCAAATGAATCTAGTCCAATGCTCATATACGCTGGAACCACATGACGAATACGTAAGGCCTTTAGCCTTAGCTGCTTTGGTCTACTGATCTTCTCCAATTGGACTGTCTTGCTCGTTACTGTACCTCCAAGGGAACAGAACACGGTTTGGATAAATTCACAATCTAGAAAGAGCTCCGGCAGAAACATAGGCATTCCTTGCTACCATCATCACAGAAGGTGCAGCAGCCACAGGGCCGCTTCATTCATTCACTCACGCACAGAGCACCAAGAACAAATCCTCATTTGTTACGACAAATACTCATTTGTTGCAAAAATAGATTATTGCTCCATCCCCACATCTGAGTAGATGCAGCCTTTGATGAAGAGACGTTCTTTAGTGTTCTAATCAAAGTCATTGCTTATTAACTGCTTTTAAAAAGAATACTAAGATGAGGTCTACAATTTACAGCACAGTGGTTGACCCAGACATCCTCAAGGGTCTGTCCCAAAAAGGTTATTTTGTTGCATAATTCTCGAAAACCCCAGGAGGTGTCATCTTGAATTACCTTACGTAATCACCTTAGACTAATCACCTTATTACCTTAGTCTTTCCCCAAATGTTTTCGTGCTCAGTCTCAATTCCTCCTGCCTCATTTACACACATAGAGCAACTAAGATTGATTCAAGTGCATCCTTCCCCTTGTAGGAGGCAAATAAAAGGTCTAGTGCCTAAAACATTCTTCTTGATTTGTTCTAGTTGCTTGCACCAAACTGTAAGATGTTGCAAATACTGGTTTCCTAAATGTGTTAGCTCTTCTCCTTTGTCCGGCATTTGGTAAGGCCTGCCATCCAATATCTCCAAAGGGGCTTAGTTTGACCAAGTTTACCTAAATTATGTTACTTTGGTGAAAAGCGCGTGTTTTCACCACAATGATATCACAACAACTCAGACTTTGGTGAAAAGAAGTTGCGATTTCTTTATGCGTCTCTCATGTACATGGGAAACCAGTCTTCATGACAAAAGTTTTGGAATCGCTGCCCTGGAATCCATTATTATTGTTATTAATATTGTAATTATTAAATAATTATTAAATGATGATTACTTATTAATGATATTATTAATTAATAAATATTATTATTATTATTAATAATAATAATAATAATAATAATAATAATAATAATAATAATAATAATAATAATAATAATAATAATAATAATAACAAAAACATCATCATCATTATAAAACATGTGGATGTGGCCTGGAGGAAGCTGCGGCCCATGGAGAGCCCCCACAGGAGCAGGCCCTGGGCTGAAGCTGCAGCCCATAGAGAGGAGCCCACGCAAGAGTACTGCATGGTAGTACTGCTGCACAAACCTGTGCACCCTCTAGGCACTAGCAGCATGGAGATGGGGACACCCTGCCCCAGGGTCTGACCGCAGCAGCTGCACACGCAGCCCACAGACACCCATGCACGCAGAACAGAACAGAAGAGACAGCCCTCATCTATGAAATAGTCCTGAACAATTTTATTCAGAAGCCCCGTCCTCGGGACCGAAGCTGCCATCTGTGGGGAGCTCCCTGGTACTGTCAGCCTCACGTTGCTCTAGGTCTTCTGTGATGCAGCTGAAGCAGTAACTCCTGCGGAGAGCCCGAAGTGCTCTCCTGAAGAGGGGGGGCAATTGCGAGCGAGCCACAGCGTGCGGGAGGGCAGCGGTGCCTGTGGGGGTCAGAGAGCTGTACGTGAGGGGCTGGGATGGAACTGGGCATGGTCCTGCCTGCCCCCGCCACCAAGGCTTTCCCTTGGGGAGGGGACAGTTGGACATGGAGGGACCCTGTGCGTGGAGTGCTGCCAGCCTCCGTGCCGTGGGCTGGGATGGCTCCATACTTTAGGACATACCTGGCCCTTCCTCTGGCACCAATTGGAAGTGTGAGGAACACTGTGCACTGCTTCTATGCTCGGAGGAAACCTGCATGGGGAGAGAAAACCACAGCCCTGTGGGCCACTGTTTGGCCATGCTCCGGGCCCCGATGCCCCCGATGCCAGATGGATAAGGGATGAGGGGCCTCGAGGCCCACCGACAGGGGTCTGTGGCTTCCATGACTGTGGGACGAGGAAGGTATACCTTGCTTACCTCTTGCAGAAGGCCCCCAGCCAGGGGAGAAGGTGCTGCTTCTTCTTCCTCACATGCTGATGGGGTGAGAGGTGCTGTCCTGGCCTCCAACACAGGGTGCGCAGCCAGGGGAGAGGCTGAAGCTTTTCCCTCTTTGGGCATGCAGGCAGGGGGGAGCTCCTCGGGCCCAGGAACTGCGGCCATAGGAGCAGCTGAAGGCCTGGCATCTGCCTCACCAGATGGGGCAGGAGACGTGCTGGGCAGGACGTCGTCTGCTTCTGCCACAGCTTCTATCCTGGGGCTCTCTTCCCACTCTTCCTGAATGTCCTGCAGAATGGTCTTACTCGTTGTGGAGCAAAAGTAGGGAAGGCGCTGGCCCGCAGTCCTCACTGCCACCTCCTGCCTGCCCGATGCACTGGCTGCAGTGCTGTCAGCTGTGTCACCGTCGTCTGCTGCCCAGATCCTTCGCAACCTCGGAACCTTCACGCTGCTCGGCCAGGACTCGTTCCACCGGGACAACTGGCAGCCTTCCCTCTCCCCGCTCGGAATGATCTGCATTGCTGGCCGAAAGGAGGAGCACCCATAGATATCCCAGTTGATCTTGACCCGGTCTTTCAATGTCGGCGGTCTTTTCTGGCTGCTTGTGGAAGGGCCGGGCACAGCAGCAGCCAGGGGAGAGGCTGAAGCTTTTCCCTCTTTGGGCATGCAGGCCGGGGGGAGCTCCTCGGGCCCAGGAACTGCGGCCATAGGAGCAGCTGAAGGCCTGGCATCTGCCTCACCAGATGGGGCAGGAGACGTGCTGGGCAGGACGTCGTCTGCTTCTGCCACAGCTTCTATCCTGGGGCTCTCTTCCCACTCTTCCTGAATGTCCTGCAGAATGGTCTTACTCGTTGTGGAGCAAAAGTAGGGAAGGCGCTGGCCCGCAGTCCTCACTGCCACCTCCTGCCTGCCCGATGCACTGGCTGCAGTGCTGTCAGCTGTGTCACCGTCGTCTGCTGCCCAGATCCTTCGCAACCTCGGAACCTTCACGCTGCTCGGCCAGGACTCGTTCCACCGGGACAACTGGCAGCCTTCCCTCTCCCCGCTCGGAATGATCTGCATTGCTGGCCGAAAGGAGGAGCACCCATAGATATCCCAGTTGATCTTGACCCGGTCTTTCAATGTCGGCGGTCTTTTCTGGCTGCTTGTGGAAGGGCCGGGCATAGCAGCAGCCAGGGGAGAAGGCGATTTAGCATCTCTGGGTGCTGATGCACCCATAGGATTCTTGTCCCCCTCACTGGCAGGACCTGCAACCTGCGCAGAATCTGCTGGCTCAGCATTGGTTGGCCCTGACATGGCAAGAGATGCGCTCTGTGCGGGGCTGACTGCCTCTCTGGCAGAATCTCTGCCAGTGCTGTGGGGTGAGCCAGGCCCCTGCTGGTGGGCTGCGTCTGGGTCCCAGTGAAGGTTCCAGGTGGCTTCCTTCTGCTGCCTCCCTCCTGGCTTGGAGATCCCAGCAGCAGCTCTTGTGTCCTCTCGAGCATGGCCATCTTTTCGTCTCCGTGTTGCTGGCATCTTTTCAGTCTTGGTGGCCGGCACCTGGGCTGTCCTTGCGGGTGTTGCCACACTGCTGGGAGGGGCGTAGTGCCTTTGTACCCTCAGCTGCACCCTGGGTCTTTGGCTCCTGGCTGCAGCATGGCTTGGGGTTGGCCTGTTGTCTTGCTGGGGTCTGGCCTGCAGAGGCGCCAGAATGGATGCGGGGGCTTGCAGGGCTGTCCCCCGGCTCTCGGCAGTTGCTGCCATTTGCTCTTTTCTCACGTGTCCTTGAGGACGTGGGACGACCTCGGGGAGTCTGACAGCCTTGGTGCTTGTGATGCAGTCTCTGCATGGCACAGAAGAGGTGGAGCCTGCTACTGACAGACTGGGCAGCCGGGGGATAGTTGAAGCTCCCACTGAATGCCGATGTGTACTTCTCAGTGTCGCTGCCTGCCTTGGCAGAGGCGGCAAGGCTGGTAGAGGATCTCTCCGTTCACCGGTGGCACTGCTGCCGGGCAGTGCCTGCCTCAGCTTCAGGCTGTCTGTCTGCAAGGGAAGCCAAGGAGAAAGGTGATGTTACCGTAGTCCTTTCCCACCTGCCCACCTCCAGCACCTGCCCACCTGCCCCCTCCAGCACGTGCCGCCTCCTTGTCAGCAGCTCCCAGGGCTTGGGAAGGCATCTGGCCCCATCTCACTTGGGCTCCCTACCTGTGTGCTCTTCTTCCTAGAGGCCTGTGACTTCTGTGGACAGTGGAGCTGTGGCAGCCTCACCCCGTGGATGGACAAGGATGGAGTCTGGCTGCACAGCGGTCCTGCCTGTGGCGGTTTGGGTTGCACCTGTGGGGAGAAGGAGGTGTGGGATGGTGGTGGCTGCGCTGCCACCAGCATCCCTTGTGGTGCCTGGACACCCAGCCCCACCTCAGTGCCACATCCTTCGGACAGAGTGCTGCCCGACCCACGCGAGTCACAGCCATCCCAGGCCTCAGCTCTGCCCCAGAGAAACCCCTGGGGCACGAGAACCTGGGCCTGGACCGCAGACACTCAGGGCCAGGCCTCGCGCCCCGGTACCATGCTCCGCCACCTGGCACTCTCTCTCCTGTGTCTGCCCTCTCCCTCCCTCCCTGTCCCGCACCTGGTGGTGCTTCTTCATGCTCGGCAGCCCTTTGTTGGGCTGGGAGCAGGCCTTCGCCTCTTGCTCCTTCGGCATCCCTTTGTCCTCTCACAGAGACAAAGAAACAGGCACCCAGGGCAGCTGCTGCCTCCTGACGGCGCTGCACTCCTGGGAGTGAGCACCACGGGGGCTCGGGCCATATAAGTCACACCGTCACCATGGGGACGCTTGCCGTGTCACAATGGTCTTGTGGCCTGACGCCGCCCCACGTCACAAAGCCTGAGTGCTTGCTGTGGAGCCTCCTTGTTCCCGGCAGCCTCCCGTCAAGACACCAGCTCACAGCAAGGTGGGGGTCAGGAGACACCTCTGGGCTGCTCTAGTCCAGGCCCGCTCTGTCATCGTGGCAGCCCTCTGCCGGACATTTCTCCAGAGGCGCTGTCATCATCCCGCACAGGCTCACTCTTGCCTGCAGTGGGGCTGTTGGAAGTGCCTGGAACTACACTGTGCCTGGCACGGGGCAGCCCTTCTTGTGTTAGATCTTTTCCTTTGTCCGGCATTTGGTAAGGCCTGCCATCCAATATCTCCAAAGGGGCTTAGTTTGACCAAGTTTGCTCCTGGGGGATGGATGGAGCCCGTGGTAGGGAGCCGTGTGCGAGCAGTGCTTGAGGAGCTGCTGCCTTTGGCAGCCCCTGCAGGCTCAGTTCGGGAGTCCCGTGTGAGGGATGAAGTTCTGTGTTTTTTGTTTTGTTTTGTTTTGTTTTTGTGAAGAAAGCGGGTGTTGAAGAAGGAAATGCAGAGTTGCCTTTGTTTGTCACTCGATGGTCTTGAGGTCTCTTCCAACGTAGACATTCTGTGATTCTGTGAAGTCACAAACGCCAAGGCGTCACACTGGCTGGCTCTGCAGCACAGATGCCAGGAGTGCCGCTTGGCATGGCGGCGGCGGCGCGGTGCCCCAGCCCCAGGCCCGTCCCAGCCCCAGCGCACGTCGCCCTCCGCTCCCCCATGGAGCCCCCCGCCGCCTCAGCAGCCCCGCGGCGGACGCCCCATGGCGGAGCCGCCCCCGAGGAGAAGGAGCCCGCAGCCCTCTGCCCGCACCGCACCGCACCAAGCGCCGCGCAACGGCTGCCACCGCTGCGGGAGCTCCTGGTGTGAGCGGCAAGCGGTGGCAAGGGGGGGCTGCGCTTCCTGCGTCGAGCTGCTGGACACCGGCTTGCCTGGGCAATTGCCCATGTTGCTGAGGAGGCAACAGAGCCAAAGCCCTTGGGGCTGAAGATCCAGCACGGCTGGGGAGGAGGCTTTGGCGTTTCTGCACAATGCTGCTCAATCCTGCTTGGGAGCCCAGCCTCAGGTGCGGAATGAAGCCAAGCAAGCTCGAGGGAAACTGTGTGCTGGTAACTGGTCAGTTCTTGCTTTCTTTTTCATTCCTCACGCCTAAGAAAACCTAACTCTTTCAAGCACTTGTTGGATGGACTTGATTCTGGGTGTGCTCCTTAAGCTTGTTTGGCAGCTGTTGAACCCCGCTACACTTGCAGGAGACCTATGCTCGAGTTGATGCTTGCTGTGATCAAGCGCTGTTCTTTTGCTCTTCTTTGCTTTGGGGATGGCGGGTGAGGTTGCAAAGAGTTTTCAGGAGGATTCCTCTTTTCCTTTGCAGAATGCCAGACTGCGTATTAGAGCTGATCTTCATCTCTGCTCGGAAAAGCTTCACGGGCCAAAAGAGAATGGAGATGAGGAAGGCAATGGAGAATGATGAGGACTATTTGCAGTCAGCACCCGTAAGCTTTGTGAAAGAATCAGGTGCATTTCTGTAGTGGTAGAAAGCGTAGCTGGAAAGACTTCCTAAGGACGTTGTTGCCTTCAGGGGGCAGTGGCGACCTGGTTCAGGAACGGCACGGCGGCCAACCCCAGGCCGCTCGGTCCATCGGCTCACAGACACCAATGTGGTGGATGGCAAATGGCGTTTATTGTCGAGTCCCATGGGGTTATATAGCCGAGGCCCATAGCGTCACTTCCGCTTGCTTACAGCACAGGCCACACGCTACTGTCCATCAAGGGAGGGGCTCCACCTTTCCATACATCGCGACATCTTCCGGCCGCCAGACCCTAACTACCCACATTTCCCCCCCTCCCTATGCACAACCAAATTAGCTAAAATATAACAATCTTAAGACGTAGACATCATAACTTAACTAAAAAACATAAGGCACAATAACCAGGAGAAAACTAAGAGGTAACCGGTAACCCTGAGTAAATACACTCTTAAAGTAGTTGTTGGTGTTCTACCAACATAATGTTAACTTTCTCTAACCAACTTTTAACAAACAACACAAGCATATTTCGTATACAAGGTCCAAAGATAAGATCACACAAACGCATTGCAGCCCCCCACCCACGGAGGCCGCTTCGCTGGTGTCTGGATTCTGCCAGTGTGGAACTCTCAGGCTTAGACAGGACGCTTGCTGACTTATTGTCTTCTCATGTCGCCGGGGTATACAGATTACGGGGGTGCCCGATGATCCGTTCCTGTGAACAGAAACTCAGTTTTCATTAGTTTTGTTCTGAAATTGGGGCGTCAGCTGTTTGGAGCTTCTCTGGCCGCACGAGTTGCCATACCTTCGTGGGCGCTCAGGCCCTGGACTTGCGCCTGGGGGGTGATCACTGTTGGGTCCGTACCCATTCGCCGCTGCAGGCTAGAGCCATATAGTGTGTGATCCGCCCCAGTTACTTGGGCCAGCTGTCTCATACAGTTGTCCCCCCATTCTCGTTTAAAAATGATCATCCCACCCCCGTCAAAGATCAGTCTACAAGTTTGTTTGATATCAAACGGGAGCATGTCGTCTCCCCTGAAAACACCATCTCTGAGGGTGGAGACCATTGCAGAATGAAGCCCTTTATGCACAATGGCTTTAACAATCGCTTGTACATCCTTAGGGTTTGTTGGTGAGTGAACCCTCTGCCCCCCGTCTGTCACCCAGACCGGGAACGCTAGCACGGCCGATAGCACCCAGATGGCGCACGCAATCTTAATTTTCCTCCAATCCATGAGAGGAATTTCTCCGCCTCGCGGTGCAGCTTTATTTCGGATGGGGATATTTTTGCTATCTGTCCCCATTTCCTCCTCCGAATGTGAATCGGTATCTGACCCGGAGTCAGAGCTTGACTGACTGCTCACCTCCGAGTTCCGGTCCCCTCCCATCGAGGTCCGGCCCCGCCCCCCACCCCTGCGGGGGGGCCGCTCCCTGCCTCGTGGCTCGCCCCGCCGCCTGCTCAGCGAGGCGTTTGCGCCACAGGAGCGTGTTTTCGGATGGCCGTTCCGATCGGCTCTCTGCCCCTCTCTCACGCTTCTACCTCCTCCCCGGTCGTCCCCGCAACCGTTCTCTTTTTCGCATTTCCACGTGTTAGTAAAACCTAACGCTTCATCCCCGTTCCCGCCGGAGGCTTCTTCACCCGACTCTTCGTTTTCTAGTTCAGCACCGTACTGGGGCGCACATGGCCGTGGTCTCTCCCAGATTTCCTCAGGCTCTGGTTCCCCACCGGCACCCTGGCTTCCTCAGCCGAGCCACCCCACAGCTTCCACAACTTGGATACGACCTTCACAAGGGTTTCCATCTTCCTTGTTGGTCCGGGAGCTTCCTCCCCGCCGGGCTGGTCCCGCCGCTCCGGCCGCCGTTCACCCGAATCAGGAGTTTTCCCGGGTTTCGGCACCACTTGTTGCCTTCAGGGGGCAGTGGCGACCTGGTTCAGGAACGGCACGGCGGCCAACCCCAGGCCGCTCGGTCCATCGGCTCCCAGACACCAATGTGGTGGATGGCAAATGGCGTTTACTGTCGGGTCCCATGGGGTTATATAGCCGAGGCCCATAGCGTCACTTCCGCTTGCTTACAGCACAGGCCACACGCTACTGTCCATCAAGGGAGGGGCTCAACCTTTCCATACAGCGCCACATCTTCCGGCCGCCAGACCCTAACTACCCACAGGACGTCAAGTCCAATTCCTTGTTCTCAGTTAGAGCAATCCCGTAGTTTAGACTCCTGATAAGGTATTTGTCTGTAGGCAGCTGCCAACTTGTCCAGCTAATCCAATTCAGCCTGGAAAACAAGCAAGCAAGCAAGCAAGCAAAAAGCACAGAAACCTGCAGTTTATGGAGTGCAACTGTCTCCTTTCCAATCGCATGGGTTTCACCAAGTTTGGGGTGACTCCAGGGCTGGCTTGCCAGGGAGACTTTCTTGAATTGCTGGCAGATCAGCCAGAAGGGCAATACAAGGCCCTGGCTAAACACAATCTGTAGGCTGCTTCTAGATCAACAGTTTCCTTGGTTACTCCACAACCTCCACAATCTCCACTTGCTTCGAAGCTCTGAAGATTGCAAGTCCACTTTGTGTTTTTCAGCCCCTCTGTGTCAAACGGTAAGAGTTTTCCCTGGCTGTTAAAACAGAAAGGACAACAGCCCCTCCTCTGGGTCTTCAGAAGGCTCCTAAGATCCCCCAGACTGGCTAAGTAGCGACGCTCTAGTATAGCTGCATCTAGATGCAGTAGAGCTAGATGGTGGGAGAGATGGTATGCTAGATGGTGCTCTAGCATGGACGTGACACGCTTTGACAGCATCTTTTCTCTGACAGCAACTTCTGCCTTGGCTCTTCCCATCAAGCCAGAGCAGTTTCTTGGCCTGCGCAACCTGCAGACTGACCTCTCGTGTGTATCCGTGCTGGACTGAGGGTAATGTTTGGAACACACACTGATGCTGTATTCACTAGAACTTTGAGAAGAGAGAGCAAGAAGCTAACCTGCAGACGAGTTTCTTAGGTTTCTGTAGAGAGAGGGAGATATACATGCATACATATTTACTTCTGTCTTTACTTCTTTCAAGATAGCTTTTGTTCTCCAAAATGAATCCTCTGACTGTTACTAATGTATGGGACACACCTTGACACTCTAATGGCATAGAAATACTTTTCAGCTCATCCTTGCTATTGTTTCTGGATTGAAAAAATAATTGTGAATATGATTACCTGCTTGAAATCCTTTTTTTTTTTTAATATATACCTATTCTATTATGAAATCCTATAAAAAGGAATGAACTCAAGAGAAAAAAAAAAAAAGAAAACAATTTTAATTCCACTTCTAAATTAGATATCTAATCCTGATAGATTCACTCCCTTCCAAACAGAGCTCAACAAATGAAACAGTAAAAAATGCACATAATGTTTCTTCTATGCCAAGATTTCATGGCACAATAGTTCTTTGCCTAACCCTGCAATAGCCCCATAGGCATTGCAATTGCTTACTTGTTCTTCTTCTTTGCTTGTGTTTAGTGTTTGCTTTTCTAATGTTACAACATTGGATTGATTTTCCTCCTTAGGTATCAAGAGAAGAAGGCATTTGCTTCAGAGGACAGTACTTTGATGCTTTCCAGGGCTAATGGCCAAAGTTCTCCAAGCACTTTTTTTTTTTTTCTTTTTTTTTTTTTTCCCCATCAGTGATTTATACATTTGTCAATCTTTCCATCTTCATTTACAACTCCGAATTTAGGTTTTAGGTGAACAAGAACCCTGAAACCAGCTGAAGCCATATCAGACATGAAGCCATATCAGACATAGTAAGGACAGGTGTCTGTGAGGAAGTAATTCCGAGTGATTCTCTGGTGTCCTTTGGACAGCTTTCCTCTGGTCCTCTGCACTAGGCATCCCCAAGGGATATTTCAAAGCTCTCGGCATGATCTGTCATTCTCTCTTCCACTGGAGTTTCCATTAGAAAAGCGTGACTATTCCTTGCCCATGTGGAAAAGATGTCCTCCTTGAGTTGTTTCTAACCAAAACCTCTTTCTTGTGTTCTATGGACAGAAACCACTTGGCTAGACAAACTCAATCCTTGCAAATGGAAGGAGTGGAAGTACTTCAGCAGCGTGCTTCGGCTTCTAAGCAGAACTGTAATGTAGGTGGGGACAGAGCAAGAGGACATGGCCAAGCCAGGGTGGACTTGAAAGTGCCGTGTCCGAGCCACAGCAAGAAATCCGTGATTGCCACTTGGAGACGGCTGCTCACCTAGTAGCACAGCAGCTGGAACGCTTCTGGATCCTGCTGATGGATTGCCACGAATCAGGCAGTGACACAAGCTACGAGAACGACGGAAGTGACTGGAAGTGATGCTTCTCCCTGTTCTCCATTGCAATTTGTGAAAGAAAGGAGAAGAGAGGAGAAGAAGAAAGGAGAAGACGGGAGGGAAGGGGAGGGAACGAAGAATCACAGAATCACACAGAATCACAGAATCTCTAGGTTGGAAGATACCTCAAGATCATCGAGTCCAACCTCTGACCTAACACTAACAGTCCCCACTAAACCATATCACTAAGTTCTACATCTAAACGTCTTTTGAAGACTTCCAGGGATGGTGACTCAACCACCTCCCTGGGCAGCCTGTTCCAATGTCTAACAACCCTTTCAGTAAAGAAATTCTTCCTAACATCTAACCTAAAACTCCCCTGGCGCAACTTTAGCCCATTCCCCCTCGTCCTGTCACCAGGCACATGGGAGAACAGGCCAACCCCCATCTCGCTAGAGCCTCCTTTAATATACTTATACAGAGTGATAAGGTCACCCCTGAGCCTCCTTTTCTCTAGGCTGAACAAGCCCAGCTCCTTCAGCCGCTCCTCATAGGACTTGCTCTCCAGGCCCCTCACCAGCTTCGTCGCCCTTCTCTGGACCCGCTCAAGCACCTCGATGTCCTTCTTGTAGCGAGGGGCCCAGAACTGAACACAGTACTCGAGGTGCGGCCTCACCAGAGCCGAGTACAGGGGGAAGAGAACGGGAGGGAGGGGAGGGAAGGGTAAAAACGAGAAGGGGAGGGGAGGGAAGGGCAGGGGAGGGCAGGGGAGGGCACGGGAGCAGAGTGTAGTGGAGTGTAGGGTAGTGTATGGGAGTGTAGGGGAACTGAGTGAAGGGGAGGGTAGGGGAGCAGAGTGTAGGGGAACTGAGTGAAGGGGAAGGTAGGGGAGGTGTGTGTAGTGGAGTGTAGGGGAGCATAGTGTAGGGGAGTGTAGAGTAGTGTGTGGTAGTGTAGGGTAGTGTAGGGGAGGGGATTGTAGGTGAGGAGAGTGTAGGGGAGCGTAGGGGAGGAGAGTATAGGGGAGTGTAGGAGAGGAGAGTGTAGGGGAGCTTAGGGGGGTGAGTGTAGGGGAGTATAGGGGAGGAGAGAGCCAGGGAAGGAAGTGGAGGGGAGGAGAGGGAAGGGGAAGGAGGGAATATTGCCTTATTTGTTACCTTTTTACTGTCTTCGTGTAGAGCCATGACAGGCAAAATAAACTATGTTGGTGAAAAGGACGTCTTTGGTGTGATTCCCGCTCCCCCAGTTTAAATTAATCAAGAATAATCTGCTCCTGGTTGAGGTCTTCCCTTACTAGTGCAGTGCTAGGACCTACGTGGTCAATGTGCTGAGGATGTGCAAGAGTCTTAGAAAACAGTCATGTTTTCCTCCCTCCTTGCTTCTTTATGAAATAAACATGATATCATCCAGCACTGGGCTGTTTTTCATGACGGAAATTCACTTCTACCCTGCACAACAAAGCTTATGATATATCCAGACCAGAGCTAAGCCGTCAGCTTGGGCAGCCACTGTCAGGCGTTCGCTTCTGTGCAGTCACCCCTTGGGGAAGCCACTTGCACTGGTTGCTTTCCTCACAAGTTTACCAAGTTTGCGTAAAGCTCCAAAGCTCAGGCCTATGCAGACACAGCCCTGCTGCCCCTTTAACACACAAGAGGGGGCTATTGTTCACAACAGCTTTGCCAGGGCTTCTCTCCGTTTTTTGTTGGAAATCCAGTCCTTGCTTGCAGATTGGCTTTTTCAATTCGGTGATTAGTGGGTACTGGAAGGTTCAAAAACAACACCTGACAATCTTGTCCATACGTAGGTAAGGAGAGATCTAAGGAAGGAACAGGTTGCAATACCTAAGGCTTATGCATGGCTCAAGCTTCCAGTTGAGCTGTGAAATCCACGCCTCAGGTCACTTGAGGTACCAGGAGTCCCTGTAGAACATACAGGGGTCTCCAGCAGTGAGGTTCCCTGAGCAGAGGGCTTCAAGAGCTCCACAGGGAATGAAAAGAAGACTTGTGATATCCATGAGGAATGTGGCTTGCTCTCGGCAATGGAGACAAATTCCTTTCTGATTAATGCTCCACCCTGCTCCACTCCAGGGACAGACGCCTATGGCAACCTGGTCCCAGTACGTCGTACTAGGATGAGGTGGCAGGGACTGTCCCCATTCATTTTCTTTCTCAGGGTGGCCACGCCTCCTCTCTGGCTGAAGGTGGGCTTCATGGCCCGTGTGAAGGGGAGAGGTCTGGGGAAGGACTGAAAAACTTGAGAAATACTCCGAGGATAAATCAAAAGTTGGTTGCACTGAAGTAGATAGGAAGTGCAAATGATAGCCTGGGTAGATTTGCTGCAAAGAATCTGAAGAGTCTGGGTCTGCTTGCCAGAGCACTCATCCCAGTGGCTCATGATTTCTTTTGCACAGTTTTGGTTTGTTGTTCCCCAAGTCAGGACGGAATTTTGGGAATGCTCTTACACTTAGCTCATGAAAGAAAGACATGTTCTTTTGTTCTTTACTAGGTATGATTTTACCTGCTTCGATTGAGGGTACTTAGGCTATGCTATACAACTCTTCTTCACAAGAATAGTCTTCTCTATACAACTCTGTGTAGTTGGTCTAATGAAATGAAAGGAACAGTGTCAATTTACAGGAACAGTGTCAATTCCAGCATTTGAAGCAGTGCTGTGGCTTCATAATTAATAGACAGCTTTTAGAAGAACAGACAAAAATGATTCTATCTGTCTTTATTTCCTGTGTAGACTTACTTATGTGGTTCTTTCCCATTCCTACTAATCCAGCTATTCACATACAGACCGGAGTTATGCACTAAACAATGATGTCAGTCTGTCACTTTCTGTCATGATGTAATTATTGCTTACAAGCAGCAGTCAATTGAACAAAGCCTTTCACGTGACTGGCTGTCTAACAACTATGCTGCTGTTGTATTTCCCAGGTGAACCACTTCAGAATTTCATAGAAGTGAAGAAGGATACCTATATGGTATGCTATCTGGCTACCCAGGTGTAGTCTGTTGGTTCCAAAACTGCCTGTCTTCACCTTGGGCAAAAGAACACAAGGTACTCAATATTGAAAAGATACCAGATAAGCATTAGTACCTTGAGTGTCGTAAGTACTCCAAGCCCGAAGGGAATTGCCACATTTCCTCTTGGCCAGCACAGCAGTGGTGTTTTTAATATCTTGGAAAACAAAACGATCAGGTATGCTGTGAATCAGCTGGCAATTTGCTTTGTGGCTTTTCTCATGAATTCTGCACGCTTCCTTTCTTTGGAGATACTTGACTTGTCCATCCAGGTCTTTCTTCTTCAAGAAAGTAGAAGCATCTCAAAAAGCAAAAAGTTACCAAGGTGTTTGAAAACAGGAGTCCAAATCTAACAGATGTAGGGATTTATAACAGAGGAAGTGGAGACAAAGATCAGCCATGAAATAGATGTGAGAAAAACACAGGTAGCAGTGTCCCGTGCGGATAAAGGAAAAGAGATAACCAAATGTCTTTCTTGAAGTGGAATAAGAATGGGGAAAACAAGACTCATGGGAAAAGCAAGCATCTTAGCTGGGATTGACACTAAGTAAAAAGCTACTACGCAGAAGTCTGTAGCTGTTGTAAAGTTGCCATGCCGTTTTGCAGAGCAGAACGCAAGCACATCACCGTGCATTCTGGGCTTAGAGGAAGAAGCTCGTGAATTCTTGGTAGTTCTCATTCTGAAGTGAAGGGTCTGTAATGTGCATATTGAAGCAAAAGTCACACTTGTACAATATGTATAGAATTCCCTGGAGCATTTAACAAAAACGCCTGACTGGTAAGGTAGGACTGGTTAGAAATGCTCGCAAGTTGGGTGACAGCTGATGACTAGGTTACAGTGCAGAGTAACCTTGGATTTCAGATGACAACATTGCGGTTGTGCCAGAAGATAAGCTGTAGATCACCTTACACGAGCATGACATTTATTTCACCCATTCTTGTAGAAAAAGGGAAGGATTAATTCATTAGGAGGAAAGAGGCACAAGAATACAGTATGCCTCTTTGATTTGTTCCATACCAAGTGGACATCAAGAAATACAGGCCTAGAAACCCAATGACAATCTTCTCTACATCTATGTCCAAAACCTAATTTGATGGAAATCTCAGAGCATGTGCTACTACAAGACTAACAATGAAGATCCTCTGCCCAGAAGAGTCTTTCAGAAAATGCTTCTCTCTACTCCAAATTGTCTCAGAGCAGAAGCCCCTGAAAGAAAAAAGAGCCTCGCTGCAGAAACACATAGCTTTCCCAGTGAAGATTGCTCAAGACTTAGTGCTGGAAGCCTGTTGTCGGAACTGAGCAAATGACTGCTTGAACAAGAATTGGTTTCCAGCAGCCTCTGCTCCATAGTGGCAACATCTGGCCAGAGGAAGACAGCAAGCCAAGAGGAGACTTGCCTTTGGATCTGTGCCAGCCTCAGTCAATCCTTCTGCACACAATTCAGCTGTCACCCCCATGGAAGACAAACACCTGCGAGGAAGTACAGAAACTGCTGGGATTGGAGGTGGTGGTATTGCAACCAGCTTTGGCTGCATTCTTCGACAAGAACAAGGACAAGATCATATTTTGACAGATTTGTTGTTGCATTGCTTCACTCTCTCCAGCACAGTAAAATGGTGACACTGATGGACAGTAAAACCAGTTCATTTTCTTCCTATGAAAGTTTCTCTTCGGGTCTTCTTCCCAGACTCCACTCTTTTCCAGTGGCTATGGCTTGAAAGCAAGACCAAGGACATAAAGACAAGATTCTCTTCAACAATCAGGTTTGCTTATGGACAGAAGAAGTAAGGTTAAGACACGGCTGAAGATGCGTGAGAAATTACCAGAGAGGTGGGCTCATCAGAGAAAGGCTGTAGCAAAAACCAGTCTGTTGGGTTAGCTCTTACTCTACATTTTTAAGCACTTGTAACTCATCTTGGTGCCAGGAACTGCAGTTTACTTTTCAACTTCTTTTTTATAATTTGTGATAGTTACATATTTTCAGTCCAAAAATAAGATAAATTGAAAGCTGACTCTAGGGTAAAAATACATAAAAAACAGAGCTGTGTATAGAAATTAAAATAAAATAAAATAAAATAAAATAAAATAAAATAAAATAAAATAAAATAAAATAAAATAAAATAAAATAAAATAAAATAAAATAAAATAAAATAAAATAAAATAAAATAAAAAAGGATTCTGACCTACTTATTATGTATTTTTAATTTCCTTCATAACTTACCAAGGAACAGACTGGATTTGAATAAGAGCTTTCTTTCTCCACCTCTCAGCCTTTCCTGTCTTTGACAGACTTCCGCAGTCAGCCAGGTCTTGCTGTTTCCGTGATCTCTGCACAGAGTCTTGTACTCCCTTATCTTCGGGTGGGTAACCTGCAATGGTGTTCGCTCAGACCTAGGAATCACCAGCCTTCATCTTGTTCCCTGTCTCACTACAGAGCTCACCCTGACATCCCTGTTGGAAGGAGAAGGCTTTCTTAGCGGAGAGGACTACTGTGCATGGCTGCCCTGTGTCTCCGTTGATCAGACTCACAGCAAAGTAAACCACATGAGGATGAAACGGATTTCCCTCTGGACGGATCAGAGTATGGATTGAAATAGGACCTGGAAGAACAAAGGGCGTTCTCAAGAGAGTCCTTTCCCATTCATTTGCTTAGTCACTGGGAAACTCTTCCAGAAAATTCAGGCAAACAATTTCCCTGCATGGAAACCTCATTTTGTCTGTCGAGCTAAGATTTTATCCCAGGATATTCAGGTCTTTTGACATGGTATAAACCTTTCTGCTCTAACTTCCCTCGGATTTTCTTTTCTTCTAAAGTTCATTTCTCTGGCAAAGCAATGCAATCCTTGAATTCAGACACCTGTGGAAAACTTCGGAAACTTCCTGGTCAAGAACTTTCTTCAGACAGCATCAATGATATCACAACAACGCAGACTTCTTTAACTCTTTCTTTAAAATACCCACCACAGACTCAGTATCATTTTCATGCAGACCAATCCCCAGCTTGATCATCTACATTGAATTGAAAAGCACAGAAACCTGCAGTTTATGGTGTGCAACTGCCTCACCACCCTCTGAGTAAATAATTGCTTCCAAATACCTATTCTAAATCTATCCTGTCTTAGAGTAGAACAAGCCATTACTCCTTGTCCTATCACTACACTCCCTGAAAAAGAGTCCTTCAGCTTTTCTGTAGGTCCCTTTAGGTACTGGAAGCCACAATAAGGTCTCACCAGAGCCTTCTTTTCTCCGGGCTGAACAATCCTAACTTCCTCAGCCTGTCTTCATAGGAGAGGTGCTCCAGTCCCTTGATCATCTTCATGGCCCTCCTCTGGACCCTCTGGCTCTAACAGTCCTACAGCCTCCTTGTGCTGGGGGCACAAATATTGCTTTTTGAAATATTGATTTTGTATAAATGCCACATGGATAATCTTTGGCTGTTATTATCAACACAGCACTGCTGAGATTAGTACTTGTAAATATAGAGGAATTAGAAAGAAATGTAGTCAATATAATTTGATTAAACTGAAACTGAACTTGGCAAGAGATGAAAAGACTAACATGAAGGGGATTGTATAGGTACATTGGTCAGAAAAGGAAGACCAAGGAGAGTGTACCCTTTGATGGATGAGAAATGATAACTGGTAACAACAGACATGGAGAAGAGGTACAATTCCAGGAGGTCCAATGCCATGCAATCCAGTGTCCTGACGGAACCGGGTGGTGGAGTTGCAAATCTTCTTTCCATCATATTTGAAATGTCATGGCAGTCAGGTGACATCCATGGTGACTTGAAAAAGGGGTGTCCGTTTCCATTTTTAAAAAAGGTAGAAAGGATGACCAGTGAGCCTCACCTCTATGCCTGAAAAGATCATGGAACAGATCCTTTTGAAAACAGTATCAAGGCACAGGCAAACCAAGAAGGTGATCTGAGACAGACAGCAAGGGCAAATCATGCCAAAACTCTCTATTGGTTTTCTGTGATGGAGTGACGGCATCAGTTGACAAAAGAGGACCAACCAATGTCATCTACCTGGCCTTCTGTTAGGCCTTTGACATGGTTCCACATGACATCCTTATCTCCAAAGTGGAGAGATATGGATATGATGGGTGGACCACTCGGTGGATACGGAATTGGCTGGATGGCCACACAGAGTGTTGCAGTCAAAAGCTCAATGCCCAGGTAGAGGCTGGTGACTAGTAGTGTCCCTCAGGGGTCTGTCTTGGGACCAGTGCTTTTCAATACCTTTATCAATGACATAGACAATGAGATGGAGTGCACCCTCAACACATTTTCAGATGGCACCAAGCTGAGTGGTGCAGATGATACAACAGAAGGAAAATAGCCATTCAAAGGCACCAGGGTAAGTTTGAGAAGTAGGCCCACATAAAGAAAGATGGAGAGTGACTTTTTACACACTCAAATAGTGATAGTACATAGGGAAATAGTTATATATATATATAAATTGAGATTTAGATTAGATATCTGTCGCGTTAAAGGGGTGTAGCTGATTAACCGTTACGGGCCCGGTCAGATTCAGAGTACTGAACCAGTCAGACACTCACCAAAAACACATTAACCGTCTGGGGGTCCAGTCAGACAGTAACCAGAAACACATTAACTGTCTGGGGGTCCGTTCAGACATTCACCAAAAATGCATTAACTGTCTGGGGGTCTGGTTGGATTCAGAACACTGAACTATCACGGATAACCACCCTCACCCTAGTTGCACTTAATGAGAGCTATCACAATGCAATCAAGTATGGTTTATTAGAGCAACAGATAATCAGGTTCTTTTGGATTGCCGGTGATAGTGACTATCTGCAAAAGCAAGCTAGTATGCATGAAATACACAGGTGTTATAGGTGTTACAGATGTTACCGGTGTTATAGGTGTTGTAGGTGTTACGGATGTTACAGGTGTTATAGATGTTACAGATGTTATAGATGTTACAGGTGTTACAGGTGTTACAGGTGTTACAGGTGTTACAGGTGTTACAGGTGCACAGCCTAGAAATAAACGCGTCAAAAGGATCAAAGACTCTATAGAGATTTATAAGCAAATATTCAGATCTCACCCAAAGGCGTCCCAATGGGGGGGAAGAGAGGCTCAGCCCGTCGACTGGTCCTAGGAGTCAGGAGGTCCTAAGGATGTTGTATGTCCTCGGGATGGTATCTCCCCTGACGGTGGTATCTTCCCTAACATCCCCTCTCTCTCGGGCCAGTTTATATTATTTTCTATCTTTTAGGTGGAGCTTGAGTGGCTCTAGTCAAGCATATCTTAGTTATGATTGGTGTAAAGTTTTCCCGTCTCCGTTTAAAGTAATAGGCTCTGAGAAATTCAGGGCGCATGCTCAGCGAGGGGTGGTCGCACCTTGGAGGCGGGTAGCTTTTGGGATGGAGGTGTGTTTTGGTATTATAATGATATTATAATGAGCAAAAAGTACACTAGGGTACAGCATTTGTCAAAACATGACAGGTCTTTGGCTTAGGGTGGCAAAAAGTGCAGCTTTGTGCACAAGAACAATCGAGGCCCCACCTGATTACAGAGCCTAGCCGTGGTGTCTCCACTCCACTCTACGCTCCGTGCTGTTCCCTAGGACTAGCACACCAAGTTTCCCCAGCGCGATAGCATCTAAGGTTGGGAGCCTAGGGAATGCTCAGGTAATGCAGTTATGCCCTACCCTGAAAGCCTCTTCAATGCTGTGCCGTTTCCTTAGAAATGTGAATGTTAGTTTTATTTTCCTAGTTACTTCAGGCAATTACACCACAATATCAGAAGGAAATTCTTTAGTCAGAGGGTGGTGAGGCTCTGAAGCAGGTTTCCCAGAGAAGTTGTGGATGCCCTGAACTAGTTGCTGGCATCCATGACCGTGGCAAGGGGATTGGAACTAGATGATCTATAAGGTCACTGCAACCCAAGTCATTTTATGGTTCTATGGTTATACTTTAGTCTTATTTTCACATAGTGCTCTCATTCTGAGCAAAACAAGATCTCAAGTCCTTGCACCTTACTTTAGGAAATTGATTAAGCTGAAACAGGAGTATATCTGAAACAGGATGCCAGAATTAGGAACTGAAGACAGAGTGTCTGTTGGTGTATTTCTTCCTATGAGGCAAACTCATGTCAGGAAGACTCTTGTGTACTTCTTGTGCCAAATTTGTGTAACATGAAGTCCTATTATTAACTGATTTTTTCTTCATATAGCATATCATCCTCCTCTAAGATGATATTTTTCTGTGAAAGAAAGAAATGCGTGTTCTTTGATGAAGCCAAAAAGGTATTCTGACAGAAGAACATGATGCTGCTCTGTCCAGTTACCTTTTATAGGCTTCATTTGATGTGCTGTTGTTTTTTTTTGTTTGTTTGTTTGTTTGGTTGGTGGTTAGTTTTTCCCCTGAGATGCACAAGCACTTGATTTGATTTTTCAGTAGCTCAGACATGTTTGGTTCATCTAAAATAAGCATTGCAATTTGATCCCTGGTGATTTATCATGGTTTGGATTCATCTGTGCTCTCATTTTGTTGCCTAAGTTTTATAGACTTCCTTATGAGGCTGATTACTACCATAAAAAAAAGAAAAAAAAAAAAAAGCTGTAGGAAACCTGGCTTTAAAAGTCTAGTTGTAAAATCTTTATCAAGGATTCATTCTTTTTGAAAAGTTGTGTTAGCTTTCCTTAAACTAGCATATGAAACACTGTGGCTGAATAATACAGTAGTGTTGCCAATTAATGTTTTGACTCACAAGTGAATGTAAGAGCAAAAGAAATGAAAAACAACACTTGTAAGACCAATATAGGTGAAAATGAAAGATTTCAGCATTTATAATAAAAAGTTGTGAATTTTGCTGAATTCTGCTTTTGAAAGCTGCAACATAAATTCAGAATAAAACACAGCACTGAAAATACAATGAGATGGGTCAGAATTCTGGTATTGGAGGCTGCATCTTCAGAATATGAGTAAGTTCCAAATAAGGCAATATAATTTTTGTTTGTTTGTTTGTTTCTTTGCTTGTTTTGCATAGGAAGCATCCTTAGGGAACTCCTTAGAGGAAGCTGGGCTGACAGAGAGGAAAAAAAAAAAAGAAAAAAAAAAAGCCAAGAAGAGAAATCTATGAATTCTTCTGAATATTAAAGGTAAATTAGTTACGAAAAATTAGTTACGAAAGATACTGACTCATAATTTCCTTGCCAAAGACTCTTGGTATTTTGCATGAATTTAATTAGGGTTTAGAGAAAGAAGCTTTCCCATACTCAGAAGAAAGAAAAAAAGTTCTCCACATAACTGTGAGGCAAGTTGTGTTCTTTTTCATAAGAAAAATTGATTGAGGAAGGTAGAAAAGGTGGTTCTACCAAATATGCTGAGATATCTTTCTTGTTAAGTTGAATTTGGAGGATATCTATGTATAAAACAATGTCAGTCAGAGTGCCCCCAATGGATATTATATTGAGCCAACAGCCAGCTGTATGAATGCTTATCATTGACTTTGGTGCTGCAGAATGAAGAGGGAGAAGAATGTCCAAGATATGATTCGTTTTATTACAACTAATGCTGAAAGTAACATTTTACCTGACCTATCAACACCTAATAATTAGTAGTCACCACCATCAGTACTGTTTCCACCAGTCAAATTGTGAGTCTTGATGATTCATTCAACATTTTAATAGTAAAGAAATCTCTGCTACCTCATTTATTCCCTTTTTATTTTTTACTTTTTTCTAACTCGTGCCTCAATCAGAGAAATTGAACCAACAGAAATACCTAAAGTGTTAATCAGTTTAAATTCAAATAATCATTTCCCAAACTAGAAACACCTACAGTATATATCAATATAAAATCATCAGAATGATTACAACAACAACTATTAATAAATACCAGGGAGAAATCCAAAACGAATAAAATCTTGATGTACAAACATGCAAGAAATATGGTATGTATTATGCCTGTTACTGTAAAGACTTCTGTATTTTTCACAACACTCTTAAAGGCAAAAAAAAAATTATCTAAAATTCATGATGTCATTTCACTTGCTCCCAGGAGACACCACTGGCAGGTAATTATTTTTGATAACGTTCCTTCCCACCCTGGAGCACTTCTTTATGTGCACTGAATATATTTAACACTTCATTATTCAACAGCCATTTATCATAGCTATAATTAGTTGTTAAATGAGCAAACAATACTGATTTTATTTTATTTTATTTTGCTGCCAGTGGTGATGTTTTGTGCTTTTTATTTTTTTTTCTGTTTTGTTTTTATAGGAACTTTTAAAAATGCAGACAATTTGCTGTATTGTTCTGAATTCCTACTGGAAATAAATAAGCAAAATGGAAATATATCCTGGACAAGTAAAATAAAATCCTATTTGTCATCTTTCCTGTCTGTTCAAGCAGGTACAAGATTTAAAGGGAAATCTTATAATTAAGTTTTCTAGATAGAAGCTTTTCAAAGATATTTAGGTACCTACAGATACAACTAGTGTCTTTTAAGATTCTAAAAGACAGTAGTTTGTTTGTTTGTAGTAAGAGTTAAGTATCCATGAAAATAAAAAAATCAAAGATGATGCGGTATAAAAATGTTATAGGATTCAAAAGCTTCTGTTTTCAGGTGAAATGAGTGTTTGTAAAATCTTAAAAAAAAATAAAATAAATAATAATGATAAGCCATTAAACACAAATGCAAAGGTTTCCAGCAGCAGTGTCCATTTAGCTAAAACTAGCTCTCACACAGGTCTATATAGTATGTTCTATTAGTGGACAGACAAAGTGATTTATAGTATGTCAAGAAAAAATAGTAGTAGTAACGAATAACTGAAATTTAAAAAACCGTCAAGAAAGACAACTTTTATTTAAATATCTTCTTATATTACATTCTCTTTAAGAAAACCTACTAGGAAATAATGTAAAAATCACTTCAAGTTTGCTTTAATATGCTGCTTGTTTCTCCCTTCTTATTCCTTCTGCATCCTCTCTTCTCCCACTAAATGCTAAAACACGTACTCTCACCTGTCAGCTTAGGTCCATTTCCACATTTTTCAGTTGTTTCTGTGTATGTGATATGTTTCTATACTTCTATGTTGAGTTGGTCTTGCTTCAATGGAATTTTGGAAAACCTATGGTGACCTGATGCACAATTTAAATGAATATAAGCAGGAAAAATAATTAATATGATTTCACTTTGAAACTTATCCTGTGGAAACCTCTGGCTCATGAGCTGATACTTACAAGAGCAGATGATAGTCAACCTGCCAGTGAAAGATTAGTTAGACAGCTGAACAGATGTGACACTTTTTGAAGACTTTTTTATTCCCAATAAATATTGTATCACTCAATACAATGCAAAGAGGGATGTAGATTCCAGTGTTAGCTTTCATTCTGTCAGAAGGGATTTGTACAGCAGAAAAATAAAAATAAAATCCAACAAATACAATGTTTTATTTTGTTTTGTTTTGAGTAAAATGAAATGCTCTCTTTTCTCTGCTCATTAAAAAGTGCAACATAAAAGTGCATCAAATCTTGATGCCTTTTGGATAAGATGCAGGATACATTTATTTTTCTATAATATAACACTCTGCAGTTCCAGGAACATCTTGATAAATTTTCCAGACAAAGGATATTATAGTTGGCTTTGGATTTCTACTACAACTTCTTTTGTTTGACCCTGTTATAAATGGTAACTTCAGCTCAATTTGGTCTTCCACACAAATAAAGCGGCTCTGATTTTGGCATCATAATTCTACGATGAGCCACTTCTGATAAAACTTTTTAGCCAATGGACTGTCTAGATAAGATGATCTTTTAAATATCAAAGGAAGCCTCCGTTTGTTGATAGTTTCTTAATTCAGTATAACTTTTCTGTCAATCTAAAAACAGAAGCAATGGATGAACAGCAATCTAATTGTTCTGTTAAATATTTTTCAATTCAGTTCGAAGATAATCACTGCTGTTTAGTGTAGTTGTTCTTACTCCTCTATTATTTGAGAATAGATGTATGAATATAATTTCTTATATTTAAAAAGTTTTAGATTTTCTTTTATTTTTTGCTTCTTATCATTACCATAAATAATTTTGTAAGCGATCAAAACATTCAATTCAGCTCTGTAATGTGCAAGCAGAAATTTCGGAACAGTTATACTGCAATTATACTTTTTGACCAGAAAGAAATTAAATTACTGGAAAATAAATAAATAAATAAAATTTAAACTAAAGAAAAAACAAAACAAAACAAAACACCACCATAATTATAATCTTGTGAATCAAACCTGAATTGTAATAGTTATTAAAAACAAACAAACAAACAAACAAAAAACATCAAATGGAAAATAATAAAGGCATCTGTCATATAAACATCTTTCCAATTCTGTGAACTGGAGTTACTTACAAAAAATAACTCTTTCACTATGTAACTATACTGCATCTTATATAAAACTACCATGCAATTGAAATCAATGTATTAAACACATTTTTAATGGCAGTACACTTTAGCGAGTGTAGTGAAAGATTTTTCTTGCACAAGGTAATGAACTTCTATTACAAAGAGCAGCTTAAAGACTTCAAGTATTTTAGATGATTAAAACATTAGTGGTGATTATTCACTGTCAGAGCTCTAAAAATAGAACATTTGATTAACACAGCATTAGTAAATGTGTTAGCATTTTACAACATGTTACTTTACAGTTGTAGCCTCATTTTTTATTGAATTGAATTATTTGCACCAGTCTAGGTGTTTCAGCTACACTTTGTTAATACTCGTGTGAATAACTTATCCCTTAATACAGTTGTTAAAATATTCATTGTTTTGGAAAAACAATGCTTTGCTGGATTTGTGAATTACATGTTATTCATGTCTGTGTAACTAAAATTAAAAAAAAAAAAAAGATGCAAAATATCACTTTAGGTCATCTTCCAAAGTATAAAACTCTATCAACAGAAGACATACTGGGTTCCGTGATGTTAAAAAACTTTCAGATTATGCCTTGGTTGCCAACAGTAGGTAATGAAAATCATTTTCTCTCAGGAGAGTTATTACTCCATCTTTATGCTATGCTAAGGTAATTATTTCATGAGAGTTCAACATACAAAACAATATAGCTGGAGTACGAACAGTAAGGCTTTTCTCAGTATTGACATCAATATTGTATGAATTCTTTGTGTTTTTGTGTGTGCGTGTGTGTGCTAGAATTGCAATGCTGTCCTCATTTCATTTTTTCCTTCGTGCAAGTATTGTTAACATGTCTTGCTGGAAAATAAAAGAGTTTGACCCGTCAAACATTTAAAAGCTGCACTTCTAAAAACCCCGATGGTTTTGTCCTCTTTGTTATTGAAATATATGTATATATATTGAAAACATGGTTGAATTATGTAGTCATGCATTCAAGTAATACGAGTCTTATTTTCTACTAGTATCTATTGGTTTTCATTTTAATCAGTCTGCGTGTATTTGATATAAATGTCAAAAGTCCAGGGCTTCTTTAGGGATTCCACAGGTGCTGATTAACTTCATTATTATGATACAGGATTAGAAATGCCTCTGAACTCCAGAACTGCCACCCTGAACTGGCAGAGGAGTGAAAAGGCATTATCACAGGACTACTGTTAAATGGGTACATTTTGTTCGGTATGTATTCATGATTCACGTAGTCATGTATTCATACTCATGATTTCAGTGAGTGACTTGGTATATTTCACTGCATTTTCTTGCCTTTTATAGAACCCTAGTTCTATAAACTCTAGATTCTGTTAACGTGTCTTCAAATGATTTTCAATAGAGATGAAGTCTGAAGTCCTGTGAACCAAGAACAGATTTGGTTGTGTCCCTGTTAAAATGAGTTCTTCCACTGTATTTGACTGAGTGTGAAAAGAGCCCAGGTTGTCATCTATCATGTTATCAGCAAGATTTGATATCAGGCAGAGATGCATAGATAAAATCAATCTCCCAGTCTCCTCTTTTTTTTTTTTTTTTCTTTTCTATTTTTTTAATATAAGGGATTAACAATATAGTAATGCAAAAACTTCATAATCAAAATAAAGCAAGTAGTCCATAGAAATGAATGAAATGCTCTAGATGGAGGAAAAACTAGAAGCTGACAATAAGACAAAAACCCTGAGAATCATCACAGATACTCTCATAAGTATAATGACACATCCCATGCCTCCCTTCATTTCTTTATCTGTTTTCCCATTATCACATTTCTTTCCTTTGACTCCCACCTTCCTAAAATTTAACTTGTTCTATTATTAGTAATATAAATAGTATTTTCCAGTTATTCTCTTACAAGGGTTCTTTTGTTTAACGCTTAATGAAGCTGAATTGTATTCGGGGTTAAAGTTTTTTTCTTTGTTTGTTTGTTTTTGTGTTTTAATTTTTTACTACATTAAAATGGACTAGTATTCATGAATTATTCTGTTATTGCTGTAATTCTGATCTGATTTCAAATACTTAGAAAAGTGTTAAAGTCAACAGATACTCGGTTTAGATTTCAACCTGAATTGCATGCAATGCAATTGAGGTTAAAAGTGAAGTTATGATGAAATACTATGCAAGATCCATTGCACAGCTGTTACCTTTTCTGTATTGACTTGATTGAAATTTCTTGCCATACAAAACTTTAATGTAAGTCCTGCAGGCAAGAGATCTTGCTAATGACAACCTGTATCCCTTGTTATAGCCTGCACATGAATAATGTAGCATAAATATAGCCAATGGCTAGGATTTGTCGTTACAACTTTACAAATATGACTGTGTTTCACTTCACAAATATTTCTTAGGGAGAAGTAATATTTTCAGGAGCTTTTTCTCCGTGTTGAAATCTTATTGTGCCTTTCAAAAGTCACAGCATATTGTCAAAATATCAGGATGTTATTTTGAATACAAAACTGCAAAATCTTCAGTTTACTGAAACTAGGACATATGCATCTTGATGCATAAATAATTTTTTGTTCTGAATAAATTCAATGGAAATTTAAAAGACAGCAGTTATGATAAATACACTTCTGAACATTAAAAAAATATATTACCCTAATTCCCACTAATTTTCTTGCATTTTTCATTTGAGCAGGCCTTGCTCAATTTATATGTCATCTCATACTTATGTTAAAACTAGAGCCATTTGAGATTTCAGTTTAGTCCAATACCTGATTCCCCTTATAGGACGTTACCTTGTTCATTTTAACCCGGTCTTGTAAATTAAGTTTTTTGGAGACACCATTAAAAGTACTGCTCAAGAAATGAATTCTATATGTAAATATGTTTCCATAATTCCAGTCATATTATATCTACTTTTTACTCTTTGTCAATCTTTCTTCTGTCAACGAAAGCTACATAGACACAGGAAAACATACCCTGAGACCCCCATGAGCACACAGCTGTTGAACAGATGTCAAGTATTCCCTAGCTTCCTCACTCCATTTCAACAGCATACTTATTCTGCATAATTTGATTGTTCAACTCATTAAAATTTATCAGGAAAAAATACATAATATGGGAGTTTGTAACATTCTATTTGTATTTAATAGTAACTGTCTGAAGCAATTTAATACATCTCAGTGACAAAGTTGCTCAGTTTTGTTTTTATTATACATTTTAAATTAACTTTTGCAGTGTGTCCATAAAATGTATCCTAGACAGAAGGAGACATAGTAAACCTGTCATATTCAATTGAAATATCACGTTATGCTGTAGCCACTACTATAAATGAAATAATATCCAAAATGTTTCATAATAGAAAAGGTCAAGTTGGCAAAATAACTAACTGTTCAGAAACAAATTTTAGGTCAGTGGACCAAATATCAAGATGACTGTCAAAGTAGGAATTTTATTAAATAAAAAGTTTTAGGAATGAACCTTCTTAACTGAGTAAAGGTAAAGATATTTAAATTATTAAGTTCAACAGCATATAGCATATGCTATTACGATGATCTTGTTTTCGTAGTTGACTGCTTTCTTACCTGAGTCATGGAACAAAGGAAAAGAAACAAGCTCTTTCTAATTTTCTTGTGGCCCCTGTTTGGTTGTGTTGGTGGTGATGGTGGTGGTTTATTTGCTTCATAACGACACGCTATCTCTTTACTTTTTTTGTTGTAGTTCAGAGAGTCTGTTACATCTTTCTTCCCACGGGGTTTTGGTTTAAGAACTGTAGGGACTCATCCTATCTAGACAGCCCTAAAGCCCCACCTCCTATGAGTGCAACAGTAGCTATTCAAGTAACATGTGGTTTCACATGAAGAATAGAATTCATGGACAGTTTAAGGACAATTTATGAAAAAGCTTTTGATCATATTGCTAGGAGATTGTCTATTATTATTATTATTATTATTTTAATTTAAATTGCTTAAAGTGTTTTGCATAGCTATACTAGCACTGAAACTTAGGAAATATTAACTTTATTAAACACTCCGCACCTCAGTTCATTTTAGTTTTCAGATAAGGACTGTGTGTGGCTGTTGAACAATACATGTATGTGTACTGCTTTCAATTTTTCCTCCTACTTTACAATATAAAGTTCTTCTGCAATTTGAAAATAAACAATATGACACTGTGATTTCTATTCAATTTCTTTTTCCCTTTCTCCAAATAAAGACAAAAAAAAAAAAAAGCTACATATAGCTCTTTCCAATCTATCATTGTGTTAATATTCTAAACTGTGATTTACTCTAAATGGAAGCTAAAACACTTGATGAAAATTAAAAGGAGACAAAATTAAAATTAAATGAAAGAGATGTGGAAACGAATGGAAGAAATACCTATCTCCAAGTCATTAAACAACTCTGTTTTTTTCCACAAGCTGTAGAAGGCTTTCTTCAAGGACTGATATTAATACTTCAGATCTCTGGATTTACCTCATTTCAGATAGTAGCAACTCAAAATAATCCACACAGTCTATTTTCAAAATGCTGTATTACGGCTGGACTGGCCTCTAGTGAAACTGAAAAATGGATATTAACATGGGACAGAAGAAACCTAAGTGAACTATCTTATCTCCAGAAGCAGTGAAGCATTGAAATGTAATCTGTACATTTCATTTTGAGTAGACAGGCCTATCTCAACTCAAACCTGTAAGTCTAATTGGTACTTGTCAGATGCTCTGTTCTGCTTTCTTCTATATCACTGTATCAAAAGCAGAAAAAAAAATAATATTTTAGTATTGATCTGCATTAACAGAAAGAAAGAAAAAAAATGCAAAAGGTATGTTTAATTGTTAGGAATCGGTTATTTTTATGAGACTGGTATTAATCTTCATTTTCCTTCAAACACATTAATATTAATGTGAGACAGGGTTTACCTTACAGACTTGGCCTCTTTTCATATGACATTAAGAAATCCAAAATTTTGAAGCTCCAGTGATTAGAAGTTGAAACACAACTTAGTTTTAAATGCATTAAATAAATTGAAATATATTTTATAACCAGTTTATTTTACCTTGGTTTATTTGGGGAAACATGCCTTATTATGTGTTTTCCTTGCTTATATTCTGTGTACGCGGGCTATTTTAGGTTTGTGAAATCTTTCTTAAAGTACTAGTGAAAAAAAAAAAAAAAAAGGAAAATATGCAAAGCTGGTGCAATCTAGGGGATCTTGAAAAGTCTGATAATGACTGAATGAATGCTGAGCCTTCCCTTCTTCAGGTTAAAAAGACACTGAAGTTGTTCAAACTTCTCATTCTTGATTGGCATCCTTTACAAATATGGTGAAATGAGAGAGCTTTCTGTGGGTGTAACAAAGTAAAAAACTGTTCTAGAGCAGTTAATTCTTTAATGCATGCATTTTTAAATCCATTTGTACATATCCTTGGCTCCTGAGGCCATGTAAAACTTTAGAACAAGGAAGACTTACCCAAGGTGGAGGGGTACCAGGTTAAGAAGCACTTAAAAAACTTAAATGTACTTATATAGAAAGTGTCTGACAGATTGCACCCATGAGCTCTGAGCGAGCTGGCTGATATGCTGTGGAATATTGCCTTTGTAAAGAAGATTGAGCAAGACTCTTCTCCACAGTGCCCACTGACAGGATAAGAGGCAGTGGGCAATGAGTAAAACACATGAAATTATCACCAAAAAACACTTCTTTACTGTAAGGGTAGTTAAACACTGGAGTGGGTTGCCCAGACAGATTGTTGACTCTCCAGCTGTGGAGATATTCAAAACAGGACGGAACACAATCCTGGAAAGCCTGCTCTAGCAGACCCTGCCTAAGATGGGAGACAAACCTCCAGAGATTCCTTTCTGTCTAAATGATTTGTGAAATACAGACTTTCTACATACCTGAAACATTGAAATTGTATGCATATATAAAGAACAGAAATTGTACACACACACACACTCACATACATGTGAGTGCATGTGCACAAAAACTTTTTTTTTTTGCCATGGTCAAATGTACATATAGTGGCTCTAATAAGATTTCATAGTATGAAAAATATCTCAGTCAAATACCAGTTCCAACGGATACTTTATTTGATTTCTGATAGAGTCATTGACAGTCAAAGAATAAGTAAGCAGCAGAAAATGTTTGCAATATTTTCCAGAATCAATCAGTCCGAATCTACCAATATAACAGACCTGAAGTTACTTCTCATCAAGTTTCATGGCTGCTGATAATGTATTTTAAAATAACTATCACTATTTGAGTGTGTAAAAAGTCACTCTCCATCTTTCTTTATGTGGGCCTACTTCTCAAACTTACCCTGGTGCCTTTGAATGGCTATTTTCCTTCTGTTGTATCATCTGCACCACTCAGCTTGGTGCCATCTGAAAATGTGTTGAGGGTGCACTCCATCTCATTGTCTATGTCATTGATAAAGGTATTGAAAAGCACTGGTCCCAAGACAGACCCCTGAGGGACACTACTAGTCACCAGCCTCTACCTGGGCATTGAGCTTTTGACTGCAACACTCTGTGTGGCCATCCAGCCAATTCCGTATCCACCGAGTGGTCCACCCATCATATCCATATCTCTCCACTTTGGAGATAAGGATGTCATGTGGAACCATGTCAAAGGCCTAACAGAAGGCCAGGTAGATGACATTGGTTGGTCCTCTTTTGTCAACTGATGCCGTCACTCCATCACAGAAAACCAATAGAGAGTTTTGGCATGATTTGCCCTTGCTGTCTGTCTCAGATCACCTTCTTGGTTTGCCTGTGCCTTGATACTGTTTTCAAAAGGATCTGTTCCATGATCTTTTCAGGCATAGAGGTGAGGCTCACTGGTCATCCTTTCTACCTTTTTTAAAAATGGAAACGGACACCCCTTTTTCAAGTCACCATGGATGTCACCTGACTGCCATGACATTTCAAATATGATGGAAAGAAGATTTGCAACTCCACCACCCGGTTCCGTCAGGACACTGGATTGCACGGCATTGGACCTCCTGGAATTGTACCTCTTCTCCATGTCTGTTGTTACCAGTTATCATTTCTCATCCATCAAAGGGTACACTCTCCTTGGTCTTCCTTTTCTGACCAATGTACCTATACAATCCCCTTCATGTTAGTCTTTTCATCTCTTGCCAAGTTCAGTTTCAGTTTAATCAAATTATATTGTCTACATTTCTTTCTAATTCCTCTATATTTACAAGTACTAATCTCAGCAGTGCTGTGTTGATAATAACAGCCAAAGATTATCCATGTGGCATTTATACAAAATCAATATTTCAAAAAGCAATATTTGTGCCCCCAGCACAAGGAGGCTGTAGGACTGTTAGAGCCAGAGGGTCCAGAGGAGGGCCATGAAGATGATCAAGGGACTGGAGCACCTCTCCTATGAAGACAGGCTGAGGAAGTTAGGATTGTTCAGCCCGGAGAAAAGAAGGCTCTGGTGAGACCTTATTGTGGCTTCCAGTACCTAAAGGGACCTACAGAAAAGCTGAAGGACTCTTTTTCAGGGAGTGTAGTGATAGGACAAGGAGTAATGGCTTGTTCTACTCTAAGACAGGATAGATTTAGAATAGGTATTTGGAAGCAATTATTTACTCAGAGGGTGGTGAGGCAGTTGCACACCATAAACTGCAGGTTTCTGTGCTTTTCAATTCAATGTAGATGATCAAGCTGGGGATTGGTCTGCATGAAAATGATACTGAGTCTGTGGTGGGTATTTTAAAGAAAGAGTTAAAGAAGTCTGCGTTGTTGTGATATCATTGATGCTGTCTGAAGAAAGTTCTTGACCAGGAAGTTTCCGAAGTTTTCCACAGGTGTCTGAATTCAAGGATTGCATTGCTTTGCCAGAGAAATGAACTTTAGAAGAAAAGAAAATCCGAGGGAAGTTAGAGCAGAAAGGTTTATACCATGTCAAAAGACCTGAATATCCTGGGATAAAATCTTAGCTCGACAGACAAAATGAGGTTTCCATGCAGGGAAATTGTTTGCCTGAATTTTCTGGAAGAGTTTCCCAGTGACTAAGCAAATGAATGGGAAAGGACTCTCTTGAGAACGCCCTTTGTTCTTCCAGGTCCTATTTCAATCCATACTCTGATCCGTCCAGAGGGAAATCCGTTTCATCCTCATGTGGTTTACTTTGCTGTGAGTCTGATCAACGGAGACACAGGGCAGCCATGCACAGTAGTCCTCTCCGCTAAGAAAGCCTTCTCCTTCCAACAGGGATGTCAGGGTGAGCTCTGTAGTGAGACAGGGAACAAGATGAAGGCTGGTGATTCCTAGGTCTGAGCGAACACCATTGCAGGTTACCCACCCGAAGATAAGGGAGTACAAGACTCTGTGCAGAGATCACGGAAACAGCAAGACCTGGCTGACTGCGGAAGTCTGTCAAAGACAGGAAAGGCTGAGAGGTGGAGAAAGAAAGCTCTTATTCAAATCCAGTCTGTTCCTTGGTAAGTTATGAAGGAAATTAAAAATACATAATAAGTAGGTCAGAATCCTTTTTTATTTTATTTTATTTTATTTTATTTTATTTTATTTTATTTTATTTTATTTTATTTTATTTTATTTTATTTTATTTTATTTTATTTTATTTTATTTTATTTTATTTTATTTTAATTTCTATACACAGCTCTGTTTTTTATGTATTTTTACCCTAGAGTCAGCTTTCAATTTATCTTATTTTTGGACTGAAAATATGTAACTATCACAAATTATAAAAAAGAAGTTGAAAAGTAAACTGCAGTTCCTGGCACCAAGATGAGTTACAAGTGCTTAAAAATGTAGAGTAAGAGCTAACCCAACAGACTGGTTTTTGCTACAGCCTTTCTCTGATGAGCCCACCTCTCTGGTAATTTCTCACGCATCTTCAGCCGTGTCTTAACCTTACTTCTTCTGTCCATAAGCAAACCTGATTGTTGAAGAGAATCTTGTCTTTATGTCCTTGGTCTTGCTTTCAAGCCATAGCCACTGGAAAAGAGTGGAGTCTGGGAAGAAGACCCGAAGAGAAACTTTCATAGGAAGAAAATGAACTGGTTTTACTGTCCATCAGTGTCACCATTTTACTGTGCTGGAGAGAGTGAAGCAATGCAACAACAAATCTGTCAAAATATGATCTTGTCCTTGTTCTTGTCGAAGAATGCAGCCAAAGCTGGTTGCAATACCACCACCTCCAATCCCAGCAGTTTCTGTACTTCCTCGCAGGTGTTTGTCTTCCATGGGGGTGACAGCTGAATTGTGTGCAGAAGGATTGACTGAGGCTGGCACAGATCCAAAGGCAAGTCTCCTCTTGGCTTGCTGTCTTCCTCTGGCCAGATGTTGCCACTATGGAGCAGAGGCTGCTGGAAACCAATTCTTGTTCAAGCAGTCATTTGCTCAGTTCCGACAACAGGCTTCCAGCACTAAGTCTTGAGCAATCTTCACTGGGAAAGCTATGTGTTTCTGCAGCGAGGCTCTTTTTTCTTTCAGGGGCTTCTGCTCTGAGACAATTTGGAGTAGAGAGAAGCATTTTCTGAAAGACTCTTCTGGGCAGAGGATCTTCATTGTTAGTCTTGTAGTAGCACATGCTCTGAGATTTCCATCAAATTAGGTTTTGGACATAGATGTAGAGAAGATTGTCATTGGGTTTCTAGGCCTGTATTTCTTGATGTCCACTTGGTATGGAACAAATCAAAGAGGCATACTGTATTCTTGTGCCTCTTTCCTCCTAATGAATTAATCCTTCCCTTTTTCTACAAGAATGGATGAAATAAATGTCATGCTCGTATAAGGTGATCTACAGCTTATCTTCTGGCACAACCGCAATGTTGTCATCTGAAATCCAAGGTTACTCTGCACTGTAACCTAGTCATCAGCTGTCACCCAACTTGCGAGCATTTCTAACCAGTCCTACCTTACCAGTCAGGCGTTTTTGTTAAATGCTCCAGGGAATTCTATACATATTGTACAAGTGTGACTTTTGCTTCAATATGCACATTACAGACCCTTCACTTCAGAATGAGAACTACCAAGAATTCACGAGCTTCTTCCTCTAAGCCCAGAATGCACGGTGATGTGCTTGCGTTCTGCTCTGCAAAATGGCATGGCAACTTTACAACAGCTACAGACTTCTGCGTAGTAGCTTTTTACTTAGTGTCAATCCCAGCTAAGATGCTTGCTTTTCCCATGAGTCTTGTTTTCCCCATTCTTATTCCACTTCAAGAAAGACATTTGGTTATCTCTTTTCCTTTATCCGCACGGGACACTGCTACCTGTGTTTTTCTCACATCTATTTCATGGCTGATCTTTGTCTCCACTTCCTCTGTTATAAATCCCTACATCTGTTAGATTTGGACTCCTGTTTTCAAACACCTTGGTAACTTTTTGCTTTTTGAGATGCTTCTACTTTCTTGAAGAAGAAAGACCTGGATGGACAAGTCAAGTATCTCCAAAGAAAGGAAGCGTGCAGAATTCATGAGAAAAGCCACAAAGCAAATTGCCAGCTGATTCACAGCATACCTGATCGTTTTGTTTTCCAAGATATTAAAAACACCACTGCTGTGCTGGCCAAGAGGAAATGTGGCAATTCCCTTCGGGCTTGGAGTACTTACGACACTCAAGGTACTAATGCTTATCTGGTATCTTTTCAATATTGAGTACCTTGTGTTCTTTTGCCCAAGGTGAAGACAGGCAGTTTTGGAACCAACAGACTACACCTGGGTAGCCAGATAGCATACCATATAGGTATCCTTCTTCACTTCTATGAAATTCTGAAGTGGTTCACCTGGGAAATACAACAGCAGCATAGTTGTTAGACAGCCAGTCATGTGAAAGGCTTTGTTCAATTGACTGCTGCTTGTAAGCAATAATTACATCATGACAGAAAGTGACAGACTGACATCATTGTTTAGTGCATAACTCCGGTCTGTATGTGAATAGCTGGATTAGTAGGAATGGGAAAGAACCACATAAGTAAGTCTACACAGGAAATAAAGACAGATAGAATCATTTTTGTCTGTTCTTCTAAAAGCTGTCTATTAATTATGAAGCCACAGCACTGCTTCAAATGCTGGAATTGACACTGTTCCTGTAAATTGACACTGTTCCTTTCATTTCATTAGACCAACTACACAGAGTTGTATAGAGAAGACTATTCTTGTGAAGAAGAGTTGTATAGCATAGCCTAAGTACCCTCAATCGAAGCAGGTAAAATCATACCTAGTAAAGAACAAAAGAACATGTCTTTCTTTCATGAGCTAAGTGTAAGAGCATTCCCAAAATTCCGTCCTGACTTGGGGAACAACAAACCAAAACTGTGCAAAAGAAATCATGAGCCACTGGGATGAGTGCTCTGGCAAGCAGACCCAGACTCTTCAGATTCTTTGCAGCAAATCTACCCAGGCTATCATTTGCACTTCCTATCTACTTCAGTGCAACCAACTTTTGATTTATCCTCGGAGTATTTCTCAAGTTTTTCAGTCCTTCCCCAGACCTCTCGCCTTCACACGGGCCATGAAGCCCACCTTCAGCCAGAGAGGAGGCATGGCCACCGTGAAGAAAGAAAATGAATGGGGACAGTCCCTGCCACCTCATCCTAGTACGACGTACTGGGACCAGGTTGCCATAGGCGTCTGTCCCTGGAGTGGAGCAGGGTGGAGCATTAATCAGAAAGGAATTTGTCTCCATTGCCGAGAGCAAGCCACATTCCTCATGGATATCACAAGTCTTCTTTTCATTCCCTGTGGAGCTCTTGAAGCCCTCTGCTCAGGGAACCTCACTGCTGGAGACCCCTGTATGTTCTACAGGGACTCCTGGTACCTCAAGTGACCTGAGGCGTGGATTTCACAGCTCAACTGGAAGCTTGAGCCATGCATAAGCCTTAGGTATTGCAACCTGTTCCTTCCTTAGATCTCTCCTTACCTACATATGGACAAGATTGTCAGGTGTTGTTTTTGAACCTTCCAGTACCCACTAATCACTGAATTGAAAAAGCCAATCTGCAAGCATGGACTGGATTTCCAGCAAAAAACGGAGAGAAGCCCTGGAAAAGCTGTTGTGAACAATAGCCCCCTCTTGTGTGTTAAAGGAGCAGCAGGGCTGTGTCTGCATAGGCCTGAGCTTTGGAGCTTTACGCAAACTTGGTAAACTTGTGAGGAAAGCAACCAGTGCAAGTGGCTTCCCCAAGGGGTGACTGCACAGAAGCGAACGCCTGACAGTGGCTGCCCAAGCTGACGGCTTAGCTCTGGTCTGGATATATCATAAGCTTTGTTGTGCAGGGTAGAAGTGAATTTCCGTCATGAAAAACAGCCCAGTGCTGGATGATATCATGTTTATTTCATAAAGAAGCAAGGAGGGAGGAAAACATGACTGTTTTCTAAGACTCTTGCACATCCTCAGCACATTGACCACGTAGGTCCTAGCACTGCACTAGTAAGGGAAGACCTCAACCAGGAGCAGATTATTCTTGATTAATTTAAACTGGGGGAGCGGGAATCACACCAAAGACGTCCTTTTCACCAACATAGTTTATTTTGCCTGTCATGGCTCTATACAAAGACAGTAAAAAGGCAACAAATAAGGCAATATTCCCTCCTTCCCCTTCCCTCTCCTCCCCTCCACTTCCTTCCCTGGCTCTCTCCTCCCCTATACTCCCCTACACTCACCCCCCTAAGCTCCCCTACACTCTCCTCTCCTACACTCCCCTATACTCTCCTCCCCTACGCTCCCCTACACTCTCCTCACCTACAATCCCCTCCCCTACACTACCCTACACTACCACACACTACTCTACACTCCCCTACACTATGCTCCCCTACACTCCACTAGACACACCTCCCCTACCTTCCCCTTCACTCAGTTCCCCTACACTCTGCTCCCCTACCCTCCCCTTCACTCAGTTCCCCTACACTCCCATACACTACCCTACACTCCACTACACTCTGCTCCCGTGCCCTCCCCTGCCCTCCCCTGCCCTTCCCTCCCCTCCCCTTCTCGTTTTTACCCTTCCCTCCCCTCCCTCCCGTTCTCTTCGTTCCCTCCCCTTCCCTCCCGTCTTCTCCTTTCTTCTTCTCCTCTCTTCTCCTTTCTTTCACAAATTGCAATGGAGAACAGGGAGAAGCATCACTTCCAGTCACTTCCGTCGTTCTCGTAGCTTGTGTCACTGCCTGATTCGTGGCAATCCATCAGCAGGATCCAGAAGCGTTCCAGCTGCTGTGCTACTAGGTGAGCAGCCGTCTCCAAGTGGCAATCACGGATTTCTTGCTGTGGCTCGGACACGGCACTTTCAAGTCCACCCTGGCTTGGCCATGTCCTCTTGCTCTGTCCCCACCTACATTACAGTTCTGCTTAGAAGCCGAAGCACGCTGCTGAAGTACTTCCACTCCTTCCATTTGCAAGGATTGAGTTTGTCTAGCCAAGTGGTTTCTGTCCATAGAACACAAGAAAGAGGTTTTGGTTAGAAACAACTCAAGGAGGACTTCTTTTCCACATGGGCAAGGAATAGTCACGCTTTTCTAATGGAAACTCCAGTGGAAGAGAGAATGACAGATCATGCCGAGAGCTTTGAAATATCCCTTGGGGATGCCTAGTGCAGAGGACCAGAGGAAAGCTGTCCAAAGGACACCAGAGAATCACTCGGAATTACTTCCTCACAGACACATGTCCTTACTATGTCTGATATGGCTTCATGTCTGATATGGCTTCAGCTGGTTTCAGGGTTCTTGTTCACCTAAAACCTAAATTCGGAGTTGTAAATGAAGATGGAAAGATTGACAAATGTATAAATCACTGATGGGGAAAAAAAAAAAAAAGAAAAAAAAAAAAAGTGCTTGGAGAACTTTGGCCATTAGCCCTGGAAAGCATCAAAGTACTGTCCTCTGAAGCAAATGCCTTCTTCTCTTGATACCTAAGGAGGGAAATCAATCCAATGTTGTAACATTAGAAAAGCAAACACTAAACACAAGCAAAGAAGAAGAACAAGTAAGCAATTGCAATGCCTATGGGGCTATTGCAGGGTTAGGCAAAGAACTATTGTGCCATGAAATCTTGGCATAGAAGAAATATTATGTGCATTTTTTACTGTTTCATTTGTTGAGCTCTGTTTGGAAGGGAGTGAATCTATCAGGATTAGATATCTAATTTAGAAGTGGAATTAAAATTGTTTTCTTTTTTTTTTTTTTCCTCTTGAGTTCACTCCTTCCTATAGGATTTCATAATAGAATAGGTATATATTAAAAAAAAAAAAAAAGATTCCAAGCAGGTAATCATATTCACAATTATTTTTTCAATCCAGAAACAATAGCAAGGATGAGCTGAAAAGTATTTCTATGCCATTAGAGTGTCAAGGTGTGTCCCATACATTAGTAACAGTCAGAGGATTCATTTTGGAGAACAAAAGCTATCTTGAAAGAAGTAAAGACAGAAGTAAATATGTATGCATGTATATCTCCCTCTCTCTACAGAAACCTAAGAAACTCGTCTGCAGGTTAGCTTCTTGCTCTCTCTTCTCAAAGTTCTAGTGAATACAGCATCAGTGTGTGTTCCAAACATTACCCTCAGTCCAGCACGGATACACACGAGAGGTCAGTCTGCAGGTTGCGCAGGCCAAGAAACTGCTCTGGCTTGATGGGAAGAGCCAAGGCAGAAGTTGCTGTCAGAGAAAAGATGCTGTCAAAGCGTGTCACGTCCATGCTAGAGCACCATCTAGCATACCATCTCTCCCACCATCTAGCTCTACTGCATCTAGATGCAGCTATACTAGAGCGTCGCTACTTAGCCAGTCTGGGGGATCTTAGGAGCCTTCTGAAGACCCAGAGGAGGGGCTGTTGTCCTTTCTGTTTTAACAGCCAGGGAAAACTCTTACCGTTTGACACAGAGGGGCTGAAAAACACAAAGTGGACTTGCAATCTTCAGAGCTTCGAAGCAAGTGGAGATTGTGGAGGTTGTGGAGTAACCAAGGAAACTGTTGATCTAGAAGCAGCCTACAGATTGTGTTTAGCCAGGGCCTTGTATTGCCCTTCTGGCTGATCTGCCAGCAATTCAAGAAAGTCTCCCTGGCAAGCCAGCCCTGGAGTCACCCCAAACTTGGTGAAACCCATGCGATTGGAAAGGAGACAGTTGCACTCCATAAACTGCAGGTTTCTGTGCTTTTTGCTTGCTTGCTTGCTTGCTTGTTTTCCAGGCTGAATTGGATTAGCTGGACAAGTTGGCAGCTGCCTACAGACAAATACCTTATCAGGAGTCTAAACTACGGGATTGCTCTAACTGAGAACAAGGAATTGGACTTGACGTCCTTAGGAAGTCTTTCCAGCTACGCTTTCTACCACTACAGAAATGCACCTGATTCTTTCACAAAGCTTACGGGTGCTGACTGCAAATAGTCCTCATCATTCTCCATTGCCTTCCTCATCTCCATTCTCTTTTGGCCCGTGAAGCTTTTCCGAGCAGAGATGAAGATCAGCTCTAATACGCAGTCTGGCATTCTGCAAAGGAAAAGAGGAATCCTCCTGAAAACTCTTTGCAACCTCACCCGCCATCCCCAAAGCAAAGAAGAGCAAAAGAACAGCGCTTGATCACAGCAAGCATCAACTCGAGCATAGGTCTCCTGCAAGTGTAGCGGGGTTCAACAGCTGCCAAACAAGCTTAAGGAGCACACCCAGAATCAAGTCCATCCAACAAGTGCTTGAAAGAGTTAGGTTTTCTTAGGCGTGAGGAATGAAAAAGAAAGCAAGAACTGACCAGTTACCAGCACACAGTTTCCCTCGAGCTTGCTTGGCTTCATTCCGCACCTGAGGCTGGGCTCCCAAGCAGGATTGAGCAGCATTGTGCAGAAACGCCAAAGCCTCCCCAGCCGTGCTGGATCTTCAGCCCCAAGGGCTTTGGCTCTGTTGCCTCCTCAGCAACATGGGCAATTGCCCAGGCAAGCCGGTGTCCAGCAGCTCGACGCAGGAAGCGCAGCCCCCCCTTGCCACCGCTTGGCGCTCACACCAGGAGCCCCCGCGGCGGTGGCAGCCGTTGCGCGGCGCTTGGTGCGGTGCGGTGCGGGCAGAGGGCTGCGGGCTCCTTCTCCTCGGGGGCGGCTCCGCCATGGGGCGTCCGCTGCGGGGCTGCTGAGGCGGCGGGGGGCTCCATGGGGGAGCGGAGGGCGACGTGCGCTGGGGCTGGGACGGGCCTGGGGCTGGGGCACCGCGCCGCCGCCGCCATGCCAAGCGGCACTCCTGGCATCTGTGCTGCAGAGCCAGCCAGTGTGACGCCTTGGCGTTTGTGACTTCACAGAATCACAGAATGTCTACGTTGGAAGAGACCTCAAGACCATCGAGTGACAAACAAAGGCAACTCTGCATTTCCTTCTTCAACACCCGCTTTCTTCACAAAAACAAAACAAAACAAAACAAAAAACACAGAACTTCATCCCTCACACGGGACTCCCGAACTGAGCCTGCAGGGGCTGCCAAAGGCAGCAGCTCCTCAAGCACTGCTCGCACACGGCTCCCTACCACGGGCTCCATCCATCCCCCAGGAGCAAACTTGGTCAAACTAAGCCCCTTTGGAGATATTGGATGGCAGGCCTTACCAAATGCCGGACAAAGGAAAAGATCTAACACAAGAAGGGCTGCCCCGTGCCAGGCACAGTGTAGTTCCAGGCACTTCCAACAGCCCCAGTGCAGGCAAGAGTGAGCCTGTGCGGGATGATGACAGCGCCTCTGGAGAAATGTCCGGCAGAGGGCTGCCACGATGACAGAGCGGGCCTGGACTAGAGCAGCCCAGAGGTGTCTCCTGACCCCCACCTTGCTGTGAGCTGGTGTCTTGACGGGAGGCTGCCGGGAACAAGGAGGCTCCACAGCAAGCACTCAGGCTTTGTGACGTGGGGCGGCGTCAGGCCACAAGACCATTGTGACACGGCAAGCGTCCCCATGGTGACGGTGTGACTTATATGGCCCGAGCCCCCGTGGTGCTCACTCCCAGGAGTGCAGCGCCGTCAGGAGGCAGCAGCTGCCCTGGGTGCCTGTTTCTTTGTCTCTGTGAGAGGACAAAGGGATGCCGAAGGAGCAAGAGGATGGACAAGTCAAGTATCTCCAAAGAAAGGAAGCATGCAGAATTCATGAGAAAAGCCACAAAGCAAATTGCCAGCTGATTCGCAGGATGACACCTCCTGGGGTTTTCGAGAATTATGCAACAAAATAACCTTTTTGGTTACCCAACTTTTCTTGGCTTAAGCAATCGTTTAGAGGAATACTGATCTTCTTTTTAATAGTAGTAGTCTTGACTAGTGTAGTGGTACAGTGTGCATTTTGGTGCTGTATGAAGGACTAGATTATGATACCTGGAATTGTAACTGAAACAAGCACCAAGTCAAAACTGGTAAGAATTTAATGAAAACTTTTAATCAAGAAGGATTGTAATAAGCCAAAGAATTTGCTTAGGCTCAAGAAAAGGGGGGACTTGAGACAGGGAACAAGATAAAGACTGGTGATTCCTAGGTCTGAGCTAGCACCATTGTATGTTAAGGACCCGAAAGACGAGGAAGTAAAAGACTGTGTCTTTTACTTTCCTCTGGCTCTTTGCTTGTAATACAAGCTTCACCTTTCTAACTTGCAATTTAGGCAATCTTAAAACAACTGAACCGTGACAGTAAAATATGAAATTCTTCGTATTTTCAAAAGTAGTCTGCAATTTCATTAGCAGAACACACAAAGCATATTCTTTGAATGTGACTTTAATGTACACAGGGATTTTTGTTATTTTTAAAGCTCATCACTTTTTTATTACATTGTATGATGCCCCAAAATATATTCAGAGGAAAGATAACTAAAGGTAATTATACAAAAATACTGAGCGCTTCTTACAAACGTTACAAACATATGGATTTGAAAAAGTTAGAAATTCACAGGGACATTCACCCTTCTACATTTCGCTACAGTTTGGCTGGGATGGATGTTTCCTCACAGCAAAACATGTCCTGGACTACATGCTTCTTTGTGTATTAGACACAGAATAATCTTCCCCATGCTCATTTATGGTCCAACCTGTGCAATACTCACGGTCACACCGCCACAGCGTACTTTCGAGTAATGAACCTCTAGGCTTATTATCCTGCCTGGAGAGCTAAACCTCAATTCACTCTGGTAGCAACAGATGCATATGTGACCAGCATCTATGTGTTACAAAGACATGGCACTACCTCAAGTGTGACGAAATAGAACCATCAGTTAAGAGGAAGAATGAGTCACGCTGAGCCTTAAGACGAAACACGGGGCCAAGAAGGCTGCACTGTGCGTGTGAAGTGGTGGTGGTGGCAGTGTGAGGTGTAAGACAACCAAGATAATGACAATGTTTAAACCATTTTTGCTTCTACACTAGAACTACTTCATTTTAAGTTTGAGTTGTGGTTAGTAGGACATGGAACAATCAAAAACTTTTCATAGTTGTTTGTTGGTCCTTTTTTTTTTTTTTTTTTTTGGTCAAAGCATATATCACATTAGGAAGCTTATCTTCTTACTACAAATATCTAGGTCTTTTAACCTTAATAAAGAATGATTTTAGTTAACTGGAAGTATGGACCTCCTCACTGACAATCTTCCAAGAAATAACTTCTTTGAAATCAAGTGCTGGCAGCAAAATCAAGTTGATTGTTTAAAATACTGGCATCTAAAAGCATAGCATATTACACATTTGTTAATTATAATGCCATTCAGAGTCTTTCAGATAATAAAATACCGTTTTCTCAACCACAACAGTGTGAGACTGTAGCTTCTGAAATTATGCTCGAATCCACAGAAAACCAAACATGAATTTAGAACAGTGTTATACCACTGCCTCTATTACAAACTGATGTTGTCTCTCCTTTGCAAGTGTGGGGAGATGTAGTACCTTCCTGGATAAGAGTTAGTTCAGTAAAAATATGATTTTTATGGCTATCTGATATACTTTTGTCTGTTTGCTACCCCTCAAATGATCTACTGACGAACACAAAAGCATTTTAAGATCATGTACTTACATTTAGTAGGTGCCATTAGTTGATGGGGTGACTCTCCAAAAAAGCCCTTCAATTTCTTCTTCAGCTCTCTGCTGGTTTTCTCTAGAATAAAAGAAGTCTTTTTCCAGTTGCTGGACTTTTACTTCATACTCTTTCAAGGTTTCTGCAATACCTTCACCATCTTGTTCTAGGGCAAGTAAAACTAGTATGAGAATCAAATCCTCACTTCACTTCTCTGTGCCAAAATCAAGATGCCCAGCTAGAGAATGCCCTGTATTTTGCCGACACTCTGCTTTCAGGGTGTACATTTAAACTAGTATGACAGAGGAGCAAAAAGCCCATGCCAACCCCAATTCTCCATTTTAATAGGAGCATTTAGAGGATAAAGATCAATGGGATTGCTATCTTTCACCTTTCCAATGTCAACAAATTGAATATAAAAATATGACAATTCTGACCGTTTTTTAAAAATGGTCAGCTTTTTTCTTTTATACAAGCACCTTGTGTCTGTTCATCAGCATCCTACACGACATCAGAATTAGTAACAGCCAAAATGTTATCTTTCTACCTCATACCTTCTTTTTTCTTTCATATGAAACACAGTATTTCTCAACAGTGACTAAAGATAATATCTGCTGTACAATTCCCCTTTGAAAACAAACAAGCACCCTTGAAATGATGCAGTATCAACTGTAGTTTTTTCTCATGTTCTCTGTGTTGTAGCGTCAGCTGCCTGTCACACTGCAACTTGATGTGCTCAAGTGCAGATTCCAATTCACGTATTATATTTTCCTGGTCTATGACCTTCGTTTCCTGTTCTTCAGTCTGCAGTTGTAATTTACGTTCAGATTCTCGCAGGCCAACAATCTAAGACAATCTAATACACTTCTATCAAACCATTTCAACAAATGCTTTTACAGTTCTGCTTAATAGATGAATGGATACAAAAGCAATTGTCTCTATAAGCTGTAAGCTTATACTGGAAACAGATTTGCCTGCTGACATGAGTTCACACTTCAGAATTGAGCTCTGTAGATTTTGATCACATGGACTAGTGGATTTTTTAATGCACTGTGCAGAACTTAAACTGATACAAGAGTTTTTTTCCTGTTTCTGGAAAACTGCCACTGTTTTAGGCACTAGACCTTTTATTTGCCTCCCAAGGGGAAGGATGCACTTTAATCAATATTAGTTGCCGTATGTGTGTAAATGAGGCAGGAGGAATTGAGACTGAGCACGAAAACATTTGGGGAAAGACTAAGGTAATTTTTTGGGGGAGCTCTTTGGGGAAAAACTGGTTTTACCTTCCACTTAGAAGTGACAGCAAACCATGACCTCTTAATAGTTAACAATCAATAAAATAAGTACACTTCACTACTAGAAAGACACTGAAACTTGAGTGTGTAAAGTCCTGAAAATTAAAAATTGTAGGCATTGGCTGCTGTATTTTTGTTTTAAGGGGAAGAGAGAACCTTTGTTACTTGCGCCTATCAAAGTATGTTTAGCCATGCATACACACACGAAAAAAACAACCCTTAATTGAGTTTCAGTCCAGTTGACCTTTAAGTCAGCGCTAAACAGAATGAAAAGCTTTCCTAATAGAAGTCTGTTGCTTTACCTTTGCTCACTGCAAAAGCCATTTTGTGGACTTGACCACTGACAGAAAGCTATATGCTAACCAACAATATTTAACTCTAGAGTTAAACACTAAACTATCTAGAGCCAATACAAGAAGTGAAGCATTTCTACCTCTCCACCCAAAAGACCTCCTCTGTGAGGCTGCGAACAATGAACAGAAAGCTGTTAAGAAATTGGGAAAAAAAAAAAAAAAGAGATATACCATTGGTTTACAATGGCTTAAATGAAGAGCATCAACTGTTTTCCCTCCTGGAGCTGATAAAACACTGCAGGGCTGAAATGAAAGAGTGTTTAATTTCCTAGAATGACGACACAGCTGTAGCATTTAGGCAGAAAAGAAACAGGGAGAAAGAAGAGACGGGAGAGGAAAAAAGATCTATTTCAAACATTCAATTTCTGCATCACCCATCAATTCTACACAACTGTCAACATAACCACATCACATGCTTTATTCTAACTACACCAACATTTTAATTACACTAACATTACGACAGATTAGCAGTAATACCCTTCATTTTCATTTCGTATACAGCAATTTTTTGTCAAAATTATTTTATATACAACACAGGTTGTTTTTTTTAACCAGCACATTAGATTTTAAGAACACACACTCCATTTCAACTACGAGTTGTGGCCTTTTTAAGATAAACTGTACTTGTAAATGCAAGTTGTGCGTGCACAAAAACCACAGAACGTGGACCAGTTCTTTCTGGCACTCAAGCATTTAAATGCCCAAATCATTTATAATAGATTGTACTCCTCATGCAGGTAGTAAGGATTTCTTATGTGAAAAAAAAAAAAAGAAAGAAAGAAAAAAAAAACACAACAGGAGAAAGATGTCACACGTTGTCAAATGTGATGACTAGACAGTGACATGCCCTGCACACCCCGATGGGAAATTCTTGTGGTTTTTGGTATACATATGAAGCCCCACTTTGGATGTTGCCTTGTGTCTCTGTGCTCTTATGAAACTGTTCCATTATCAACCCCACTGAGGATCACAGAACGAATTAAGCGAGGGGATGTAGTTTCTTCAGACGCAGGATGTGAGTGGTACAAATGTAAGCTGCAAGCTGGATGAATGTTATCGGTACCAAACCTGTGAGGGCAGAGCTCACACTCCACAGAGTGAAAGAGCTATAATGCCTGTAACATCAGAAGCAAAGACAGCATAAACTGAATGTCCAAATGTGTTCTTTAAAGCTCCCATTTCCATATGCTTTTCATTTTGCAAATCTGAACTGTCTAGGATGGTAATTCTCCTATGATGTGCCTCTGCCCAATGCTCTTTGGGGGAACGGGGTGAAGCCCATTATTTCGAGGGACCAGCACTCCCCTGCTGCTCATCAAACGGGGACAAAGATGTTAGCAAAGCATTTCTCTCCCTCAGCTAACAGGTCAGTTCAGGAGATACCACACATTACTGCCGATCAGTTTGTTGGGACGGTGGCGGACAGCTGTGGATTTGAAGAGGACAACGCCTGCAATAAACTGATTGCACAGATCTCAGGGGGCAGGAGCACCAAAAATGGGTCTTTCCTACCCTGCTGTTAAGGATGTAATAAAGCCGTGACACAAAACCTCATGAAAAAGGCTGTCAACAACTACTGCAGAACTGCAAACTCTATTCTTCAAACCCTAATTGTCAAGTCTCTGAGATTCCTCGCTCCTCCCTTCCACTACAGCCACACAGGAGGATGCGACAGCATTTGGTTCCTTGCAGTAATTCAGTGTCAGCTTCTCAGCAGAGCCTCTGCCTCCTTCAGTGCACAGGGTGTGGGCTGTGCCATGCACCACGGAAGGACCGCAGCGTGTCAGGTCCTCGCTGAAACTGGCTGATGGGGAGCAAGCTGAAGGCAGGTTTGGACAGGGGAGAAAGGACCACCTCCCAGGCTGCCAGGAGCCCCTTCAGGCAAAGCTTGCGTCAAGCCGCAGCTACAAAGGCTGGGTGCACTGCGTGTAGTGGCCACATCAACCACAGGGCTACCCATCCCACTCCCTGAAAACAGGGCTGGGATGGGGATACCTGCCCACCCCATCTGGGGATTCCTTCACCTTGTATAAGCACCAGTCAGCCAAGCTATGGCAGACGCAGCATTCGCTTCTTAGACTCATTGGAAAGAGTATCTGTATAAATGAGTTAAGTGTTGCTTAAGAGAATACAGTGATTTTGAACTTTGAGAATTGGGAAGGGGAAGATGATTGTTTGTGATCTGTGAAGTGCAAGATACAGATTTAGGGCGTGTCTTGCGAGTGACTTCCCAGAGCACTGCAGTGGGGTTTTATAGCAGATGACTTTTTCAGCACGAAGCCTAAAAGCCAAGGTGAGGTTTCTGTTCAGCATAGCACACACAAAGTACTTCCAATGTATGTGTAAGAGCCGATCATATTACCGACGGATTAGAGAGCTGAGCAGAGTCAAAATCTGTATATTATGGTATCACAAAGAGCATTATGAATTCTCAAGCCAAGTGTTCCTTAAAGGCTCAGGCAGACCACGCTGAAAGAAGCTGCTAGCACTTGCTTCTCACAGTCAAGTCCTCCAGTTCTTCAACCACACAACGATCACCATCTGTGGAAAACAATTTACTGCAAATATCAAGAAATGGGTAGGGAACACTGTAATTTGTCAAGTCTGCAAAGACTCGGAGGCAGGTCCAAACTGCAGAATTTGGGCTGGCCAAAATCTGGGAGAACGGCCTGAACAGTGCTACCGACAACATTGCTGAAATCTACAACTTGATGCTCAACAGAAACTGAAATAAAGGAATAAACAAACACAGTGACTACAAGCATTTACGAGATGCCACAAAGACAAATGTATTCTGTATGAAATGGAGTGCATTGTCCTTAAAATTAAAGCATTCCCATTGTTCTTTCCACAGAATGCACAAGACCTGCACTATCCCCAAGTCATCTACTCAACTGTGTCAGCAGCAGTGAGAAGAGATTTTACCAATGCAGATACCTTTCATCTCGAGTCAGCCTAACACGCCGAATGGGAAAAACGTGCAAAATTCAGATACATACCTGATCTACTAATCCTGTCAATCCTATCCATGCTGGGAGAAGAGATCCGGATTCGAGGGCTGCTCTGATTAGAGGATTCAGACCCCCCATCAGCGAAAGAGTCCTCAAGTGTGAAGAGTATTTCCTTCACGCATTTGTGACAGACGTTGTGCTGACACGGCAGGATCAGCGGGTGGGTGAACAGCTCCTTGCACGCTGGGCAGATGAGCTCTCTTTCAATACTCTTTGTGGCAACCTTCATGGCAGAAAGGGGGAACAACAGGAGCGAGTGCTGGAGGCGTGAGGGCTCGCTGCGTGTCGCGCCCGTGCATGCCCCCAAACCCCAGCCCTGCCGAGCGATGGTTGCAGGTGCTGCGAGGTGCTGCGAGGTGCTGCCCTGCTTATCGCCGCCAGCAGAGCTTTATTGAACACGGATGAAGGCAGTGGCAGCGCTCCTTCCAGGCCACACGCACAGGCGGCTGCCCTGCGCGGTTCAGCTCTGGGTCACGTCTGCATTGCAGGGGGAGGCAAGCCGAGGCGGGGAGCAGCCCGGGTGGCCACCTAGGGACCTGCTGAGCTGCAAGCCACCGTGTCGCCCCTCAGCAGCAGCCCCACTCGCCCGGCCGACAGCCCGAGCCCTGCACGCCTGCCCCCCGATGCCCGCAGTACCTCCAGCACCGACACCCCCCCACCCCCCCGCTGGCACCACGGGGGCCACCTGCTCTCGCTCGTCCCACCAAAAGTCAAAATAAACAAATAAATAAACGCACAAATAAATACACAAATAAATACATAAACAAATAAACGCGTCAAAGCCCCAGCCGCACAGCACGGGACGGGACGGGACGGGACGGAGGGGATGGGGGGGGGCACGGTGGCGACACGGCGACACCGCCGCCCCCCGCACCCGCACTCACCTCCGGCTCCGGCTCCGGCTCCAGCCCGTCGCCCTCCATTGCCGGCGCCTCCCTGTGCGGCTGTCGGGGCGCCGGGGAGGGCGGAGGCCGAGGAGAAGCGAAGGGAAGCGAAGGAGGGAGGGAGGGAAGGAGGGCGGCGGAGGGACGGAGGCCGCCCGCCCACTGCCGCCGAGCGGGGCGCGGCGCCGCACAATGGTGGGCGGGAGGCGGCGGCACCTGGAGCCGCGGGGGGCGGCCACGCCCGGCGGCAGCGGCCCGGCAGGGGGCAGGCGCGGCTCGGCTGGGCTCGGCCCCCTCCGCACGACCCCTGCCGTGTGGACACACGGCCGCGGCACCCCGACATTTGCCCGTTCACCTCGGGGTACAGCGCCCAGGGACCCCCCCACCTCGGCGGCAGAGCCCCCCGGGAGCACAGCGCCCTGTCCCGTCCCGTCCCGTCCCGTCCCGTCCCCACAGCCTGCCTCTCGCCTCAGCCGCACCCCGAGCGCGCCCCTTGCACCCACAGCTGGGCAAACAGGGCTCTGCGGTCCCCTCAGCCGCCTTGCCGAGGCTATTTCTGAGGCTCCAAGCTGAGGCGTGTGGTGTCCTTGCCCTGCACAAGCGGAGGTTCAGTCCATGCAAACAGGGGGACTGCAGCAATCTCCAGACGCTGCCCACTCAGCAAGCCCTAACCCTGACCCACGCGTTACTGCATAGCCTGCCTGAGAGGCCAGGCGCAAGGAGAAGAAGTTCGCTTCTGCTCTCAGAGTCGCACTTTGTGTCAGTCAGGAAAACGGGCTTGAAATCAGGCTCGCTTGGGTTCTGGTCGTTCATGGCGGCTTCAGCAGCCTGGCCGTGAGGTCTGAACGGAAAATTTCACTCTGGAGTTACGGAGCCAGAGGTGATCTTTTCACGTAGCCAGCACTACAAAGAACGTTATTTAGAGAACACACTTAAAAAATTTGATTTCACATTTAGTTTAGAACCAAATTCATCCAAGTAGATGGGTGCTCTCGCTATGATGGGCGCTGTGTGTATCCAGGCCGAAACGCGCCACCTAACCAGCGAGGGGGCAGAGCAGGCTGGCAGGGATGTGCTGGGCTGTCCGCCTCCCCACCGGGTTTTGTGCAGCCATCTGTGAGCTTGTGAGTAAAAATGTCATCCCCAAATCTCCGCTATTATCCCCAAATGTTACAGGCAGGCTTTAAAGGATGTTGCTTTTAAGAAGCCCTTTACTGCATTAGCACATTGCTCATTGCCGACACTGGACGTGGTCAACTTGGGTCCAAATGAGCAAACTCTCCTCCGCAGACCAGAATGAAGCCAGTTTGGCTCTGCTGCTGCCTTCAGGAGTGTCAGGGACTTTGCCTTGGGCCAGGAAAACCGCCCTGCTCCACATGCCAGTGGTGTGGTGCCAGCAAAGGCTGACATTAGGGCAGGCAGACCTGGGGCACGCGTTGGCTCCAGTCTCCCCGCAGCCCCGCAGGGGCATCCCCGTGCCAGCTGCTTTTACGGTCAGGACATGTGGGTGACTCTTCAATCCCCTGACAGATCGTTAAGGCATTAACTTGCTTGTGTCTGTTTGCTCTGGCTTCAGGGTACTTTAGAGCAGGATTTTAATTACCACCTCCTCCTACTCCACCACCATGTTAAGACATGTGCCAAAAGCTGCATTAGCACTGAGTTGCTGAGAGAAAAGGAGAACAGTTAGGGATCACTGGTAAGTTAAAGAAGTAAGAGCAGAAGCCACGGCCAGAAGGGACTCCTGCTCTTGGCCTCTGCGGAAGGGAATGGTCAGACCAGCGTGGCCACAGGTGTCGGCCCTGCTCGTCTGCTTTGCTTCCAGAGACACGCATGCATCAGCTGGACACCTCTTGTGCTAGCAAGGGCTTTCTTTTACACCAAGGAATCCCTGTAAAGAATGAAGGTGGCTCAGCCCATCCTGCAGAGCTCACTCCCACCCTCAGCTGGGGGGCCTGGCTGGGAGCTGCAGCTGAAACTGGAGGGGAGCAGGGGCTGTCACCCCTGTTCTGCCACCTCCCCGAGGTTGAATTCACTCGTTCATTTAACCAGGACTACCCAGCACTCTCCCATGCACTCATCTGCATTAATTATCAGTGCAATTCAAAGATGAGCAAAGTTTTCAGTTAGCTGGAAAAATCCCGCATTTCTCTGAAAGCATTTGGTCTGTGATCAGGGTCCTGCACTTTTTTTAAGCAGTACAGACCTGACCCAGAGAGCTCAGGACATCCTGGCAACGCCTTCACTGCCTTCAGCAGCCATGCTCAAAGTCACTACCAAATTTTCCAAGACAGTTTTGTTTGCACTACTTTTGCATCCTGCACTCGTCTCCTGAACTGAACCACTGTCTGGCTGGCAGGAGAGTCACACCACAGCACAGCCAATGTGTACACAGCAGAAACAAACAGGATGCCGTGTGAGACTTGTTCTCAGTTAGCTGAGAACAAGTTAGCTGAGAACAAGTTAGCTGAGAAGTTTTCACTTAGCTGGAAATTGAGACTGAGCACGAGAACATTTGGGGAAAGACTAAGGTAATAAGGTGATTAGTCTAAGGTGATTACATAAGGTAATTCAAGATGACACCTCCTGGGGTTTTCGAGAATTATGCAACAAAATAACCTTTTGGTTACCCAACTTTTCTTGGCTTAAGCAATTGTTTAGAGGAATATTGATCTTCTTTTTAATAGTAGTAGTTCCATTTTATGAATAACATACTGTGTTCTCTTGTTCCTTATCATGCAGAATCCTTTAGTGAATTTGTAGTGAAGAGAGATTGTTATTCTTACGTTTACAATATTACCCATTCTTAGATTCTTGCTCATAACAGATCTGTACTATAATATTTCTGCTGCTTTGTTTGTCAGAGTGAAGCTCCTGATTCTTCTTTCACTTAACAAAGTGGTTTTAGAGCATTGTGAATTATTTTTTGACAATCATATTTTACAGGATAGATTAAGTTTAGTAAAATAGCATGCCTTTTTATGTTGCTGCTTCTGGTCTCCCCTCACTTCAGCCTGGTGTTCTTGCTCCTAACTAAAACATTTCTTATACTTCAGTGTTGTGTATACAGTATTAACCTGCATTTTGTTTTTTAGTATGTTAATGAGGTTTTGAGACAGATTTCATTTATGTGTTTAATTTTGTTTGGAATTACATGAGCATTAAAGACAAAATGAAGCTTTTTCATTACAAAAAAGGAAAATGGATATCTATCTGCATCATATGCTTTCCCTTTTTGGCAAAGAAATATTTACCTATTTCTAGACACTTAACTAAAATGAGGTAAAAAGTCATAAAAGCTGTCTTTAATTGTACTGAAACAAAGCTGATCAGTTAACAACATTGTGCCAAGAATTTTCTTGAGGCATAGGTTCAGAATTTAACTATTTTTAAATGGTCATTATAGTCTGATAATTTTGCTAGTAAACTGAGAAATTGCAATGTCTGTAAAAGTGATTTGGCTCTGAAGTAACTGGTTTGTACATTTTTTTTCTTCAGTCCTATGATAATGGCTTGGCACAAGGAGCTGGACTGGAATCTCATGGTAAGAATGTTAAAATACTCTCTTTTTAAGACTGGAATTGTGAAATGCTGTAACAAGTTCAGGGTATGTCATGCCTTTCCTTCTTTTTCTAATTTTAAGGAAGTGGGATGAGGAGGAACAAATCTAGAACATGCCTCACCATACTATCTTCCTTCTTCTCTTAGTTTCTGCTTAATATCAGACCAGATAGACACTTGATATACCAGTTCTGATATTTTTACCTCATGAATGTTTTGTTGAAAGGTGTTAGGTCTCATGTCTTGATGACAGAGCAAACCTTTTCATCGTGTACCATTGCTACTCTGTGCATTTATCTGCATGAGATTTTATGCAATGCACCTGATAATCTCCAGTTTCAGCACCTCTTAGTTAAACCTAGAAGCATTTCCCCTGACAGACTGCACCACCCGCTGGAGGCTCAAATCTTGAAGACACACATTTTTGTAAAAAAGAGGTAACTTCGAAGATAGGAATTTCCAAGAGACTGATATTTTTAAGCAAAGTATTTTTCTATGCTATGAAGTAGTTGGTCTCTTCCTGACAAAGAAAGTTCTTACTTTTATGTGACTGATACTAAATCTCTCAGATGTTTGTTAGTTTTATCCTTGGAGTTGAAATTCTGAAGTATTCCAACTGTGTTCTTCCTGCAGGAAGGAAGACGTTGAAAAACTTAAACTATACCCCAACATACTTAACTAAATTACTGTAGAATGCTGATAACACATAGCATTATTTCAGTTACCCTTCCTGCATTTCAGCATTAGAAAGAAGATAACCTTACAGTTGCCTGTGGTCTTCTAGCACCGGAGTTGTATAAAGAACTTTGAGCCCTGAGTCATATATCAACATCTCTCCTACGTTCTTTCCCCGGGCTGTAACTTTATCATTGCAGATAATAGGCTCAGAATGAGTTTTAGTGGGTTTTAAAAAGTGATAGCAATGATGCACAAACAACGTGAATTTCTCTTCCAATTGCTTACAGATTCCTTGACAACAAAAAATTTTGTAGAAACATAATTTGTGTTGGTGACAACCATGAGAATCCAGCAGTCTTTTCATCATATTAACCATGCCTTAATTTTTTCCTAATACTTCTGGGGCTTTCTGATCATCAGACACTTCTGGTTTTCTTCTCTTGGGCATTGTATCTGAAATTGCATTTGGCATTTCTGCTTCAGTTCAGTTGCTAGCTTCTCAATAGCTTTCTTGTGTAAGTTTAATATGAAGAAATGTTTTCTGCTGCATTTACTCATCCCCAGGCTGCTGTGTAATGTAAATTATGCAGCATTGAAAGCCTCCAAATTCAGTAAAATGAATTCAGGTTTATTTGTGCAAGAATTGTTTATTCGTTTGTTTGTTTCCTCAATATATGTACTGAAGTATTTTTATTTGTTTGGATTTTAGATGTAAAAGATGCTTTCATACTTGCAGAAATCTATTGATGAAATTGTCACTACTCTAATTGAAGTTCTGACTGAACAGGCTTCCCTGAAAAAGTGCTCATTAACAACCATTTCTTCACAGGTGGCTCTACATTTTGTGGTATTGCATCTCTGTGTTTGATGGGTAAATTGGAAGAAGTTTTTTCAGAAAAAGAACTGAACAGAATAAGAAGGTGGTGTATAATGAGACAACAGAATGGCTACCATGGACGACCCAACAAACCCGTAGACACTTGCTATTCCTTTTGGGTGGGCGCCACATTGAAGGTAGTGTACAAAACAGCCACAGGATAGTTCCTGTTTTGTCTTGGTTTCCTTAAACATCATACCATTTCAAAGAGTTACACCTTTGGCATCAGTGTGTAAATATTCACAGAATACTGTAAAGGTTTTATATCATGCAAGAACGCAGGATTTGGAGGTTTACCAGCTTAGTGCTCTATTGCACTGCTTATCTACATAGGTAGGCACTGTATTTTAGTATTAAAAATACACTAAGGTTTAGTATATTACTGTAACAGTCTACCTTCTTCTTTTCAGCTGTTGAACGTATTCCAATACACAAATTTTGAGAAAAACCGAAATTACATCCTGTCAACTCAAGATCGCCTTGTTGGTGGATTTGCCAAGTGGCCAGATAGCCATCCAGGTATATTTACTTTTCAAAATCATGCAAGTGTATTAAAAGCTAGAAGTATGTTTCCAGCAGTCAGATATTTGAGAGGTGTAAGGGAAGTTTTTTCCCCAGTCTCTTTCAAAAAGTAAATTAAAAAAATATATAGTGGAATTTTCATGATTTAAAAGAAAGACAGGGGGTGTATTTTTTTCTTGTTGAACCACTGAGCAAGTGAGCTATTGTTTAGACTAACACTGAAAGAGTATCACTCTCTGTTCAGAGCTGGACAAGCCTTTCTGAATGTGTTTAACTGTTCCAATTAAGGAATGCATTGTACAATGGGTATCTTCATAAATGTTTTGATTAAAATATTTCAGACCATTCGCTTTCTTAATAAGGGAATCCCTTAAGCTTATGCAGAAGTCATTGATGTATTTAATCAACTTGAAGCATAGATTGTTATGATTTATATATTATAGTGACTCAGAAAGAAGTAGCATATCTGAAAGTCAATTATTGTTATCATCTTGCAATTGTGTAATTTGAAATAACAAAAAGCTTGAAAAGATAAAAAATCTTCTCATTTGAAATAATTTTGCAAGATGCTAGAGTGCAACAAAGGTATTGCAAAGTTGTAAAAGTTGGGCCAGTAATGTTGCTGAGTGGCATTTTGTACAGGGAAGATAAACAGCCTGTAAACTTAATAAACAAAAGAAAAATGTAGACGTAATAAAGGATGAGACCGTTTTGAATCTGTGCAGATATTTCATCCTTTCCTCACTTCACTTCACTTCACTTTGAGCAACAGTTGAGAATTTGTTGTGGTAGACCAAGACAATGTATGTGATAGATATGTTCCCCCTGTATCCCTGAAAACCTGCTTAGGTTTCCTGAGGACTAAATATATTTTTCCTACAGTAGGTAAATAGTATCACTTGGAGAAAATATTTCTGTTTATGTTGATGAACCATTTACTTAGCAGGCTAAGAAGAACGTACCTGCTTAAAATGCCAGTCATGTGCAAAGTTCCTTAACCCAGCTTTTAACATAGCTGTGATTGAGATACTTGAAAAAGGCAGGACTTCTTATAAAGCTGTTTTGCTTTGATTTGTGTGATGTTCCTGCTTGAACACTGCTGTTTCCTATATAACAAGTTTTTTCTATCTCTTACATTTTCTCATGAGAGTAAGCTCCTTTTGAATGTCCTTTTGAATAAGCTACTACTTGAACGTCCTGGCTGGTCACAGAAATGCAACACAAGGGTTAAAGTAGAGTAGTGATTAACTAGGTTGTTCTATGAACATACAGAAACTTTGCTGCTATTCCAGACTTTTTTTCTGGTTTGCTCTGACAATTCATACAACACATGTCTTATAAAATTGTCTATCTTCCTGGATTTTTTGGGGTGGTATTATGTTTGGTACCACTGAATTTAAGTGCTGCAGGAATTTTTCAGGGGCAGGGAAGATTTGCACTTTTGTGATAGGTAGGTTTATTACAGGATTCTTTCCTCAGGCAACTAGTGACTGTAAGTCTGTGTTCAAGTTTTGAAGGAAAGAAAAAAAAGCTAACTGCATCTTTAATCTGAAGAATGACTATAAATGCAGCAATGCAAATTTTTTTTTCTATGGATCTGTAATTTCAATGTCATATGTGCACAGTTAAGTTTCCTACAAGTTCAGTCTAGAAACTGGAAGGGAAGCTGTCTTTCTGAATGTTGTATGTCTGCCACAATTAAGATTTCACACTTTGCTAACATGAAGCATCTGTGCAGCTCTGTTGTTGTCAAAAGTTGGTGGTTAAGTGTACACACTCATGTTGACTTAATGTAAATTCAAAATGAGAAGGTAATGAGAATGGTATGAGTTATCTTGCAAACAAGTGAATACATCTGGTGAGGGTCAGTATGAAATAATTCACTCGCCTTGAAGTATTTAGAGTTTCTAAGTATTTGATAATAGTGGCTTCAATTTGTTTTTGTTACAAAACTCAGATGTGATACAACGTTCAGTAAGTAAGTAGTAAGAATGTGAGAATGTGCCAAGGAAAGGTTTTTATCTCATGAATCTTCTGGATATCACTGTAGTAGCATTATTACTGTTGTATAAAGGGGATATGGACACTGGCTTTCTAGGGAGATTCATAGTTCAAAACAGAATTGCATACCTACTGTATTTGCTCAGTTCTTTATTTACAACTGTCTGATAAACTTATTTGAACATAAGTTTATGTTCATATATGAGGCAGATGAAAGTGATATTTTCTTTTTTGAAAGTTTCATTCTTAGTAATTAGATTTGCTATCTGAGGTTAATGCCACTTGAAACAAACATTAAACCCCCAAATCCTACAGTTCTACAGAACTTTTCCTTTTTTGTACTGGGTCTGGTGGCTTTGATAAAGTTAATTTTCTTAGCAGTAGCCCGTATGATGCTGTGCTTTGGATTTGTGACCAACACAGTCCTGATAAGACATCAGTGTTTTAGATATTGCCAGACAGTGCTTACACAGCAGCAACAAGGTCTTCTCTGTTTCTCACACTATCCCTTACCATATGGCATCATACTCAGCAATAAAAGCTGGGGGAATGAGGAAGGGAAGACTGTGGCATTTCAGGTGTTTGTTTTCCCAAGCAACCCTTATGTATGATGAGCCCTGTTTTCCTGAAGTGGCTGAACACCTGCCTCCTGATGGGAAGTACTAAGTGAGTGCCTTGTTTTGCTTTACAGGCACATGCACCTTTGCATTACCAGTTGAAATTTTTATATCAGCCAGGGAGTTTTCTCACTTTTGCTCTTCTTTTCCTCTTCTCCCATTCTGCTGGAGGTGGAGGAGGGAAAGAGGGGGAGAAGCCATGTGATGCTTAGCTGCCTACCCAGGTTAAACTGCAACATTTTGCTAGAACATATACATAAACATATATTTTTTTAACTTGAGCATAAATCACTACTGGATTTAATAAACCTATAAACTTTTTTTTTTAAGCTGCTAGATGCACCGCTGTATGCCCCAGGAAGTCATGCAGCAACTGTTATGCATCTTGTTTGTTATCTGTAAATGATAGGCAGTAGAAAAGAAATGGAAGCATGTATGAATTACACATGTTGAAAGAGAAGGATGAAAAGATTTAACATTAATAAAAAAAAGAGCAAGAAGTTGTAAATGTGTGCAATTACTAAATGTAAAACGCTAAAGTGAGTTTTTGCTGTCCTAGTGCATACACTTTGTTGTTTTCTATGCTTGTGAGTTGCTCATGAAACATTTGGGCAAACGTATTTCAGCAGTGAAAAAATGTGTTCTTTCATAGCTTGTAACAGAGTAGTACATAGACTCCATAATTGTGGTTTTTCTTTCTAGATTGTGAGTGTTAAGTTGGTATGGGTTTGCAGAACAGTTGAACTTCATAGCTAAACTCACCATGTACAGGTAACTAGGTTTGTATATGATTTTCAGTGCATTTATTACCTCCTGAAGCTGAGTTCACCTTGCCTAACTGCAGTGTTTTTAGTCAGCTGGGCAGCTGAGTTCTACCACAACTGCTATCTGACTACCCCTCCACAAAGGGAGAGGGGAAGAAAATACGATGCAAAGGTCTTAGGGGTTGAGAATAGGACAGGAAGATCATTCAACAATTATCATCACAGGCAAAACTGACTCAGCACAGGGAGATTAATAACATTTATTACGTATAGCTAACAATCTAGAGAAGTGAGAAAAAAGGGAAAGAAACTAAAACCACCCTCCCCTTCCACCCTCTCCCATCACCTTCCCCTGAGCAGCTCAGGGGAATGGGGCCTGCAGTGAGTCCCTGACTCTTCGTCTCTGCCGCTCCCTCAGGGTCCCTCTCTGCCTCTGCTCCCCGTGGACTCCCTCCCAGGGATGCCGTCCTTCCCCAACTGAGCCTGGGGGGCTGCCCACAGGCAGCAGCTCTTCAAGCACTGCTCCCACACGGCTCCGTCCCATGGGGTCCATCCATCCATCCCCCAGGAGCAAACTGCTCCAGCACGGGTCCCCCACAGGTGGGCGGCAGCTCAGTTTTTTTCCCCCTTTTCGTAAATCTGTTCTCCCAGAGGCCCTCCTGTCCTTGTAGTCAGATACGACTTCACTTACACGTTAGTAAAAGATTACTGCATGTTGAGAATTTTTAACGTACACATTAATTTGTTAATACTCTCCAAATGTAGTCTGTGATTTCTTGGTCAGATATTCCAATATTGGACGTGCTGTTGCACAGGGTGGGGAGGTTCACTTCTCTTCTTCCCAGCTGGCCCAAGTACAGGTGCATTCTCCTTTCATGTTTTTGCACTAACACTGGTGTATATTGAACCCTTCTGCAAAGCAGTTTCATTCACTAAAATGTCAGAAAACTGTCCGCTTACACTTGCTTATATGTTTCCTGAGTTGCTGTATGTCATGGAGGTTCAGCAAGCTTTAGTCCCTGTGTAAGGCAGGCATCAGCAGCAGAGTGGGGCAGGGGAAAGAACAGCTGTTAGTCATCTGTTACAGCTGATCAAGCCACTTAATGAATTCCTGTTCTTAGGATATTTGCTCAGGAAGCGGGGAAGATAGGTAAGTCTGCACTTCTAAGTCTTGCTGTCTGTCAGCTATTAGTATTTCTTTAGTCATCAGTCCACCACATAGCCAAAAAAAATCTTTCATATTTGGGGAAAAAACATTTGCTGTCTTGAAGGAAATTATTTCCAGCTCCTGAAACTCTTTGCTGTTTGGCCTGAGCACTCGGAAGTATAGTAATGGGCAAGAATTGTTATAAAATAAAAATGATTCTAGTCTTAGAGATCGTAGACCGTCAGTTCATGCTGGCAGGTTTGAGCAGAAATTGTTTTACTGTGGAAAATATCAAATTCAAAATGTAACAGCTGTGTGTTTTCCTTGGCTGTGATTATTCAGGGGGGCTGAAACCCAGAATACTTGACTGCTACAACTGAAAGACACACAATTCTATTTTTCATATTCTGTCCTCGTTTCAGATGCTTTACATGCCTACTTTGGGATCTGTGGCTTGTCGTTAATCGGAGAATCTGGCATCTGCAAAGTTCATCCTGCCCTGAATGTAAGCACAAGAACCTCAGAGCGCCTTCACCATCTTCACCAGATCTGGAAAACAAGGACTCTAAACAGTGTTCAGACAACACAGACATCTCTACATGACTGATTTACACTTGAATTTAGTTCTGGTAATATAATTGTAGCCCAAGGTTAAAAGCCATGTATAACCAACGTGCTCTTTTAAGTGCTGGAGTCATGCAATCAGATCTGTGTTGCTGGCGTCACTTTGATAGGGGATTATCTTCAGCAGGTTACTCTGCATTATGAAAAAGGGGATATTTTGATTATGTAGATGCTTGTAACCACAGACTGTAAATGGCTCTTCAAATGGCTTTATGTCTAAGAAATCCCTTGAGGCAATTAAACTTCATTTTTATTTTATTTTTTTAAATTTGTGCATACTGTGTCAAAATATATAATGGGAAAGTATTTTCAAAATCTGTTTACATATCATACAGTATAGCACAGAACCTTGGAGTTCTTTATGATCTTGATGTCTGACATATTTTTGGGTAGAGAATATTCCCATATTAAATCTCAGTTAAAAATTACCTTTTATCGTCTACTTCCAGATTCCATAAACTTTGTTAAAAAAATAAAATCAAGTAAATAAAATTATTTTATTCAATATACTGGACTTTCAAAGTTGTGTGGCATCACTAAATGAATTTCATGGTTCTCCTGGGTACCTTCTATACATATGCGGTGGATTGTTAGCCAAAGTGTTTTTATCTGAAATACCATCTTCATGGGATATTAATGTGTGTGGTGTTTTGATATATGGCATTATGCTCAAAATAAGCTGCTCTAAGTAAGTCTCTGCTGGCAGACAGACACAGTATTGATACTTTTCTGGCTGCGTGAGGAACACTGCATTTGATTATCCTGGAGCAAATCCATACTTGCAAAATCTTGAGCTGTGGCTCCTGAGTTTCACTGCCTGTTACCGTGTTCTCAATTCTAAAGAATAACAGGGTAGAGAACCAGAAGTCATGACACAACAGTGAAAAATCATATTCTGTGGAAAAACTAGTTGATTTCTCAGTGCAAGTAATTTAACCATGTTTTATAGGGCAAAAGCAACTAATTCTTCTTTTGTTTGTTTGTTTGTTTGTTTGTTGTTGTTTGTTGATCTGTCAGCTACTATGCCTATATGGCTTGTTAATATGTGTTTTACATTTCCCCTTGGGCCCCAGTTCTTCTAAAACTTTTTTTTTTTCCTGGCTAAATAGCAGCATCTTTCTCAGACTGAATGTTGACAGAAGTTTCCCTTTTCTAGAAACTGCAGAAGGCGTATTTGTTTCCCACTAACTCCCACTGTTTCTCAAGCCAGCAAACTGCTTACACCTCTCTGGTATAAACAGAATTTTTTGACTGCTTTGGAATCTTTAATCTTTTTTAAGTTGACAAAAATATGTGTTAATAACCAACTCTGCATGCATGATTTGCCATCCGACTCAACATCAAACAAGCAGGTGGTGGGCATTGAGTGTGCCTGTGGAGTGGCTGTTTTGATCCTGACAGACTTGTGTGGTTAACACTAGACTGCATTGCCTTTCACATTTTTGCAGTTACCATGTCTTCTGACTAGAAAATAATGAATGATAAGTTGATAGACAAAAAATTCATAGGTAATGACTTAAAATCCCTTTAAAAACTGAAGTTCAAATGCATGTAAACTTGTATGTGAAATGTAAAATGTAGCATAGCTACAAAAGCTATCCGTCAGATTACTTCCCACCTGTAACAATTTTGCATTAACCACAGCTTTACATTGCTGAGGCTGAACCTAAATAAGAGATTAATTACTTCAGTGACTTTAACATGTCCTTGAGGGTGTAAAATGTCTTGGCTATAAGGGCTTGCATTAATTATGTGGAACAGCTACATTGCCACAACCTTTTGATGTTCCAGCAGTGGTGTGGTACAACAGACCCACTCCTTTATTCTGCCTGCCTGTCAAGACTGTATTTATAAAATTAATGCCTTACGTAAACCTCATCAGCACTCAAAGCTCGGTGATGTTGGCTCAGCTGACAAATATATGTCAGCTGGATGCCCCTATCACTGATTGTTCACAAACAATGTCTTCAACTCCTGTTCTAGAAGAATAGCTTTGAAGTAGCTGGTTGAACGAGGGGAGTTAAATGCATCCTTTCAATAGGATCCGAGGACTGAGATTTTAAACATCATCATTAAGGCTTTCAGAGCAACTTTAATCTCTTGTACGTAGCTGCTGGCAGACATGATAGAACCACTTTGGAGAACTGTTGCTAAGTGTGTACATATTTATTTATGGGCTTTTCATCTAGAGAAAATTTGGTTCTAAATGGAACAATTACATGCTATGAAAAAAAATGACTAACAAGTAAATTGGACATTGGAGGAACATCTGAAGTATGTATGTGAAACGTAATAACAGGCTTCCTTGCTCTGTGTTCAGTGCCCCATAGCAAAGTAAAAGACAACCTAAAAGGAGCTGAAGAAGTTAAATACTCTGCTCTTAGTGGAAGCCAGTATCAAAAATGAAATATCACTTTGAAACAGTAGTGTCCCCAGAAAAATACATTTCAGCTTTGTAGCGAGTCCTTAGCCATTCTGTTCGGGGTTCCCTTGTGGTAGAGGGTGAAGGATTTGCAAAGTAAGAGCTATTGTGGACAGCTCAAGAAGAACTCTGATATTGGTAACTGATTTTGGTGCCACTGATGAGGTAGAAGATACGTTGTTGGGACATGAAAAAGAGAAAGAACCCCCAGGTAAGCAGATCCAACTGGAGCATCTAAAACACGAAACGTCTCTGAAATTCATCTGTTGAATGAGAATATTGGTCTGTTTTGGTTAGTGTTAAATACTGCAGTCCTGAAAAATTCTCGGTTTGCTATTGCAAGTAGTCACCATTTAAGCAGTTCCTCTCACTTTCAGCAATTGCAGGGTGAAACAGAGTAAGTGTCACTATCTCTATACTAAATGACTACTAAATCACTCTACCAAGTGATAGCAGTACACTATGGAATTACACTTTCAACACACTGTTCTAAAGTTTGTCTTACTTGTCTCTATTTGTCCAATTAGTTTCTGAATTCAATAAAAATCAATGACCTGTTGCTTTGTGAAACAGGAAAAACTCATGTTGGTGGGTTTTTCCAAACCAGTCACATGCTCTGAGTGACGACTGCCCACACAGCACCTTCTTCTGGGCACTGAACGTGAAAATGTCCAGAGGCTTTCAAGTTGCACCACCAAGGGCAGCAAAAATCCCACACTACCTTAGTTTCTGAAGCACTGGCAAAACACCTTGTTTGACCACTGAAGTGTGTGACCACCCTTTAAAATGTACTTTTGTAGGTACAGATCCCGTACTTAGGGACAGGATAAAAATAATTACTATTGCTGGAGAATGCGCAGGATCCCAAGGAAGGAAGAAGCTCTGTCTCAACAAAAACGAGAAGTTCGTCAAGGAAGAGAAAATCTAGATGAGAACAATCTGCAGCAGCAATCTGAGAATTTCAAAATGTGGCTGGGAGGGGAAAGGTTTGTGGTGAGGACATTGCGCTCGACTTGCCAGATTAGGCTGTTTATGTTAAGCTCGCAAGGGAAAGGAGGGAGATGTGTCTATATAGAGAAGCTTGTGTTTTGGCAGCCGTGTATTCATGCAAAGGTGGCTTCTGTGTTAACTCATAGTGTTAACACAGTTGTGGTGACAACTGGGCTCCTGTTATCAAGGACCAGGAGGCTGCCCTGTGTCCTGCTAAACAACCACTTTGTGAGCTAGCAATGACAGAGTTCAAATACCCTTGTGAGATAGCCTGGAGGCCTTCATGAAGCTAATTCTGCAAGAGCCGTCGCTGAATTTCATCCGGATCTCTCCCCTCGTCCCCTTTGATACAGCACATGTTACACAGGCTCTGCCTTATCCCTTTTTTATGGGGAATCAGCAAAAGGGATGACTTTGCAGGAAAATGACAGAAGAGAAATCAAGACACAGCTTTTCACTGTTCATCACCTCGGTGTTTGTGGAAAAGGAGTGGTGCTTATGCTGCCTGGAAAGCCAAATATGCTGGAACGCTGCTAAAATTGCATGCTGCCCCTGGGTAATTTGAAGGTTTTCCTAAGCACAGAGCTATATTTGTTTGGTGTTGTGCTGCCCATTTAGCAACTTTCTTTAAATCATGACCATGCCTTACAAAAACAGGCTCACTTTACAAAACTACGTTTTAATCTTGAGCCCAGCCTTTTTACTGCTTATTATAACATTTCCATAAAAACCTTATTCAACTTCAAACTTATTTTGGAGGAGCATTGCCCTGAAAGGCATCTCTGTAAACCTATTGCCCTGGGGAAGCTGTGGAGTTTTCAGTGAGGCTGTCCTTTCACATCAGGTCAGACTAAGCCAAGAATGACACAGGGACAGCTTATCCTGCCTCAGGACAGTTTGGTGTACTCTTAAGGACCCTCCTGGCCTATTTTTTTACCAAAACAAGTTATTCAGTGCTGCTTCAACACACTAATTTTTTGCTGGTAAGACTTAAAATACTGAACTGCAAGGTACATAGATGAGTGGGGGATGTTTCTGTAAATAATATGAAGATAATCTAAAGAAAATCAGAAGTTTTGGAAGAACTGAGCACATTTGCACACCAGCCTTTGTGCTCACACGTTACAGATCAGCAGCCCCCGGGCAGTGCTGCCTGCCCAGCATCCTTCTGATGGTGCAGCCAAGGGCAAGATCCTGCCAGAGATGTGTCTGGATGAGGTTTTCCAACACGATCACTGGACTTTTCTTTATTTTTGTGTATGTCTCTCTATATGGCTTGAAGTGTATGGCCAGGCAGCACACATCCTGCAGTGTTGATAAAAAATGCCCTCTGTGGCTCCCCAGATGCTATAGATAGCTTCATACGCAGGCCGTGGAAACAACCTTACTGGTTGTTTCCAGTACTGTTACTGCTACCAAACCTTTCTGATGGCTCCGTGCCCTGACTTTTGTTTTCACTGTACATAGCCCCAGCCTTGACCAACTTCCTCTTGCAGAATCTGGCACTGCTGGTAGTAGTAGGGCCTGTGACAGCAGACATAAACCATCTCTTGGTAGGAAGGCTGCTGTGTAGGTGGTGACCCCAGCAAGCACCAGAGCCTGCTCCATGCCCTGTGGTGTGCGCTCTTAGCATGCTTCTCCCCCTGTTCTGGGTGCCCCTTGTCCTTCATCAGGCCTTAGGGCTTTAGCCCTCACTATTGCAGGCTTTCACACACCTTGTGTGACTCCAAGTCATGGTTCCCAAGCTCCAGAACAGGGGGGGTGTTTACAGGTCCCCGTACAAAGCAAAGGAAAACACACTGATTTTGGCTGTGGCAGAAACCCGAGCAGACGCACAGTAATATTTGGGATATTACGTGGCATGTAGTCCCCAGGGAGGGCAGCTTTTTAAGCTAAGGACTCCATGGGCTATGAGGAGCAAGCGTTCCCACGATCTCCCTGCTATAAAAGGATATTAAATTCTGCAGCAGCTGCTGATCTGGTAGCCCGTCTGGGCTGGAGCCCCCCTCCTGTCCCCTTCCTGGCTGGCCAGCCTGCTGCAGCTACCCATGGGCCTGCTTCTGCCTCTGGACAAGCTGAGCCTCGAGGTGAGTTTTGATGCCAGCTAGATTTGGAGCGAGCAGAAACACAGTGAAGGAAGTCTCATTTTTTTTATTTTATTTTATTTTATTTTATTTTATTTTATTTTATTTTATTTTATTTTATTTTATTTTATTTTATTTTATTTTATTTTATTTTATTTTATTTTATTTTATTTTATTTTATTTTATTTTATTATTTATTTTAATTTTTTTGCCTGTCAGAAATAAATGCTCTGATGTCAGCCACTGGTGGAAGTCTGTGCACTGCACTAGTAAGGGAAGACCTCAATCAGGAGCAGATTATTCTTGATTAATTTAAACTGGGGGAGCGGGAATCACACCAGACAAAGACGTCCTTTTCACCAACATAGTTTATTTTGCCTGGCACGGCTCTACATGAAGACAGCATAAAGGTAACAAATAAGGCAATATTTCTAACTAGTGGGAGAAAGGTTTTTCTGGTCTTTAACCATTTTGAAATCCTGGGCTGGGCGCTGTCTGGGGAGGACTCTGGGAGGAGCCACCCCTGGCAGAGCAATGTGCTTTTGACTTTCCTCTATTCACGGCAAGGCAAAGCAAGTGGGGCAACGTGTAAGTTGTGCCTTACAGCTGAACCAGAGGGAAACCCGCTCCCCTCGGTCAGGCTGCTGCAGTGCAGAGGCCTCTTTAAACATGCCACGGAGAACTGCTTAAGACATCAAGTCAAAGGAACGAACCTTTAGGAGCTATAGGGTAGCACATTAAAGCAGATGTCTGCCCATGGTTGGGCCCACAGTCCCACCAGGAGGGGCTGTGCTTCTGCAGATCTGTGTGACAGGACCTTTCTGTGGTGACCAGGTTTGTGGTGCCTCGCTCTGCCCTGCAGAACATCCTCCAGAGGACCTGCCGAGCTATCTTACTGCATGGTCTCAGCTCGTCATGGTGCTCTGCTTGCACTTGCACTTGGGGAACAAGCCAGAAGCGGGAGGCTTGGCCTCACACAGTCCCTGCCCAGCCCTGGCATCTGTCTCGCAGCTGGGGCTGGAGCTGCTCTCCCCCGTCCCCTGTGTGCTCCTCACAGCAGGACCAGGGAGCAGGAGAGTGACTGCTCTTCAGTGCTGACCCTTGGCTTTCTGTCAATACAACCGGAACATTTTGCCTTGCTGTGACTTCAGACAACCTCCCGCCAGTGGCATTTTAGGCCTTTAGCTCAGCACTGCCCATCCCTGTATACACATGAGCAAACTACGCTGGTGCTGTAAGCAGGTGGCAGGGCCTGGCCGGGAGGACCTCAGGTGCCTGCGGGACAGGCAAGGAAAGGGACACGGCAACCCTGGCCTGGTGCAAAGTGGGGACGGGCAGCAGGTATCCAGCAGGCCTCAGGGCCTGCACAGATGTGCAAAGCCACTCCACAGTGAAACTGAACCCACTGTCAGGAGGGATTAAAGATTGGTAAAAGCAAAGGGCAGAGTCATTGAATGAACACAGGGCACGCTACTCTGTGAAAGGAAAGTTAGCTCCAACCCAACCCTGGCATAGTTAAGTGTCAGAGCACAGCTGCTGCCTTCAAACCCTGGGCACACAAATTGGACGAGCTCTGCAAAGAGATGTGATATGCTCTGAAGGCCAGCTGAGTCTGAAAAGCTTTCAGGGCTCTGCCCCCTCCTCAGTGCCTGCACTGTTTCAGACATGTCCCCTCCCTATCACATGCAAAATTACTGAAATATGCATCGCTGCATTTGTATGCAGAGATTGGTAGGGCTCATCTTTCCCGTATCTTCACCCAATTTCCATGTCTCTGATTTAATTAGACAAACTCTTTTAAGTAAATCAATAGGCTCAGTAAATTAGCAGGCTCAAGCCTGCTGTTTTACTCAATATTTGTTAAAACTCCACATATACACAAAATTCTCGTTACATTGTCAAACTTGATTAACTGTAGTTGTAGCAAAAAATGGCAATTGCATTATATATTCATGGTATGTATCATTATGTACTTTAGCTGATTCCTTATAAATATATAATAACATACTCAATACATTAAATATTAATAATAATCTACGTACTTAACCCATATTTCTTAAATAAGCTTTTTCCCAGGGGTGTGTGATATTGTGTTAGAGTCATATGGGAAAGTCTAGATGAAATCATACATAAAAATAAATTTTCATGTGGCATGGATGCATTTTTAGCTCTGTGCTTTATTTTGTGTGTTTGTACCTGAAAAGTATTGGATAGAGATGTTCATGGTATTTGAATGGAGCTCTCTAAATGGAGCATTGCCATTTAGAGCCTAGAAGTAGATACCTACCTGTACCTATATCTAGGTATCTGTATAGATAGATGTAGAGAGATATATATCTGATACAGATTTATTATACCTGTAGATACCTAAAGGTGACAAAAAGTCTGAACACAAGCTGCAGCTGCTCTCTGTTGAACATAGCAGAACAAAACATCTGGCTCCAAAACGTTGTGGATTTGAAATTCACATTTTAATTTTACTAAATTTGCCTTAGCCAGAGGACTTGCAGCCAGAAGTAAAGGAAATGTGAGGTACAGGCTGAGGGTGAGACTGGTTATTTTGGCCATCAATGATGGACAACATCACACTTAGCCTCAGAGCAGCTGCAGAACTGTCTCAGTATCTGTGTGGCTTGTTGCTGTTTGTGTGCTATATTCAGTGCTACATGTTTAGCGATCTTTTGGGGTTTGCCAGTATCTATCAGAATGAGGTATGCAAAACTCAGTAAAACTCTGTTTCAGACTGTGTTGGTGGGGAATAAAAATCAGATCACTAAGGAAGTCTAGACTGGAGACGTGAAGGAGGCAAAATCACATTCCCCAACATGAAGCATGGATGTGAATAGTCAGCTGCAGTGTGGAAAGGGATCTGGGGATTCCCAGGAATCACAGACTCGCTCCAGACCCAGAGCAGGGGCCATTAACACTGGTGTCAGAGAGTGGGGCAGGAGTTTGTCTTCTTGGGGTGGCTTCGGTGGAACCTCAGCTGAACACAGAATGGATGCAGAAGCAGACAGCTCCCTGACTGCTTACTAAAAGGCTTACATGGGGTTTATCCTCAGAGCAATGAAGGTGGGAATGGAAACAACCCTGTGGTCCCAAACAGAACTAGTAGGGATGGGTTTTGTTGCAGAGAGAGCTTTAGATCTGCATGCAGGTACTGCAAGCTTTGAAATACAATTTGGTCACATTTGTCCTGCTTGCAAAATCTTTCCAATCATCAGGTCTCATCTGTTTCAAGGCAATTTTTCTTCTTCTTCGCAACAGTTCCCGTCAACATTACTCCCCATGGAAGGAAACAGTTTACATAAAATTCATAAACTATTTACAGAAAATCTCTTCATTATTACTCAATTCGGACGTAGGCCTCTAAAAATTGTTAGGAGAATTAATGCACGCCATAGTCCTTACCACAGGCAGACATCCCTGGATATTCATGTTTTGTGTTTTGTTTTTTCATGATTTCAAATGTTTGCCCAAATGTACACTTTAACACTGATGTAGGTCCTAGTGAATGTCGGCACACTTTTCCACTACCTATTACATCATCTTTCTTGCCATCGCTGATGTTGACACTGCTGGTGACATCTGAGTCCTCTGAGATGGCAATGCACCTACACAGATCCATTTCCCCCATGAATACTGTAAAATAGAAGCACAGCACTTTGTATCTCCTTAGTACTGAAATATTTGTATTAGCCCCTTCTGTATGGCCACCTGCAGCTGGTTTCAAACCCACCTTTGAGTAGATTTCCTCAGGTCACGATGGCCAACAACTTCACATGTGGCATGCAGCAGGGCAAGGCCCCTCCTGAGGGTGATACTGGATTGCTACCACAGGTGTATGTTTGAGTGTATCATCTGTACTGTGTAAATGGGAAAACACTTTACAATCCTGGGTGAGCAAAAAGAATATAGTGTGCAGATTTAGTTAGGAATTAGAAACTTAGATGGAGGACATCAACCAGAAAATCTAGAGCTGTCACTGCTGTCCTGGGAGAATCAATGTAATTCACAGGTCAGGAAACATAAATTTCCTTTACAATTTATTTTCTGCATTAGTGTGTCAAGGCAAAGCATTGTGCCGTGTAACATTTCAGGATAAGAATGCAGGACCAGATTTTCCACTGGTATAAAACAATCAGTGCATAATTGGGCCAAGGATCCTTGCTTTTTTGGAGACACTTCCAGTTTAAGTGATATGAAGGAAATTAAATCATTCTACTGATTCATTTCAAGAAACATGAAGTGTTCTGACGTTGATAATTTCCTGATCACCAAAGTTTTGGATGCATTTTTGGGTGTCGATGTTCCATAGAAAGGAACCAACCTGAGACAGAAAACTGGGGGAGGAATAGCAGAGAAAGCAAATTCATACCAGCGATTTATGCGGAGCAGGTGAGGCATTCCCCACTATTTCTGCCGTACAGCCTACCTTGCAAAGGTTGCGTGAAACACAGCAACCAGATACCAAGTGGGGCTAAAGCCCCTGGGCCACCAGCTGCAACAACATGAGGCTTCTCCACCTGTCCCCGGCCTTCCAAGCACACATTCCTCTGTCAGCCTGCAGCCGCTTGAGATAAAGGCTGGTGCAAACTTTCCTCTGTCCTGGGGGAGGTAGATGGGACCCCTCGGGGTGGCCAGGAGAATCGATACCTGCTGCAGGGAGCAGTCCCAAACCCCTGGCCAGTCTAGATCTGTGGGGATAGCTCATGTGAGTGATACCGACCCATCCATGAGGCCCCCAAGCCTCGCAGCAGTCTGTGGGAATACCCCCTTCTGCAGGGCTGATGGCACACAGGGCTGTTGTACATGGATCTTTCCACAAAGAGCCACCTGGGAGGATGCCACTGCCAAAGATGCAAGATCAATGCAAAAGCAGGCAGTGACCTTGTCCTGCTTGCCTGTCACTGACAGCCACTTGAGCCCGGGATGCTAACAGAGCTAGTGCTGAAACAAAACCGCTCCAAATAGATGGCATGAAAGAACCACCAGCTTCGTCCTTCTTCTCCTGTATCCTCTGTGCCCTTCGTGACTTGGGCTACATTTACATCTCTTTTGTAAGCAGCAGCTAGGTCAAAATACCGGTGTGATTCATGGCCAAAGGACGCTGGACAGATGCATGCCACGTCAGAGAACGGCTTCGCAGGATGCTGGGTGTCGATTATCACGAATGTGACAGCCCTGCCATGAGGTGCGGGTGCAGACACACCTCCAGCTGAAGGCAGCAGTGAGGAGCCATCGTTTCCTATATAGAGCAGGAAGGGCTGTAAATTCCTCAGCTTTTTGCATGGCTTGTCATTGCTGACCAGCACAGTCAAAGGTATGTTTGCTGCTGGGCTCCGGTTATCGTTCAGAGGTTGATGCCGATGCCACGGTGCAACCCTCCCTGATGCCGGGGTGCCGCGGCTGGCAGGGAGCCTGGGTGCAGCCAGGTGAGGAGCTGCACAGCCCTCATACCCAGCCCCTGGCCGTGCTCATACCCTCCGAAACCACAGCATCAAAGCTTCCCCACATGGCTGCCACTTGGTGAGCTGGAATTAGATCAGAGGAGCAAAACATCTCAGTTGGAGTTAAATTATATATCACAGGCTTCTCAGCTGCGTGGGCGATGACAACTGACTCTCCACCGTGCCACTGCCCATCGTTTATTCCGATAAACTCTCTGCTGCTTGCACAAAAGCAATACGGGGAATGCTGAAAGCCTCCCTATACCCCAATAACAGGCTATTTGATTAATGAGTCATCTGATGTATGTAATTCTACCGTATCTAGTAACAGAAAAGTCCGGTGGCTATTCATGAGTCCCATTTCCTGAGAAAGAAAGGTATATTGTTTCTGTGAGTAACCTGCCGAGAGAATACGGTGTAGCATTACTACTGCATCAACAAGCTTAGGAAACACAGCCTCCGAAGGGATATGTTATCCCGTTATAAAACACCCTTCGCTATGCGTTCACCACGCCGGGGTGATGTGCCCCATGGGCCACCCGATATCCGAAGGGTAAGCGCGGCTTGTCCCCTTCCACCCCTTGGTCCGGGGGAGAGCTGGCGAGGGACCAGGGGAGTAAGAAGTCATCTGAAGTGCCCCGTCCTGCTTCCACCATCACTAGCAGGTGATTCCAGCTGTGCAGAGCGGAGGCCCTCACGGAGCAGGGCTGCGACACCTGCCATGCCTCAAGCACCCATCGCCGGCCACCCCACGGGGTGCCCTTGCCCAGCTCTTCCGGACGGCGTTTTGCAGAGTCCCCCCTGCCGGCCGCCCCTCTGAACGCCTCATCAGACCCCGAGGATCTCCTCCCCAAGCAGCAGGGTGCCGGCACCCCTCCCTGCGCCTCGGCAGCCTCCGGGCACGCCGCATCCCCCCCGCCCGGGCGGCAGCACGGCAGGCAGCCCATGCAGACCCGGTCCCACCCTGCCTGACGCCCCCCGCAGCCATGCAGCCGGCCGGGCACCGCACTGCACCGCATGCCAGCAGCAGCAGCCCCGTGCACAGCCCCTCGCCCACCTCCCCCCGCCGCCCCCAGCCGCCCGCCCCCCGCCGTGCCCCCCGCTCCCCCCCGCCGGCCGGGGCGCTGCCGCCCGGCCGCCGCCGCTCCCGCAACGCCCCCGGCGGCTGCGGCATGGCGGGGGCGGCCGAGGGCGGCCGCTTCGGCTACATCGCGGAGCTGCTGGAGCGAGGAAAGGTAAGGCATGCAGGAGAGGGGGGCGCGGGGGGCCGCGCCGGGACCCCCCTGCGGCCGGGGACGGGGCGAGGGGCGCGCCCCCGGGGCGCCGCCGGGCTGGGATGGGGCGGGCGGTGCCGCCTCCGCCTCCTCCTCCTCCTCCTCCCGGCGTTTCCCACGGCCCCTCTGCCTTTATCTCACCTTATCCTACGTTATTTTATTTTATTTTATTTATTTTTATTTTATTTTTTATCTCATCTCATTAAAATTATTATTTTTAGTTTTATTTATTCTATCTCATCTCATTTCATTATTTTATTTTTATTCTATTTATATCATTTCATTATATTTTGTATCATTTCATTTCATTTTATATAATTTTATTTTTTATTTTTATTTATTTTATGTATACGATTTCTTTATGTTTTGTGCTATTTCATTATTATAAATAATATACGTGCATTATAAATAATAATGCGTTATTATTGACTATATCATCCTATATTATTATAACCATCATCATTGTTCGATTATTTATTTATTTATTTGTTTATTTATTTATTTTGCTTGTTTATTGGCGTGCCTCTGAGCGCGATGCATTTTGTACGCCCGCTTCGCCCTCGCAGCACACTCCTGCGGCCGCCGGTTGGAGGCCCAACAAAACCCCCGCTGTGCGGGGCACTGCTGGGCCCACCAGCTCGGCGCCTGGCACTCGTGCGGCCCGTCCCTGCGCTGACCTGTGGACGTGGGGCTCCAACGGGGCCGCACGCGGGCTGGCAGGGTGCTGGGTGCTTTTCCTGTCACCCACGGTTGGGCTGGCTGCGGGCAGCGCCGGAGCGGGAAGTGGCACCCGCAGGAAATGATTCAGGGCTTGAAAATATTTTGAGGGAAAGTAGCCAGTGCATTGCTCACAAGAAGGGGGTCATAAATCCAGCTTCTCGTGTTTGTGAGCTGCTGGTGCATATACAAAGCAGAAGGAGCTTCTTCTCCCCTCCCCTCAGAGACTCCGCTCTGACAGGTTTAGAAAACACGAAGCAAGCGCTGCATTTTTAGCCTTAAACCCAAGAGTGACAAACAAAGGGGTTATTTGGAAGAGTCTGCGTGTTCTGCATGCGTCCTGTGTCAGCTCCAGAGGTGCCTTTGCACGCTGCTGTTCGTGCCCACCACAGACTCCCCGTCCCCCTCCCCTCTTCCCAGTGCAGGCCCCTTGGGCCTGGCTGAGAGAGGGCCTGCCCCAGTGATCTGCTTATGGCCCAGCAGGAGCCACGCCCAGGGCGCCTGGGTCAATTTGGATGGCCGGGTCTTGTTCCCGTCCCATCCATTTTACATGATACACAAAATCATGAAGGGTTTCAGTCAAGAAACCCCTTTTTGCCCCTGATTTCCCTGCGAGAGGGTGACAGCCTGTGCCGCCTGTGCTGGTAGCTTGGATCAGACTTCCCTCCACGAGAGCATATGCCTCGATAGACAGCCGAGTTCGCACGTCGGAGTGAAATGTGCATGTTTACTGCAAACAGTGCTGTTCCTCGTACGCAGAGCATCGCATTGCCAAGTCCCAGCCCCAGGGATGCTTGACGTGTGTGAAGGAAAGCGGAGCAGTAGCTGTCCTGTGACCTTTACAGACTTTCCGTAGTGGCGGTCACTCTGCCCCCGGCTCTCCAGGGGCCACCTTGGAGGCCTCCTGCTTTCCGTGTTTTCCGCTTGCATGTCTTTACCTCCAGCCCGGGGTTTAGATTACAGCCCCTTTGTAATTTATTGATGTTATCCAGGAGCCGAGAGATATTCTGCTGCGATAATGAAGCTTCTTTCTCGGGTGACATAAATCATGCTAGCGAAAGGATGCTTCTGTGTGGTAAACCGTACGTGCTTAGGAGCAGGGTATTATTGCTTACAGATCCCATTACCCCAGTTTTGCCTTTCCAAACCTCTCACATCAATAAAGCTGTTGCAACAAAGCCGGGGAGCGCTAGCGTACTCTGCATTAACTGCTAAGCATCTGGTTTTCTCCAAACAAAGAGCTCCTGTTAGGGAAAGAGGATATATCACCAATTCCTTATTCCCGCACGCTCCTGTCCCTGCGGTGTGACATCCCAACAGGTATTAATTCCCTCCCTGCACACCAGTGCCTGCACCCTGGGCACGTTATCTTTTTTGGCAGTCACAATGTTTTTCCACTTAGCTTGTCAGCCCTCACACCAGGGCAAATGATTGCATATTGCTGTCCCCCAGGGGGACATCACTTCGCCAACTCGTTATCTTTCCTAATGATTTGTACTGATTATTCCCCTGTGACTCTGTTTCACAAGTTGCACGTTGTACCTGGGACACAGGGACGCGTGTAACACTTCTAGCCCCAAGAAGGCAGTCCTCCTGTAATCCATACACCCACGACATCTGCTTAGGCTCAGTACAATGCTCTGTGAGATATCCTAGGCCCCCAACGCACCTGTCACAAACGTCACAGTAGCATCTGAGCACTCCCAAATATCCCTGTGAGACAGATTAACAATCAAGTGCATTTTATAGCAGAGGCACCGAGGCATTAGGAGATTGTATGACTTTCAGGACTCTTAAATCCCAGTTCAAATCACAGGAAAGGACTGTCATAAAAGTGCCATAATATTATAGAAATGGTTTCAGGCTTCTTTCCTTCTCTTTACTTCTCACCGTGTGTAAGTTTCCTTTTGCAGCAGTCAGCCACATGAACACCCCTGCAGTTATTCAGCCTCAGTCTACTCAGAATTGTTTTACCTGGTAAAACAAGGGGCGCGCTCGGGGTGCGGCTGAGGCGAGAGGCAGGCTGTGGGGACGGGACGGGACGGGACGGGACGGGACAGGGCGCTGTGCTCCCGGGGGGCTCTGCCGCCGAGGTGGGGGGGTCCCTGGGCGCTGTACCCCGAGGTGAACGGGCAAATGTCGGGGTGCCGCGGCCGTGTGTCCACACGGCAGGGGTCGTGCGGAGGGGGCCGAGCCCAGCCGAGCCGCGCCTGCCCCCTGCCGGGCCGCTGCCGCCGGGCGTGGCCGCCCCCCGCGGCTCCAGGTGCCGCCGCCTCCCGCCCACCATTGTGCGGCGCCGCGCCCCGCTCGGCGGCAGTGGGCGGGCGGCCTCCGTCCCTCCGCCGCCCTCCTTCCCTCCCTCCCTCCTTCGCTTCCCTTCGCTTCTCCTCGGCCTCCGCCCTCCCCGGCGCCCCGACAGCCGCACAGGGAGGCGCCGGCAATGGAGGGCGACGGGCTGGAGCCGGAGCCGGAGCCGGAGGTGAGTGCGGGTGCGGGGGGCGGCGGTGTCGCCGTGTCGCCACCGTGCCCCCCCCCATCCCCTCCGTCCCGTCCCGTCCCGTCCCGTGCTGTGCGGCTGGGGCTTTGACGCGTTTATTTGTTTATGTATTTATTTGTGTATTTATTTGTGCGTTTATTTATTTGTTTATTTTGACTTTTGGTGGGACGAGCGAGAGCAGGTGGCCCCCGTGGTGCCAGCGGGGGGGTGGGGGGGTGTCGGTGCTGGAGGTACTGCGGGCATCGGGGGGCAGGCGTGCAGGGCTCGGGCTGTCGGCCGGGCGAGTGGGGCTGCTGCTGAGGGGCGACACGGTGGCTTGCAGCTCAGCAGGTCCCTAGGTGGCCACCCGGGCTGCTCCCCGCCTCGGCTTGCCTCCCCCTGCAATGCAGACGTGACCCAGAGCTGAACCGCGCAGGGCAGCCGCCTGTGCGTGTGGCCTGGAAGGAGCGCTGCCACTGCCTTCATCCGTGTTCAATAAAGCTCTGCTGGCGGCGATAAGCAGGGCAGCACCTCGCAGCACCTCGCAGCACCTGCAACCATCGCTCGGCAGGGCTGGGGTTTGGGGGCATGCACGGGCGCGACACGCAGCGAGCCCTCACGCCTCCAGCACTCGCTCCTGTTGTTCCCCCTTTCTGCCATGAAGGTTGCCACAAAGAGTATTGAAAGAGAGCTCATCTGCCCAGCGTGCAAGGAGCTGTTCACCCACCCGCTGATCCTGCCGTGTCAGCACAACGTCTGTCACAAATGCGTGAAGGAAATACTCTTCACACTTGAGGACTCTTTCGCTGATGGGGGGTCTGAATCCTCTAATCAGAGCAGCCCTCGAATCCGGATCTCTTCTCCCAGCATGGATAGGATTGACAGGATTAGTAGATCAGGTATGTATCTGAATTTTGCACGTTTTTCCCATTCGGCGTGTTAGGCTGACTCGAGATGAAAGGTATCTGCATTGGTAAAATCTCTTCTCACTGCTGCTGACACAGTTGAGTAGATGACTTGGGGATAGTGCAGGTCTTGTGCGTTCTGTGGAAAGAACAATGGGAATGCTTTAATTTTAAGGACAATGCACTCCATTTCATACAGAATACATTTGTCTTTGTGGCATCTCGTAAATGCTTGTAGTCACTGTGTTTGTTTATTCCTTTATTTCAGTTTCTGTTGAGCATCAAGTTGTAGATTTCAGCAATGTTGTCGGTAGCACTGTTCAGGCCGTTCTCCCAGATTTTGGCCAGTCCAAATTCTGCAGTTTGGACCTGCCTCCGAGTCTTTGCAGACTTGACAAATTACAGTGTTCCCTACCCATTTCTTGATATTTGCAGTAAATTGTTTTCCACAGATGGTGATCGTTGTGTGGTTGAAGAACTGGAGGACTTGACTGTGAGAAGCAAGTGCTAGCAGCTTCTTTCAGCGTGGTCTGCCTGAGCCTTTAAGGAACACTTGGCTTGAGAATTCATAATGCTCTTTGTGATACCATAATATACAGATTTTGACTCTGCTCAGCTCTCTAATCCGTCGGTAATATGATCGGCTCTTACACATACATTGGAAGTACTTTGTGTGTGCTATGCTGAACAGAAACCTCACCTTGGCTTTTAGGCTTCGTGCTGAAAAAGTCATCTGCTATAAAACCCCACTGCAGTGCTCTGGGAAGTCACTCGCAAGACACGCCCTAAATCTGTATCTTGCACTTCACAGATCACAAACAATCATCTTCCCCTTCCCAATTCTCAAAGTTCAAAATCACTGTATTCTCTTAAGCAACACTTAACTCATTTATACAGATACTCTTTCCAATGAGTCTAAGAAGCGAATGCTGCGTCTGCCATAGCTTGGCTGACTGGTGCTTATACAAGGTGAAGGAATCCCCAGATGGGGTGGGCAGGTATCCCCGTCCCAGCCCTGTTTTCAGGGAGTGGGATGGGTAGCCCTGTGGTTGATGTGGCCACTACACGCAGTGCACCCAGCCTTTGTAGCTGCGGCTTGACGCAAGCTTTGCCTGAAGGGGCTCCTGGCAGCCTGGGAGGTGGTCCTTTCTCCCCTGTCCAAACCTGCCTTCAGCTTGCTCCCCATCAGCCAGTTTCAGCGAGGACCTGACACGCTGCGGTCCTTCCGTGGTGCATGGCACAGCCCACACCCTGTGCACTGAAGGAGGCAGAGGCTCTGCTGAGAAGCTGACACTGAATTACTGCAAGGAACCAAATGCTGTCGCATCCTCCTGTGTGGCTGTAGTGGAAGGGAGGAGCGAGGAATCTCAGAGACTTGACAATTAGGGTTTGAAGAATAGAGTTTGCAGTTCTGCAGTAGTTGTTGACAGCCTTTTTCATGAGGTTTTGTGTCACGGCTTTATTACATCCTTAACAGCAGGGTAGGAAAGACCCATTTTTGGTGCTCCTGCCCCCTGAGATCTGTGCAATCAGTTTATTGCAGGCGTTGTCCTCTTCAAATCCACAGCTGTCCGCCACCGTCCCAACAAACTGATAGGCAGTAATGTGTGGTATCTCCTGAACTGACCTGTTAGCTGAGGGAGAGAAATGCTTTGCTAACATCTTTGTCCCCGTTTGATGAGCAGCAGGGGAGTGCTGGTCCCTCGAAATAATGGGCTTCACCCCATTCCCCCAAAGAGCATTGGGCAGAGGCACATCATAGGAGAATTACCATCCTAGACAGTTCAGATTTGCAAAATGAAAAGCATATGGAAATGGGAGCTTTAAAGAACACATTTGGACATTCAGGTTATGCTGTCTTGCTTCTGATGTTACAGGCATTATAGCTCTTTCACTCTGTGGAGTGTGAGCTCTGCCCTCACAGGTTTGGTACCGATAACATTCATCCAGCTTGCAGCTTACATTTGTACCACTCACATCCTGCGTCTGAAGAAACTACATCCCCTCGCTTAATGCGTTCTGTGATCCTCAGTGGGGTTGATAATGGAACAGTTTCATAAGAGCACAGAGACACAAGGCAACATCCAAAGTGGGGCTTCATATGTATACCAAAAACCACAAGAATTTCCCATGGCGGTGTGCAGGGCATGTCACTGTCTAGTGATCACATTTGACAACGTGTGACATCTTTCTCCTGTTGTGTTTTTTTTTTCTTTCTTTTTTTTTTTTTTTTTTTCACATAAGAAATCCTTACTACCTTCATGAGGAGTACAATCTATTAAAAATGATTTGGGCATTTAAATGCTTGAGTGCCAGAAAGAACTGGTCCACGTTCTGTGGTTTTTGTGCACGCACAACTTGCATTTACAAGTACAGTTTATCTTAAAAAGGCCACAACTCATAGTTGAAATGGAGTGTGTGTTCTTAAAATCTAATGTGCTGGTTAAAAAAAACAACCTGTGTTGTATATAAAATAATTTTGACAAAAAATTGCTGTATACGAAATGAAAATGAAGGGTATTACTGCTAATCTGTCGTAATGTTAGTGTAATTAAAATGTTGGTGTAGTTAGAATAAAGCATGTGATGTGGTTATGTTGACACTTGTGCAGAATTGATGGGTGATGCAGAAATTGAATGTTTGAAATAGATCTTTTTTCCTCTCCCGTCTCTTCTTTCTCCCTGTTTCTTTTCTGCCTAAATGCTACAGCTGTGTCGTCATTCTAGGAAATTAAACACTCTTTCATTTCAGCCCTGCAGTGTTTTATCAGCTCCAGGAGGGAAAACAGTTGATGCTCTTCATTTAAGCCATTGTAAACCAATGGTATATCTCTTTTTTTTTTTTTTTCCCAATTTCTTAACAGCTTTCTGTTCATTGTTCGCAGCCTCACAGAGGAGGTCTTTTGGGTGGAGAGGTAGAAATGCTTCACTTCTTGTATTGGCTCTAGATAGTTTAGTGTTTAACTCTAGAGTTAAATATTGTTGGTTAGCATATAGCTTTCTGTCGGTGGTCAAGTCCACAAAATGGCTTTTGCAGTGAGCAAAGGTAAAGCAACAGACTTCTATTAGGAAAGCTTTTCATTCTGTTTAGCGCTGACTTAAAGGTCAACTGGACTGAAACTCAATTAAGGGTTGTTTTTTTCGTGTGTGTATGCATGGCTAAACATACTTTGATAGGCGCAAGTAACAAAGGTTCTCTCTTCCCCTTAAAACAAAAATGCAGCAGCCAATGCCTATAATTTTTAATTTTCAGGACTTTACACACTCAAGTTTCAGTGTCTTTCTAGTAGTGAAGTGTACTTATTTTATTGATTGTTAACTATTAAGAGGTCATGGTTTGCTGTCACTTCTAAGTGGAAGGTAAAACCAGTTTTCCACTGTATCTGAGCTCTCTTTAATTGCCTCTGATAAAGAAGCAGACTGAAATTTACACCTTGTTAATCCGAGTAGGTAGTTCTGGATCTGGCAATTCAGTACAAGGCCTGAATGCATGAGGAAAACTAAGTATTTCAAACTGATACCCTTGTAGTGTTTGGTGTGCTTAGTGACACAGTCAGGTTGAGGGAATAGCCAGTGTCTCTTGGTTTGAAATATATCTAGTTACTGAAATTGAGCTAGTCTGAGCATCTCAGCCACTGTTTGGGCTTACTATCGTAAATATTTCTTCTTTGGTGTCAAAAAAAAAAAAAAGCTTCACGTTACCATAATATTGGCAGACACATGAGCAATTGTTAAAGGTACTGTGTCCTTTGAGAAAGGAATGAACAGAACTAAATACAAATCCAAATTTCATACTTAGTGTGAACAGCAACAGGGCTAGTAGGACGTGGGCATTCGTTTGCCTCAGGTGAAGACTGGAAGTGTCATAAACCAAAGGTAATACAGGACACGGACAGTTCTGAGAAAACTGTCCTAAATTACCTTTTTTTTGGAGAAAGCACCATGGATATGGGGAAGATTAAAGTATCGGAAAAAGGTGCTTTGCAGCTGCTGACTTAGTATCTTTTTTTTTTTTTTTAATTTCTTCCTAAGCATCCATCCAAAAGCATTAATTGAGTTTGGGGTGGCCGTAGACATTTACATTTTTAAAAAGTTTTATGAAAAATCCAGTTGACTTTTAAAATATTCCTTTGTTATTTTTTTTTAACTCACACATTTATCTTTCATGTCTTCCATTATCATGAAATGCTGGTGATACTGTTCACTTGGAAAACACAATTTTATCGTTAAGATGTCTTATCCCTTTGCAAACCCTGAGGTTCAGGTTGGGCTTCTCTGCCTTTGAAGTGTTGGCACCTCTGCTCGGTAAGAGGAAGTTTAAGCGTAAGGCATATGCAAGGTTGCTCCTTGACTCGAGTCTTCATATTCTAGTATTTGTGGGTTTGGAGTCTAAGTCTGAGCACATGCTGTGCTTATTTTTTAGGTTGCTCATAGAGTTACTCTTTGCAAGTGAAGTGGTTTGTTGACAAACCACAACGGGAGATTTCTTGTGGTGCTTCCTAATACTTGTACAAAATACATACTTGTTGGAACCTGGATTGGCAAAATGTAAAAGACAATATGGGATGGATCTGAGTTTCCCTGAGCCACACATCTTGAGTACAAAACTCCAGTTTCTTGCTTTGTGAAGTGCTTGCAGCTCAGTTTTAGGAAACTGAATGCAAGGCAGATAGGAGGGGTGTGCTCCAAGTAATTTATCACTTCATCATCACTTTCTTTTTAAAATACAAGCATATGAACCTCGTATGCTTGGAGAAAGCAGGCTACCTCATGCTGCATGTTAGCATTAACACTTGTTGGAGGCAAAAAAAAAAAAAAAAAAAAGGATGTTTCCCTACTTTGAACTGCAGAAGTGGCCGGGCACGCAGGTTTTAGAGCAGGAAGCAGCAAAATTGGCTCTCAGAGAAAAGGGATGAGACATCTTAAGGCTTGTGTGGGGCTTCCCTGTGAAGAAGAGTGTCACCAGCTGCTGCCGAGCATGGCTCGTGTCAACAGTCCGGTTTTGTCCCACGACTGGCAGAATGAAAGGCCTCAATTGGACTGCAGCTGAGCTCACCTTTGCGTTGACAAACACCAGTCCCACGCGTGAGCCGCCTGGGCCAGGCTTCCAAAGCATGCTCCTGGATAAGAATTTCGGATTGTATTCTTAAACTTGACCACTGCACCATGTTTTGTTTTTTGTTTTTTTCCCTTGTTTTCTTGCTTTGTCATTGCTTGCTCTCTGCTGTAGTGAACTGCTTGTAGGCAGTCCCTGTACATACAACACTGTGCCATTATTTTCTTAGCTTCAGCAAATGTAAGTGCTCTGAATCCCTTTCTATAGCGATTGACTGCATGGCACCGCATGCAAAATCATCCTTTTGTTGAGGCCATTGTACAAGTCTGTGTAGAAGGTCTCTCTGCGTTTCTGTGCACAGTGCTCGCTTGGAGCATACGTTCAAGATCCAGTTTGTGTTTCACTGCTGTTCTGTGCATTGCATGTGTGTGTTGCTGTGTATGCCAAGTTACAGGTATTGCAGGACATGCAGTTTGGGTAATTAATTCACTGCAAGTAAGTACCAGAAAAAAAAAACAAAAAAACTTAAACCCACCAGTCCTCTGCTTCCCTTAGCCAGAGAGTTGTGCATGGTGACTTGGGTCATGTGTATGGTGTCCTGTAGACGTGATCGGGTGGTTCTGCTCAGAACCTGCAGAAAGGTGTGGGACCAGCTGAGGTGTGAGACTGCCAGCTTGTGCGCTCTTATTCATGCTTCTGGATGTGGTTTCTAAGCTGACGATCACACATAACTATCACGGGGCACATTTCAAAGGCGTTCAAAGGAGCTAGTTCCTTGTGGGAGCGTTGTTGGGTTTTGTGCGTGTTGGTTTTCTTTTTTCTTATTAGAGAGACTTGAAAGGGCACGATAGGAAAGGGAGTTGTGAAGTGCTGGGTGAAGCAGCGGCAGAAGAGCAGTGCAAAGCAAGTGTCTTTTTGTCTGGTGTCAAAGGATGCTTCAAAAAGAAATAAGGCTTCAACATTTCTGAAGGGAAGGTAATGACTAAGTTTAGATAAGAACAAATTTCCCTTCCTGAAGAAGAACCCATTTCAAGACTAAGAATTCAGGTTTGTCACCTCCATTCATGAACTTGTTAGTTACAGCAGCATGCACTCCTCTCAAAGGGATTTAAAAACCATGGTCCAGCTGCAGAGGATGATTTTTTTGCTTCTTTACAAGGGGAAGCAGAGAAGGTACACATTAGGCCTATGTGCTGGCTTAGCCTGTTTCAGAAATCCTTAAGTGACTGCTTTGTGATCGTCGTTCCTCTTGGGTTCAGGTAGCTTTAAGAGCATTGTGCTTGCTGTAAATAGCTTTCAGGTCTGCGTGAGGCTCCAGAGGCTCTTTTCGGCTTGCAGCTTGACTCAAGCCTTCAGTCGCTTTATTTGAGAGAGGAGGAGAAAATTGTCTGTAGTTATCTGTCCGTAGTTATGGTTCCCTAATTCAGGGTGGAGGAAACTCTCCAACTTCTTCATCTCAGTGTCTCCCTTGGTATTTGGGGCTTATTTAGCAGTCCTCCTTTATCATGGCCTTTCATCCAGGGAAGGGCTAGTCCCTGTGCTGTGTGTAGCTAACACAGATGTTCCTTAGGTGTGGGAAGGCATGGATTTACTGCTGTGCAAAGCCTCTGGCGGGTCAAGGCCACAAGCTGAGGCAGTCCCCTCCACCAAGGATGAGCTCTGAGCAGGAAAGGACCTGTTTGCACTCGTGCCTGGCAGTGCAGTGCTTGCTCTGAAGAAGAAGGAGGTGTCACTGTTCTGGCATTGCAAGAAACAAAGCTGCAGGAAGCAGAAGGCAGAATTGGAATAGTTAAATCTGCCTGCACGTAGGATTAAGTTTTAGAGCAGTTTGTAGCGTCCCCCGGACTCAAACGTGACAGCACCTTCTCATGGCAAGCTTACTCTCTTTGGCTTGGCAGAGTGTGTATGAGTTGGTATTGATCGTACTGGTCTGGATGATGTGCTACCGTAGTTTGGAATTGGTTCGTAAGCTCCCGCGCTTCCACCTTTAAAACCTAAAACTCTTCTGTTTGTGCTCCTTCTAAATCAGGATTTGCTGTCTACACAGGCAGAAAGCGCAATTCACTGACTCCTAGAACAACTCTGTTCCCTTGTCCTGGCTGTCAGCACGATATTGACCTTGGAGAACGTGGCATCAATGGCTTGTTTCGCAATTTAACGTTGGAAACCATTGTGGAAAGGCACAGGCAGGCAGCCAGGGCAGCCATAGCTATCATGTGTGACTTCTGCAAACCTCCACCTCAAGAGTCCACCAAGAGCTGCATGGACTGCAGCGCAAGCTATTGCAACGAGTGTTTCAAAGTTCACCACCCCTGGGGAACCCTCAAAGCCCAGCACGAGTATGTCGGACCAACCACCAATTTCAGACCCAAGGTGAGTACACTGTGTCTTTTGGAATTTGGATTGCTTCTGACGTGTTTGTGCTGCGGCAGGGCCTTTCAAGGACCAGCGTTGCTTTATTGAGTCCTGTGGTCATTTCTGGAGGGAATCGTAAGCTTTTGTTTTTTTAAAGTAGTTGCTGTTGAAACATACATTGAGAACACACTTAAAGACAATCCTTAAGGGTTTGGAATTTTATTTTTTTTTACTTTGGTAATGGATTGTGTTAATTGTCATTAGAGATGCTTTTTGTGCCTTTTTGTGCCTTTTTTTTTTTTTTAAGACTTAATGATTTTGAGTATCTAGAATTGCGCTAAGGGAGCCGACCAGGAGAGGTGCCCCCTGGATTTGTTGCTTGTGAATGGAGAGGTCTTGTGGGTGAAGTAGTGATTGGTCACATCTTGGTCGCAGCCACCGTGAAGTAGCTGAGCTTCAAGGCTTTGGTGACAGGAGAAAAACTGCCACCAAAACTTCAGTCCTGGGTGTGGGGCGAGCAGACTTGCGACTGCTCAGGGGACGAGTTGGTAAGGTCCCTTGGGAGCTGCTTTTGAAGGCGCTGGGGTCCATCAGTGCTGGTCACTTTTTAAGTACCACCTGTTCAGAGTGCAGGAGCAGGTTGGGCACCTCACAGATGGGGATGCCAGTAAAACAGGGATGTTTAATGCCTTCTTCCCATTCTTTTTAACACCGAAGATGGGCCCTGGGACATCAGGAGCCTTAATTCAGAGGGGTGTGACTGTGAGAATGACAGACTCCCAGCTGGCCCTGAGCTCGTGTGGGATTTGGTGCATCAGGCACAGCACTGCTGGCTGGTCAAGGGAAGGGATAGTCCTGCTCTGCTCTGTGCTGGTGTGGCCTCACTTTCAGTGCAGTTTTGGGCATCCCAGTATAAGGGTGTAAAACTATCAGAGAGTGCCCTAAGGAGGGCAGCAAAGATGGTGAAGGGTATAGCAGGTATGTGAGGAGTGTCTGAGGTCCCTTTGGATATTTTGAGCCTGAACTTGATCCAACACAAACATCTTTTTCTGGCCTTCCTTCTTGCATCTAGCAGTGGCTCAGGATGGGAGTTCAGGTCTCAGTTGAAATTACACCGTGCAATTCTCTAGCTATAGTAAAAGAGACTGATGTAATGGCAAAATTTCTACTTCACACACTGCTGCTGCGTTCAGACAAAACAGAGTGCCTGCAAATTGATGTTGTTTCTCCTGCAAAGTGTGATGCAGAACAAGGCTGTGCCCTGGTGGATTTGAGTTGCGTGGTAAGAGGAATTGTCACGTCTGCCATCCCTCTGGCAAAAGACCACAGCAGACCTTGGTGTCCCAGCATTTGCTGCATACCTGTGGCTGGTGACAAGGAGAGTGCAGTGGGCTGATTTTCATGGATTTCCTAGTGGCAGTGGTGCTCAGGGCTAGCACTTGCTGGAGCAGACCAGCTGTGCTCACGGCTTGCTGGGTCTTGGTCCCATGCAGGTGGTGTCGTGGTGCATAGCTCTACTTGTACATTTTGGGGCAGGGCATAGGGGCAAGGGCAATTAAAAGCAGCCCCAGTAATGAGCTAGTTTCTAGCATAGAGCTCCAGTCCCTAATTTAGAAGGGATGTAGCATAAGGAGAGGCATTTAATGTGAAGCTAACATACCTTTACTCCAGGCAAACATTCCAGGTGCTCCCAGGGTCTGTCCTGAGGGGGGAAGGATTGCATGGCCCCCGAGCAGGCTGACCCTGGTGGTGAGGAGAGTAGGGTCTGATGCACAGCGTGCATTGGCCCAGGTGCCCCTGTGTCCCTGATGGTCCCCCCATGTTCAGGGAGTGCTGATTCACTTCATTAAATTCAGTGTTGTGGGTGGTATAAGAAGCTCTTTACTGGCGCTCTGTCTTCTGAGGCTGGAAGAATTTGCGACTCAAGAAGTAGTGAGCTCGGAGATGGTGGATATCTGGAATGGTGCAGTTCTTTCTAGCATACCCGTTCCAGTTAACAGCAAGCCTGTGCTTGAAATGCTTTGAAATGGGCTAGAAGGTGGCTAATTTTGTGAAACGCCACTTTATTGGGTAAAAGTGAAACATGGAAATTAGGAGTTTGTGTGCTATCTTCCACCCGTTGATGTGAAATGCTGTACCACACCTAAACTTTGCTTCTGTGGTATCTCAGCCCTCACTGCAGCAGTATTTCTACTCAAAATGCCAAAGCCATCTGATGGTCTCTGTGAACTCCTGCAGGTACCACATGTTGTTAAACTACGTCTAGATTAAAACTAGGTTTAAAAATCAGTAGCTGAATTCTGAATTCTGTTGAAGGAGGGCAAAAGGGGGAGAAACAGTTTTGATATCCGTGGCCTTGATAAATCACAGAAACGCTTGATGTAGCTCTTTAAAATTATGGGTGGAAACAGATTTATTTTTTTAAAAAATGAAATTGTAGATACAAAAGTACGTTTATGTTGTGTAAAAATGAATGTCCTAGCAGCAGCAAATTAACTTTACTTTTTTTGAGGAGTGTTTGATTTTAGTCTAAGGAAAGTGCATTTTTTGTTACAGTCCATTTTCAAGGCCAGAACTCAGTATGCGGAGTGTTTGTTAGTCTCCTAAGCAGTGTTCCCAGTCATAACTTAAAACTAGATCGCAGAGCAAATTGCAACACTGGGGGCGTGAGGGGGTCATCTACCTCTTCTACCTCTTACAGCTTGCAGGCTGTAAGCTAGATTTACCCAGGAGGTGAATAAAAATGTGTGGTTCCTATTGAGCGTGGCTGGACGCTGCTGTGGAAAAAGGACTTCCATGGACTGAGATGAGTGCAGTTCCTTAGAGATAACCTGGCACAGTTGATTTTCCCAACAGTTTCCTTTTTTTTTTTTTTTTTTTTTTTTAAATTAACTAAACAATGAGATAGATGCCTTATCATGTGTGGGATGGCTTATTGTGTTCTGCTTAATGAAGCCTGATGAACCAAGGTGCTAGTGAGACTGGTGTCTCTGGCTTCTGCCCCATAGTCTCAGATAACATTTGGGGTTTGAGAGTTGGTTTCACGGATGGTCTGCGGTTTAGTTTAGTGTGCCCAGGTTTGTGCCACTGGCAATTTTTTTCCCCTCCCTTTTTTTTTTTTTATGTTAAAATTAAGAGATGATATTTTTAGTGGCTCAGCTGCTGGCCATGATGTCTTGTCCTTTCTGTTCCTGTGACCCAGATGTTGTCTTGCAGTGCTTTGGAATGAGGCAAAAGGATTTTCTTAATCTTTTCCCCCCTTTTAGGTGTGTGTATCTGTTGTTTGAGCTTGGAGTTGAGTTGCGCTTCCCCTCCCCTCGCTGAGTAGTTATTCCAACATACATGTTCAGTTTTTGAAAGATGATTTCGCGAGCACCAGATTTTTCAGGCTACTGCTCAAGCTGATACGTGGCGTACAACTTGGCACGAACAACCTGTAATTGGAGTCAGAAAAAATAAATGAAACACTGGAGCCTTTTGTCTTTAAACAGACAGGGACTGGTGGCGGAGGTTGTATTTCACTCGTTGCTCCAAGACCAGTGGCCGTGTGGCTGAGCCGAGTCTAGTTTAGATGTAAATCATCACAGTCTTAGAGCAACTCTTTGCTTTAAGAAAGGGATCACGTCAGTTTCAAGACAGAACTGAGGTGCTGACCTGGACATGGTTAAATTTGAGAGGGTGGGGTGTGTTGTATATTGCATTTGAAGCCCTGAATGTGAGTACAGGGAGCTTAAGGCATGCAAACCACTTCAGGGATTAGCAAGAGGGTTAATTGCAGTATGGAGGCTATGGGATGTGTACATCGTCATTGCTACATATTTACCTACTGTAGCCCTGACTGAAACTGTGTTTCATCTCCTGGATGAACAAATATAAAAAGACAGCAGGTAAAGTGAACATAAAAATAAAAATCCATTGTGGCAGTCAGATGCTGTGGGATTGCTGTTTGTTTTAATGCTTTGCTTTTGGAAACACACCTTCATTCTTTGCTTTCTATTTTTTTTTTTTTTTCAGATTTTGATGTGCCCAGAACATGAAATGGAAAGAGTAAACATGTACTGTGAAATCTGCAGAAGGCCTGTCTGTCATCTTTGTAAACTGGGTGGATCTCACGCAAACCACAGGGTAACAACGATGAGCACTGCCTATAAAACACTGAAGGTAAAAGTAAATGTTGTTTGACCCAGCCTTAAGAATGGGAAGAGCACTGAGCTTCTGTTGTGAGGACAAACTGCCTCTGGCAGGAAGCCTGGACGTGTGCTTGGGGGACACTGAGCTAGTCGTGAGGCGTGCTGTTGTGCAACGTCTGTTAATGTGCCTATTAACATGACATGGCACATGCCTGAGAAAGCAATTGTATATTCTATGGTGGCTGAAGCATAAACCACTTCAAAGGGCCTCCACCTTAATTTAGCCATCTGTGCAGCAGCGCTGACCCTTTCAGAGAGTTTAAGATGTTAGTGCTTTACAGCCTAGCTCACGCCACTCAGTGTTTTCAGGTTGGTTTCCTTGTGTGTTGGGTGAGCTGACACCTTAAAGGCAGCCTGGTAAAATATGAAACTGAAGTATCTGTTGGGACATGGTGTGTTTCTGAAGCTGTATAGCTATTGATTCCCTAAGCCTAGTACAACAAGAAAGATGTGCAAGCAATATCTTGTTATCAGCGAATGATTTCAGCTACCTTCTCTTCTTCCTTTTCTTTTTCCCCTTGTTCACAAAAAAAGAAAATGGAAGAAACAAAAAAGAAAGTGGAAGAAAGGATGAGAGAGGACAGAGGGGAAAGAAAAGGAAGAGAGAGGATGTAGCTGGGGGGAGACCAAACCTTCCTGCCTTCTGCACTTTGGCCTCCTTGCCTGTTTGCAAGGCTGCTCCTGTACCGATTAAAACTCTTTCAAATGGGAAGTGCATAAGATAGTGCTCCATACCTCTAATTTCTCTAGCAAATGTTTTGAAAAATGAATTAATCAATAGCAAGGCTTTTTTGTAAGTTGTAGTAATGTCCTTCAGGCTCCTGAAGTTTGGGAAGGAGTGAGCCAACTTAGGTCACTGTATCTTGCATGTGCTCCCTGTTTTGCTCAGAAAAGTCACCTGGTCTCCCTCCTTGCTCATCCTGATTTATCTAGCAGTGCTCTGCAGTGTTGCCTTCTGTAACTGTTGGCAGGCTGTCAGCCCTGTAACAAGATAAACCGAACGCTTGCAGGGTGACCACCTGTGCTGGTGGTCAGTTTGGGTGGGAAATCCTTTTTGTTCTGCCATTTTGCCATTTTATTTTGACAGGAAAAGCTTTCAAAAGATATAGAGTACCTCATCAGTAAAGAGAGCCAGGTGAAAGCTCACATCTCACAGCTGGATCTGCTGCTGAAAGAAACAGAGGTAAGAGTGATTTGTTGGTTGGTAGGGGATGGTCCTTGAAGGGATGCAGCGGGGACGGGAGCTGTTCCTAGCACAGCTTTTTATTAGCTAACTGAAAATACAAACAATTTCTGTACAGTTTGTGTTAGTCAGTAAAAAACTACGGTAAAAAATTTAGACGACATACGGAGGGAAAGCAAGTTTTAGGTGCTAGTGAAAATCTAATTGAAATAAAGCTTATTTGATACTTTACCCAGGGAAAGCTGGGTTAAACTTCAAGGTCTGTGTATTAATGGCAGTGCACGATTCCTGCTTTCTATTTCTCTTGAGGATGTTGCAATAAAGTCAGAATTAAGGACAAAAACTCCCCACAAGAGAGTCAGAGCTGGGGTCGTTCTCTGCATACAAGCTGCACAACTCTGTGACAGAAATTGCAGGAGGTGATGTCCCGGCCCATGTCTTAGTGTAGACCATACCTGTGCTTTATAGTTCTTTTTTCGTAGTTGGGGTGGGCCTGCTGCTGTAAGGGCATACGTGGGAAATGGGTGCAGGCTCCTGATGCAAGATGATAAGGGAAGATGGAAGAGCACCAGCCTCTTGGGCAAGAAGACTTCAGAGGCTGACCTGCTTTTATAGTGCTTTTCCATGGGCTGTTTAGGCAGAGGAATGTCCTGCATAATTCAAGGCGTAATCAGAGGAATATTTTTCTCCCCTTCGTTGGCTGTGTTAAGATGATAAACGCTCACTAGTTTGGGTGCACTGTTGCTTGCATTTTCAGTGCTTAACAGAGCTCTTAAGTCTTGTCACTCAAACAGATGACTAGATTGCTGTGATAGCTTGAGAAACCTTAGGTATATTTCTATACAAAGCCACAGTCCTGTGGAATCAGTCTGAAATGTATTTTGTTCCCTCGTAGTGCAACGGGGAAAGAGCTAAAGAAGAGGCATCTCAGAGTTTTGAGAAGTTAATTCATGTTCTGGAGGAGAAGAAATCTGCAGCTCTTCGGGCAATTGAAGCATCTAAGAATTTAAGACTGGACAAATTGAGAACCCAGGCAGAAGAATATCAAGGTCTCCTGGAAAATAATGGCCTCGTTGGATATGCTCAAGAAGTACTTAAAGAAACAGATCAGTCCTGTTTTGTTCAAACAGCAAAACAACTTCATGTCAGGTACCTCAATTATCTCCTGGTTTAGATGCACGTTCTGTTGTAGGATGCCTGGTCAAACATTCTCTTGACACCTGCTAGCAAGGTTCTGAGTGCAGTACCTTGTATTGCAGAGCCCTGTGACCGGTCCAGGTACAGCTCAGAAGAAATTACCACGTTACAGTGTGCACTGAATGGGTTTTATCCTTCTGCAACATCCAGTCCTGCTTAGTAAAACTGCAATGGGAAGGTGGTCCGTTCAGCTCACTGACACATTCCTTTGTTCAGTGATTATATCAGTTATTTGCAAGTTAATCAAACAGGTCTCTTCTGGCTTTAAACTTTTGATCTTAGTAGTTGTTCTCCATTAGCACTTCACATCTACTTTGTTCTTCGAACATAATGCCCCAAACAGTCAAAAATACTCTGTCATCTGTTTGTTATCTTCACATGTGTATACAAAAGGCTTTTAAATTTTGAATTTAAATTCTGTCTAGTGAGACAAATTCCTGGGAGACTTCAGTAAGTACATGAAAACAGAACAATTGGAATGCGCTTTTTATTTTATAGCGTTTTTATTTTTAAAAATCCACACAAACTCTTTTCTCTCTTGTGTCTCCATTCGTGTACTTTCAGAATTCAAAAAGCTACTGAATCTCTGAAGAGCTTCAGACCAGCAGCTGAGTCTTCTTTTGAAGACTTTGTGGTGGACACTGCCAAGCAAGAACAGATCCTTAGCGACTTGTCCTTCTATTCCAATGGTAAATTACACTCTTTACCTGCGTGTTCCAGATTATTTTTTTTCTCCACTGTGCTAAGCTGCTGAACAAAGGCTTGTGTGGAAATTCTAAAATAATGTATATCTAAGTATTTAAACTTCAGGAATTTTCTCCTTAATGTTTGGCATTCCAGGTCTGGAAATACCAGAAATCAATGAGGAGCAGAGCAGAATATACAACAAAGCTGTGATTAGTTGGGAGTCCCCTGGGAAGACAGACGCAGCTGATATCTATGTTCTCGAGTATCGTAAGTTTAATAGAGAAGAAGAGAATGTGATGTGGCAGGAGATCGAAGTTTGCAGCAAGAGCAAAGTCATATCTGATCTTGATGACGACAGCAGCTATGCTTTTAGAGTTCGAGGATACAAAGGGTCCATCTGTAGCCCTTGGAGCAAAGTAGTTATTTTGCATACACCTCCCGCTCCAGGTATTATGTTTTCTTATATCCACAAGGTGCTGAATCTGTAGGCATTAAGAGCTGTTAGCTGATTTCCAGTAGCTCCCAGACTTCTGTTTCATTATTGGTTGCATACATGTGTATAAGCACTGTTAATAAACAGGTTAATTTGCATACCGAAACTATTAGCGTGCATGACATTCCTGGTAGCTTTTAGAAATGAGAATTTCTAATGCTAATGTGTTAGAATGTAGTTTATAAGGGGAGAAGGCCAGAAATACATAACTAACAAGAAATTCTTGGAATACTGTTTTTTTAGTTTTTAGCTTTCTTTTTGATGACAAGTGCGGGTACAACAGTGAACGTCTACTGCTCAACCCAAGAAGAACTGCTGTGGAAAGTAGAGCTGGATTTCCTCTACTGCTAGGAGCTGAACGCATACAGGTTGGATGCTACACAACCCTGGATTACATCATTGGTGACACTGGGATTGCCAAAGGGAAGCACTTCTGGGCCTTTCGTGTGGAAGCCTATTCCTACCTGGTGAAAGTGGGAGTCGTTTCTAGCGCCAAGATACAGAAATTGTTCCATAATACCCATGATGTGACCAGCCCAAGGTAAATTGCAGGCTTGTGCATTATATGTTTTATATAAGGAGATGACTTTTAAAAAAATTATTTTAAAGAGCAAATCTAGTCTCAGTTAATAACTAACATGAACCAAAACAGTGGAAAATAGCTTGAAGCAATATGGTGTGTGCTGGTTGTGCTGTTGCTCTCCCTGCTCCCTGCCATTAGTAGAAAAGTGTTCTAGTTACCCAGGTTCCTTTTATCTTTCTTTTTCGGAAAGGAGTCAGGTTTGTACAGATGTCAAGATGTGTTAGTTAAAGCTAAATGGGGGAAAAATCCATCAGTTGCAAGGCTGAAGCAGTGCTTAATTGTCACTAAGCGTAATTCCCTCAGCACGCTGGATTTGGCAGCCAGTCAGAGGTGCAACGTTCACCGTGCGTATCTGTGTGTCTTCGCTGTAGCTTGCGTCACTCACGATGCATTCCAAGCCACTGGTTTCTCTCAGGCTATACGCTTACATACAGCACTGGGAGTGCTACTGAGCACAAGCCAAAGTACAGAGGACAAGCCAACACAAAGGTTTCCAGCTCTCAGTTACATCTGTAGTAAGCTTGGATGTATGTAGGAGCTGAAGGCTGGGAGAGTATTGCGTGGGGACTCTAACTTTTAATGTAACAGATGTATTTGCTTTCTCCTATACAACATACAAAAATGCCAGTGTCTCGAGTTGTTTAGTCAGATGGAGCCTTTCTGCAAAGTGAGAAATCCAATCCTGATTTCCGGATTTCCTTTCTTCCTTGGTTTCCAGATATTCTTGTGACTTTCAGCTATTGCTCATCCATAAAAGTAAATAAATCACCACCAAAAATGCAAATCTACACAGGACTTGTCTGCACAGAATAATATCGGCTCTTGTGCTTCTCTGGTCTATCTTTATCTGGTGACAGAGGCTGGAGGAAAACATGTAGACTGAGCAGATCTGGCTACAGATTTCCCCCAGCTACCTGCTGGGACACAGGTGTTCAGGGAAGCCTCCAGGCAGAGTGTGATTTTCTTTAAAACTTAAAATATTAATTGTTGTTTTGTGAAGGCAATAAAGTACGGCAGCAGCATGAAAAACTCACCAGACAACATTGATGTTAAATGTATTTATTGATGTTGTTTAACATAGTGTGAATAAAGTTAAACCTATCCTGCCTGTACTGGTGAGTCATATTTGCTAAATTACTTCCCAAGTTAACTAATTTGCTACACCTATAGGCTCTTTAATGATTACCTAGCGTAGATACATTCAGATAAATCTGCTACTTAATAGTTCCTTAGTAAAGCCTTCTGTGGTCTCATTCCAATTAGCGTTCAGCTCTTATTAGGTGTTTCAAGCGGCCCAAGTGAGCGCTCCCCTATGAAATGCATCTTCCCTTCCAGCATAGGTGTATTTTTGCCCCGCGAGGTTTTGTTAGTGATCACGGGTTGTTACCTGCCTAACAGAAATGTTTTCTCTAGTTCACAGAGCTGGCAGTGTGAACAAGTGCTGCCCAAACCTGACAAGCAAATGGTTGTTTTTTCCATTCCAGGTATGAACAAGACAGTGGCCATGACAGCGGGAGTGAGGATGCCTGCTTTGACTCATCACAGCCTTTCACGCTGGTCACTTTGGGCATGAAGAAGTTCTTCATCCCCAAGGCCGCTGCTGACCCCAAGGACGCAGCGAGCAGAGTCCTCCCCCTGCCCTCGTGCCTGGGGATCTGCCTTGACTGTGACAGCGGCAAGGTGGGTTTCTACGACGCTGGCCGCATGAAATGCCTCTACGAGTGCGAGGTGGACTGCTCGGGCTTAATGTACCCAGCGTTTGCCTTAATGGGTAGCGCAGCAATTCACCTTGAGGAAGCCATCGCAACAAAGTATTTGGAGTACCAGGATGACCTGTAGGGTGGTGATCTCCTCCTGTGGCTGTTTTGAGATGGAATATGAGAGCAGAGGTGTCCTACCCTAGTTTTCAGTCCTGATTAATTACATTATACCTAAGTGCTGCACACAAGCCTTTGGATCATGTTTTTGAGTTTTTTTTTTTTCATGCTCTTTTTTTTTTTTTTTTTTTTTTCCAAGCAAATGATCCAGACACTTCCACCAGTAGGAAATGTTCTTCCAGGAGCTCTCCTGCCTTCCTTATGACCTGTGCAATGCTGATCTCCACAGACTTTCCTCCCAGGGGGAGGTGGGGAGGAAGCTCAGCTAGCAACCAAAATCACTTGTTGGGGTGAAAATCTGCCTTTTATGTAACTTAAATCCTTACACAGTCAGCTTTGCATTTAATAAAGTCAAAGCTGACAATGTGTGATTGCCATTATTCTTTTAAGAAATCTGCCTGAAGCCTCTGAGGGGTGCAATGGTTTCTGACTAACCAGTGAGCACCCTGGAGGTGGTTCTGTGAGCACTCTACAACTCTTGCACAAATGCAATACAAAGCAGTGAGAAATGAGAATTGCAGCGGAACATTTAGGCTGTTTTTGGAAGGAGGAGATTACATTAGAAGCTGTATTTCGTATATGTTTAATGTGACTGTAAGCTGAAACTCTAGTTCTGACACCTGTTGTATAGTTGGTGGTATAATGGTAAGTTTCTGTACTCTTCCAGGTTTTTAGTGTAGGCTACATAAAATATATAAAGTGCAATTTGACCTTAAACAGACTTTAGAGTCCAAAATCAGAAGTATTTGCATGTGTGAGTAATAGTAACCTGGTATTTAGGACAAAAGCAAAGACCATCACTAGTAACATGCAAACTTTTAAAAATTCAGGTACTTCTGTTAATGTGTTTTTAAGTTAAATTTTTAATCTAGTAATGGCTTGTTTTTAGTAATAACGATAAAAATGCACTGATTAAGTTTTGAGACTCAATTTCTGCCTTAAGGGATGTTTCTGTTCAAATTTCTGTTCTTATGTTTAAAAACTGTATCATGAAGTAGTGCTTGCATCTGTTTGGAAGTAATCTATGTAAACAAAAACCAAACAGTTGAGTACTTGCACTGTTAATTTGCACTGTGGAAAAATAACATCTGAAGTGAAGGATGTTTCTAATATACACTTGGTGCTTTCTGAATTGGGGATATCATGTCGCATCTCGATGGATGTGTGTGAAGTATGCTTACTAAGTACCTGTATATAGCTGTAGAGCAATGAACTGGGACCTGAAAATCACAGTACACTTAAATGAATGTAAGTCGTAGTGCAAAACCTTAGCTGTGCTTTGCTGTCTGAACTGCTGTGCTGACGAGTCTGCCCCGCTCAGTGTCCTCTCTCCTAAGCCTCCATCCAGTGACCACTGTCAGAAAAAAATGGCAGAGGGGAAAACTGGTGGGAGGTGAGCACGACAGCTCTTTGGGGGCTAGAAAGGCTCAGCAAGGGCAACCTCTTGCGTGTGTCTCACCACAAACGTTTTCTGCCTTATTAATGCCATGTAGGAGCAAATTGTAGAGCTTTTTGCCTGCTGATGAGAGAAGCACTTTGATACCTCAGGCAGCAGTGCTGAAGCAGCGGGTGTCTCGTGGAACTTTCTCCTGAAGGAGAAATGGCAACTTGTCCCTTAGCTGTTACTCTGTAAGTCTTTTCCTTTTGTAATAATTGTCATAGCCTTTCTCTCCTGTTGTACCCATCCCTTTGTGTTTTGTAGCCTGTGTAGTTTCTCACTAAATAGAAGCAATTCTGTCCATGTGAGCATCCTGCTGCCCTCTCCTTCTCTTGCCTTCTGAGACGGACTCTGTACAGACACTTCTGTGAAGAATGACAAAAGTCCTGGGATTTGCTTCTTTCTGTAGTCCTAAAACTGTATTTGCCTTTTTTTGGCCAATATTAATATTTGGCCAAGTATTAAGCTGATGTGCATGGATTTACTTCTGCAGTGTTTTCCACACAATCCTTATGGTTAGCTGTGAACAAGATGTGCACATGCAGGGCTTCTCCACCTGAGGCACTAGCTTGCATTTAAGGTTGAGTTTCATCTGCCAGCTTACCTAGTCACTTTGTACTGCAAGTACTGCAAGTACCAAGGGTTGATTCTCCAGTCACTTCTAGTCTTGATTGTTTGGAGAAATTTTATAGGGCACACAACTGCAGTCCATTTTGTTTGCTTCCTTTTCCAGATCTTGCAACAATTTATATTGTAATGGGACATCAATTCTCTTCCTCTCTGTTAAACATGTACCGTTCCTTCCATTTATTAAACCGTAGTTAATTACTCAGCTATTGAAAACCCTTACATTTTAGTATGCTCTGACTCGAAGATCCATGTTCTTGTGAGCTCAGTAAGTCAAACAGACTCAGGAGACCAGATCCTGTTTTCAGTAGCTGTGACTTGTCCCAATGCATAATTGTCATTTTTCCATTTATCTGCCAAATCTAGTATCAATTTAAGGCTACAGATTATAGGATTGGATTTCCCAATCTTGTCCCCAGATCAAATCTCTTTCTACAGACAAATATGTCATTAATTTATATTGTTCTGTTTCAGAAATTGGTCTATATTACAGGTTTTGCGTTAGTTAGCTCTCCACAATTCCACATTTGGATTCTTTGGAAGCATCTGGACCAATATCACCAGGCTTTAGCATTTTGTTACTTCTTGAAAATATTCATAAACTATGCACATCATCTTAGATACATAGAGACTGTCCCTAAGGCTTGCTTACTTAAAAAAATAAAAAATAAAATAAAGTACTGGTTTGAGAATACAGAAGTAAGGGAAGAAGAATTCCGGGTTGTTTTCTGCTGTAGCTTTACCTTACATTCATTTAAGGTGTGCCCTGCTATGCAATTACTTATTTTACTGGACACAGACTGATGCTACTTTTAACATTTATCTGCCTTTTGATATGTCTGTTTGTATTTATCTCATTCTGAGTTTAAAAATTGATAACACTTCTGGTGTTGAATCCTTTGGATGTGTTCATTGCAGTACTACACGGTGCTTGCTCCAGCTTATTAAATAGAAACTTAATGTCAGAGGCAAATGATGTTTTTCCTCTCCAGTGGGAGCGTCACCTTTCAGAAATACAATTCAGTGGTACTTGCCTATACAGATACTTATTTTTCCAAAACAAGCTTCTTCATACAAAACAGCACTTTACGATGTAGACTAAGCTAAGAATGGTGTGATATTGTGTGGATCTTTGTGCAATATAGCTGTTGGTGACTACTGTGTGATTTGCAAAGCTCCATGCAGGTGTGAATATTGTAGACTCTTTTTAAATATCTAAAGCTTTAACAAAAAGGCCTTATTTAAAAATATTCTGAAATGTAAATGTGTTGTCTTTTTCCTTTTTTTTTTTTTTTTAAATAAAAGCTGAAAATACAGTAGTTTGGCTGTTCATATTATTATATCCCATCTCTGAAGTACCTCAGCTGAAGTAACGTTTCTGGGAGTAGATGAAAACAAGTGACTTGGGGGAAGAAAGCAGTGCTTGTGGTTTTCAAGTCTGCACCTACACCTACCTGGTACCTCTGTTCTTCAGCTGCTGAAGGAAGGAGTCTAGGTAGGACCATCTGCCACATCAGGTTCTTGAGGTGTCAGGAATGTGGGTGCCCAAGACTCCCTCTTCAGTCAGTGGAGGGGAGAAGTATCAGGAAAGAAAGGCTGTTCAGCGTGAGCAGCCCAGCCAAGCAACTTCAGTGAGGTTGGGTGGATCCAGCACCGTGCTTGATTTGGTCTGCAATTCTGAAAACTGGTGCCAGTGCTCAAACCTGCATCTCTGAACGTTCATTCAGTGTTTGCACTGTGAGATGTTACTGATTCCAGGGTGCTGTAAGTTACAGCTTCTGTTGGTTCCTGCCTTTGGGCGTGTTGTGTGTGCAGCTGGAGGCTGTTTGCAGTGAGCGTCTTGTGAGCAATGTTAATGTGGTTAAAACACAGCTACGGTGTGTGTGTCCACGCTTTTTTATGAGAAAAGGGCTCACACTGCTGGGAAAGCAGGAGCACTGAAAAAGAAAGGCAATGTGCTGCTGAAAATTCCCAACTTCCTGATACAACAGCCATTGTCAAGTACGTTGTTCAAAGGTAAAAATGACAGGTTTGTTTATCTCTTTGAGTAAAACTGACACCGTAAAGACTAGAAGGGTGGCTAAGGAAGCTTGAAAAAAGACTCAGGCTGAAGGACATTCTTGGAGGCACATCAGCACATGAATAAGGAGTTTACTGACACTTCCTGAAATGCTTGCCCTGAGGGGCAGGCTAAGGTGTTGAGTGAGTGGTCTTTGGCTCAGCTCTTGCTCAGCGCCAGTTTTCTGAAAGCTTATTTTAAGGTTCAGAGAAACAAACTGCACAACGGCATGAGAGAGAGCTTCAGTTTGCACGGGAGTCTCAAATTAGAAAGAAATGGCTTTGACTTGGCCTGGAGGATATTTCTAGCTCCTTGCCGAAATAATAAGGCTTTTTGTGTATTTATTGCCCAACTATAAACATTGCACTGGGAAATCCAACTTGGCATGAAAGGATCTGTTTGTTTTAGCTAGCCTGCCTGGTTTGACAGGCTTAGTCCTTGTTCTTAACCCTTGCATTTCTCCTGCCTCTTGCTTCCCTTCCAGTAAGACATCGGTGAAGAAGAAATGGGAGGCTGGAACAGTTGAAAATAGCATTTTTTTTCTAAATCAGGTCTTTCCTGCCTGTCAGTTAAGTTCTGCCCATCTCTTTCTCCTGCTCCATTACAACCACATCAACTTGGCTGTGATGCAGTTACTGCATTTTCTGCTATGTGCTCTCAGACCTGGAAACAGCAGCAGCAGCCGTGTCTTCTGCTCCTCCATGCAACGTAACTAATGTGGGAAGGAGGGAAAATACGGTTGTCCTTAAACCTTGATGAGGGAAATGGAGAGAAAGTGCAGGTAGACAGAAAGCTTTCATCCAATAGAAGGTGTCAGAGGAGACAGAAAATGGCTATTTTCTTCCCCAGGGGTTGTGACTGACCATTTTGTGTGGGTGGCTGAACAGAGCAGGCAGATGAGGTTCTTGCCTAGTGCTGCTGAAAACATACAGCCCACGGGCACATTGGTCAGAAATGGTTATTTCTGGGGTCGGGAACCTGCTGTGACCTGGTAGGCTAAAACAGGGAAGTTCAGTGCATTCCTTCATAAATGTCATAATGTAAAACGATTATATTTGGCCAGCTGAAGATCACAGAATCATAGCATGGTATGGGGCAGAAGGGACCTTCAAGACCACCTAGATCCAACCCCCAGTTCGGCCAGGTTGCTCAGAGCCCCATCCAACGTGGTCTTGAACACTGCCAAGGATGGGCCATCCACAACTTCCCTGAGCAACCTACAGCTTCTCTGGGCAGCCCACAATGCCCATCTACAATGAAAAACTTACTGAATCACTGCACAGATATCTCTCCATCCTGTATTAAAAAAGAACTGCAGTATGAGCTTATTTGTATTAATACAATATAAACGGGTCGTCATCCTTGGTTTTAGTTATATTATGCCGCAAGGCATCATAACTAAACCAGTAGAATAATAATAAAAAAAAGTTCCGTTAAGATGTAGCCTAATAAATACTCCTCCAAAACCAAATTAAGCGATAAATTAAGATGAAGAATTCATTTGAGAAGTCATTTCATGAGACAATTGCAAGGCTCTGAGCCAGCCACTTGGCTAAGGAAAACTGGGAGCACTTCATTTCATTTACCACTGAACCTGCCTGTACGTAGCCATATGGATATATGCATTTACATGTTTGCACATGTCCCTTTGTTTCTGGAACTAAGCTACTCATTGATAAAGTGTTAGGAAACGCTGACATTTAAGCGATGCTGGCAGCTCTGAGGGCCCTCTTGTTTGTGGTGTCGCACATTGTTGGGCCGAGCACACGCCCTGCACCCGGTTATTTGGAATATGCAAGGTGGCAGAGAAGCATCCTTTTTGGGTGCTCCTGGGGGTGTGTTTGGTGAGGGGGCTGTTCGCCCTAGAGGCACGAGGACCTCAGGTGATGCTGGCGGTGCAACTCCTCCGGTACCTGCGAGCTCTAAGCCAGAGGGGATGTGGAGGAGTGTCAGCACACCTCAGCAGAGCCAACAGGATGGTTTTCTTCAGGATTTCCCCACCTGTCAGGCATCTGCACTGTCAGGTACCTTCTGAAGTTGCAGGGTATTCATGCAGGTGTGAATTCAGTCTTGCTCCAGGTGTCTTTTTCCTGCCTGACAGGGAAATAGGCAAATAGTTACACAAAGCGAATCCAGCTCAAAATTTTAATTGTTGCTTTTTCGTTTCAATGACAATGGAGTCCATTTCAGAGTGCTAGTACGATATAAAAGTAGGGATGAAGAGGGACTTGTTATGAGAACAAGTAAGTTATAATACCACGTTGGCACCATTTTAATTTCATTCCAGAGCACTTTGTTTCTTCTAGATACAAAACATTACGAAAAGAGCATTGTCAAGACACTAGCGAGGAAAGGATGTACTGGTCAGACGTCTCTCTGCAGATCCTAATTCTCCTTTAAATACCCCAATTCGCCTGCCCGTTCAGAGATGTTCCTAGCATCGTGCCCTTACACTTGCCCCCTCCAGCTCCCGGTGTGCAGCCAGCGCCTGGCAGCGCCGTGCTCAGCCTGGCTTGCTGCTGCTGCTTCTCAATCAAAGGGCAGTAGCACACAGCATGCAGATTTGTGGTGTAAATACATCAAATGGCATTTAAACATGAGTTTATCTTCCTGCACCCCTCTTTTAAGTTGTCGTGCGAGCAGCCAGTAAACCAGCATGCATGGGCCTAGGGGGCTCTTCCTTGGGGCCATCCCATCATTTGTGTTGGGTCCATGGCAGTGGTTTTGGCACTGAAAGGGCAGACCCTGACCATGCAGGCAGGCTTTGCTTTCACTGACTTCCAAGCATCTCCCCCTTTATTTGTTTTTTCCTTCTCCCCAGGTTTTCTTATCTAGTTAGTAGCTGGGTTTCTAACGTTAATGCAAACAGAATGATGTTTTTAGAGAGGCAGTGCAAAGAACATGCCCTTGGAGATCACATAACCACTTGTAGGGTGATACATATGGTAAGGAGAAAAGCCTACGTATTTACTTGCTTACTTATTGCCCGGTTTAGTATTTCATTATTTACAGCTACTCAAGGAAAGAATAAAAAAGACTTAAGCCTAGCTTTTTTTTTTCTTTTCAAATTTAAAGACCCATCACTACCTTTTAAAATTGTTGTCTGTATTGCTTAAGAAATCCTGATTTCTTCACTCTGACTTTAGTTCCAGTCCAGCTGTTAGCCGTACCAATTTCCTTTCCGAAGAGGGGCTGACGGCACCCAGCATTACCCCAGTGCTAAGCCCCAGTTCCTGCAGCCGTGCTGCAGCGCTGTGCTTCTCCCAGCTCACCCCCGGGCACTTCTGGGGAGATCTGTCCTCCTGGGAGCCCTTGCTGTGGGTGCACCCCCACAGGGCTGGTTGCACGTGTTTGTGAGGCTGGACCGTGCACCAGGGCAGCAGGAGGGAGCAAGGAGATGTTTTAAAGCGCCCATAATCGAGGCATATTGACTGAGAAGTAGGCATTAAAATAATGAGGGGAGATGGGCTGTGTGGTTCCTCAGCAGCCATTGGCGGCATTTCCTGGGAGACAGGCCCGGCCTGCTTTGTGAAGCTCATGTATAGTCAGTGCGTGCTTTGCTTTGTACAGTCCGCAGTTTCACAAACACCTATTTGCTTCTCAAGGGAGAGGCACAGGATTTAAGACCCGTGAGGTGCTCTTTGACATGGGACCAGCCCGGGTTTTAATGTGTTTTCCGACACCGCTGGTAGCATCGGGTTATCCTCCGTGGAGCATTTATGAATGCGAAGGCACAAGGGCTGGCAGCTTTGAAGTTAATCTGGGAAATGGTTCTTCTTTGAAATGCAAACCTGGTGGAGAAGCCACTTCTCCTCCGGCTGCCATTCCTTTTGATATGACACATACAATGCAAATGAATGTTGGAGAGTGACAATCAAAAGGCTTTGAGAAGCAAAGGACCAGAGAAAACACATTCTTACTTTCAACATCTTTTATGCTAGGGAACACTTAGCCTGTTGAAAGAGAGTAGGTCTGCGGGGACCGACTTGCTGGAAATTAAGCCAAAAGCTTGCACTTCCCCAATGCTACTCAGAGTCATGATTATACCGTGTTTCACGGCTGAGGTCAGTACTGCTCACATTTGGAATGTGTTTGCAATGACAAATTTAGGTTTGGTTTTGCCAACTTCTACACAGATTATTGAGAAATCTGCTGTAAGTTCATAAATTGTCGTTAAGATGAACTCTGTTTTAATAAAAATATTCTTTATCAGTAAGAAAAAGTCCCTTCTTAGTCACTTGTTGACATTTGTTATTTTTATGCTTTAAGCAAGATACCAATTTTCTTATATTTACTTCTCTCTTTTTTAAAAAGGCACAAAATGTGATTTCCCTTTGCCTCTTTCATTCCTGGTGACAATACAAGCAAGTCTTATTGCAAAACAAACAAATAATTAATCAATTAATCAATCAAACCAAAAGAACTACCTCACCCCCCAACTTTCTCTATTTTCAAATCAATATTAAAATACACTAAAAAAAAAAAAAAAGACAAAAGACTAAGGGGGGACCTCAATACCCTTTAGGTTGCACCTTCCTGAACTATCACTAAAAAAGTAGATGTCTCATCCAGGTATAATCATTTATCATTTTCAATGCAGATGGGATTTTAACCATGCTCTTGAACCCTGCATAGTTGTTGTTATGATCTGGATCTATCCAGTTTACAAAGTTTACTTAGGTTTCCTTCACGCAGGTTTACATCATGTGTGAATAAGCCAAGTCATGTTCAAGCCAAATGGGCTGAAGTCACAAGGTGGGCTTTGTTCCAAGGCGTGCTGAAATCAGAGGAGAGCAGCTCTCAAGAAACTGGAAGATAAAAAAGGATATTACCATAAATTTTACAGAAATTTTAGTGAACGTTATAATCTTGTCATACAGGAGCCTGCCAATTTTTACTTCCCTCTTCCACAATTGAGTTACTGACCAGAACATTTATCTCTCTGCCCTTCTCCTTCTTATAGTAGGTTCGGTCTAAATGCACACAAAATACTGTGTAGTTGACATAAATATGGGAAGAAATATTTGCAGATAATCAATGTTAGGTTGTTTGGTTTAGCAGCTGGGTTTCCTATCTTATCAAAGCAATAAGATAGGAAACATTACAAGATATCAAACTACATATCAAAGAGGTGTTCTACACCTTCATTTACAAGATCTGATTTGATCCTTGGATAGCTGTCATTTGACAAAATTAATATTAACAAACTTCAGGTTCTCTTTGCTTTTTGTTAAGTTTTGCACATCAAATTAATAAAACTCATTGTAGGATTAGAAAGAAGAGGAAGAAAATGTGTTTTGGGTCTGAATCAGAAAATTTCACATCGTCTTTCTCATTTTGGAATATAGCTAATCCAGCAAAGTTCAGCTTCCCCATGCTTAAGAAAGTGTACTCCACTGACAGAACAGCCAGTTGTCATTTGCTTTTGCAGCACATGTACCATACAACAAGGCTGACAAAGAGGAGCAAATGGAACAAAACCAGGTTTGAGAATGTAATTTAAATGCATCTTGCTTGCACAAGTTCAAGTCCTCATCACAGAGTTTCATCAGTTCTGGAAAAGACCCTTGAAAGAAGCCAAGGAAAATACTTTCCTTTCAACTCCAGATTAACTTTCTGCTGGAGGGATATGAATGTTGGACCACATGGATATTGCTGAATTACAAAGACCTTTACTTAACAACAGCCACGATCTGTCCCATGTTAATAAAAAACACACTAGATTCTTGCAAATAAAGTCTTAGACTCCTCTGTTTTCCACAACTCTCTGCTGTGCCCCTCTTCACTCTTGGGTGTGTTTTGCTTCTCATTGCATAACCCTTGTGACACGCAGTGACTTCAGGTGGGTTTCAGGCTTGTGGCTGGACTTTCAACCTCCTGCTTTGGGCAATTAGCATAGTGGCCTCTGCTTTTGCCTAAATGCTCAGATTCAGTTTGAAATAAGTATTTCTGCAGCTGAAAAGCCAGGTTTTTGTGACACTGTGCAGTCGTCAGTCTTCCAGTGCGCAGGCCCTAATTTGAAAATTGGCAGGCTTGCAGCTGGGATAGCAGGAAGAAGCAGCTCTGCTTATCTCCAGGTCTTAGTAATATAGTTATTTAATATATTCAATTAATAAAATTAATAAAATAATTAATATAATTGTCAGACCTGGAGATAAATCATGAACTCAGACCCTTTAAGTTGCCGTCATTAAACTGTGCAGCTGGCCATTGCAACACCTGTGTGTACAAAGCAGAAAGAACTCTTCCTATACAGAATTTGTAGCGAAGTAAGGCATTCAGTCTCTTATTCCTCAAAGCTATTACATTTTCATTAAATACTGGAAAGCTGTATTAGTCAGTGACCTTCTTTTTATCTATCTTTAAGAGAAGCAAGAAGCAAATTCTGCACGAAGCACATCCACCTGATGCACCAGAGCCCATTTTCTGGGCCACTGGGCAGTGCCATTGCACATCACGTGTTGCACACAACGTTTGCAGTCCATGGCCTGGTTTGTTTTTTGCTACCAGTCTGAAGGTGAGCAGAGGGCAGTGCTAAGTGCTTTGCTGACAGTGGTGGTGGTGGTGGTGCATGGAATAGCTGAATGGGCACGCTGGACACACATGGTCTGAGGGGATGAGACTGGCTGCCCTCCCAGGGCGTCCATAAGGCAGAAGCCTGGGGCAAATCATTAGGGAAAAATTAAAAACTAGGTGGGGCTATGGCAGGACCTCTCCCAGAAGAAGGGCAGGGGCAAGGCAGGGCTCCTTGCGTGCCATCAGGGCCCTGCCCGCATCCCAGCCCTGGGGCAGCTGGCCAGCAGCACAGGGAGCATTGCAGCGGGTGCTGCTTCTCTGCCAACTGGAGATCAAGAAGGCTGTCGGTTTATTCTGACAAGCAACAGCGGTTTAGATTTGTCTTCCTTCTGTTAAATCTGATTATGGAGCATAATGCCATAAAAAAAAAAAAAATACATCATGTAAACCACTAAGGAACATGAATTTCTACTTGGAGTACCAGGTACAAGGGAATTGGGAAAATAATCATAGAATAATTCATATAATTGTCTCAGATTGGAAGGGACCTTAAAGACCACCCAGTTCCAAACCCCCTGCCATGGGCAGGGACACCTCCCACCACACCAGGTTGCCCAAAGCCCCATCCAGCCTGACCTTGAACACCTCCAGGGATGGGGCATCCACAGCTTCTCTGGACAGCCTGTGCCAGTGCCTCATCACCCTCTGAGTGAAGATTTTCCTCCTAACATCTAATATAAATCTCCACTCTTTTAGTTTAAAACCATTCCCCCTTATCCTGTCATTATCTGAAAAAGCAGAGTTGCTCTCCATCTTTTTTATAAGCCCTCTTTAGATACTGAAAAGCTGCAATGAGGTCACCCTAGAGCCTCCCCCTGCCACAAAAAAAAAAAAAAAAAAAAAGCACGTGTTTAAATATAAAGTCTGTAGCTATGCACAATACGCTGCACTGTTCAAAGTCACATGCTGAATTGCTGCAGATGTTAAAGCTGGTGTATAAATTTGTGATGTATGGATGGAGGGAACCCCCTTGCAGTCCCAATATATTTCATTGAAAGTGAATATAAATTAGCTGCTATAACGGCAGCATATTTCTAAATGGCAGTAGGAAAAAAATGAACAAATATACTTAGCAGATTGAAAGCTAGAAATAGTCTGAATAGTTTGTTCCAAAGGGTATCTGGTCTCAAACGCCCACAGTGCTAAACATTTTTAAAAAATGATTCTCCAGAGTGTGAGGTGTGCTTTAACTTCGGCATGCCTGGCCATCCATCCGAGGTGGGTGATTTTTTAAGGGACGTGACCCTCCAATGACTTTGAAAGGCGCCCATATAGGAGCCAGCACATATAGATGTGGCCGAAAACGGCTTTCGGTGGGGAGTGCCCCCACTGAAATCCCCCCACATCCCGAGGATGCTGCTGAAATGTGGCCTTCCCGGCCCGGCCCCGCAGCCAGGAGGTGGCAGCCCCGCTCCGCCGGCAGCACCGGGGGGACCGGGAGGGGGGAACAGGGCTGGCAGGCGGCCAGCACACCACGGCAGGGGCAAAGTCGGCCCTTTGTAGCCGAAAAGCTGCCCAAATTTTGCTTGCGGGCGTGGGAAGGTCTGCTGCCCAGGCTGGGTGGGCTTCTTCACCCGTGTGACGGGAGGTGCGGGGTCTCAGATCCTGCACCCGGTCCGGATCTGCTGTGGTGGTGCTGAGATGCTCGGTTCTGAGCACGCGAACCACCTGCGGGATGCATGCACTGGCTGTACAGTAAGTACCAGGCAGGATACATCCTTACAGGGGTTAAAAAATGCTCCTGTACCTTGTCTCATTTGGCTAGCAGAGATTTCAAAGGCTGGCCAGCACGCAAGCATGTGGGACATACACAGCAGGGACGCTGTAATGGAGGAAAATCGTGTGCTCGTTTGGCCTTGCTGAGGAGTAAGCCAGTTGATAATAAAATAGATTTTTTCCTGCCTTCCCCCGCAGGTCAGCGGGTGCCCATGTGGGTACATGAGCTGCCCAAAAAGCACCCACGCCTTGCCCTGTGCTGTAGGAGTGCTGAGTTACGAGCAGTGCTTTTGAAACCCCGTTCTTTTCACTTAAGAGCAGGGAGTTGAACTGGTACCAGCTTCCTTCCCTGCTGCACCCCTCGTGGCAGGGCAGCAGTGTCCTGCCCAGGGTGCCAGCTGCTCCCCCAGGACACACTCATCAGCAACACAGGGGCCTGGGGAAGGCCCCGCCGACATTTTTTTAGGCCTCTAAGGAAAAAAACGGGTGTAAAGGGGACACAGCCCTCATTTGCATTGCAGGCTCTGCAGCTGAGAGAACAACTTTCACATTTGCTGCCTAGATGGCGTCCGTGGCCTGCTAAAGCAACTCCTTGGGTATCTGAGTCTCGCTGAATCTCCTGTTCAAGCAGCACAACTGCTCAGGTTTGGAAAGTAGCCCTGCCCGGCTCTGCCAGCCAACAAGCATGGCAGCAAGAATATCTGTGATTTTTTTTTTTTTTTACTTTATTTCTCTCAACACATAGAAGATACATTTTTATTTTTGTCCATGATCAGCTCAGTAAGTGATTGCTTCACAATAGTGACTTAAACTTTCCAACAATTTACCCAAAAGGGTGACAGCCATGCTGTGAAGGGGCAGCACTGATAGCTATGCCCTGACAAAGAGCTAGTTAACATGTCCTTAGCCCTACCCAGAGTGGGAGTCGCCAGTGGGTCCCTGGGCAGTCCTGGAGCATCTCCCTGTCCTGGGACAGCACAGCTTGCTTGATTAGATGATATGTATGGTGGATGTGAAGAGCAAAACTCCTCTATTTTCTATGCAGAAGTCCCCTGACTTTTTTAAGATGCTTATTACATCCCTTCCTCCTTCATCTCCTCTTTTTTTTTTTTTTTTTTTTTTTTTTTAAATACAGCCCCCCTCTCCAATTTCTTTAATTCACCTCCAAAAGTCATGTTTTCTATCATGTCAATTGCTCCCCCAACCCCAACCCTAGACCCTCACAAGAAACTCCTATTTTTATGGGAGGACAGCCCCCAGACTGAATCCAGGCCTGGGGAGAGCCCAGAACTGCTTCAAGTTTTGTACATGAGAGCTTGTGGATCCATTCTGAATTATTGATGTCTTTTTGCCCATACTCCTGATGACCTCCTGTACCTAAATTTCAGAAAATAAATGTACATATTTTTTTCATAAGCAGGAAAAAATATGAATTTAAGAAGGAAACTGCTTTTCTGGAGGCAAATCAGAAACCTTGTAGTTGAACAGATGAAAGTTAAAAAAATGATGTCCTTGACGCAGTTGACAAGAGAACTGTTATTTCACCTGGCACTACCAAGCCAGACTCTCAGCATCCGGGTTTTGATACGCCTGCTTGCATAAACTGCGTGCTTGAGAAGAGCTGGAGGAAAGGAGACGAGTTTTTTTTGACAGGTCCTCCTTTTGCAGTGTCCCTTGGTCCTGCATGATTCACATATCCGTGTGATCCAACATGCTGACTCTGTATTTCCCCTGCTCTCTGTGTTTTACCTGCTTTTCCTGTCTTTCTGCTTTTTCTGTAGCTTATTTCCTTAGCCCCAATTAGGAGCATCACAAGTCTACCCTACAATTAACTCAGAAATTGTTGCAGTCATCTCTTCCTTTCTGACACATGCATGCTCATTTCTCTGGAGCATCTGTGTCTTATTTAAGGACTCTGCTGTCAGCACTGTGACATGATTAAGTGAAAAAGGGATCTGTTTCAGGTCAAGGCTGCTAAGTCACATTTGCTGTAAAGAATAACAACGTAGTCCCGTATTGCAATGTTTCAGCCCCAGAGCTGGTGTGAGATGTTTCTGGCCATGCTGCCACCAGCAGCTGACCCTTCATCACACCTCCAGGCCATTTCTTTAAGGGGATGATGGCTGATATTGCATGGATGTGAATGAGCAATGTGCAGTGGGAAAAGGGTAACCTCTTTGGCAATGAAGCTACATTAAGTAAATGTAATGCATGATTATGTGCTAGATGCTTTATAGCTATCCAAATACCAATAGAGGCGTACAGTGATATATTATTTCTCATTTATTTTCTCTTGCATGATTTATTTCAGCCTCAGTATCTTCTGGTTGGCATCAGCTATAAGAAATGTTGCCAAGTTTGTGGGATTCTGCCCACGATTACGCTGTAATTTAACAAGATAAGCAATTTTCTGAATGCCATGCTAAGCAGCTTATTGGGAGCCTGAGCACTACTGATCAGTCCTGACTTCCAGAGCAGTCTCCTCCAGCAGGGTGAGTGCCCAGCATTTTATTAAAAAAATATGTATTTATATATTGCATAATAGAATGGCAATTGATTTTACTTCCTGAGTTGTTTTTACAGATATGTTTTAAAAGTCTCTTCTGGCAGTGAGTTTTATCACTAGGTGGCTTACTCTTTTGATCTGCTGATGCTTGCTCATCAGATAATGGATGGGTTTTCATGGCCAATGCCTGCTTCTGAATCAGGGTGCAGCAGAGAATTTTCTCTACAGAGGAGTTTTTTTCATGTTGGTGCCTACAGTTAAAGTAATCCAGACTGGAGGGCGAGATAGCACACAAACTCTACAAGCTCCCACAAGCCTGAATCATGAGTGGGACCTTATACCCAGGTAACACCAGGAAACAACAAAACCTTTGCCAAGTTCCATCTTTGCCTACACAATTGCACAGACGATTGTATGTAAATCATAGAAACATAGAATATCCCGAGTTGGAAGGGAACCATGATGATCATTGAGTCCAACTCCTGGCTCCACACAGGAACACCCCAAAATCAAACCATATCTCTCAGAGTGCTGTCCAAAACCTTCTTCAACTCCGGCAGGCTTGGTGCTGTGACACCTTTCTGGGGAGCACACTCCAGTGCTTGACTGTCCCCTCAGTGATAAATTACCAGATTATCAGACAGAGAGACGGTCAAAAGACAAAACTCACTCATTTGTTAATGATATATTGTTTTTCAAGAGCATTGCAGCTTTTACAAGAACAGAAAAAGAAAAAAATATATATATATATTTATTGAAAGGACACAATATATCACACAATTCCATTGTATTTTCACATGTGGGTAACGATTATTATCTACATGTATTAATATTGCATATGAGTATTTGAGATATTTACTCAATTTTGTCATAAAACTTCCCTGACCATCCCAACAACCTATTCTTTGTTTTCCAGTTAACCCATTTCTTCTGATTTTGTGCATGGTATTAGACATTATGTCAAGAAGATGACAGTGACTTGAAGTAAAGGTTCTGTTCAGGAAAATTTGTCTACTTAACTGCAATGCCAAAATTTATAGTTTAATTTAATCACATATGGTAAATGAAGATCAAAAAGCAATTTCATATGCCTTTATACTCTTCTTGTTGTCTTAAAATGATTTTGTTTTCTTTCAGGATTTGCTGGTATAAGTATGTTTTCCAGAAAAGAAGAAAAAGAAAGAAGTTTTAAAAGCAAACGTTCTAATATTACTCATATTTCATTTACTTACCCTAGACCTACTCAATTTCACTGGTTAACTACACAAATTTCAATCAGTGCTGTTTCAAATACCACTAATAAAAGAGATCAGCTTAGAAAAAATATGTATCAGAGTTACACACCATTGTTAATAAAAACTTGCATGAAAAATTAAAGAGATTAAACTTCTATCTGTGTTTCCCAGCAGTACTTAATAAAATTTATTAAACTGTACTTTCATCCTCTTAAAATAATAAATGAATCCATAACAGAAACTGTTTCCTTTCCTGAAGAAATCACTGCGATTATCTAACCCTGGAACACAGACTAATTTAGGCTGCAGAATTTAATCCAGCAAATCCTGTGCATTACTTCTGATTTACTTACAGCATCATTTAGGGAAAGCATTCTCTAAGATCTGTTTCTTCCTGGATGTTTATAAAGATACCCTAATAATGGCCCTTAGCTTATAAAATACTTCATTTAACATGTTTATTTATTTATTTATTTATTTTTCTTATCATTCAGCTGACATGAGAAAGTTCTCTCTAATTTCAGATATTGGGCAAAGGAGACATTAGAAACATTACTTTATTTCTGTGATTCAGGACTTGATGTTATCATAGTTACTGCTTTGTGAAGGTAACTATTAAGAAGAACAAAATTAGATATTTTTGTTCATTTGTTTGTTTTAATTTTGTGTAAGGACACTTTGCTCTTTGTTTTGAATTGCAATGAAGCATCCCAAGCTCAGTCTCTTCAATCCATCCTATATTACTACCTCAGAAGAAGATTTAATGAAGTTCCTTTTCTGAAGGACATATACACTGGTTGTTTCCAATCTATCTGGAAATAGGTTTCATCTGGTGGAAGAAAAGCTCAACATCATCCAGCAGTGTGTGCTTGCAGCCTAGAAGGCCAACTGCATCCTGGGCTGCATCAACAGAAGGGTGGACAGCAGGTGTAGGGAGGTGACTGTCTCCCTCTGCTCTGCCCTTGTGAGGCCCCACCTGGAGTGCTGCGTCCAGGTCTGGGGCCCCTAGCTCAAGAAGGATGTGGGGCTGTTAGAGCAGGTCCAGAAAAGGGTCACAAGGATGATCAAGGAGCACCTCTCCTATGAAGAAAGGGTGAGAGAGCTGGGGATGTTCAGCCTAAAGAAGAGAAGGCTCTGGGATGACGTTATTGCAACATTTCAATACTTAAAGTGGCCTTAAAAAAAAAGATGGAGAGCTACTCTTTGCTCATTCAGATAATGACAGGACAAGGGGGAATAGTTTTAAACCAAAAGAGGGGAAATTTAGATTAGAGGTTAGGAGGAAATTCTTCACTTGGGGGTGGTGAGGCACTGGCACAGGCTGCCCAGTGAAGCTGTGGATGCCCCATCCCTGGAGGTGTTCAAGACCAGGCTGGATGGAGCTTTGGGCAACCTGGTCTGGTCTGGGATGGGACTGGGTGGTCTTTAAGGTCCCTTCCAACACAAACCATTCTGTTATTCCATGATTCTATCTCTTATGTGTATTCACAGATGAAATATAACAGACTCTGTTTCAGACCACATAAATGCTTGACTGTAGCCCTGTGGTCAAATACCTGTGTGTACCAAGCAGCTGTCTACCTGTGCTCAGAAAAAGGTTGTTGCCGTGCTTCTTAATCACTGCTTGTCAACCAAATAGTGCCTTGCTGAGAACGCAGCCAGGTCTGTGTTAGGGCCTTTTTAGCAAGGTATTTTGGTATTTTGGGGATTGAGCAAGATATACATGACGGTAATAACTGTTTTGCTAAAATGCTTTTTAAGGACTTAGTCTACCCCAATGATTTTTCTTGTTTATAAAAAATAAAATAAAATAAAATGTTTTGGAGGCTAAAGGTGTTTCTTAACATGCGTGAGGAATGACAGAAAATGTGCATTCATGTTCATGCTTGTGCTTCAGCTTCCTCACCTTGGAGTATTCTGTTGTATCATTTCATAGGAGGTTTCTCTGGGCAATAAAGGTGATGGAAACTCTTCCTTCTTTGTTGTCAGTATCTACCTTATGTTATAATGCATTGTGTTTGGGCGTTATGTGCAGCTACATAGATGTCTCCCTAAGCCTTAAGGCTTAGATGGATTTCTATGAAGTTTGGAATATGTTTATTGAGCCTTGGATTTGGTTCCTCCAGTCATAATATCCAACAGAAACCCAGCTGGTAATGGAACGGCCAACTTGCCTCTTATTTTTTTTTTTTTTTAATGAACCAATAGGGTCAAAGTTCCTATTAGAAGAGGCAGACCCCTTTTGGCACACTGACTTGCAACATCTTTCTTGTCTGATTTCTTAACTTTGATTACACTCTGAAAATTAGCACACAAGGGTGCTGGAGGTAATGGTGATTTTGTGAGCTGAGTATTTGTCCTTGATGCTGAGAATATCACTTTACTCTGCTGATTAAATGAGGATTCACTGAGATACAAAATGCTGTGTCCACTTACATCAACTGTGAACGTGACCCTCTTTCGTTAATGACTGTGTGCCTGTTGTATGACAGATCCCCAGTTCAGATGCTGATGTTCTCTCTATATTTGGCAGTACTCTCAGACTCCTTTTTAAGTACAGAAAAAAAAAAAAAATGAAAAAAAGTTCTGTTCTTACTCCCAGTTCTGCCTAAAGTAAAGTGAAACTATGCTGATGTCTCACATTTCCTAATTCAGGCACTCAATCCATTATTAGCACGTCATTTTCCTTGGATCATCTTGCCACAGTTCAAGTGGAAAAGACAACTTGCAATAGAGATGTGTATCTGAATACCCAACCTGACCAACTTGGACCATTTTGCTCCTTAGTTTGCTTCCTTGCACAGCCTGGATAAGTGAAATTCATTCTTTTGGTTGTCTTTGTGAAAACAGAATGAAATATACATTCTATTGCTGTTTGGAAACATAAGAATTAATATTAATAAAGTAAGGAGAAGGCTTCCTCCAGCCAGGATCACAGCAAACAGACAGAAACCATCACTACTGTTAGATTTCAGTTCTCCTTGTATTGTTAGGTTTACTCTTATAGCTGGATGGAGAGTGAAAACCGATCTTTTTTAAGTCAGATAAAAACGTACGTGCTTCCAATACCCAGCTCTCCTGCACACTTGGCTACTGTCGCACTTCTTTTGCATTCAGATATCCAGCCTGGATGAAGGATTTTGTGGTCTAGTAGACAAGCTAAAAGGAACAAGCTAAAAGCACTTTACAGGTTACTTCAAGTGAGACAGTTTCCAGTCTGAAAGGATACATGTGACATGACATTTAAGTACATATTTAGTGCAGAATTGTCAATACAGTTCTTATCTTTAAAAAAAACGATTGATAACAAAATAATAATAAACCCATTAAACCAGATGTTTCTTGCAATGGCTTCCACTGGCTAAGATGCTGGACCATGGGGGAGAAAGTGCTGAACAGACAGCAAGCCTTGCTGTATGGTCGATGATTTACGAAGAAAAAATGCATTTTATTTGCAGTCATCAAATACTGGCAAAATAAACATGAAATCTGGTTCTTACTGGCCTTGCAAATAGCTTTACCTCTGACTTCAGTGTGCCTGAGATGCTCCTCACTGTTCTCCCTCTAGCCAAGGACCATCTCAGTGTTGGGATTCATATACTGCTTGGCGTATCTTCACTGGAAATGCTACATGACTCTGTGCATTTTTGCTTTCATGTTGCATAGCAAAGCAAGTATGACTTGTGAAAACTCCCTCTGTAGATGTCAGTAACGCGCTTAGTTTGCTGGATTGTCCTGAAATTTAGAGATAAGGCTGTTACATGAAGAATCACTGCATAAAGAAACTCACCAGCTACACTCATCTGAAGATATACCACTTACCTTCAGTCACTTTAATTCTTATGATTGGGATTTTCAAGTCTTCTACCAGCCTGTCAAGCATTTTGCTATAAGGATTAATTATGTTATAGAGACTAACTACTATTGCAGCCTATTCCCTCCTCTCTATTACTCTTTTATAATACACTAGATTTTTGTTATTATAGTTATCATCATCATCACCATCACTATCATGTTCATCTCTGGAGAAAGAAGGGTTGTGAGGGGTATGATTGTTATGTTATTAATCATGAAAAAGGCTCTTCTGAAAGCAACGAGATGATGTTCAGAATGAAGAGGAGATAAAACCCAGGGTCCTGAAAGAAAAATCAATTTATAAGAAGCCAGAAATGCAGAACTGCTTCAGTAAGAGGAACGATGTATGGAGAGGGGTAAATCAAAGAATAAATGGTCTGACAAAGCTGTAAAATGCTAAGATTCATGTTCAGCAGAGGAGCACAGTTCAAGCAGTTTATAATCCAGAGTTGGGCCAAAAAGGAGGGTGACATGCCTGTTTTACTTAATGGTCTCATATTCCCCCTAATCTGCAGCACATTTTGTAGGACAGATCTTCTTCCCTCCCCTGGATATACAGACACACTGATTTCCCAACACCCAGGGCCTTCTTCATAGGGACAACTGAAAAGCCTGAGGAAAAATTTCTCAGGTTAGGACTGACTGCACCCTAATGTTCATTAAGATTTTGAGGAGAGAATGGCCAAGAGGGCCACCTGAGATTAATGAGATTGATGGCTCCAGCCACCTGCAGCCATTGATATGGAGCTGTCAAACACCCCCAGGTAAGGAAATGTGTAACTTGGAGGCTCCATTTTCTCTGGCCTCTTATATCCTTTAAAGTCTAACAATGGTACAAAGATGACTGAAAAAGGCTTGTTTATAGTAGAAATCTCTGGGCCACTTCTACAACTTCTGTAAATTTATCACTGGGTGCATTCCAAGAGACTAAGGCAGTGCGAAAGTCATGAAATTATTTTTAGAAAGGTAAGTGAGTAATTTTAGGTCAATATTTCATTGATTTGTGGCAAAAAAAAATAATGGAATGGTTAAAAGATTGCAGTATAATTAATGTCAGTCAATATGGCCTAAAAGAAAATAGGTCTTGTCAAAGGTACTTAATTTAATTGCTTGAGATCACAGGTTTGGATGGTGAAAGTATAATGGTTTTCTTGGGCTCCCCTTTTTTGGACACATGCCAGTCCACAGTATTGCTCCCACAGCCTTGGTCATTTTCTGTTTTAGGATTTTGGGTTGATTTTAGGTATTGTCCTCAGTTTGGTGGCTTTTAGTTGCAGCTGCCTGTCCCTTGGACATGCGGCTGACCTGAGAGCCTTGTCTGTAGGACACATGCATTTTCTTTGAGAACCTCAGCTAGACAGAATGAGCTGCCCTTTGGAGCACAGTGATTGCTCATGTGTCTGCAGCATAGACGTGTTTGATGTTGTTGCTGTTTTTTTATGTAGTCAACATATATATTTTTTTCTTTTTTCTTAGAGACTGTGGGTGCAGTCATGTAAGTTGTTCTGGTGACTTAGGTTAAACTGGGTTTAGAGGCTTTCCAATTGAAATGAATTATGAAAATGTGTGTGGAGTTAGGGAAACACTACAAGAATGTTAGTGGCAGTGTTGGGAAAACACTACAAGTCTGACTGATGGTCCTACAACAGGTGATTTAGCAGCTTGGTCTCTCACTATTTTATATTGCAAAAGTGCTTATTTGGGGTGTTGTATCTCTCTTTTTATTCTTTTAAACTGTAAGCAAAATCATCATGAGAAAGCATAAAAGTCAAAACCAGAAAACACACACTTGGAGCAGTCCTCTCAAGGGCTAAGATAAATGGTCAGTCATTTGGGATGCTCACGCCAATTGACTGGTGCCTTTCTCCATATATATAGATTGGCCCCACTCTTTAGCTTCTGGCAGAAGGTGCTCAGTTCCATTCTGTAGCTTGTGCTGATTTGGATTTAGTACACTTATGGGCCAATCAAACCTACCGCAGGAAGCACCTACCATTAATTACAGAAGCACTTGTCTTCTCAGGTCTGATTCTTGACCAAAATATCTGAGATCATATTAGGATATATGCTATGCTAAATGCTCAGCTCCTAAGGATTTATTTAGTACCATTGACTTAGCTGGAGCTATACTCATTAACATCAGTTTAATTTTGCTTATGAGAATGTCAATCAAAGTAAGGCAAGCACTTGAAATTCACCTATCTTTGGTAACTATATTGAGAATCAAATGGAAAATTTTTATCAAAGCAGACATGGCATCTCTTGGGAACAAACAGAATTCTTGACTTCCCTCTGACTTCAGTAAACTCTTTGCTTATCGTTTCTTAACATGGCTGACTAGATTCATTTGTCATAGTGCCCTGTAATTCAATGCTCAAATCCCAACACGACAAAAGGGAAATAAATTATGTACCCTTTCTTCAGGCCCCAGACCTCAAGGCCTTTTTTTTCACTGCTACTTTGACTATACGTAGTGTTTTAGTACAGAATAAAAACAAAAATATATGAAGACAGTCAGATATTCTGTCAGCTCTGTAAGACCAGCATTTGACACAGCCAGAGGAGTAAAAACATACACAAAATTAAAACAGTTGAAAGGATAATCCCTTTGGAAGTGTAACTTACAACATTTATCTAGGGCATTAAAATTAGAGCATTCCAGTGAGATTCCTGCAGAGATATGGAATTGAAGTAAAGTTTCAATATGTCTTGTAAGCCTGTGAGATTTAAGCACATGCCTAAAAGTTTTGCTGATTGCAAATGCATGTGAAAACTTATCTCAATAGAAGCATACAATCAAATTAGGGCCAATGAGAATTCTACTGGTATTGCCTCCATAGTAAAATGCATTCAGTGAAAAAGAAATAAACCTGTTTGACATCTCTTATTTCTTTTTATTACGTGTCTTCTAATATATTGCAGCAAAGCCAACCAAACAAAAAGACAACAGATAGCCAAGTCTTGCAGCCTGACTTTATTATCCATATTGAGTAGATATAAAAGATATCTAGTAACTTCTTTAAATAAAAAGAAACTGAGGTTTAGAAAATTCTTCATAATTACGTCATCAGAAACTTTGCTAATACTTTAATCCAAAGCAGACAAAATGGTATGCTTTTAAGTTCATCGTATGTTCTTACTGTTCAGTCTTGCAAGATGTGTTTATTTTCATGGTATTCAGGACAGTGCACTGCTTCATTGTAATAATCTTATAGCTCAAACCATATTTCACATCTGAGCCTTTTTTCATGAATAGTTATAATATCCATTTATTTACTTCAGTGACGGTGTTTATAGAGAGAAGGGGACAGCAGAGATATTTAAGATTCATCCTCGTTCACCTGCAAGAGTGACTGTGGATGACTTCTCTTGTGTTCTCTTCCCTTGGATGTACACATGCCAGTCTGCCATCGCTGGCAGTTCTGGTCTCTTGGGCAGTTAGTTCAGAGGGATGTCAGGGTTTCATTCAACACATCACTGGGAGCAGTTCTGATGAAGTCAGAAGGCTTTGGGTCAAGTGTTTAGTGAGGGTATAGCAAGAAAATATTATACATGTCCAACTTTGGGAGAAGAAAGCAGGTTATTAGGTCATGCTGGTAAGCTAAATGATAGGAATTGCTCTTTCATGCTTTCTGGACTTTCAGACAGGTTTTTGTCCAGAGGACATGCACAATTCTTCAACAGCTGAAAGAAATGGTAGCAAAACGTAACAAACAAAACAAAACAGCAAAGATGTTGAAGTATAAAGGCTTTAACAGCCCTGTTCTGCACACATGCCAAGATCTGAATGTTGGTAGATCCAAAAAAAAAATAGAGAAATCCCCCAATCCCGTTGCCTGCTATAGGTAAACAAGTTTTGCATTTGTGGTTAGAGACTCTTCTAGCTTATAATTTGATGGGCATTGTGTAGGTCTCTTGAAGCAGAACTCTCTCATTTCAGAGTGAGCCTTTATAGTTGTGAAGAATATGAAAATCTGAAGGAAAATCATGAGCTGAAGGCAAACTTCCTGGCTCTCCCGAGAACTGAAACAATTCAAGTGAAAGGTGTCAAGTGCTACATCCATCTCAATATGTCAGAACTGAAACCTAAAAAATGAACATTTAGATCTCTGCAACTATTTCTAAGCCAACCACTTTAATGGGAAAGTCCCTTTTGCCTCCAGGCAAAAATTTCCCAGATATTAAAACCGCCATTTCCTTCCCTAAACAACTGCTCCAGTTCAGCCGTGAAATATTAAAACAAAGATCTGCAGGGAGCTGCCTGTCAAAAATGTGGGGACAGAGCAAAGCAGGAGTAATTGAAGAGGGATGCTGTGCCGCGAGCAGAACAGCCTGGGCAATGAGCACTGCCGTGTGCCTCTGCCAGCCAAGGACAGTTGGTGGATGCTGTTAGGGTGCCCGTTCCTGCTGCAATCCTCTGAATTTACTGCATGGGCTTTGCGCACAGCTCCTGATTTTTATCTTCTTGACAAGCTGGCTGTGGCAGGCATATTCCTAGGGAAAGACACATGAAGGTTTGAGTGCGTATACAAATTATGACTAATTTTTCCAAAGTAAATGTGGTGCTTAAATATTTTCCTCCCTCATAAATAAACAATAAAATTGCTGTTATCATTCATGCCGTTTCCTCCATAAAATGAACAGATGAAGCAGGATCTGAGCATCAACACTAAAATCTAATGTGCTACAATATCATCCTGAAAAAGCACAGCAAACTACAGAAACTTTTCAGTACCCGACCCCTCAGACTTCATTCACAAGGACAATCCCTTCTCACAAGAGAAATGTAGTTGACAAAAAAAAAAAAAAAAAAAAAAAAAAAAGGAAGCAAGTTTAATACCAATATTTGCAACTTCTTAAAGTTTTTTGTTTGCTTGTTTGTTTGTTTTTAACATAAAAAAAAAATTGTTGTATTGCTTACACATCTGAAGTTACTACTTCAGAAAATGAAACAAAGCAAAAATGTAAGGGGCTTTTCAGTACAGGTTTATTTTTGTAACTCTGTTCCGCTGATGTTTTCTTGATTTATGCTGTAACTTTGATATAAATGTTGCAGTGTGGAGTCAGTACAATACATGACAAGTACAGGACAAGTGATCAACCTTAGGCTATTTTAGCATATTTTTTTGCACTGTGAAATGTGACAGCAGCTTAGCTATCTGGGTCCTGAAAATATTTTCTGAATGTCTCTGTGTTCTTTCATATTTTAATAGTTGATATGCTATTTAGTATTTTCTTAAGAAAATTGTCTCAACACTGTATTCTATCAGAATGCTTTTAAGCCTCTCTTAGCATTGTGGAACACAAGAGGGCACTTTAGTCCATTTATTCAAGCTGGTGTCTAGGAGAATCCACTATTCTGACCCTTTAAATGGTTAAAATAGTTAATCGGTATATTTTTTTTTTTTATTTTTTAGCACTTTTTTTGTGGCTAACAGAATGAAACCACAGAGAATTTTTAAGACCACCAGAGGTGGTCAACAAGGCAAGGGAACAACAGCAGACAGAACTGAGAAGAAAATGCCTGCTGTGTCTTGGGAATGGAAGTTACTGCTTGTTAAACAAGTGTTTGGTGATCACACCTATTTGAGCTGTGGTCTGAGACACTGTCATTAAGTAAGAGTCCTTGTGGGCAACATCTAGGGAAAAAAAAAAAAAAAAAAAAGGAACAAATACAACAACCAATGACACACACACACACACACAAAAAACTTAGAAAAGATTTAAAAAAATGGTGTTGTTGATTAGGTGACTTTCTTCCCTTTAGGTTAAAATTTAACTGGGAGCGTTAAATTTCTAGAAAGGTGAGCACGTGAAGTATAAAATCAGGGCCATTTTTAGAACCTTTAATTTGTAAGTTTCCGCAGGCACAGAGTTGCATTTGGAGGTCCAGCAGCGGTCGTTCTGCGATGGAAGCTCTCCTTACCTTTTGAGTTGGACAAAGACTACAAAAAAGAGGTTATTCAGCCTATTCTGGTGAGTACAGCTATATTCAGCTGCAGAACATCTGCTATACCCTTCATCTGATGCTTAAGCTTAAAAAGAAAATTCCTGGGAGAGGGTGCAAGGGTAATGGCAATCAGCTATTGCCTCAAGCTCCAAAATTTTCATTTTCCTGCCTGTAATTGGATACTGTCAGCAGCACCGCGCAACCAGAAAATTTCTTTAACCTCCAAGCAAGTTTTATATAACTGTTGTTCTCTGTGGCAGTGGATTTCACGTCTTTTCACTTTTCTCTTTCTCATCCTCATTTTCAGCCTTTATTATTTTGGAACGGAAGGGGTTGATCCAGGCTCCCTTAGGTTCAGTTGTTCTTTATTTTATTTCTATATTGCCACGAACATTTTGCTGAGAGAAATATTCCCAAGGTCCCATTCTTTCCCTGTTGCACTACAGAGACATACTTTTTAGGCTAGTAGCAGGGCAGACTCATCTCAAGAATTTAGTCATATAGCTACATACCACAACATACTCCATGCTCAGTAAGGCAGTGTTACTGTGGGATGATGCCCTCCAACCCCTACAGCTCTGTGCTCCTGACTCCCATGGCCTGGGCATTTCTGTCTGGATGACAGCACTCTGTTTGCGGATGTATTACTCTTTCTAAATTTGCTTAGGTTTATTGATGTGGAAACACGGAGAATCTGTAGGAGAATTTCACCATATTCTGGCTGCTCCTCAAGACCTACCATGTTGCAAAAGGATTCTTTTGAGACCTAGAAAGGAAGACAATTTGACAGCAGTTCAAAGGAACTGGAGGCTAAACTGCACGGCATGCTGATAGGAGAGCCTCTGATCAGTTCTCATTGGCACCGGTAGTTGCACAGCAATGCTTACTGTAGAGAGTGAACAGATTTGGAAGGTGTATGACATATGCTTTTACTGGTTCATATTCCCTGAAAATCCACTTACCTAATTTATTGGACAGTGTGTGTGATGTATCTTGAATATTAGTTTATACAGGTTGCCAGTTCAATTTCTAGTGTCAGCTGGTTTAACATACACCATGTATCATGACAGCAACATGACATGTAGCATACATGACCAAAGAATCCCTTGGATATTAAGAAGTGCATAATTTAGAATGTTTGCCTTAATTACGAACTACAGAGCCACACTAGCAAGAGAGGCAAAGTCCTGCACCTGGGAAGGAACAACCCCAGGTGCCAGGACATGCTGGGGGCCACTCAGCTGGAAAACAGCTCTGCAGAAAAGAACCTGGTGGACACTGAGTTGACCAAGAGTCAGCAATGTGCCCTTGCTGTTAAGAAAGCTAATGGCACTCTTGGCTGCACCAGGCACCAGCAGATTAAGAGAGGTAACCCTTCTTCTGTACTTAGCATTGGTGAGGCTGCAGCTGGAGTACTGGGTCCAGTTTTGTGTCCCCCCAGTATAAAGGAGACCTAGACATATTAGAAAGAATCCAATGTAGGGCCACCAAGGTGATCAGGGGACTGGAGCACCTCTCCTGTGAGAAGAGGCTGAGAGCTGTGGGACTGTTCAGCCTGGAGAGAAGGAAACTCAGGGGGAATCTCATCAGTGTGTGTAACTACCTGAAGGGAGGGTGCAAAGAAGATAGAACCAGGATCTTTTCCGTGGTGTCCAGTGAGAGGACAAGAGGCAATCAGCACCAACTGGAGCACAGGAGACTCCATCTGAACACTGCTTTATCATGCAGATAAAGAAGGCATGGTAAACCCATGCAACTGGCACAGGTTGCCTAGAGAAGTTCTCAAGTTTCTCTCTTTGGAGATCTGCAAAAGCCATCTGGATGTGGTCCTGGGCAACCTGCTCTGGGTGTCCCTGCTTGAGGAGGGGGCTTAGACAAGATGACCTTCAGAGGTCCCTGCCAGCCTCAACCATTCTGTGATTCTATGATTTTGTGAAACCAAAATAAGAGGAGTTAATTTATTCCTAACTGCAAGCAAATCTAAACATAGTCATACACACAAGGCATCAAGAATGTGCTTCTTAGATAAAATATCAGAGATGAACTTGGAGTCTTAAGTTTTATAAAACTTATCCATCTCTATATATGTAATTATAAACACCTGTAGAAAAGATGTTATGTGACAAAGTCCTAAATTTCTTAGACAAAATATTGATCTGAGAAATTCTTTTAATCCTGTGAGTTTCTGCCTAGTTTTATTTATATTGTTCAGGAAGCTGCCAAAACAAAGTATATAATGGAACCCCACTAAGGTGATAAATTCACATGTAGGAAGGAATAAATTTTAAACCTGCACTACTGAAATTGATTAAATCATTTTTGTACCTAACTCAGAGAGTGCTGATGGTACATAGGCTGTTTTTTGAAGCATGCTGTGTTTGTCTGAGAGTATTTTATTAATGCTAGTAAGCAAAGTGGAGCTGAGTTGCCAAAGGCCAGACTGAAATACAGGCATGACTGTTAGCTTTGAAATTGCAGGCAGGGTGCTGTATATTACTATGACACATTTCTTAGTGTTCAGTTAAGATAAATACTAGCAAGCATACAAAAATACTGCTGAGCTATTGTATATATAATGTACTAATATACAATGTATGTATATTTTGGAGGGACATAAAGTATGCTGATGTATATACATGCTACATATAATATGTTAGCTATAATGACTTGCTATTTTGGAGTGAGAGAAAAAAAATCAAGAGTTCCTCTGGGTGTGAATGACCTTTGTAACAGAACACATTTTTCTGATTTACTGATCACAGATTACAGGTCTCTGCACAGCTATAGGGGAGTAAGAGAAGATGTGAATCTAGAAAGACACTGTCACAGCAGGTTGTATGGATGTATTGTATTAACAGCACACATGTGACTGAATGTGTTCACATTCTCATGCTGGTGTAGGGATGGATGGTATTTATTAGTTATCAGAATTTGTTTAATTTATGTTGCAAAATATAAGACAAAATATTAAATGGAAAAAATCTAATCTTAGCTCATTAAGAAAGTGTATGTATGAGGAGTTTGTGAATGGAAATATAACTTAAGTAACTAGTAAAAATTTCATATTTATGTAAAGCCTATTTAGCATAATCCTTTAAGAAGTATATGGGATTGCTTTTGTCCATCCTTTACAAGATAGAGCTCCCATTCTTTCAACCCATTCATGCTTTGAGACAGTTATGAGGGATTTGCAGGTGATCAAAGAAATGTGTACTGATGCCTGTGTTTGCTGTCCACGCACAATGGCTTCTATCCCACCCTTAGACTGGGTTTCACAGAGTATTTGTGAGAGTGCACAGGTTGGAATTTGAGGTCATTATACTGTTTGCATTGCTGCACTTACAAAGTCATATAGTTGTACAGAGGATGTGTTATAGATATCCCTCTGTTTTGTCATGTGCTTGCCTCTAGCTTGCTCTTGCTTGCCCTTTCCAGTAGTCACGATCCTACAGGTTCACTAAGGAGACACTTGCTGAAATTTGAGAGAAAGCTGGAGAGCAGCAGAAAGGCCAGGAGGTAGCAAGGATGACAACTGAGAAAATATGATTTATTCCTCTGACTCTGTTACCAGCTAGCTGTGTAACCTTGAGAAGGTTGTTTTTATCGCTTGGCACCTGTAAAAAAAAAAAAAAAAAAAAAAAAAAAAGTGAAGAGGACTGAAGAATTGCTGGTTCAAGCAATGAGATAGTGTGAGCCCTTGTGCAGATGCAAAGTAATATTTCTTGTTATCACGAAACACTTTGGGCAGCACAAGATGCCTCTGTCAACCACTGGAAGTTGGGGGAGGTCTGTCAGGCCTGGAGCACAGCTCATATACATGTAGGTTATCTGCAGCCTGCAGCATCTGTGTCAGAGGGGGCCCCCATGGCCGTGACCTATTGGCCCTAGCAATGGATCTCTTGCTAGGGAGATGGAGCAGCAGGCTGGCGGGGTGAGGGGTTCTGCTCTTCATTACATTAAGAGTCATTGCCAGAAATTAGCAGGATTAAAAGCAAACACTTCAATGTGTATTGATACTCAAACCACTTCGTCACACAAGATCTGAGAGTTACCTTACTTGACAGTCGTGTCAGAGGTGACAGCTGAGGGTTTTTGTGCATGTTTTCTTCCCTTGCCTTACTAGTACAGACAAGAACCTATACAAGCTGCAGTAGCATAGCTTTTTGTTGCTCCATAGCACTTTCACCATAAGGTCCTTGAGCACTGATGAATATTAAGTTTCTCCTCTACTCCCTACAAGGTTTAACACTGGTAGACAGCTCTGTACCACCATGCTGCTCTCTTATTTCCTCTTTTTCTGAAGGACAAGGGGGAGAAAATACAATGAGAAAAGTCTCATGAGTTGAGATAGGCACAGGGAGATCACTCAGCAATTACCATCATGGGTAAAACAAAGTCAGCATAAGGGAGATAAATGCAATTGATTGCTTATTGATAACAGACTAGAACAGTGAGAACTAAATGCAAACTAAAACCACCTCTTCCTCCCATCTACCCTGTTCTACCTCCTACCCTTAAGAAGTGCAAGGGAACAGGGAATGGAGGCTGCGGTCAGTCCCTGACACTTCCTCTCTGCTGCTCACTCACGGTCCCTCCCTGTCCCTGCTCCCCGTGGGGTCCCTCCCAGGGATGCTGTCTTTCCCCAACTGAGCCTGGGGAGCTGCCCACAGGCAGCAGCTCTTCAAGCACTGCTCCCACATGGCTCCGTCCCATGGGGTCCATCCATCCATCCATCCCCCAGGAGCAAACTGCTCCAGCACGGGTCCCCCACGGGTGGGGGCAGCTCCCCCCAGACCCCCTGCTCCTGCGTGGGCTCCTCTCCACGGGCTGCAGCTCCGGCCCGGGGCCTGCTCCTGCGGGGGCTCTCCATGGGCCGCAGCCTCCTCCAGGCCACATCCACCTGCTCCAGCGGGGGCTCCTCCACCCATGGGGGGGCTGCAGTGTGGAGATCTGCTCCATGGGGGACCCATGGGCTACATGCAAAGTTTTTGCAGATTGGTTTCTCTCTACATTCTCTCATTCCTTTCCCAGCTCTCCCAGAGGCCCAACCATTGTCATTCACTGACCGGGCTCTGGCCAGTAGCGGGTCCCTTTTGGAGCAGCTGGAACTGGCTCTGATCTGACATGGGGCAGCTGCTGGGCTCTTTTACCAAAACCTTGCTGTATAAGCACAATACAGAGTAAGGTGCATGGAGTTATATCCCTGGCTTCACATAACAAACTTGGCCGACCCTAGCCCCACGGAGGGGCAGACGTTGTGTAGGTCACTTGTCTCCTCCTTTCCTCTCAGCAGTGCCCTGAGAAGATCCACAGCTCATCACTGCCCTGTGTCCCAGGACATCGGTTTGGGGAATGGAGAGCAGACCCGCACTGCTGCAGAACTAACGGGTTCGGCCCTGCCATGCCTTCAAACAAAGCATGGTGGCTGTTAGATGGGCACCATGACCGGGTGCCCCATGCTGTGCCTCCTGTGGTGACAACATGGTAGCCCTGAGAGCTTTGCTTTAGAAAACAGCCATACTCTTGGTGGTTTGGCACATTTTTTTAGGATTCTCTAGAAGATTGAGTTCGGATAGTAAGATAAGCTGGCATAAGCTTTTGTTCCAGCTAACAAAATCAAAGTTCTCATAAATTATCTTCTCTTTAGTGAGGCTCCATGAAAAAAATTCAAGCACTAGTTGTCCTGGTTTCAGTTAGAACAGAATTAATTTTCTTCCTATTAGCTGGTGGAATGTTGTGTTTTGGCTTAGGATGAGAAGAGTGCTGAAACCAGGACACTAGTACATTTGAGCTACACTGTTTCTAGACCCAGAGGAGGAACTGGAAAAACAAAGAAACAAAACCAGTAAAGGCTATGCTGTGTACTCCAGGGAAGCCATACAGAGTCTTTGCCCATTGGGACTGACCTGCCTCCTGGAGCTTAGTGTGTTGCTTTGCCTGATGCAGCCCCTCCACCAGCACCCATGACAATGTGACCTGGGTGCTTGGCTGGCTGTGGGTAAGACAAAGATCATTCAATGTTGTTTTGTTAGTTAATGAGATATTAACGAGGTCTTTCAATGTCGATCTTCCCTCTGTCTCAAGAAAAACAAAGAACAACAACAAAATAACAACAAAACCAAAACAGCATGGACCTTTGGTTAGCAAATATCTGTCTCTGTGAAGAATTCCCAAAGGCTTGGGGCATATCACACAGGGAGAATGAAGTGTGCAAACCACCTTGCAGTCATTTTGGCACTTGAGGAGGCCCTATGAAATATTATCTATTAAAGCAGATAATCAAATGGTTAGGGCATCAAAATCATATGCCAAATGTGAAGCTGTCTCATGTTTCTAGAGAGGATTAGTTTTCCGAAGACATAAGGGCCATGTGAGTACCTCTAGTTTGCAGCGATGGAGAAGTTAAAGTCTAACTTTTCACAGTGTCAGTCAGAAATTAAAAATAAAATGACATTTCCCTTCCATTCTTTGGCTGCAGTTTCTCCCATATAATCTCCCTGATCTCTCTCTTTTATTTCCATGTCCCTGGTGGTAGGTAGCTTGCATGTAGAACAGCATTTTGTATACTTAAGCAATCATTTTTCCAAAGCACTACTGAGAAGGAATTTAGTACTAAGTGGGCATAACAGTTTTTCTTGGAACAGCTAGAGACTTTTGCTGGTTATCAACTCCACATGTGGCCTGTGTTACTATCAGCAGGTTTCGGCAGCAGTTCAAAGGTGTACTGTCAGTAGGACCAGATGGGGGTCCAGAGACCTCTGGCTGTGCTTTGCTAATGCTGAGAAGAATAGCTGGTGGAGAGGGGAGGTGTTGTGCTTTATTGCTATGCTAATGTTTTTTTTTTTTTTTTTTTTTTTTTTAAGGGAAAAGTGTTCTGAGCAATATACTTATTGAAATTTATTTGCTGATAGACGGGACTAGAAACGGACTTTTTTTTTTTTTTTTTGGTGAGATGCCTTATTTTCATAGGGGTATTTCTACACTGGCACACCACTAAGCTATGTGAATGGCTGCGCTCTGGCAATAAAAGAAGCTCTTATTTGAATAATCGGAATTCTGTTCAACTTGAACAGCATGGACAGTGAAGGTATAGAAACTGAGATTGCAGAACTGAATGGCCAGTGACTGAAACAGGAGCTGACGAGATGTGTAAGCATCACTTTAATGCAGAAGCACTGCTGTGTAGCTCAGCTGGGGCACATACACTTCAAATATAGTACCCAAAGGAAACACGAGGTGTGAGCTGAAAGAGTGCAGGTACTGACGCTTCAGGACTCCTGGACTGTTGTACACTCAAATTTCTAATCAGAAGGACTACTGTTGATTTTTCCACAAGTGATTAACTTCTAGCACTAACTAGGTCCAAAGGAATTTTCTTAGCTGTTTTTTACAGTACTGCTTTTCTGTACAGATTAACGCCCTCAATAAACAAACTAGATTACTGCAGGTTCTAATATTATATGGGAATATGTGGTTCCTCATACCAGCTCTTCATTTTCTTGAGGTTTGGTTAATTAAGGCTACCCCCAACTTTTTGTTGGTTCTGATATGTCACCAGTGTCCTTGAAGACATCGGTGGTTCTTCTGGGTCTCTTCTGCTGGAACTGTTCAGTGCCAATGGTGAGGGGTATTTCAAAGGCTCACCCTGTAATGAGATGGGTCCAGTAATAAGGAACCCTACAACCCTTTTTTAATCACTTGGTGACTTAGAACACAAATTGAAAAGATAATGGTGGACTTATTTGTAACAGTATTCATAATAGTAATTAAGTATTTAATCTTTTATTCAGCAGTGGTATTCTGAGGCAGTTGCAGCCTTGATCTGACTCCAAGGCATAAGGGGCATATTGTCTGTCCAAAGACCCTACTAGCATTTTTTGATACTATTTGTAGAGAAACTATTTCTATAAAGATACTTAGTTCTTAGAGCGTAGTTATCATCATAATAGTTCAATGGAAACAAAACAAAACAAACAAACAAACAAACAACAACAACAACAAAAAAACAACAACTAATTAAAGTAATCATGCCAGTAAAGTTTCAAGACAGGCTGAGGTGTGGAGATTATGTTATGTACAATGGGGAATACTAGGAATGCTGTGCTACTAATGGTTTGTAGCTGGATACCTGCAACCTGCATCTGTTTTCCTTCCAGTTCAAGTGCATTTAAATACAAGGAACTTGCTTTTAATGCAAACACATATGTTTCATTATGCACTGTCGTTATTGTTCTTACTTTGGAGAATAATTGACAGGTGCATTCATCACAGTTGATGCAAGATAATGCAAAAATAAAAGATTAACAACAAGAAAGAAAAAAAAGAAAGTCAAAATAAAAGAAGAATTTTGGCATCGGATGCATGTATATTTTCAAAGATCGTTCATTATAAGGACGTGCCATTTTACCAAACACAATTTCTGATATATTATAGCCTTTCTTGGAGGTTTGATAAATTCTTTCATTTGCATCATTATGATCCAGTAAAATGGAGAAAGGATCAATGGAGAAAGCAGTCAACATACGTATTATTAGTGAAGTTTTAAAAAAAGGCTATAAACAAGCAAATAAATAAATAAATAAAAAGAATGGCATTCATTTGACCAGATGCCCAAACAATAACTTAAGCAAACTTTCATGATGGTTTTACACCATCATGAAATCAAGGCCAATGTTATTATTGTCTGTGGGATAGTCTACTAGGCAACGAGTGCAAGATAACAAAAGCAGGACAAGGGAAGTAATTCAAAAGGTCAGACTTACATTCTGGGATACTTCATCAATTCATATTTTTAAAGTTGGAAATGTAATTTAAAATTCACAAAGACAAAATTACTCTGCAAGCTGAAGTAGGTTTCCCTCCTGATTCCATTTCTGTGCACAGTATGGGGAAGAGGGATCAATCCTACCTGACGATTCCAAACTGCTTTGAGACTTCAGGTTGCTGAGAATTCTGCTTTCTAATTCCTTTCTTTTAAATATTGAAAAAGATACTTCTTTTAGAGTAAATAAAAAGACATCAGTGAAAGGATACCTTAGTTTATGGAACTGTATTTTCCTGTGCACCACAACTCCAGAGTCTAGAGTTACTCAAAAGTCATTGCTTACCTACTGTTCTATATACTTTAGAAAGTGTACCCCATCTGTTGAATGCCCTGATTTCTGATCTGATTAAATTTTAGATGCTGAATTTTTCCAGTCTGATAATGGCAATAGTCCTTGTGATTTGTCTGTACCTGCATGTAGCACTACTGAGACAAGACTAAAGATGAGTATTTGATTAAAAGGAAAATTGTAGTGCTAGAAACTGACTGAAAACATTGCTTGGAAAGAGTATGTGGAGAGAATTTTCAGTCATTTTTCTGAGTATCTTATTACATCACACAGGGGAAAAATAATGTTGGAAAAACTGACTTGGAGATAAGTATAATGATGCTCAGCAAGGACTTCTGAGCAAGTAGGACTGGCATTACACTTGAGCTGTTTTTTGCCATGTTTAATTTTGTTTCTTTTACTAATGAAAATAAAACGGGGAGGGGTAATTCAGAATCCCTATAATCAGCAGGAAGTGGTATTTAGAGGAAAACCGGGAGCTCATATGATGCACAGTTTGTGTGTCACTTGCTCGTTAGCAATGTATTGAAACATACCGTTATGATTTTATTTTGTTTTGTTTTGTTTTATTTTATTTTATTTTATTTTATTTTATTTTATTTTATTTTATTTTATTTTATTTTATTTTATTTTATTTTATTTTATTTTATTTTATTTTATTTTATTTATTTCTGTAACCACAGCTATTTTATCTATATTTCTGCATTTTGAGAACTTTCTTGGGGTGTGGTAAAAAGTGAATATATATGTTGGCCGGCAATGTAATTACATATGAGCAAACTGATAGGTGGAGTCCACAAATTATTTATTGGAGAGGGAAGAGGGAATAGAGACTACATATAGAGAAGACTCAGAATTCAACCTTTGAGAAGTTGAAGGCATGATTTTGAAAGTAAATCATTACTTCAGGTGATAGTTGGTCAGTTTGGGTGTGTTCTCTCTGCTTCATTTGTCATAAATCCAAAATATAAACAAAATTCTTAAAAAACTTATAAATTGTAGCTATTATTGGTGAAATGTCTGGCACAATTCTAGAAACTTGTGACAGAAAACTGAATAAATTCAGACATGAATGCCATTTATTTTAATGATCTGAAAAGATAAATCCAGTAAGTATTAAATGTGCTAAAGAATATAAACCTTTGTGTGTTGTAAATAGTGACTGATAACTGACAACTCTGTGGCTATTTTTAGAACGTAATTTGTAACTGCAGTAATAGTGACATGACTGTCTGAATAAGAAAGTATAAGACATACACATACCTAAAAATTGTGCTGAATACCTGCAGAATAAAATGTTGCTTTGTTAAGAACCTGTTGTGGATAGGTTTCATGTAGAAGAATGAATATTTTGTTTTCAACAGGAATATTTGCTATATAATCACATATTACATCTGCCAAGGAATGATTCAGGAGACTTTCCTGTAAACCAGGAAAGAGCAGTATGAGGGCATGACACTACTGGGTCTGCCAGGCCAGCCTATACCGAGCCTTCTTCTTCCTTGCCAAAGCTCATCAGGACCCCATAGTTCCAATGTCAGAGGACTCTTCTCATCTCGCTCTTGTAAGGGCACAGGGATTTTAAAACATGAACAATGACTGCTAACAAAAGCATAATATTTGGAGTAACATTCTGCCAGTGCAGCTGTGTGCTGAAACACGTTTTCTTCATCACAATTTTGTTCTCATGAAATTGCAGCCCAGTTATATTAATTGAGAAGACTGACGCTTGTGTGATTCCTGCAAGTGCTGAGTGTTGGGGCAATGTGCTTTTGGCAGAATGAAGACAATCCTAGACCTGTGATTTCAGTCGTCTTAGACCTTGACCTTTCTCATATGTTGGCTGAACATTTGCATGGCTCCAAGATTGGCAAGGTTGCTTATTATCTCTGTGAGATTTGTGACTGCAGAACACAAATGGTCCTGGGTGGATCTCCTTGGTCTGACACGATCTCTGTGTTAGTACCATACTAGGCACAAACTTATGCTTGCTACTTCTCTGAGGAAAAAAAGAAAAAAGAACAAAACAGAACAGAACAAAACAAAACAAAACAAAATATACAGACAGAACAAGGTGTGTACATGTATGTCCATGACTTTTCAACCATCCACTCTAGCAACTATTTTTGCTAGTCTCTATGAGCAACTACAGCAAGAAATGGATATTCTATACTGACTGTTTCCTGACTCTACAGACTCTGGCAACCCTGTCCTGTAGTATCACTGAAATACATTCTCAGACTTGTGAAAAAAATGATGTTCTGTATCTCTTATTACAATCTGCTTTGGGGTCTGCTTCTGCTGGAATACTTGGGAGTCGTGAAGACTGGCTGACTCATCTCCCCAGCTATGGTTGTAATTTTCCATTTATACAGGGCTTGTGCACGGAAAGTGCTGGAAAATTCCAATTGTCTGTCTCCTGAGCAAGGTCAAAGCCTGACTGGATGCCACAGACAGAAACCATAATGCAAACCTAAGACACACAATCCATTGTGAGTCAGTTGTGCGCACATCACTGCTTCCAATCAAAATGCTCGGGGTCGATAAGTCTAATGACAATGGACTAAAGGCAGCCTAGGTAGTATCTGGCAGTTGCCATCAGTTTTTCTGTTTGTCACAAAATGAGCTGATAACATCTGTCTCAGAAAACTTTATCACCAAACTCTGGATCCCATTAAAATCTCATGTTATTATATAAAGGGCCATGCTCTGCTCTCTCTTTTGGCAATGATGAGCAAGTCTCACTCTCCAGCTGCATAGTCTTTTAGCAAATTGAGATCTCCTTCTAATTCATCTGAATATTCAGACCTCAGAATAGCACAGAGACAGCACTTCTGAGGATAACTAATGATATTTTACAAAATTCAAATTCTGGCCATCTACCAGCATTCATTTTGCTAAATCAAAGTGCAGTGTTCCTTTGTGAGCTGATACTAAAGCTGAATGCAATTAGAGGCATGCTGAAGAGTTTACCAGAAATCAAGATCTCTCTTGACTCTGGAAATATTTCTGGCTTGTACTGAGGAGAAAAATAAAACCTTAACTCCTGATCCCATTCTCAAACTTGTTGTTGGCATTACCAATTGTAGTGGGATAAACAGGATGTGAGCTTATATTATGTCAAGCCCTGCAGTACAGCAATGCATAAAAACAAGGCAGTTTTTCCTCTTTGTCACAAGGTGGGGTAACCTATTGGAAATTATCTGGTGTCAGCCACAACAGTATGGGACTAAGCACACAGCCCTGTGGAGCAGCTGCTATGCAGTGATTTATTTGGTGCCTGCACACTGTACCTCTTATCGTTTTTGGAAAGAAAAAGGAATGTGTCTGTCAGACAGTAATCTGACAGTTTGAGCACCAGTACACTGTAAACTAGGGATTCCTGTTTCTTTTTTCCCTATGCACCACATTCAGCAGCAACAGTTGTCTGACATGCAGACCACCATTCACCACTCATTGACGTTCCAGCTTGGGTGTGTGCCAATCCTTTACCACTTTGGAGTGATTTATACATTGCAGTCTGAGGACTTGTGTTTTTTTCATAGGCTGCATGTCCTGGCAAGCTTCCTTCATCTCAAAAGAAAAAAAAAAAAAAAATGGTCAGATGATCCAGTGGGACAATCATGCAAATATAGAATATAACGGGTATTAACAATCAGCTCAATGTTGATTTGCAAATGTACTCCTTATCATAAGGGAACTTTTAAATGCAGTTTCTGGTGAACTGGGAAGTTTTAGCCAATAGCTCTGTGAATTCTGTAGACCTGAACATTTTCTCAGACCCGGTTGCTGCATAATTGCAGTGGTGATGACAGCCCAACTGCCATATTTTTCTTCCCCAACAGCTCTCCTCTGCAGAAAGATTTTGTTGTGTGTGAGATTGTTCATTGTAACAGCAAACATGCTCTTCTTTACTAAGTTTGGGAGGAATGTTGGAATCTCCTGTCAATTATCTTGTAGCAAGACTGATCACTGACATTTGCTGCTCAGTGGTCCCCATAAAGAGCATGGCCTGAGGATATTAGGACTACTCGATCCTTTGGGAATCTGTTTCCTCTGGCTGAAACAAATATGGAGGAGAGAAACGAGGATGACCAGAGGGCTGGAGCTATGAAGACAGAGTGAGACAGCTGGGGACAGCTTGTAGAAAAGAAGGTTCCGGGGAGACCTCATAGAGGCCTTCCAGTACCCAAAGGGAGCCTACAGGAAAGATGGGGAGGGACTCTGTCAGGGAGTGTAGTGATAGGACAAGGGGGTATGGCTTTAAACTAAACAGGGTGGGTTTAGATTGGAGATTGGGAAGAAATTATTTGCTTTGTGGGTGGTGAGGCACTGGCACAGGTTGCCCAGAGAAGCTGTGGCTGCCCCGTCCCTGGAGGTGTTCAAGACCAGGCTGGATGGGGCTTTGGGCAACCTGGTGTCCCTGCCCATGGCAGGGGGCTGTTAACTTGGTGGTCTTAAAGTCCCTTCCAGCACAAACCATTCTGTGATTCTATGAAATGTATAAAACCCAGAGTCTGGCAGGTCACTTTCTCACTAACAGAAGAAATTGTTTATTTAGTTAGCCTGTGCCTTTCTGTTTTTGTTTGTTTGTTTTGTTGTTGCTGTTTTTTTGTTGTTATTATTATTTTTTTTTTTTACAAGCATATACACAGTCCTGTCTTGAACACTGGAAGAATCAACTCAGAGCTCCTGCTCTGCCTCCACAGCTGTCCTAGCTGAAAGCCTGAATCAGAAGTGTGCTTAGTGCTCCCGCACTAGCAAAGGTTCTGGTATCTTTTTACTGTTTATCAGACTGTAGTGAAAATAAATTCAAGAAAGCCATTCTGCTTTTGATCTTTCCAGCCAGATTTAGGTGTCCATGTTTTGGGCAAGCACACACACTGTGTATTTTGAAGGTTAAAGAATTGGTAATCTGCTTTCATGCTGCAAAGCCTTCCTAACATCATGGATATTCAGCAAGACTGCCCCTACCAATGGGAATCAGCTAATACGGAACTCAAATACCATGCTGGTTATTTCTAGCTTTCTCTCTATACAGCTGAGATTGGCTGTAAAGCCCCATAAAGGAGATCTGTTGGTTCAGGGAAAGGAAGTGTTGGATTCATAGAAGTCCTCAGTGTTTCCAAGGAATGTGTTAAGGAAATGGGAGTTCTGATGGCTGCTCTGATTCTCACTCTTTACCCCTTCACAGTCTTCTCAGAGGACAACAGAGAATCTCACCTGGATCTGACTCTCCAAATTTAAGCAGACCTTGATCAGTGCATATCAGCAAGCTAAACAAACAAACAAAATTATTATTTATTTTTTTTTTCACTGAGCCCTTCAGAAGACCTTGAACATCGTTCCTACTCTGCCAACTGAGACATTTCAGGCTCTGTGCGTACAGACAGCTTCCTGGTTGCGATTGACATGAGCAAACTATGTAAAGGTGTAGCAACCCTTTGAATGCTGAAACTTGAGAAAGATAAAAACCTTTATAAACACGTTCACAGAGAAACAAGGTGTTTCTTTTTTTTTCATGTCCAATAAAAGGTGTTCTCATGCAGAGTTGTTTCCCTTGTTCAGGATATTAATAGTGTCCCTCTCCTCTACCCAGCTGCCATCTTTTAGTCTGCTGGCAGAAATTTAGCACAGTAGCAACTTCTATCCATTCTTTTCTACAGGTACCCACTACTTTTTCACACCTAGTTGTGCTGGTGCAGCTATTAGCAAGGGTAGCATGGGACAATAAGCAAGCTCAGCGAGCCAGTACATACCCAGAGCATCCCTGTGAGGTTTTATTTCAGTGCACAGCCACACAAGCAATTTTACTGGTACAGTTAAGGGCAGGACAGAAGAAAAGGGTGCTTGGAGTTGTGCAGCCTGATACTGCCACCCGAAAAAACGTTTGTCAGATATGTTTGGGCAGACTGGGTTGAAGTCAGCTGCTGAGTTCAGAAGTTAGCAGGAACATGCACACATGCAGAGGGAACAAGTTAACAGGAAGAATCTCAAAGAAGAGCAAAAACAGGACAATCTTTTCAAATGAGTACTGACTAGATGCAGTAAACATCTAGACAAGTCATTAGTCAATGGGATTAGTAGTCTTGTGTTGGTGTTGTCTCATTTACTTAGACTTTTTACATCTATCTTACTAGAATAGTTTGATACGAACACCAAGAGGGACTAACTGGCTGCTCTATACAGCTAAATTACAGACTTCTGTAATCATGAGGGTATATGCAAACACCGAGCTGGTACACACAGTTTTCTTCGAAATCTACTCTGTAATCTAAATTGTCCTCCAGTTTTGATTTTTGTTATAACCAGGTTAATGAAATGAGAGGATACACACCCATCAAATAGTAATAATAAAATGGACTCAGAAAATTTAAATATACAACACTTCAGTCATTCCCTAGTGACTAATAAGCTTGTTTCATTAAATTATCACCAACAAGGACATTATTATTCTTACTTGTGTATGTCACTCCGCTGTTTTAACAATTTAGGTGACTCATCCTCAGGAAACAGAGCAAGAGACATCTATTTAACTTTATATTCAGCCATAGCTGGAAGCCATTTAGGCTTTCTCATTTAAAATGCAACTAAAGAAATCATATTTGCAACTGTCCTTGGAGGAGGGGGTGTAGGGGATGATTAATCTAACCAAGAATACAACCTACTCATTGAGATAATGGAAAAAGTTTGCGGTTGTGAATCTGAGAAATCAGTGGATCCCAGCAAGGTGCTGAATGTCCTCAATTTGACTTGATTTCAATTAACAGAAGGGCAGAAAGCCCTACCCAGAGGTTTGACTCCTAACTGAGGAAAAACAATTTGCCTCAAATCTAGTGTCTGCTATTGCAATATGATGAATATTATTATTGGTGTCTAAAATGACATCTTGCTACTGATGTTTTAAGTAGCAATTAAAATTACAAAGTAATTTTAAATTTCCTAGTAATTGTTTTGTCATTAGGTTGTTAGCTTAGCAGAAGGAGGCTCTTCTAGACTGCCTTATGCCCAGTCTGTTTGTAGATATGCTTGCTTAGGAATGGTGTGATTATTTTTTTTTTCTTTTCAGTTATTTCAGTCCTGCTGCTAAACAAGAGTTGATCATCAGCCCCCTGGAACCTCCGGGCATTCCTGATAAATGCATAAGTATCTTTCAGATGCATATGCCTACACTGAGTGCACTGATACACTGATAATGTCTGACATGCTTTTTTATTTTATTTTATTTTATTTTATTTTATTTTATTTTATTTTATTTTATTTTATTTTATTTTATTTTATTTAGCTCATTTGGTGATTGCTTTTTGCTTGCCCTTTTAGAGCTATGAAAATCTTTAGGCAATGGTTGTTTTGTGTGGAACAGTGTACTGAGACTCATTGCGTTTGCTTTCTGTATTTCATTTCCCCATCTTTTTCCTGCAGATTACATTTAAAATCCATAGATCATTGTTAATCCCAATCTCTTTTCCTTCTTATTTTCTGAGCCGTAACATCTGTGACTAAAATTTGGAGATCTGAGAAAGATTTCAGCTGCCTGAGAAGGCTGAGTACCTTCTGCAGGTTCACAGTGCACCTGAGCAGAAGATGCAACCCACACTGCTGATCAGAAAGCAGAGACACGTACTAGCAGAAATCTGCCTAGAAATAATATATTAAAAGAATATGTTTTGAGTGTGGTATTAACAGATAAAAATACTTTTTATCAGTGGTCATGTTCTCAAACACTGCTTTTCAGCATCAGTGAGGACTGAAGTGAGACGTCTTAATGGTTTTGGAGACAGGCAAGAATCAATGTTGAAGAATCAATGATCCGTAGCTGGTAAAAACTGCTTTTGCTGAGGGCATCTGCAAGAATTAAGAAATATTACAATCAAAGCTTGAAAAATAATTGTAGAAAATAATTATTTGGGTGCTTTGACCTAATATTCAAATGCATATCATAGCACTGGATGAAAGAGAAAAGAACTGCATGAGAGGTGACACATCATGGCCTATTATCTACTGTATGTTAATTAGATTAAGCTTCCTGCTCTTTCAGGAGTTTAATGTCAGCTATTGTAATGCTGACAGTAAGAATATTTCTCATATCTTTTCGTCCTGTGTTTCCTTATCTTGTTCCAAGCATTAGTCAAATGAGCTTATGATTTAATGATGAGATACAGTTGCAGAAAGATTTGCTTTAGCTTCACTATTTTTTATCTTCCATAAAGCCAAATTTTTCATACTTTTATTATTGCTTAGTTGTATAAATGATGTCAGTAATGAATATTCTTATCCCTGTGTAAGCTTGTGACCATGTCTAGTGCGGTACCTGCATTCTTTTTTTTTTTTTTTTAAGTCTTCTGTAGACCTCAATGCAATTGCTTTTTGCCATCAATCACATGCAGTTCAGTAGTGCTGAGGCTGTTGCTGTTACAATAAGTTGTTTCTCAACAGGACACTACTTCATGATTGTGCTTACACACTTAGGGAACACTGCTTTTAGGAAGCATCTGATGACAGAGAATAGTATATGTGGAAGAGGAGGTCTGAATATTATACTGTCTTGGCTCTGTCTCTTTAGGAACAGATATATAATTTATTGTCAGCAATGAGTTACCATCACAGATATGTAAAACTGCAAACTAAACACATTACAAAACAAACCAAAGCAGGCAGCAAAACAGAAACTGTATTACCACTCCAGCTCTCTACACAAACCAACTGATGTAGAAAGAGAAATGTTAAGTAGATCTTCTTCAGATTAAGTTGTCTATCTGTTGCTAGATGCAAAAATGGTTCTCTACAGGCTGGTTTGAATTCTAATGGCACAATCATTGCATTAAGAGATGGAAAGAAGAACTCACTGAAATGAACAGGAACATAAGGTGTTGTATTTACAAACAGAAGGATGACAAACTAGAAAGAGGATAGTAGTGACTTTTATGAAACAGAAGAAGCTGCATTTCTGTGAACTTATGCTATTACTGAAAATCACCGAGCAAAGTTCTTTTTCAAATGTCTGCAACTAAAAAGTGCTGTCAGACCTGGCAAAAAAAAAAAAAAAAAAAAAAAAAAAAAAGCATCTTCAAAATTCAACAGCAAAACAAAGCATGTGGATTGATGGCCACAAGTCAGCCAGTTTCCAGCTCGTTTGATTATTTGCAGCAGTATATAACCTCATTGAGTTTGAAACAGATCAAACCCCTTACCTAGTTTCTCATGGTAGGCAGGTAGCCCATACTACGACTGGTATCACTGGCAACACTGGAACTTGCAAATTCAAAACTATCCTTGGTACTTTGCCTGGATGCTGCTTGGATGCAGTTTGACATTGCATAAAGTCATAAAGTCACAATGTTACCGTGATGCTGTGTTCAGAAACAAGCAGGTATCGTGGCAGTCATTTAATACATGGGAAAAAGAAATTATAGGAATGGAACAAAAGTAGTATTTATTCCTCCAAAGCCAACAGAGATAAATTGATTTGACCCAAATCAATCCCCAGCCTCCAGGGGATACATACTGCATATAGAGGTAGAAGGTTTTGCTCAGAAACCAACACTTTCTGTTGTCTCTTTTCAGCTGGGGGAACACTTCACTCTACATTTAGGGAGGCTCTAGCTCCTTGAGTGTTGTATAGTGACAATTGCCTGTTCTCCTAAATTTTCTGACAGAGAGCAAGGTTGTACTGCTCAGTTTCCAGACTGGCCCAGGGTCCTTTCTCTCAACTGCTGTTTTGCACGTCAGCCTTCAGCTGTGACATTCTTCAGGCTTGCTCAAGCATTCCATCTTCGTGAAAGAGTGAACAGTCAAAGAGTAAATCTCTACCCCAGTTACATGGAGACATATGATATGGTTTGTGGCATGGAGATATCCCCCTGGGGTAGCACACTAAAAAGTCTGATGTCTTCTGTTTCTGCTAGGCAGGGAAATTCATTTCAGTCGCAGTACTTGTAAGCAGTTAGCTCATGACCTACTGGTAACGAAAATGTTTTTATTTTCTCTTTACTGCAGCATAGAGAAAGAGATAAACAAAATCCTAACCCAATTAGCTTGTGAGGGAACTGTCATTGCTACAAGACTAAACTTTTCATAAAAATATAAACAAAAACAAAACAAAAACAAACAAAAAACAATAACACGAAAACCCCCAAAACTTGTTTCGGAAATAGTGTCCATGGGGTTTAAATTATTTTATAAGCTGGTGACGCATTTCAGTTGTAACCATCAGGGGGATACAACTCTCAAAAATTAAATTCCTAAAACTTTCGTGAAGACTGGGTGGAGGAGGAGACCATGCAGGTACTTTAACAGAAAGACAGGGGCATTCAGAGCTTGCAGATGAGTACATCTGAAGAACTGTAGGCAGGGAGAAGTTTTAATCAAAGCCCTGACACTAGGAAAAGTTTCAGTTGAAACCTGTTGTTCTTTAGCTACCTGAACAGAGGTTCTTTGTGAGCCGTGCATTACAGGAAATGAAAATTCATTAGTTTCCATGCATATGAAACTACTTGCTTATTATGGACTATGATGAAATACAATGCCAGTAGCAGCAATGTGACAAAGCAGTTTTATGGTATTAAGAGTCTATATAAATGATTAACAAATGTTTTAATTTATGTTTCCTTATTCTTCCACCCGTGTGTTACCTGAATTTATAAGTCAGTGTGCAGGTATGTGTGTAGGAGAGAAGAATTAAAATGGATATTTAAACACTGAGTGGATTTTCTTTGAATTTACCCATATTAAAAGAACTGGAGTCTTTATTCTTGGTCTGTTGTCTAAAGCTCCAGCACTGCAATTTATGGTGTCCTGGAACCATGGTGAGCTGTTGGCATATTGTATACTTCACAACTGGAATAGATGCAAGCTAAAGTCTGCCAGTGCTCATGCTAAGATTCTTGTAAAAGCTTTCTAACTAAAGCTTACCATTTATGGAGGATCATTGGTATTAGCCTGCATGAAATTTTGTAAAGAGCGTGGGTAGACAAGTTAATGCTGACCTGCACGATTTTATCACTTAGGAAAAAAGAGATCTTGGCATTACCACAAAAAGTCCTATACAAAAGTCCTCTGAGTACAGATTAGAAAACAAGTTTAATGGTAAAAGTTTTTAGAAAAGGAGTAGAGAACAAGCTTGAAAACTATTTTGCTATGTAAATACCTGGTGCATATAGTCATGCAGATCTGTATTCCCTTCCCTCCTCTCCTTATCGTCAAAGTGTATATTAGGATCGAAAAAGATACTGAAAGACATGAAAGAGAAGGTTGCTCAGGCTTCTGTAGCTGAGAGTCATTACATGGACTAAGTACCTAGTCAGGAAAGGATGGAGTATGGAATTTGATAGAGGTTGACAGATCATGAAAAGAATGGGAGTGATTAAAAGGGAACAGTTATCTCCTGTTCCTCCCAGTGCAAGAATTACGTGGATCATCAGACAAAGCTATGGAATAGTTGGTTTAAAAAAACTAAGGTACATTTTTCATAAGCAATGCTTCAGCTGTGGAACTTTTTGTTGAGGGATAGTGAGGTGCTAACATCCTAGTTGAATTGAAGAAGAAGTAGACTTGGATGACTCCCAAAGGCTGTGAGAAACTGCATGAGTGTGCTGCCAGAGACCTCTCTGAGTAACTGACAGTGCCTATGTCTTTTCCCTAACCTTTAGGAGCTAGTCACGGCATTTGGACCGTTGCAGTACTGTACATGCTTTTTACATGTTACTTGAACTCTAGCTGTGTCTGCAGTGGAGGAAAAAAATGTCAAAAATGTCCAAAGTAATGGTATTATTTGCATTATTTTACTGCATTCATAATTGTTTTTAATGCAATATAATTTAAAATTGTATTTTAAGTCTACAGGACCTGCTAATATGCATGTTCTCTCTTGAGCAGGTGCATGTATGGACAACCAATTGATATAGATATCCTGTGCATTTTGATTTGGATTACAAATTAATTTTGAAGCACAATTTTAAATTTTAAAAAATAATGTACAGAGTAATAATTTATATAGTAAAAATTATTTGGCCCTTTGCATTTGTATGCAGGAAAAAATTAGGCATCTACATGCTAATAAACATTAGCTGTCCTGATACAAAGAGGCTCACCTAATTATGCATGCTTCTTGAAGATTTGGCTGAGTTTCAAAAAGAACTTGTCATTTTGTGTGGCTGTTTGTTGATGCCTAAATAAAGATAGCAGTATGGCCTGGCTTTAGCCATTCTTCTGATTTTCTATTTGAGCAAAATTATCAGTACCAGTTCTTTTTCCCCTTTAAGAGATTTGAAAATTAAATAACAAGTTAAAAGGAAGCACCAGGTAGAAAGTGACATAGACATGTAATTCTCGCCAGCAGAATCTGATTTCTCTAAAGTCTATCAAATATGTCTTCATTTAGTGTTGTGCAGCCTTCTTACGCTCAAATGAGTGTCTGTGTATATTAGTCAGAGGTATTTGTAACTTTTACTGGAAGTCACACACTGTACCAGGTCTGAAACCTGAAAACCAAGCCAAATTAATCTGCTCATTCCCAGCTTCACATCAAGAATTAGATTCTCAGTTTTTTCACAGATTTTTCCACAGAGGATCATTAATGGAAATGGAGACTATCTATTGGTTTTAGTTGCATAGGGATTCTGTTATTTATTTTGAAAATTATTTATTTACTTTGACAAATGTTAACCCTAGCAAGACAAGCAAAAATGGTTGCTACTGAGTTATAACTAGCAAATCCTAAATTCTGTTGTATACCAGCTTAAATCAGCATAAATTTTGTGTCCTTAAAAAGCATAGTTGCCCCATAGACTGCAAGTATCAGGTCTCTTCATCTAAATCCTATTAGGCCTTAACATTAACCTAAAGATAGGTGCTGTCAAAAATACATGAAATTACATGACTACATCCTAATTATTTCACCAGATACATAGACAAGGCACTGCAAACTATCTTCCATGGAATTTCTACATGGGGTTCTTCAGCTAACAAACATTCACATACAGTTTTAGCCACTGATACATAACAGTCATGTGGTGGTCTTATCCAAGCGGGCAGCCAAGCTCCACCAGAATCACTCGCTCACTCTACCCTCCTCAAAGGGAAAGGGGGAGAAAATACGATGCAAAGGGCTCAGGGGTTGAGATAAGGATGGGCAGATCACTCAACAATTATCATCATGGGCAAAACACTCAGTGTAGGGAGATTAGAGAAATTTACTGCCCATTACTAACAAGATAGAGCAATGAGAAACAAAGGAAAGAAATTAAGACAACTTCCCCCTATCTACCTTATTGCACCTCCTCCCAGCCAGCAGTGCAGGGGAATGAGTGTTTCGGTCAGTCTACAGCACTTTGTCTCTGCTGCTCCCTCACAGTCCCTCCCTGCCCCTGCTCCCCGTGGGTTCCCTCCCAGGGATGCCGTCCTTCCCCAACTGAGCCTGCGGGGGCTTCCCACAGGCAGCAGCTCTTCAAGCACTGCTCTTCAAGCACTGCGTGGGCTCCTCTCCACAGGCTGCAGCTCCGGCCCGGGGCCTGCTCCTGCGGGGGCTCTCCATGGGCCGCAGCCTCCTCCAGGCCACATCCACCTGCTCCACCGGGGGCTCCTCCACCCATGGTGGGGCTGCAGCGTGGAGGTCTGCTCCATGGGGGACCCATGGGCTGCAGGGGGACAGCCTGCTCCACCATGGGCCTCTCCCTGCACAGCCCGCAGGGGAACTGCTGCTGCCTGCCTGCCTGCAGCACCTCCTGCCCTCCTGCGGCACTTCTCTTGGGAGCTGCAGGGCTTCTTCTCACTCCTCTCTCTCTCCTTGCTGCTGCTCCATAGCAGTATTTTTTCCCCCCTTCCTTTCTTAAATATGCTCCCACAGCGGCACAAACAACATCACTTATTGGCTTGGCTTTGGCCAGCAGCAGTCCCCTTATCTAACATGGGGCAGCTTCTGAATTCTCACAGAATCCATTCCTATGGCCCCCCACTACCCAAACCCTGCCACATAAACTCACTACAACTCACTATCTTCAGAAACTTCAAAAAGCTAATTGAAAGCATTTTTTTAATGCTACTTATACAAAAGGTCACAAGCAATTTCCAAATTACTTCCTCTAGAGGTCAAATTATTGATGCAGTCATCTAAGTCAGCTGGCTTGCAGGGACGCCATAATTAGAAACAAGATCAATAGAAACCGACTTCGTTGAAATACCTAGCAGATGTTTCCAATGATAGGATGATAAGAAATAGTTACAGATGTAAGAAGTCACAAGATTTTGGGAAATTATAGTAATAACTATTTTTATACACAGCACTGTTCAGAATTTGAAAAACAATACTAAATAGTATATGACAAGGTTGTACTGTTAAAGTCCCTTTGAAAATACGAAATTACTTCTGCACACTAGAAACTTGATGAAATGTCAGGGCAAAAATTCTGTCTACTGCTTTCAGAGATCCTCAAACTTCTAAAATATATATGTACAATCATAAGTCTAATTGAAATTAAAGGAAAAAATCTAAAATAATCAGAATATATTTTTCTAAATTTCTGCTTTATTTTTCCTACATAGTTTTCCTACACCTACTCTGCAAGCCAAAACTCTAATTTAACACACTGTGTGAAACCATTTTTCAGATCTTTTATGTGGCCTTTTGAAAAAGCATTTTTTCCTGTCCTTCTCGCTGCCTCAACTGTTTTTCTTCCATAGAGTTCAAATATTTCAGCTGTAACCTTAGCCTGGCTAACCTCTTGTGTTGATTTCCCTTCTGCTTCAATGACATCAAGATTTACTTTTTTTTTTTTTTTTTTTTTTTTTTTTTTTTGTCATAACAAACATTTGTCCTTATTAATAATGGTTTGTTTGTTAATTATGAAGCCAGTACTCCTATTCAGACCTTACCTTTCTTTCATTATGATCAAGCCAGTGGCTCAAATTGAAGTAGACATTCCTACAGATAACTGATTTAAGTGCTATCAAACTGCACCATCAGGAACGTGTCTTTTGTCAAAAACAATGCTATGAAAGCTGTTGTCATAAAATCCTGTGTTTTATTGACTTTTAGTTATTCTCATGTCACTTATTCTCTGCTGACAAGTGAAAAGATATTTTTACCATTTTGTCTGTCTTATTCCCAAGGTACCTGAAAGTACCAAAGATCAACAAAAACACAAAGGTAAAGAGCAAATGGCCTGACAGGACAGAGAAAACAAGTAAGAGGAAATTGGTGAAGCTCAGTCAGTAAACAGTAACATCTATACCTGAGCTCATAGTTTCTTGACACCCACAAACACAATTTGGAATTGGAATTGGATTTGGACTTGAAAATAAATCCACTAAAAAAGAGAGAGTGTTATTGCCCCTTCTGATCTGAAAAATTACCTTACTTTCCTGAAAAGCATAAATATTTTTTATACTTCCTTTAAAACTGTCTTTGAGCTCTTTGGTGATTTTTTTTTTAATAAACATATATATATATATATATGTATATATTTAACATATATATATGTATATGTGTGTATATATACGCATAAATATATATATATTAGTGCTTCTAAAATATATATATCAATGCTTCTAAAGTACTGGGAATGCTACTAACATGTACATAGACAGTCCATGTATATTGTATGTTGTCAGTAAATATAGTTTACTCAGACACAGGAATCATTCTATCTGTGATATAAAGAGAAAAAGGCATGCTAATAGGAATGCAACTGAAGCATGAAGATGGAAATGTAAAAATGAAATTTACTAGGTGTTCTGGTTTAGGTATAAATTACTGAAAAGGGATGCTTTAAAGATGAATTATGATGTGAGGTGGAGGTGGGGAGATAGTGACTGGCTTAAATGAGCTGAGTGTCCAAACTATACCCCAAAATGTAGGTACTGTGGCTTTGATTGGCAAACAAGTATTTCTGTACTTGATTAACTATTTGGATTGCTGATGCTGTATTCACCATTTCAGTATTGGATTCACAGCTGAACAGTATAATACTTCTAATGGTTTGAAACTGAGGCTTTCAAAGGAGAATATTTATTTGAAGAAATATTCGAGTCTATCGCTTTCTCCTGGTTTACTGTAAAAAGACAGTATGTAAATATAAATTAAACGACTCATATCTCTCATAAATTACACTGAAGCAGTTTCCAGGAGAACTCATTTTTTCTTGCTGTTGTGCTCTTCTGAATTTACCCTTTTCTCTTCTCCTGCAGACTGATAGGCAATAGAGATTTTGATATACCTCCACATGGAATGTTTATACATTTACTTGACCCTGTTCCAGTGGTGCAGTCAGGTTACCCATGAATTAGCAATTCTGTAAACAAAAACTTATCATCTGCCTTGAACTCTTCAGCTTTCCTTGCACCATAGTCTACTAGTCTGTATTTTTTTTTTATATGCAGTCAGAAGTAATTCTGACTTCATTTTTTCAGAAGTAATTTGTATTAATATTTGTATTAATTTGTATTAATATCGCACATTTATGAATCTTATAGCTTATGGTCGCAGCTTCGCAATGACTTTCTATTTATCTTCCCTGTGATATCACACCTTTCTTTCCAATGTGGTAGAATTAAGACAGGTTTTGGGACTATGACAAATACTAGTGCCACTTGGCAATGTCAGATTTTTTACTAATTCTGTTTGTTTTAGGTGCCATGAAATCCCACTCAGGGCCAAGAAAAATAGGCAGTTATTCTATCTGTGGGAGTTCCTCTTAGTAGCAATGGTAGAGGATATTCATACAAGGAGACAAGGAGAATTTACTGTTTTTAATTTCTGTATACAGAAGTACACAAGCATACTATGAACTAAGTCCATCCAAGTAACCTATTCGGGATTCAAGAAATTTCGAGAGTGAAGCTTAACAAACAAATTCTCCCTGAGACTGTATTATGGGAACATTTTTTGAGACCATACTCTGAGGATGCATCCCACAGGACACATGCAACAGGTTAATGGATATTGTGGTATGAAAATTCCCAGATTAAATGGTAATCCTCTTTATCACTGGTAAACTAATTCTACCAGAACGCTAAATCAGTCCCTGAACCAACAGGCATTTAAAGCAATGCTGTGATTCAAGTTTTGAGCTGTCTCACTTTTCCATTATTTTCAGGTAATCAAACTTCTTACAGTTCTTCACCAAAAGAGTGGTTGAGCACTGGGATGGGCTCCCCAGGGCAGTGGTCATGTCACTGATCCTGCTGGAGTTCAAGAAGAATTTGGATAATCCTCTCAGACACATGATTTTTGGGTGGTGCAGGTGGAGCCAGGAGTTGGACTTGATGACCCTTCCAGCTCGGGATATTCTCCCCGTCTATGACTCTATGGTGATAAATTGACAGCTGAGAAAAACTATGTGAGAACAAATTACTGGAGGCATCTAATAACCAGACTACTTGTTTTGGAGTGCCAAACATGGGGATTTCATCTGTTTTTACAAGGTATTCCAAAGGAGTCTCTAAAAATGCTTTGGGCAGATAATATTTTCTACTTTGTATAAATCTTCATATGGCTGGGCAGTGGACTGAGCATTGTCTAGGATTGTGCTAGAACTTTGTGGCAAGGATGAAATCGGAACATTTCTATAATTACAAATGGAGCCTGTTCTATGCAAGGTGGTGTTGTAAATAAGTCACATAGTCTGTAAAGTTACTGTAATAAAGGTAAACCTAATGTAAAGTCCTTTTATGGACTTCTGAGAAATGTCTGTATTAGGTTTACGTGGCAAGGTTTGGGTAGCAGGGAGGCTGCAGGGGTGCCCTCTGTGAGCCGAGCCCAGCAGCTGCCTCATGTCAGAGCAGAGCCAGCTCCAGCTGCTCCAAAAGGGACCTGCTGCTGGCCAGAGCTGAGCCAGGGAGTGATGCTGGGTGGGCCTCTGCGAGAGCAGAGTTATGGAAGGGGAAGAACTGCTGGGCAACAGCAGCTGGGAGAGAGGGGTGAGAGGCAGCCCTGCAGCCCCCAAGAGCAGTGCAGCAGGAGGGCAGGAGGTGCTCCAGGCATACAGCAGCAGTTCCCCTGCAGTTGTATTAATCTTCCCATGCTGATTCTGTTTTGTCCGTGATGATAATCGATGATTGATCTCCCTGTCCTTACCTCAGCCCTTTAACCCCTTCCATTGTATTTTCTCCTAATTTTCTTTGAGAAAAGGGAGTGAGAGAGCAGTGTGTTGGAGTTCAGCTGCCCAGCAGTATAAAACCACCACAATGTCATTGGAAAAAAGCACGAACATCTTGATATTTACATCATCATTTACAAGCACAATTTTTCAAACAAGGTTCTTGCAGGTAATTGCAATGCTGACAGTCCAACTTATGCTGTGACGTAGCTAAATATTTTATTTCTAGGGTGCTATATAAGTAGCATGAAAAAGATTGCACATGGATGTTGAACGGGCTCACACACTATAATATAAAGGCAAATATATATATATACACACATATATATGTGTGTATGTACATATATATAAATATATATATATTTAAATTGCTGCAATTCCTCTCCCAATAAGTTCCCGTTAATTGTAATGACGACTCTATATAAAAAGAGTGATTCAGGTCTGTGAACTGCCATTTGAGGGCTGGGCACATAAGCATTTCTATCCTGCTGTCTGCTCACATGCTGTGGGGCATTTTTCATAATCTCACTTTAAAGCTTTGTGGTTGTCAAGAATAAGATGACATGCAAATTACCACATAAATTGTGTGTCTCTTAAAAATGGAGTTGAGAAAATGACTTTGTATCAGAAACACCCTTTTTAACTTTATGAACGTAGAGTGGAAATGTTTGCAGAACAATTGCTGAAGTTAGGGTTGGGGAGGGAGGAGAAACATGCAACTTCTTGTTTACATAGATAGCAGTTATGGTAGATAATTTTCTAACAGTGATAATGATAGGAAAGTATTTAGACCAGCTTGCTTGCAAATCAAGTGCTAACCCTTAACAGTATTTCTTTGGTGCTTTACCTTGAAGTAGAGTGTGTTACAGATGGTCTTTTTTCCTCTGGCTTCATTTGCTGCAGAAAATACATTGTCTGCTCTGAATACCTTTTGGGTTAATAGCATTTGTGTTTGATTCTAGTGCATCCTGGTGCATTATGTTGGATTTCTTTCTTGGGCAGAGCCTCTAGGCTTTCCATAATCACTAACAGATCAAGTAAACAACGTTTATTTTGTAGGGTTGTATACCATTTCAAGTTCACACAAGATCTCAAAACAAAATTCCTTGTGCTGGTTTCTGCAAAAGGGTTTAGATTTAATGTAACAGAAGGTACAATCAAAACTGCAAAGTGTCTCAGATGAAGTTGTGGTGGTTTTACCGTGCTAGGCAGCTAAACACCACAACCACTCTCTCACTCCCCCTCCTTAGATGAGGAGGGGAAGAAGTAAAGCAAAGAACAACTCACGGGTTGAGATAAGGATAATTTAATTAAAGGGAAATAATAATAATAATAATAATAATTAAGGAAAGATTATTATGAACTAAACAATTTAACTAAAGGGGAAAAAAAAGGAAAGGGGAAAAGGGAGGGGGAAAGGAAAAAAAGGGAGGAAAACAAACAAACAAAACAACTAAAGGCTATGTGGAAATGCAGAGGAAAGAAATTACTCTCTACTTCCCACAAATGAGTGATGATTGACCATGTTCTTGAAGCAGGGCCTCAATGCACGTAGCCAGTGTTTGGGAGGAGAACCGACGTTTTTGCAACGAGAGCCCACCCCTCCCCTCTTCTTCCTGTTTCCACCTTTTATTGCTGGGTGTGACATCACATGGTATGGAATAGCCCTTTGGCTGGTTTAGGGCAGCTTCCCTGGTAATGTTTCTTTTCTCACTTTTTGCCCAACCTTCAGGAGGGTTAGAGAGAGGCCCGATGCTGTGCCAGCACTGCTCAGCAGTAGACACAACACTGGAGTGATACCACTGCTGTTCCAGCTACAAGTGCAGAGCACAGCACTGTATGGGCTGCTGCAGGGAAAGTTAACATCCCAGCCAGACCCAATATAGAAGTGCATTTCTTCCAAGAGTGCCTACTGAAAAACTGGGTCCAGTTACTTTATGCTATACCCTCAAACTGCATGCTGCTTCCAGCTAAAACCAATTTCTTTAGCAAGTTACAAAAGGGGGAGTATAAACAGACAAAGTCTCTCCTGTGATTATGTGAGAACTATTTCCTGTTACTGACAAGTTAAAAAATATTCTTACAGTATTTCTTCAGAAACAGTGTTTTTGTTTGTTTGTAATGTGAGGTATACACCTAAGAATGGAAGAAACAATGGTTCAGACATTCTTTTATTATTATTATTTTTTAAAGATGCTTGTAAACCATATTGATGAGTAATAATCATTAATTTGTTTCATGTTATCATGAATGCCTAAGACATATCAGAAATCTAGACGATATGCCTTGTAGAGCAAGAGACCACAAATTTTACTTCTATCTTATCCCCTCTGGCTTGGCTTTGGCTTTCCGAGATAGCCTGCATGTTTATTTCTACACCTACCATAATGTGCTTTGTTCTTGTCTAGGCTCCAGGCACATCATAATTTAAATGACAAATAGTAGCAATAAATCAGATAAAGAAACTTTATACTGTAACAGATATATCTGAAAACATTTCTAATGAGCTAAAAACATAAGAAAATACAGTCTAATGAACTTGAGCCAATGAGAAAAAAATTATATTGTACATTTCAGATTTTGTTATAATGCATTTTACCATGACCTACCATGGATTCACACTTTAATTGTTTGGATGCTGCATTCTTCTTGGGCTACTTTTTATGGCTGTGCTAGGAAAACCCTTTGTAAATATTGGTTGACTTTTTAAAAGTAACCATTTCAGTTACCCACAATTTTTCAGTTTGTATAATTCAATGATGGCTAACAGATGTCAAATCAAAGCTCTTCATATTTCCTTTGGTTAGTACAAAATTATGTTTAGGCCTTGAAATATATATGTATTTAAATAAATATTGGATTTCAAATCCATCTAAATCAGAGCTTTATGTATAAGGTCCACAAGTACACTGTCCTACTAAAATTTCCAGTGCACATTATTATAGTCTTGAGTTACAATCACCAATAGCCCATGCCCGCCAGGTTGTTTTCTGATAAATACAGATTGTAAATTTCCCCACATCTTAGTCCTGTGTGCTTTCATTCACACAGTGCACAGCACAGCCAGGTGTCTTTGTCACCAGGTTTCTCAGTGCATACATCAAACTTGTAACTTTCTTGCCTACTAAGTGTTGGACTACAATGAAATTGTTAAGTGAAGGCAAGTGTAAGTGATGCATGTGCTTCCTGTAGCAAGAGAAGTGTATCACTTCGCTTGTTGGAGGTACTGAAGGTGGGTACTTGTCAATAGATATATTAGACAGGCCTAACTCACATTGTAGTGCATGAGATGTGGCAAGTCTGTGTGTATACTATTTTACTGAGTAGTAATGTCAATTTGTTACTCTGTATGGTTCTGAATTTTGCAACTGACTGCAGTTGCTCTAGGATTAGCTCATGATGTAGGATGTAAATCAGTCTAGCATTTTCTATGAAATGTATTTTGTGTTTGTGCACACACATATGTGTGTATTTTGTGTCTTGAAATGAAAAAAAATAAATCTCTATTTATCTGAAGCATCCTTCTGTTTTTGAGGAACTTGAAAAAGGACACCTTGTGGTCAATTTTTGTCTGTTCTCAATTAATTTTTTTCTGTGGCCTTTTTTTTTTTTTTTTTTTTTTTTTTTTTTTTAAGGGACAGTAAAAGTAGCAGTTTCCAGACATCTTTTCAGTTGTTGCCCTTCTCCAGTTGCATTTCTGGTCCCAAATCTTACCAAAAATAAATGTTTGGATTTCTGTCTGTGCCTCTGGACTTCAGTTGGAATTGCTATGAAGACAACTGGATCTGTGTCACCTAACTAGAGAGCTATTAAGTTAGAGTGACCTGGTGGTGAAATGAGGGAGCAGAAGTTGTTCCCTCTCCTGTTTAAAAAGAGAAGCATGAGGTACTCAGGGCTAGGTCTGCATGCTACAGTCCAGCAACATGCAGCCTTAGATAAGAATAGGCTGCATCCGGTGCCAATGGTTTGTTGTTTTGATTTTTTTGTTTACTTTTGTTGCTTACTTTATTGGTATGTTTCATGATATTCTTTTTATTTTAGCCACTTATGGTAGTGTTTTACAGAGATAGACTAAGGAGAATATAATAATGATATAATCAGGAAAAAAAATCTAGGATTAGTTGTGGGAATCAGTGAGCATGTATTACTTATCCTATCAGTGATTTCCTAAATCCATTAAAGTCTTTAATTATACTGGTTTTGGTACAATAATAGACTATGATTCTGTTACTTCCAAAGTCAATGGATGTATCCAAAGAGATAGGATTGTTTTTGATAGTTCTGTTCTGTTCCATTGCATAGTACAAAAAATAACTTTTTATATAAAGTATTAATTACCATCACAAACAAGCCCAAACTCTTTTCCATTTCTGAATGCTCTCTACTGCACAACCTACAAAGGCAGGTAGGCAGTAAAAGCAAGCTGCTTAATCCAAAGACACTTTTCACATGGAAGTCATTTATTCCATTCCTTTGCCTACAAGTTTGGACTCTTCTTGTTTAGTAAACTCCCAAAATCAGGTTAGAGAAATAACTTCTGCCAAAGCATGATTTTTCTAATTTGAAGGAAGGTAATGAAAACAATCGGCATAAAATACTACCTGGAGGTACATGTTTCTGCCTGGTGCCTACAGAGAGAAGCTCGATAGAGGGCTGAGCTAAATAGCCTACATACATCAGTTTTGGAACACGAAGTTGAAAGAAACAAGTTTCATTCTCTGTGAAGATGGCTTTTTACTGTTGTCATTCCCTACAGGATGTAGTGGTGAATTTTGCTTCCATCACAGCTCCAAAGGGCTACTGGCAAAAATACATTTAAAGAAAGCTTCAAGCAATATCATTTCATGGCTTGTACGAATGATATTCCAAATGTAACATCTGGCTCATCAAATTACTAAATTGGTGGAAGATGGGTGAGGATCACATAATTTAGCCACTTAAACTATGTATACTCAATTGATATCTGTAATTATTGCCCCCCCCAACCCTCCTCCAAACGAGCAAGATTTCTAAATCCATTTACATGACATTCCTAATAATATCAGAAAAAATGTGTACTACAGACCAAAACCTGAAGTCTTTGCTTACTTCTTATGAGGACCTGATTTTTTGTCCAGGGAAAACTCACAAACATGGCAGGAATAAATATATATTTATTTCCCACAGCACTGTGGGAGTGAAGAGTAGGAATGGATAATATTTCAGGGAGGTCAGAAAAGCAGTCATAGGGACAGAACGAGCAGGTATACCTTGAGTCCTGGATCAGCAAGGGAGAAAAAGCTAAATAAAAAGGATTTCCTACAGTGTCGGCAGATGTTTAGACATCTCAGAATATTTTCAACTTGCCCAGGGTCATAACAAAACCTCACTGGAGTAGAAGGAGTCCTCTCCACAGAGCGAATGAAGTATGAGGTTGAAGGATGACTAGATGACTGAGAGGCAGGCAGCAACAATAGTGGAAAAGTCCTAATTTCTCTAAACAATTTAAAGACTAGCTTTTTTTTTATTTTTATTTTTTTTATGCAGTTACTTAAGCAATATTAATTGAAGGGATTAATATTTCCCTGAGATAAATGATGTGCTAGGTGTGGCATGTGACTTGAGTCCCAGCTGATGGCCATTAACCTTAGTAGATGATTAATCTTCTAGATACACCATGTGCTTCAGTTATCACTGCTGTTAGAAGTAGAAAATGGAAATAAACAGACTTCAGGGCCCCACTGGTCATCAGTAGATGTTGAACATATGGACTACATACATTGGTATAACTACTACACTAATCACTACTACATTGGTATAACTGATATCAGCATGAGTAGATAGCTAGTTTTATTTGCCAATTCAGTTGTCTTTTGTACATTTTATGTCCTGAAAATGACTCAGTTCAGAATGTCTGAATTCTCTCAGATTGTTTGTTATTCAACCAGTACATTTTGTTCTATATGCCTCACAATACTGATATGAACTTTTAAGAATTTAATCTTTGAAACACATGATTTTATACTAGTGCTCAACTAGTATTTATCCTCATTGCTTTACACAAAATTCATACTTTGAATTTTGTCTCTGCTTCAGTTTTTGTCGTACATCAAGAGGGAAGAGGTGAGAAAAAATGGAGCTAGTAATTTGAATAAGAAGCTGTCTCTAACACTTGGTACAATCACAAAACCACAAATATATGTCAGAGATTCTTTTTTTTTTTTCTTTTTTTTTTTCTTTTTTTTTTCTTTTTCTCCTAGTGGATGCTATTAAATAATCAAATATCCTTACACAAACTTTCCTAAATTTGTCTTTTGTTACATTAGAAATGTCCCTACATCAAAGCCCCAGAAAATAAATGGATATGCATACAGCAGAGCTGAACTGAGATCTTGATCCAAAGTCCAAGTATTTCCCCTTTCATGGCCCAAACCACTACTGTGAGCTGAAACGTATTTCCTTTTAATAACAGAAAAATGTTTTTAAAATTAAAAATAATATTTTGTGTCTGGATTTCTTATGTATACTGAAAATTTGAGTTGTGACACCCAGAATGTTTAAATTTCCCTTGATATTTTGACTGCTATTTGAACAGCAAGATTTGTCTTGTTGACCTTCTGAAGAGGATATTTGAAATAGCATTAACATCTTCGGTCTAAGGATGCAAAAGGAACTGTTGTCCTATCATTGCTGTCACATGATAAAAAGTGGCTCTGTAAATCTCAGTCATTAAGATGTCTTGTGGAAGTAAAGAGATGACTATGAGTTCTAGTTTTCCTGAAGGAAAGCTGAATGTATACATCTGTGGGGTTAATTGCTACATGTACATGTATGTATGTATATATACATGACTGTGTGTTTTAAAGGGAAATAAAAGAATATGACCAAATAGATGATGTGCTAAATATAAATCACTCACTAACAAAGCTTATAGAAGCTGAACTTTATGAGATATACTTATATACTTGGTTTATCTAGAGATGTGACAGCTCCAGAAAACTAAATATTTGATTTGAAGACAATTCGTTCCTCAACCTTATTTATGCCACCAATGGGAAAAATCTGTTTCATTTGCTATACCTGAACATATTACTAAGGAAAAAAGATCTTTATGGCTGTAGGGTTTATCTACTTCTGTTTGAACTGTATGGTTTATATTGGATGGGCCACTGTTTGCAGGAATGACTGTAACTTTACAAAAATATGATTATGATGTTTGTCATCTGAGGGTAGCAAACCACTGCCAGAAAGCTTACGTTTTTAGTAATAAAAATATGGGTAAAGAGCAGAAAATGCCTATCTGATAGATGTACTTATCTGCAGAAGTGTTTCTAAATGGAAACTTTCAAAAGCTTGATATGTTGGTTTAGTGACTCTGATGAATAGTTACAAGGAACTAGGCAGTAAATATATATATATATACAAATATCTAGGATTAAAAAGTGTTATGGACAGAAAAGAAGTGCCACTTAGTGTACTGTTGTTACTGAATACCATATGAAGGTCCAATTTTGTACAAGAATTTTTTCTTGTGTGTGTATTCAGCTGAGGTTTGGAAGCGATGTTTGAGAATATACAATGTTTGAGAATACACATTTTAAAGCAGACAAAAGTTGGAAGCTAGGGACTTGCTAGAAACTCACATAAATATTCAACTATATCACCTGCCTTGATGTGAAATCCATTTTTTTTTAAACAGTCCCTGTTATTAAAGTATGTATGAGTTGAGTTTTATTTCACTCTAGAGCTCAAAATGTTGTGATTTGTGGCCTAGACATAGTTCTGATTATTGTCTTGTTTAAATTTTTTTCGAAACTCGGAGGACTTCTTGGCTCAACTTGTCCAGTGTTGAGTGCTGTCCTTAATAATCTGTGGAAAATGAGCCTGTTGTAATTTCTCTAGGCACACTGGCATGGCAAATCTGGACATATTTACTGCTTTCCTGCAACATACTGTAGCAGTTCTCTTGAATTCAGTCATCAAGGATGTACTTGTACCTTTTTGAATCACCAGATTCACTAAATGCTTAAGAAAGGACCTTATTTTGGATATGGGACCCTTTACTTTTCCGCATCATTTGAATTCCTGGTAAAATAAGTTTATGCTTTATGTAGATATGGTTTTAGTATATTTCAGTATAAAATAACATAGCAGTGATTCTTGTTTAATTAAAGATTCAATTTTTGTATTGGTATAGTTTTCACAGTATGAAAGCAATCTTTATCAATTATATGAATAAGGAATTTTACTTCTGTCTGTACTGTATACGTATTAGATACTTGTGCTTTAGAAATAATGTTACTAAACTGCAAACTAAGAATGACCATTCGACTATTCACTTACATTATTGGTGGAATGACAGCATCTACAGTGTGTAAAGCACAGAGTAAAATATATTTCCTGTCTCATTTAGTACTCTATCTAAACAAACAGGTGACAGGATACAAACTGTCCTGAATGGCCAAGGAGCAGCAGCATTACAGTAGATGAATTTCACTGCTATCATGTGTGCATTTCAGAACTGTTTATTGAAAGTCACTGTTAAAGCACTCAAACTGCACAGCCCTCCTGCATTGTGCAAGTAGGTTTCTATTGTGTATTCTGTGCTAGCTTTGTGCATGGAGCTCATTGATGTCAATGAGACATCTGCATGCAGAACTGGGGAAGAATGAGCAATAAAGATTCACACTGCAGATATGATAGGGCTCCAGTCTGGTGCCAGAAGGAGCATATTGCTATTAGGCTGGTGCTTCTTAAAATAATACAGAAGAATCCATCATTACTCAGATAGCAGGTACATCTGATAATATGTTATTGATTTAACATATTTATCTTTTCTGGAGTTGTTTTAAAAATGCATATTATTGTATATAGATCAACATACGTAATGACAAATTGTTAAAATTTATTTAAACTATAAAGGAATCACATCTGTAGGACTTTCACATAAGGCGCCAGTCTGACAAACAAACAGTAAAGCTGCTTGCCACAAAGTGCTTGTAGTCTGAGTATGATTTTCATGGTTTCACATCTTCCATTCTGTATACTTGAAGAAAATAGCGTATGAATTTAGTGAGTAAGGTCTCCTATTTGCAAACTGAGTATAGAAAGTATATTGTGGCCCAAAATGCCTTTGCCAGAGTACATCACTGGATACTGTAAGATGATCTATTTTCCTCTCTGAAGCAAGTAATGGAAAAGCAAAGAATTCAGTCTCAGAATCTACTTCTTCCATAATTTCTATAAGACACTTTCCAGTTCCAGTTTTAGATGATACTGTATGTTTTCTACCTCCTTCTCTGACTACTTTTCTTAGATTTTGAGGCTGTCTGCATGATATTTAGGGGGGAGAAAAGAGTACTTGAGGTGAAATCCTGAATTAATAATTGGGAAATTCTGCTTTCATGTGATGTTTTTGACTTCAGTACAAATTGAACAGGACTCAGTACATTCTTGCATCTCAGATGCAAGATGCAAGGGTTTTATCCCTTCTGCAGCACATTTAGGTTTTTAGAGTTCTCATTTTGTACCTTTTTTTTTTTTTTTTTTTTTTTTTTTTTCTGAAGGAGAAAGGGGGCTACCTAGAGAGTTAAAAAGATGTTCTCTTACTTCTGTCACATCTCATATCCTTCCAAAAAGCTGCCTTTTTTTTTAAAAAAAAAAAAAAAATCATTATTATTATTATTTAGTATGAAAAACATACTGTGAACATGAGTTACAACCAAGATGTAGCATTTTTCTTTGTGTGTTTCCCACTTATGGTACTAAATTGTACAGCTGTGTTCTATGTGTATGCTTATGAAATGTCAGGAATTCAATGCCCATACAGCTAACGTTACTTTTACTTAGGAGACACTGTAAACTAAGAAGCACTCAGCACTGAGAGCTATGGCTTATGCTTAGTTGCTTACCACATTTAGTAGATTGATCTTCAGTCATATTGTAGAAGGTAAAATTTTATTTTTTTTCTAAATGAGTTATTTTTTTATCAGTTTTGCTGTGTGAGTGGTTTAAAAGTCATAGTAGCCACACTGAGTGAGCAAGATGGTCTCATTTTATTCCTGTATGAAAGGTATCCTTAGTTCAACCATTCATGGTATTTTAAGAACCAAATTTAACTTTCCCCCTAATAGAAATCCAATATGACATTTTTATGATATGTCTGGTCTCTGTTGCTTGGTCAGAGCTCTGTGTGCTGGTATGCCTCACAAGGCTAGCTGACACTTTATCAGAAAGCTTTACAGTGCACTTACCTGTTGTAACTTGTTGTAATGTTCTGAAATCTCTTTCCTGTGGGAGATCACCAATTTGTGTTTGGATTTCACATTCTCTCATGAAGGGTCATGTTGTGTGTTATTGTTATTATTATTTTAATTTGTCTTCTTGTAACCTTTTACATTAATGTAGACTGAAAGTACATCTGGGGCGAACGTTTGGGTTTAAAATCTAGTTTAGGTCTAGATTCCTTTTGTGACATCGGCATTGAAAACATGGTGCAAGTGCTACAGCAGATGTCTGTACATAGCATTCCTATGTCCTTCTCATTCACATAATTCACAATATTATAACAATAATACTTCTGTCACTTTCTTCAAGTTGCAATGCTTTAAAGCAAAATTAATAGTAAACAATCTGTAGGTACAGTTAAGTCACAACATTGCTGTATATGTGATAAGCATATCTCACTGTTAAATGTTTGTTAAGATTCACTTCTGCAATGAGTAAAGAAAAGACAGCAAGATTTAGTAAATAATGAAGAAAGTTTCTAGGATCATTAGATGAGCCTTGTGATCTTGGCAGGTCCTGACAACTACAGATATCAATAGTAATCGCTTCAGTAATCAGTGGCTCCTGTTTATGGTTTTCTGTGAGACTGTACTGAAAAAAAAAAAAAAAAAGTTGAAGAAAACTTCCAAAATGTAAATGAAAAGTGTATATTCCACCTAATTGATTACAAAGAAATCTAAGTCATAGGCACTGTGGAGAAAGGAAGAATCTTGAAAAAAAAAGTTAAAAATAAAGCCATATGAAAGAAAGTGAGAAACAGGTAAACTTTCTTTTGTTTTAACATGAAAATATTTTTATTTTGAAGAAAAAATAATAAGAATATCCTTTAAGGTGTTCCTTCGGTATTGTGTGTGGGAAACATTGAAGAGCCACTTATTTAAAATATGTGAGTTTATTAATAGATCATAAATAGTATTCAGAAGGGACACTGGCACTTTTCAGGTGACTTTGCAATACATGCTGCCCTTGGACAGTGTCTGAATTATACAGTGATTGACAACCTCTTGTACAAGACCACTCAAGGCAGGACATTTTAAGTGTCACTTCTGCTTCTGATAGTTAATCTCTCATGTCTTCTGATGGCTACCTGTTCTGACCTAAAATTCCCAGAAGACAATTTAGAGTCCAGTGTTCTCTGAAACTTAAATTAACCTAGAATGGTTATATATGAGCATACTTTTGTAAGAACTACAGAAATTTCAAATACTCCGAACAAAGCAAGTATTTTATTATCCAGCTTTTGCCTGTTTCCCTGCTCTTGTAACAATTATGTGTACTGGTTACCTACCAGCCTAGTCAATAGAATGTCCAATAATTTCTTTTGAACATTTTCCATTTCTGTGTTCAGCACTGTCAGGGACCAAGCTTTATCATTTTCACAGATTTTAAGGCCTGAAGTTTTCATCTAATTGTTACATCTAAAATGAATGGACAACTGATCTCAGAACAGCTGTCACAAAAACTATGTAGTTAAAGAACTCGTTCCTTTGTGCTAGTAGGGGGAAAGTGTGCAATGTATTACTGGAAGACAGCAGAGCAAAATCAACAATAATAATGACTAATGTATTTGGGAGAAACATGACAATCTGTAGTACTAAGCAGGAGTCCTAATCCTGTCAATTTTCTTCCCCACTCCCGTTGTTCTCAGGGTACCATTCCCTTTTCTTTTACCGTCTTGAGCATTAGCACTGTCACAGTGCTCTATTCATCAGTCTATGCCACGGGATATATTTTACTTGCATAGTCAGGCTGGTTAAAGTTTCAATCATTTTTTATTCTTTTTACATGTTGGTAAAAGCGCTGTTGCAACAAAGCCTAGGAGCAATGCCAGAAAGGGAATGGGAATATGTTAAGACAATAGTATTTCATTTTCATTTTCATTTGGAGAATGATGGTTAGAAAAGCAAAATCTGTCTAACTATAGCCCACGCCTTAGACAACTTAACCTGCAAAGAGTTAGAAGGAAGAATGAAGATAAAAAGTAGAGAAGTTGTGATTCTTTACTGATTTTCCATTTCCCTTTGCTTTTCAGGGACAATGGTACAAGTGCAAACAGGACTTGAAATTCTCTCCTTCATGCTAAGAAGGTTTACCACCTCTTCTTTTAAATATAAGTGACTTTGCAAGTTACAGTTAATAAAAGTACAATATTTTTTAACTTATAATCACCTTTTTTTTTTTTTTTTTTTTTTTTTTTACTTAAATGCTTTCTGTCCATTTTGCTACAGTCAATGAGCATTTTGTCTCCTACGCTTGTGGAAATTTCAACCCCAGGAAAACACATCTGTTTTGTGAAATGGTTTTGAGATGATACTGAAGTGTGTGTGTTGATCTGACTAGGTTATAAGCATCATGGATGAGAAAGGACACAGAGAACAAGAGCAAAATACTTGACAAAGATCAAAGATATGGGAGGAGGGAAAGGGATTTTACTTACAAGAAAATGTCACTGTATTTCACTGGCAGAGCTCATTGTTCTGTCATCCTGTCTGGCTGGCTTTTGATAGTCTCAAGAGTGAACCCTCCACACAGACTTTCTGCTTCTGTTTTCGTTTAGGTTTAGTTTATTTATTGATTTATTTATTTTTTAAAGCTTGAAAACCAAACAAAAATAGCAAACAAGAAACAAACAAAAATGAACAAATAAACAAAAAAATTATTTTTGTAGTAGATTTCACTAAGGTTAAAATATGTAAGACGCTTTCTAAGACAAAATAATGACAGGATATTGGTTAAAAGCAGTATCTCAATAAATGCTATGAAGGTTAGTTTGTTTCCATTTAGAAAGTTGTTAATAACATGCTATTTTCAGCATAAAAGTGTATATTTACATGGGTTAGTTCAAAAGAGCCATCAAAAATCAAGTTTGGTGATGTCCTCTCAGTAGCCGCCATCCCATCGAGATTGGCAATGGTGGCCAGCCCTGCAGCTCTCCCATACAGTTCTAGTCCTCAAAGCCCAGAGGACATGGAGCAATTGTATTAGGCTCTTCTACTGAGAGAAGTGAAGGACAGGGACTGGTGCCAGCATGAGGAGAAGCACTCACCAACCTGAAAGAATGGGGAAGATCAGATCCTTATGCTCTTTCTTCTGCTGCTGCAATGATGGAATCCCTCTGAAACAGTGCCAAAAAAGAGGAGTCTTCCTGGTTGTGGTACAGGTTTGGTTTTGATTTATAACAGAATGTATCCAGAGTAACTCCACTGAAGTTAATAATCAATTGCATAGTTGCACAAACATAATTTTGAAACTCTGCCCTCTCATTCTCATTTGAGAAACAGCCTTAGAAAAAGCAAGAAGTTATTGCTAAACTTGGCTAATCTTCAAGTAATTTACTTAGACTGTCAGTCTTCTCATTCCTTCAAATCCAATAATTGACGATGTTAATGCTAAAACAGCATGCAAGGAAGAACTTGCATGCAAATTTCAAGGAAAACTGGAATGTAGTACAAAAACAGGCACAAAGAATATTGGATTTGTATTTCACTTTAATTTGTAATGTCTGCCCAGTTACTCTGAACTCAGAGCCTATTCATGAATGTTGGCATTGTGGTATATATTAGAACTTCATTTCCTATCAAATCAAGATGAAAAGTTGGAGGTAGTGAAATAAATGGTAAAGAGTATATGCAATGAAGTTCACATGTGTATGAAAACAAAACAAAAATGGGAGTGTAATTCTGGGCCTCATATTTGTTGTTTTCTATCTTAACTATCAAATATCAGTGATTACCTTTTATTTTTGGATGAAATATTTTCCCTGAAAAGCTGTGAAGTAACAGCAATGAACAGTGGAATTTAATAGAACAGTACTCAGCTTTCTTACATCTAACTCAGTAACCACTTGCACTTAACAAAGTTTCAGCCTTCAAAAAAATCAAGAAAAATAATCTTAGCCTGCAAGACTACTCCTTTATTTGAGCACATTAGCAACTACCAAGCTAAGCTTTTTAGAAAGTGCTGTTTTTGTTCCTTGGGTAGATGAAGAACAGTTACCAGACTACCTTTACTTACACTAGTCACCAGTGAAGTGTCAATGCTTGTATTTCATGTCATATGATAACTGAGGTAATTCTTACTAACAGGGTAGTTGGGATGGCTTAGATGTCACTGTGTTGGTGATTATTGGTCGTTTTGATTTCCTTCAACTTCTTTCTTTGTAATACTGATGATGTGAGTTATTGCTGTGTTGGTGCTATCTCCTGTGATGTTGCTCCTGCACATCATTTAAGTGTCTCTAGTTTTGAGCTTCCCAATTAGTATCTGCCAAGACAACAGTTGTACATCTACTAAAACTTCAAGTAATATGTCCATTAATTTTAAGGCTGTTTTTGTCTTCTGACATTTTTTCCATCATAATTCCCTAAACTGCAGAAGACAGAAAGTTTTGTTGATATATTTCATCATCATAATCACATAAATTTGGGTATAAGTTAAGTAACATGAGAACAAACTCTTTTAATTAAGGAAGATTCATTATTACTTTAGGACTTCCATGACATTTATTAATGTGTTTGACTTAGACTGAGCCTTGTGGGTCCCTTCCAGTTCAAGATGTTCCATGATTCTACGATTCATTCTTTGAAAGATCCACAGAAATTAATTGGAATTGATATGCTGATGAACTTGGTGGGTTTAGTTAATCATGAGGACTGTAGCATAGGAAGGAGCAGCAGCAGTTCTATCGCAGAACTCTCTCTGCATAAGTTGTTCCTACACTTTTGCAAATAAGATGCTTGCAACAAGTCCAACAAATTATTGTTTTAAAATCTTATTCCTTAATATAGAAGCTTTACTGTGCATTACTGTATTGTCTCGGTGGCCTCATAGGCAAATCTGATGGGATCATTTTCTGAGTGTGGCTAGCAGAAGCAATACATTTTTGTTTTGCATTAAATGAGATGTTCATTTGTTACCCACAGACTAAAAATAAGAATGAACCTGCTGTGAATTGTTTAAGTCTCCTTTCAGTAAAATGCTTAACATCATCTTAATTTGTAAGCCAAAGTGTGCCTTTTCCTGCTGACTCATTTTCTTTAATATTCTACTTGAAAACTGGTACCAAATGTCTGCATCCAGGCCCCGAGACCCGACTGGGAGAAGCAGTTAGAACCTGCTCGTCTCTCGCAGCTGTTAGTACAGGCACCACTTCTTTAGAAATCAACATTAATTCAGCACTGACAAAAAACAGGTGTTGTCTTCATTCTGCTGGTCAGTCACCATCCATCAACAACAGGAAAGATCAGAGGTATGAAATGAGGAGTGTCGGTGGGGCCAGCCATACTAGCTCATATTGCTGAGTCAGTCACCTGGTATCTCATCTCAGGGTGACATGAGAGCTAATAAATCTAACTGTTCTACATCAACAGAGCTGCAGAAAGTGATCGTAATAACAAAGATGTATCAAACCACATTTCACATCCACTAGGGCTGATACTTACTGAGAGAACAGTGAGTTACTCTAGATTTCAAGTACATGACTGGCATGTCTTCTGTGTGTCCTTGCTACACCATATGGCTGCCTTGTCTCCACTGCTTCTCAGCTGTGAAAAGGGAGAGCCTAATTTGTGTTGTTTGAACAACTTCAGAAGAAAGACATACTGTAAAAGGAATGCTTACCCATAGCTTCCATATTTTTTGTGCTGTAACAATTTCAAGATGAAAATCAAGGTAGAATTCAAGATGATTGACTCTACTTTCTTTTCAAAGATGGGTCTGCTATTACTAAATCAAGCTATGTAATTACTGGAAAATTCTCACAGTTTGCTGCAGCACCACTGACAGATTTTCTTTTTGTGCCATTTTTCCATGTAGGTGGAAAAATACAGCCAGGCAGCCTCGTGATTGCAAAAGTCTTTCTCTCTATTATAAACAAGCCACAAAGAGCCTCCTACTACAGCTACATAGAAAAGGATGTAAAGGAAATTATCAAATGTCCCCGAGGAAGGTCTCCTGCTGTTCCTGAACACATATCTTGCAACTCAGAGACAGGTGACCAACTGGTGCTGCCCTAAATTCTTGCCACCTCCCAACACAAATCCATTTTTGTCCATCCAGTCTGGGCTGGAGGTAGATAATTAAACTCTCTTTATGAAACTAGAAAACTGAACTGTGGGCTTTGTGGGGTGACTGTACACATAGTAACTGCTTGCTTTTTTGCCCTTGCCACCCCACTTCTCTTGGTGAAAATGCTGGGTGTTCCAGCAGAGACACTGCTGTTTCTCCAGCCTCCCATTCGTTCACAATCAGATCTATTGAGAAACTGCCATTCATCCCTGGCAAAAAAATAATGAGGCCAATCATGAACACAATATGCCTGAGATTAACTGAACTCATGCTTCTGGGCGGTTTGGGATACAGCTGCTGCAGCCACCTCAGCCTGCCCTTTGTATGTATTAATAGGTAAGGTGTAATTTCAAGAGCCAGCTGCTAAAAGAAAGATGAGGAAAGGCAAACTATCCTGGGAGACAAGCACGTTCACTTACGTAGTGCTTGAAAAGTCATGGTAAGAAGCAGCATAATTATAAGATATCTGTGAAATCAGAAAACCTTAGTGCTTGTACAAACTGCTCATCAGCCACACTTGTCAGGCAAAAGTGGTTAAGAATGGCTGCTGACATAATATAAAATACACTGGCCACAAAATTAAAGACTGTTTTCATGAGGGGATAAGAAGTTTCACATGAAGGTAATAGAAATTCCCAAGTTATTATAATTTTTTTCCTTCATGGGGAAAAAAAGAAAATGCACAGAAAACTATCAGAGAATTTCTTAAACACCATTTAATTTAAAAGTTCCAGTGAGCACCTCATCAAACCAGTCTGTGTAATCTGCTCACAGCCTTAAAAGGCTGTGTGTAGTCTGCCTGGCCCATGAACACGATCCAGGGACAAGGAGAGAATCAAGAGGAAAGCAAATACTCTTGGTCCTGATGGAATAACAGAAAAAGAGGTATATGACAGATCTGTATATTTGTCTCTCCTGAGTGGGATGGAGAGAAACCTAAATGAAGCGAGAAGTCTTAAAGAAAAAGGGCCAAAAATTAAAAGAGGTGTAATAGAAGAGCACTACTTCTGAAACAAAGCAGAAGTCAGTCTAACTTTTGACAAATGTGAAAGTCCAAATTTAGGGTTCAACGTTAAAATGAGGCAAATGCTGGAAAGTACAGAAAGATTCTGTGGAGATGACCTAAATCATCTTCATTTTGCTACTGTGTTATCTATCAATGTTAATAATCACAGAATCACAGAGTGGTTGAGGCTGGAAGGGACCTCTGAAGATCACCTAATCCAGCCCCTTTGCTGAGCAGGATCACCTAGAGCAGATTGCACAGGATGGCATCCAGGCTGGTGTGGAAAGGCTGTTCTGTATCAAAAAATTCTAATCACTGGGCATTAACTCCTGACTCGAGCATTCAGGCATTGTCAAAATATGGACAATATTTACATTAATATTTCACAGAATACTAATAATTAATTGCTTGATAACTTTGCACATCGAAGTGCAACACTGACCATTACACTCTGAATTTGCAAATACATCCCTAAGGTTTATAATGCCGATGGATCATGATCACCTTGCCAGCTGGGGCCACAACATTCCTTCAAATGCGTGTTTGGATACCAGTAAAAGGTAGGAATAAAGCTATTTGGAAAATAGGATATTTGGAGAGAGGGTTACAAAGTTACTGGTGTACCACACTCTGTAAAGTTAGTGGCGCAGCCAGTATTAGACTTAAGAATCAGACTGTATCTTGTGCTTATTCCTTCTGTGAGCAAACGGGCTTTGCACAAACACAAGTGAAATGCACACTGAGAACAAAAGGCCGTGCTTTGAAAAACGCGTTCCTGGCAGCTCTGCGAGGGAGCACCGTATCCCCTGTCCCCGAGTAGTGTTTAGATAAAAGCTGTCTGCCTTGTGCTGATCTGTTTGTTGCCACTGATACGGGAACTCCCCCAGAAGATTCACAGCTTGTCACTTCTTGTCAGCAGTCCAATTTAACAAACTGCAAAGTGCCAGGCAAGAAAAAATAGGAAGAGGTCGTTCTCGGAGATTGCAGAAGTAAAACCTTTTCATAAATTAAGTGTTTCAGTGACGATAATTTTAAAGCAACTCTGAAGGTAAACCTTTGGGTTCATTCATCTCCAGGATCAGAATTACTACTTTTGAAAAACACAAAATTAAAATGACTGAAAGAGCATTTTCAGTAGTCAAGCTTTCTTTAAATTGCACTGAGTAGATAGAGGAGACTAACCTTATATCACCTGTACTGCTAAATTATTTTCAAAGATAGCATTTAAAAATCTGTCAAGAACCAAGCTTTTAATTCTCAGAGAAGATATAGACAATCCACTAAGAGGTCTGCATGTGTCAGAAGTAAAAGATTTAGAGACAGGTTTTGCCAAAGTCCTTTTAAATTCTGTCATTCTTTTGTTGGTCTACATTATTTAATGTGCTTCAGGGTTTACTTAAGAATAGGTAAGACATCTAGAGTTAAGTGGTCTGTCAGTTCATGTTTTTATATGGGCACAAGTCATACAGTAAAAACTGTAACGGCTATTAAAACTCTTTTACATGGAGAAATTTGAATTACATTAGTTTTCCAACTGTTTTTGGCCCTGTTATCATTTCTTAGTACTGATTTGCAAAAGAAACAGTTCCAAAGTGGCTTAGCTTCATAGTGCATTAAATATCCTTCAAATTCTGGGAGGAGGGAATCAGAAATCTCTAATGTCAGCATACGCCATTTGAAGTCAAATTCAGTTTTGCAAAAGATTTGACTGAATAGATCTTGGAAGAAGCACTTGGTCTGCTAAGGTGCTTAGAATTAGAGGCTACTCTTTTAAAGAAGAGATCTTTTTTAGAAAACTCCCATTTCACATTACTTCACTGCTGTTTAATTTGTGTGAAATACAGACTTAATGAGAAAAGGGAATTTCTTCTAAAAGATATTGGCTTGAGCTATAAAATTCATACAAGCAAAGTACAAAGACATGGAATGTATCTATCTGAATAACTTCTATCCTGGGACCCATTAACACTTCTCTCAAGAATTGTCTTAGATAGATGGCTAGCAATTTCTGATGACCTATGCACTATTTTGAGTTATCTTTGGGAGGACTAGGCTGACGTTCTGTCCTCCAGGGTTTTCAAACGAATCAGATGAACATTCAAAAAATAGGGCAATAAAAGGCATAAATTATTTTGAGATGATCTAGGGAATTAATTAAAAGAATAGATAGTGTCTTTTAAGAAGTTGAGGGAATTTTTAGTTTATGTATTTCTCTGTTACATCAAGGGAAAACTTCAGAAGTACAATATTAAAAATCTCCAAGTTACCAGGAACCCTTTTTATGTAGTAACAGTTGAGTCTGATGCTGCAATTCCACTACTCCAATTCCATTGTAGTAATCTTCAAATGTTGATGTTCTTAAGAAAAATCAGCTGGTAACTTGGGATAGTGCATCTTTTTTTTTTTTTCCATTTTTTTTTTTGCTTCACATGGATTCATGGTAGGTGCAGGGCTTCCATTAACTCTTATCATCATTGCTGTGTATTATGTCTTTCAGGTTACTTTCTCACTGCCAATAAAAGAATTGCTTTGAGTTAGGAAGTAATGTGATGTGCTTCCGAGTTAAGGTTAACAAAGACAGATTCACTTTCAGACTTATTTCATATGGTTTACAGAATAACCCCCAAACTGTTTTTCCACAGGTCAGCTTCAGCATTAATTAGTATTATAAAATGCTTATGCTACAGTACATTGTTTTTCTTAATTGTAGACATAGGGATTATGTTTGTAGATTTTATATTTGTAAATGCCTCTATGTGAAGCTTATGAAAAAGACTTTGATTAAATATTTGGAAGAATAAAACCTTTGGTTTCTGGGAGGAAGGTTTTGCATACTCAAATACAGATATTTACAGACAGTAAGCAACTGGTTGGGCACCTTCTTCCTTGCCTCCATCATCTTACAACTGCAAAAGATGTTTCCAAGCCATCCTTATGAATTCTGTAGAATTTCAGACAGTTATTACTACTGTTATTATTAATAGCTTGATTATGTGTTTAAGCAACTACTTCAGGAGAAACATGTCTAATTTTGCAGATGTACAGTGGCTGAAAATGCTAGTTCAGAGATTTCAAAAATCCAATAGAAAAGACAAATAGGTTAGAAAAAGAGAATGAAAAAAAAAAAAAAAACAACAAACAAACAATAAAGTTGTACAGTAGATGTGATGTTCATTCTTAGCTGTTCCTATTATAGAAGCCCTAGATAATTTTGTAGTAATTCTAATATATTTCCCTTATTTAAAATAGGGTAGCAAGTTATAAGAAGGGAATACACAAGCCCATTTGGTTGGATTTGCTCTGCATTGGGAATGTAAAGCACTTGGGAGTATATAAAGTGCAGCTGACAATACCACTATAGCTGTGGTCTATAGAAAAACAGAAGGACCAGCATAAGGACAAGATCTGTCACTAAGATCTGCCACTAAACAAATAAAAACTCCAAAGTCTCAACAGAATGCTGCATGATGAACTGCAGATTATTGACCCTCTTTCCAAAAACCTTCTCAGAGTGATCTGTTTGTGCTACAAGTTAATTGAAACTGACATGTGAAAAGATGTGTGATACACATACTGTAACAGATGTATTCAAAAGCAAAGTTCTATACCTGGTTCAATCACACGTTTTGCAGATACAATTTGTATCTTCCTACCATATAACCTGTAGATCAGAAATAACAAAATCCTTTAGTTTAATTAAGGGCTATTAAATTAAAACTGTATAAACCAGAAGGCTCTGGTTCCATCGTGGTTTATACCTTCTTACCCTTATTCTTGAAGCTTGCAGGGCACACACCTGCTTGCATGGGAGCCTTGCCACCATCTTTCAGGCTGCTTGCTGTGAGAGACACAATCTTCCTTAAGATGGGGAGGATGAAGTCTATTGCTGTGATAGAAGTGCATAAAAGCTCACCAGCACTTTGTCTCAGTCTAGACGAGGGCATAAAGTAGGCAAAAACATCTTTCATCTCAGCTTATCAAGACCTTTTAGGAAAATACCTTCCTGACTCCTGCTAAGCCAGCTGGTGAGACCTCCTGAGACTTACTGTGCAACTGGAAGCAGACAGGGAGGCGCCTACGCAGCCAGCTATAATGCACAGGGAACGACTAAATGAACACTCGCATCCTGAAAGCCCTGGGTGCTGGAGACTGGAGATACCCTCTGGAGAGGGATGCCGTCTGCCTCTTGGGAGACACTTCACTGCGCCCCTCAACCCGACGGTCCCCCATTATGTCACGAGGTGGCAGTATTTAGTTTTCACTGATCGGATCTAGATACACTTGCATCCTTTTCCCCCATTCATATTTTATTCTGTGCACATTTTTTCCTGTCAGGTTACGAACAGATCGTTCTGGATCTGATAGCCTTCCTATCTGCTTGAGGGTAGGAAGGCTCTGCAGGAGGATCTGGATAGGCTGCACCGATGGGCTGAGGTCAACTGCATGAAGTTCAACAAGGCCAAGTGCCGGGTCCTGCACCTGGGGCGCAATAACCCCAAGCAGAGCTACAGGCTGGGAGATGAGTGGTTGGAGAGCTGCCAGGCAGAGAAGGACCTGGGAGTGATGGTGGACAGTCGGCTGAATATGAGCCAGCAGTGTGCTCAGGTGGCCAAGAAGGCCAACGGCATCCTGGCTTGCATAAGAAACAGTGTGACCAGCAGGGCTAGGGAGGTGATCGTCCCCCTGTACTCGGCTCTGGTGAGGCCACACCTCGAGTACTGTGTTCAGTTTTGGGCCCCTCGCTACAAGAAGGACATCGAGGTGCTTGAGCGGGTCCAGAGAAGGGCAACAAAGCTGGTGAGGGGCCCGGAGAACAAGTTGTAGGAGGAGCAGCTGAGGGAGCTGGGCTTGTTCAGCGTGGAGAAGAGGAGGCTCAGGGGCGACCTTATTGCTCTCTACAGATACCTTAAAGGAGGCTGTAGTGAGGTGGGGGTTGGTCTGTTCTCCCACATGCCTGGTGACAGGACGAGGGGGAATGGGCTTAAGTTGAGCCAGGGGAGTTTTAGGTTGGACGTTAGGAAGAACTTCTTTACTGAAAGGGTTGTTAGGCACTGGAACAGGCTGCCCAGGGAGGTGGTGGAGTCACCATCCCTGGAAGTCTTTAAAAGACGTTTAGATGTAGAGCTCAGGGATATGGTTTAGTGGGGATTGTTAGTGTTAGGTCAGAGGTTGGACTCGATGATCTTGAGGTCTCTTCCAACCTAGAAATTCTGTGATTCTGTGATTCTGTGGATGTGGTGCTCAACACCTGGACTTCAGTGTCTCTGAGCTGCGAGGCCACCACAAGCTGAGGGGAGGGAACCTCATGATGAGCTTAAATATTTTATTCCATCACACTCATATCTAATAACTACAGTTAGAAGTATGGTTTTATACGCACCAGGTGAGTCACTTGGTGTCATTGACTTATTCACTGGTCTATTCAGTCTTTGCTTTTCAGGAAAAAACCCTTGTTCAAGTGAGTCTGGACCAGGAGAATGCTGAAACCAGGTCTCTAACCCAGGGGAGCTCCCATCAGCAGGGCAAATGGACTGAATGTGACAGAAGGCTCTTAGGCACCTTTGAAAGTTCAAGATGCTAAACAGTTCTCACACTGAAGCTTGGTCGGCTTAATAACAGGAATAGTAGAATGTGGGTATGAAATGCAAATAACCAAAATGCAAGACAGTCTCTGATTAGGAGCTAACAGTAAGAATATCACTGACAAGATGGGGTTTTGTTCACTGAAAGCAAAGGAAAATATGGAAGAAATACATGAATTCAGTGATCAGCTACTGTGATTTGACTTGGCTGTGAGAAAAGGCAATGGGACATGTTAGGCAAGTGATTTGCTATGCAGAGAGAGATGCATTAACACTCCTGTACCAGGATACAGGAGTGTTACACCTCCTGATACACCTCAGAGTGAACATAATGGACACTCCTGGTCAGGTATGCTCAGGGAGGGTTGATGCAGAATGGAGTAAATGTATCAGGAATACAGGTTATCTATAGATAATCTGTACAGATTAAATTAAGGCAGGGTGGAAGCCTGAATGCTGACCTTTTATGTATTTTATGCTATGGAGGAAGAAGAAGCAACATCCTAACTATCAGTGGGCCTTCAAAAGCATGTGGAAAGAGGACAACAATAAATTTAATAACTTATAGAGGATCATCAAACCTTTCATTTTAGACAAGGGTGTTATGGTACAATTGAGAGCTAATGACTTTTGGGAAGGGTTTATCCAGTATGTTTATTCCTAGGAACACATTAGAGCTACTTGCCACAAGTGCTTGAGAATATCTTTCCAACATATCAATGAATTGACTCAACGTTAATGATGCTGGAATATTAGTTATTTAATCATGTACAATTTAGAAAAGAAAAAAAAAAAAAAAAGAAACACTGAATTCAAGAAAGTATTTTTAAATCATTTAAGTGTGGACAAGGTGGGAATGTTAACATTTCACAAGTAAAATGCGAATCACACTTGTGATAATATTTTCATTTCTTAGCATGATTTTTCTCGTATTTGACTAATCCATAAAGCAGCATCTACCAAATCATGTAGTCTCCACAAGGATGAGTAGCTGTTGTTTGGCTGTTACACAGGAGCTTCTGAAAAAAACGTGTTGTCTTCAGAAAGCTATGTTTGTTCTGAGGTGCCTCTGCACAGGAATGGCTTGCTGTGCAAGTGTATATGTGACAAAAGTTATGGTGAACGTTGGCCATTTTTTTGCAGAAGGCATTGGAACCTATTTGTTTTTCACTGATTTTTTTTTTTTTTTTTTTTTGGCATTAAGAATAAATTCAGAGATCAGCATGAATGAACAACGAGATGAAACAAAGAATATATAGAGTGCAGGTATGGCAAAATGTTGGGAAAGACTTAACATGGGCACATGCCTGATTGAATACATCCATGTGTATTATATATTGGGATAATCTTATGTAACGATGCAGTCCAGATTCAAAGCTTTCTAAAAGACAGAAATTCCATCATTTAATTTAGAGTAAGCACTATCCATCCAGTAGTTCAAATATAGTGTTTATAGAGTTCAGCATTATTCTGCTGTTATAAATACTGAGACAGAACAATATTAATATGTGCAAGCAGATATTAATCTTTTGTATCTATCAATCTAACTAGAAGAAAAAGTCTACTTGCTGAAGACACCAAGGAAATCTTTAACTATAAAGTAATCTAGAAACACAGAAACTCTCTTCATGCATTTCTGTGACATTTATGTTGTGAGAAGTAAGAAATGAAAAGCAGGAGCTGCCTTGAAAAACATATGTCAAGAATTTCAGGCTAGGATGTGAGTGAAGTCAAATTCATGATTGTTTTTCTTTAGTCTTTTGGAATTTGTATTATTATTATTATTTTTAATAAAAAGAAACAAACAATAATAACAATTCTAGTCAGAAAGGGAACACCACAAAGATAAATACAATAGCCCAAATCTTTCCCCTGTGGCCTTATCAGATGTATTGCAAGGACTAATGTTGCACAAAAGGAAAGGCCAGAATATGACAAATTTCTCAAAACACTGAATAAAATTCTTCTCCAAACTGGATGAAGTTGAAGTTGGCAAATCAGCATATCATTCCAGATAATTCCATCATAGCATTATACATGGATACAATAGATCCTTCTCACAACAATCTTCTAGACCATTCAGTAATGTCAAATGCCGAAAAAAAACAACTTTCAGAGATATTTCAGTTCTTTCTGAAACACACATCCACTATATTCAGGTAATTTCCTGAATTATTCAAGTCTCGAAACAAGAGGGTTTTTTTTAATTATTATTATTATTGTTTGTTTGTTTTGTTTGTGGGATATTTTAGTTTCAGAAGCTCCAACCACTTTGCAATAACTGGTAGCCTTAACAGGAAGTGACCAGAAAGGAACCACACCACCCTAAACCTCATACTCATTAAGGGTCATTAACCTATTAAGGGTCATTAACATATTAAAGCCCACTGCCACTGATATGGAAATGATACAACAGCCACGAACCCCATGAACCTAGAGTCTTCTTACCTGTGAGAGGCACGCCCTGTAAAGGTAAGTTCGGCTTGTCAGAACCAAGCAGAACCAGTAAAGGGAAATAGCTTAACAAGTAGCTGTGTACAAATAATTGTGCTTTCAGTTGAGACTGTGCTTGTTTTATAAAAGATCTCCAAGCACCGAATTCTGTGCAGAATTAAAATAAAGTCAGGACCTTTATGTGGGTCCTGACTCTGTGTGCTTGTTGGCTAAATGCGCTGGGCACAAATCTAATCCGTGGTAGGGATAACAAACTCACCTCATTTTACCCAGTCAGCTTTGGTAAAAAGAATGATTGTTACCTAACCTCAGTGAATGCTGTCCATTTAAAAACAAGGAATCAACATCACCAAGAAAGGTTGAGGGACACAACCTTAATATTTTTCTACTTTACTATGTACATTTATATCTGACATACAAATTCTTGTAGTCATATGCTGCTTGTAAACAAGAATCTGGATCAAAAAAAAAAAAAAAAATCACATTTCCTGGCTTGCAGTTCTCCAGGATGGTCTCTTTAATGGCTCTTCTTCCCTGTTAAAAAGGCATTTTACTGGTTGAATGAAATTGTTTAGACATGCAGAAGCTAAAATAAGGGGACAGGACATTAGGCTTTGCAGGAGTAGCTCTCTATATTTCACAGAGAATATATGAAACTTCAGACTCGTTTTTCTTTCAGTTACAATCTCTTTAGCTCTTCAAATTGCAACTGATTATGAAGTACACAAGTATTTAATTCCCTTTAACATCACCCATAAGTCATTCTTGCATCTTTCCCGGATTAACTCACCCAAATAATGATCAGAGAATTCTACAGGATGCATTGCACAATGTGCACTCATTTATGGTAGTTTTCATATCCAATCAAACACTTAATTCATATCTAAAACAATGTTTAATACCCTATTAAATGAAAGCATGAACATTTGTCTTTAATGTATCTTGCCACAGGCTTCTTTTAACACATTCATTTAACAACATTTTATAATCTTAAATTTTTTATCTTGTTGCTGAATTATAGCCAAACATTTAAGATGTCAAAAAAAAAAAAAAAAAAAAAAAAAAAGCTATAAAGCTCATGCTTAGAAAGCAGAAAAGCAGAAGTTTCTTGTTAAGTTTTTCACTCATTTTCCGAGGATTGATTTGAGACCCTAAATATCCTTCTTGCCTACATTGCCTAGGTAATGAAGCTGGACAAAACAGACCACAACCACAAAGATGGAATTCATGTCCAGTCCTTCTGCTCCCAACAAATCACGACCAGAACAAAATGCTTTCCCTATCCTTGCCAATGTAAATTCCTCTGAAATGCTGAAAAATTATCTGCTATCCCAGGCACTATGGATAAAGTACAGGTTCTGGCTGCAATTTTAAATACTATCCAAATATAACTTAAAGTCCATGTTTCCATTTAGCATAATAGAAAGTTAACTAAAGAACATCCAGAATATCCATATTTTTTCACTATTAAAGGTAAATAAATAAATAAATAAATTACAGAGTCAGTAGGCAGTGTGAATTAAAAAAAATAAAAATAAAAATAATAAAAAAAGATACAGAATCATCCAAGTACACATTCCCTTATCTGTTAAAAACTCTACTTCACTCTTCATTCTAAAATTTATTGTATTTCCCACTATTTTTTTTTTTTCCTGGTGTGCAGGAGAGAATCCTACAGGTCCTGCCATCTCTAGAGATTCCTAAAATTAAATTTTGGAGTGTCTGGGAAAAGTGAATGATGCATGTACCTACTGCAGCAATGTCAAAGAACAATTTTACTGTACAAGGTCCTGCCCAGAAAGCTGATTTGACCTGCCAGTGTGGTTACACAGGATTTCTTCCTGAGCTAGGAGAGCTTCACAGATGGGAATTAACAACTCCCCTCTTTCCTAAATGCTATCTCATAACCATCAACATCTTTAAAATCAAGTTTTTCATAGGGAGTCTTGGAACTTCCAGTTAAACTATCAGGAATTTGGGAGCACCCTCTTTTTCTCCTTCCCCCTACAACACACAAGACACCAGATGAGACTATTTAAAAAAATAAATAAATCAAAAACATGTTTGGGTGAAACCTTTCAAAATTTCAAAACCAGCAGTCACTGAAGGAGGTTGCTTGCAAGTGGACTTTGCAAGAGGAAATACGAATATCTCGTATACAGCCACATTCTCTTTTTCTTCTTGCCTCCCTCTAGCTTGCAGAGTAAACTTAAGTTTAGTTTAGGCTGTTTCCAGTGTTTTGTGTTGTTACTATGTAAGTGTTATTTTGTTGGAAAAGTAGGTAACAGCTAAAACCTTAAAATATAAATGTTGATGCTTTTATGAGTTCATTCTGTATGAGTCATTCCCCAGAGATCTCAACAGCAATTCCTAGAAGTCTTGAGACCAGTCCTGTTTCATATGTCTTTTGCAAAGTGTCCTACTGAAATTACCTACTCCCTAATTATTTTTAATTGATAACAGTTTTCTTAATGACATTATTGAGTACCTCAGCATGGTTATTCACTTTTGTTGCCTGATGTAACTGCCATTGCAGTATGATGGTAATTTTTCTTTCTGTTTTTGCTTTTATCTTTCAATACATGTTCATATCACTGATTTGGAATTCTAGTTCTATCATTACTGACAGACATTCATCCAACTATTTCCAAGTACATTACATTTTGTGAAAAAGATTGGCATAAATATTCCTTGCTATAACAAAATGTGAAGGAAGGAAACAGAGATTGAATTATCAAGACTCAATTGCTGGTTCAGACTTCCGTTGCCTTACAGAAATCCAGAGGAAACCCTTTAATTAAAGTAAAATTATATTCTACGTTCATTTTTTCTATGTCTGTTTGTTGTTTTTTCTTGACAGATTCATTTCTTTTTCTGTGTATGTGGCAGGAGAAAATTTTGTTAAAAGGTTTATTTGAAAGTAAACAAACCTGCGTCTGAATGGATTGTGGTGAAGTCATCTAATGGTTTCCCACTGTCTATTTTTAATACTTTCCAATCTACACAATTTTAAAGTTTCATGTTATTATTTTATAGTCATGATTCTGTCTCAAACTGGTTAGCTGGGGAGAAATCTGACATGACAAAATTACAATTTAAAAAGGTCTGTCTGTTAGAGGAAGGGGAAAACTTTAGGACCTAGTACTTGATTCTTTCTGTATGCTGGGCTTGCAGCTTTGTGTTTGCCAAACATGTGATTTTTGTGTCAGAAATATATTTTTTCTATCCCTAAATATTGCCAAGTTACTGTCAGTAGAAGCACTATGGAGAGTTCTGATGATTTTTAGTGGGGGAAAAAAAAAAAAAAAGCAGTAGAATCCCTACCGCTTCACTTTTTTTTTTTTTCCAGAATGACAGAGAAAAGCATTAACACCAGTGGTTGAGGCATGCTTGTTCCTATCTTCAAGCAGATGATGTAAAAGGTCTCTTCCAGGCCTACTGTTGCATAAACATGAATGTGACCATAAACATTCAAAGCTAGGTATTTGATATGCAACTTTCACCTTTTCAACCTGCACCTTGCAAAGATGGAAAATACAGGAGACAAACTGTACAGTGGTTAAGAACTGAAGCTTGGCTTCATTGCAAAAGATAAGTCAGCATCTCTGAAATATTCCTTCAAGGCAGTCTCCTTCCAGGGAGAATAGTGATTGTAGCCATGCTGCAAGAACAACACCAGAGCAGTAGAAGGTTGTGTCTTATAAGGGAGATTGCATGAACAACTGAAGAGCTGCACATGCTGCTCTTGCTTCACAGTGTTGTAACCTGAGATACTTTATACCTCTCTTTACCAGTTCAGGTGTCAGCAACACTTTAGTTTAAAGCCCCCTTCACCAAGTGACCATCAAGCACCATATAAAATCACCATTTAACTAAAGCTTATGGCTAGAAATACATTTGGACAGGAAGAAAACATGAATTATAGTTTGGACAAAGGTCTTTGAAAAATCAGCAGTGCAAATCACACTTTGATAATTCAGGAGTTACTCTCAACGTCTGTGTGCACAGTTGTCTGGCTAATAGTTTACCAGACCTACATTAATCTGCCAGGAAGGAACATGAGATGAGGCCTCAGGAACTAATTTAGTTCACAGGTTGCTGTTTTGACTTAAAATTCTGTTGTAGAACTTGTTAAAGGAATGTTAAAGACATAGGAGCTATACTTCCCTCACCAGCTTCAATATTCGCATAGTTTTAGTATAAGTTCTTATTTCAAGCAATAGTTCAAGTTTTGTCACCAGGCTGATTTGTATCTATATATGACAGACCTAGCTTGGATCAAATGTCAGAGTGTTAACAGGGTGAGGAATGCAAGTTCTCAGTAGCAAACCACCTAATTCCACAAGGAAATTGGTCAGTAATTACAATATCATATGTCAATACCAGATGTATATGAGTGGCACCTTACAGAAGAAAATGGGGAATGGGAGAAGAAGGGAATTAATTATTTTGATGACTGCTGTTAGCCAAAAAGTGAATTTCTTTATAGTTAAGGTGTCTCTTGGTAATCCACTTTCTATACATGCATTACAACAGCTGTCTTTTTTAATGACACCTCCTGGTAGACAGTAGCTAGTAACAAGTAGTAATCATTATTACTGCTGTTTCCTTTTTTCTCTACATTTCCCTTAATTTTGAATATTAAGAAGAAATTGCAGAAAAAACAGGTACATCTTTATCTTACTAAAGGTGGAAAAAAGGACAGAAACCCACCCAAAATAAAAAAAATCCACATTAAGAGGAAGTTGGACATAGGAAAACGTAGGCATAATGTTCTTATCTGCTTTTTCCAGTTTGCAACATGTCCTAATTAATGGAATATTCATAGGAGTGCTCATAAGATTTGGAAAGGTACCACAAGAGGACAGATCTCAGTGAGAGAACAAAAATAGACACAAATAGGTGTAAGTTTTGTAAAACAAACGTTGGGAAACAAAGCTTATCCAAGGCATAAAGAACCCCCTGATGAATAGTCTCAAGCAAAAGAAAAAGACCACAGGACTAAGTAAGTCAATAGTGTTCTCAAATGTATCTCCTTTTCCCATTCATGAGGCAGAAACTCATCAGGTAAAATGGTGTTTATTTTGGTGTGGATTGAATTTCTGCTGTTGCACATTTCTGTGATGCCTGAATGCATCTGCTTTGCAAAGACAAAGTGAGATGCAAGGGAAACTTCTGGCTTTCAGACAAAGACAAAGGGATTTGGGTTTCCTGACTTCTACAGTTCTACCTAGATGACTTTGAGACCATCCAGCCTATCTTCTGATCAGACCATGAGGTTTGGGAAAGGTGCTGAATAATAAGAAGGACTTAACTCTTCTGAGCAATGATAAGTAAAGTAGGAAAAGACATCTTTGGTTATTCTACTAGTGTTATTCTAAGAATAACACTATTCTAAGAATAACACTAGAATAAATAGTGTTATTTTAAGTACCTTATTATTTTTGGCTTATATCCTGTCTAGAGGAAAGGCTGAAAGGTAGGACACATACCTTTGTGGAGTCATAAATGTGTTAGAGACTGATAAGCCTGAAGACCTGTAGCGATGCTTGAGAAATAAACTGGTGAAATAAAATAACTATAAGTTAAAAGATAACATTCTCTTCTCTTACAACCACTACAACTGTTTGATTTGATCACTTTTTTATTACTGATGTAGAAGCCACAGCCTTCTTTCTTGTTTTGTAGTGGAAGCTATACAAGGATGAGGTACAACCATTTTTCTTTTGGTATTTATATAAGCAATACTAAAATCATCCAATTCCAATCCCCCGGCCATGGGCAGGGACACCTTCCACCACACCAGGTTGCCCAAAGGCCCATCCAGCCTGGCCTTGAACACCTCCAGGGACGGGGCAGCCACAGCTCCTCTGGGCAGCCTGTGCCAGCGCCTCACCACCCGCAAAACAAAGAATTTCTTCCTTGTATCTAAATTAGATCTAACTTCTTTTACTTTAAACCATTCCCCCTCATTCTTTCACCACACTCCCTGGCAAAAAGTCCCTCCCCATCTTTCCTGTTGGCCCCCTTCAGGTACTGGAAGGCCTCAATGAGGTCTCCCTGGAGCCTTCTCCAGGCTGAACAAACCCAGCTCTGTCAGCCTGTCTTCATAGGATAGGTGTTCCAGCCCCTAGATCATCCTTGCGGCCCTCCTCTGGACTCATCCTGATACATATAATTAGAATAATTCTATTCTAATACCCCAACTGACTGGAGGTCAGTTACATTGGCCTAGGGCTAGACTGTTAGCAAGGTTGTTGGTGCCTTATGTCAACAATCTTCTATATAAAGTAAAAAATACCTAAACCAGTAGACCATGCTGGGGAGAACATCTACACAGGCATCCAACAGTGTCAGGGTCTGAGCAAGGTGGAAAAGCTATGCACAGGGTAGCCAGGCAGGACCTGTCTGCTTAGGCAACGTGGGTGAGTGTCCTGACCATGGACCCTGATGGCAGTCTGAACAGAGCAGCCAGGGGCCTGGGCTGGGGTGAGTATGCAGTGTGTGTGTGTGTCTGTGGAGAGAAATCTTAGAGCAGAAGTCACTATCCACCCACTATGCCCATCCTGCTGAGTAAATGAATTTTATATTACATGTTACTGAGGGTGTAGGTCAGTTTTTGTGGCCACCCCACCTACATTCCCCTATGACAACTGAGGAAACAGCTGCAGTAAACTAAGTGGTTTCCTTGTTTCGCTGGCTGTTCATTAAAGACTTTTTTTTTTTTTTTTTTTTTCTTTTTTTTTTTTTTCTGGGAGGAGGTGCAGGGGAGAGGGAGCCTATTGCCCTCCTCAGAGATCAGGCAGACTGGGAGACATACTCATGCCACAGCCACTCAAGCTGGTGTGCTATTGTCTTAATTCAAACTCACTTTTTAGTTAGGGATTTAAGCTAATATGCTGGTTTGTGAGCTGGAGTTTGGAGCTGAAGCACCATGACTAGATTTGCCAGATCAGAATGTCCCTAATCTTTGCTATTTTTAGATCCCAATCCAGAAGGACCTATAAACACATGCTTATATTTAAAATGCTCGCATGCTTAAGATTAAACCTATTATCTGAGACCTATCCACCCAGTGCTGAAATGTTTCAGTAATATTTACATTAACATTTACAACAAGCCTGGATATTTGACACTGGAATACAGAAAACAATGAATTTAATGCAGTACAATATTTTTAAGTTGATAGAATATAAGAGAACAGAGCAGAACAGTTCAATTAGAAGAGGACAGTTCATGGCTAACTAAAAGTTAAAGCATATTATTTGTCCAAATTTGTTCAAGGCATTGTCCAAATACCTTGTAAAGATTAACAGGTGTGGGCTGGCAAAAGCATTTCCCAGGTATTCCCCAAAATCTTGATTTTGATGTATTCAACAGTAATTTCTCAATTTCTATTAGCATCAGAAATTGCATGCATATGCATTTTTAAGTGAATATCATCCTCAGAATACTTTACAACAGACTAAGCAAAGAAGTATTTTAGGTGTTTGCTAATACCTGTGATGCATTGGGAGAACCAATCACAATATTTTAATTGAAATAAATTTTGTATTAAAACACTGTCACATTCTTTTATTTCAAAATCACATTTTACCAAAAATTTGTTTAAAACATTCCAAATAACATCTTTAAAGGTAAATAGTTTTGAACAATGACTTTTCCATATCCAAATGTATTTTGGAAGGGTTTCTATTTTAAGAAGGTCCTTCAGAAGTCTGAGAAACATTGCTGAGAAATCACTTCACAGAAAAAAAAGTGAAATTTTTATGAATTATTTTGATTCAGAACATTTTCTCTCCTGATATTCCCATCCCCACCTTCACCTACACCACTTCAGCCCCAGATTAAACAAACAAACAAACAAACAAACAAACAAAAAAAAACACACCACCACCACCAATAAAAACCACCAACCAATAACAAGAAATGAAGGAAAGCTTTCAGACCAGACCTATTAATTTACGTGTAGGGTATGTGTAGCATTACCTTTCAAAGCACCTTAACTAATTATTTTGAGTGTTCAAATTGAAACAACATGCCCTTCAATCTGGTTAAATAAAAAAGAGGTGGGGGGAGAAAGGGGGGCAAAACAAAACCCAAAACACTCTAACCCTGCTCCTTTTAAAATGGCACATAAAAGCTCTTAGGAGGCAATGCAACACAAACTGACTATCTAGATGTTCTGAGCTGATTACAAGCTCCCTCAGCCCTGACAGACATTTATTGATATTGGAGCATTCTGTTTCAGTGAAAACGCATCCTCCTGTGCCTCTTTGCTCTCTACAGCTTGTCAATCTCAGGTGAAGATGAACATGTTAATTGACTGCCTTGTTAACTTATTGATGAGTAATGACAGAAAGAGTAGTGCTGAATGCTCATAAAATCTGTCTTTCAGTGAAGAACCATCCATGTTTTAAGAGAACACCTTTAACTACCTTTCATTACTAATTTACTCATCACCGTACATTATACTTAAAGATTAAGAACAACCAGCAAACTGCTGTGTTATTACAGAGGTGAATGTATTGAAGAGGAAAGTATTACATCCACCAGACAACAGTTGGGGCTTCCAGTTGTATTGTATTACAAGGAGAGGCGAAACTACATTAGCATTTGAAAGTAGGATGCAGAGTAATTATATTCAATTAACTAAGGGCTCCTTGGGCAGCAGCCCAACAATGAGCTACATACGATCAGGCCAGACAGAAGTGAAGGAAGTAAACTGGTTTGAGTCCTGTACTCCTGAAGAGCTCAGGAAACAATGTGCCATGTCTGTTAAATATGCAGCTATCAAGACTGAATACCTGGTTTAATCCCAGTAGAAGTAGCACTGTTTACTGCTTTACAATGCAGGTTCTCTAAGACTCACTGAAGTGTGGAGGTGGTATTTAGCTTTGTTTGCAGGAAATGTTTGCTGATACAGCCATGCTGTCCTGCTAATAAAAATAATTAAATAAATAAAGAAAGAAAGATTTGTATTAAACATTCTATTTCTAAGTGATGGGAGTTTGCGTTCATCATCAGGTGTTCATGCTCACTTAGTGCATGGTAATAGCAACAAATCTTGTGACCAGCAACCATATCCCACCATGAGCAGGAAAGTTGTATGTTCCAGAGGGTTTCGGTTCATGCTATGAGTGAAACAAATGTTATCAGTCTCTGAATTAGGCAAGGAAGAGGTGTTCCCCCATGTGATGCAGAGAGTGGACATGCAGAATGGTAAGCGGCTGCTTTCAAGGCACTGCCAGAAAGTGCCCAACCAAAACAGAGCTAATATTTTCTTCAAAATTGCTCCCTATTCTCTGCTGCAAAGGATAATAGAGTTTCTCCCCAGACACCATGATGTGTATTGTAGCACACTTATGTATGAAGATTTTTTCCAACAGAGTATCTTAGCTGGTTAATGGAGAGAAGATGTCTGGAGCTAGTCAAATGCCAGCTGACAGCAAGTAACCTCTAAACATACCCCAAACATAACCTCGTGAATCAAAATATTATCACAGTTTAAAATACTTTGATTGCTGTGGAACTATGCAGCACATAGTGTAAAGGCACATAGTAGTGAAACATTTCTGGGTAGTTTTATTACTTCTATTACCTTTTCTTTTTAAATGTGGTCACTTAAAAGCTAATCAGTCTGAGTAGACAAGTTTTGGCTCAGTTGATCTGCCTGTGCTTTTAACTTTATCTGCAGGAAAAACATACGCATCTTTCCTAGCCAGTGTCTTTTGTTTGAACTCACTGATACCACTACTCTCCCATTTGTTTATATTATGAGTAAGAGGGATGGCAATTAGCAGAGGAATTTAAACTGTTATGGTTTTGGCAGTGGCATTTCACACTTTTACTTCCTCCCCAGTTCTTACGTCTCAAGTATAAGCATATTTTTGTGTGCCCTAGTTTACATGCCAAGGCTGATGGATGGAATTTCCTGCAAGAAGTTAATCTGCATGGTCTTCTCAGTGTTTGGTTACTTCAGGATATCAGTAGGTTTATTTGCAAAGATTTTGGCATGCTAACAATTGTTACTTTAGGACTAGCTTTGGCCCAGTTGAAGAAGACTGCTGAAAACTCCAAGCAAAAACAAATAAATAAATAAAAAATCAAATCTTCTTTGCAAATAACTAGTTTCTTATAAGTAGGTTTTATTCTGGAATTTTGGGGTTCTGTCTCAGAAAACTACCTCATGTGCCAGTAAATAGTTTGTAAGAATATTTCATGAAATTAAGATATCATAAATAAATAAATAAATAAACATGTTTACGTCCCTTTAACACTTCCTTATAAAGCAACACTGCAGTATTCTCTCTAGAGATTGCTTTTCCTTCATAAATTAATGATTTATGTAACATCAGAATAAGTGTTGACAGAAAAACTGGTAAAATAATAGTTTTGAAAGAAAGAAATGAGTGGAAGATGGGCAACCAAGAACTGACTTTTTTATCAGACATTTGAAAGCTTTGTTAGTTTCTCTTGTGTTAACAATTATTTCAAAGCTTGAATTGTTACCTGGGTGCAAAAATTTCAGCAATGTCCTTTAAAGTCAGTTGTGAAGATGCCTTTTTGAAAATTCTGACAAGTCTAGCAGAATCAAAGAGGAGAACATTTTAATTAATTAATAATTGATAAATTTTAAGTATTTCAATTTTGATTTTTTAAGTATTTCAATTTTTGATTTTTTTTTTAAGTATTTCAATTTTGAACCATGTATATACGTAGTCGGTAGTGAGGGGGAAACAATGGCTGTACATTTTGCAGCAGGCTATTTAATTCAAATCTGAGCAAGTTTAAGAGGAAAGGGAAGGTCTTCAGAAAGACCTTTAGGAAAAAGAGAGAAATACACCAACATATAAGATAAACCATATTATTCTCCACATTCCTGGGGTTACATCTTATAATTTGCAGGCCAAAATTAAATATTTTAATTAGATTTTAATATGTTGCCTAATATAGGTTGATTATACTTTTATTAGTGGCATAAATAAAGCCTGAACGGTAAAATGTTTCTGAAGAGCAATTTGGGACTGACTGATCTTTTATTTTTTACCTATCCTTTTTGTGGTAATTTCATTTAAGAATTTGTGAAAATAATTATTCAGATGATCCAAAAGTCCTCAGGATTATTCCATTTAACTTCAGTGCACTTTTGAGGATGTCCAGTGAAAGCAAGGATTAGTATCTCTTTAAGTAAAATAATATCCCATGCTTGTATGGTTTATGGGTCAGTTTTCTCATTGTCCTTCTTTAGTTGGTAAATTCTGCAAAATAGGTGGCTCACTTTCTATTGCAATGGGGAATGCATTTTCCTGTTTAAGAGAGAGAATCCTGATTTTTCAAATGAGCTGCATTTGTTAAGTTAGCTTCTCTGGTGTCTTTGCAGGATATCAAAAGTCGTATCTCCTTTGCCTTCAAGTCACAAAGTATTTTTATCTGGAAAGTGCGTGGCTGGACACGTTATTTTTCTCTTTACAGAAGTTAAGGGAAATCTTTTTGTCATTATAGAAGTTAAGGGAAATTTCCTACTCTGCCATGACTTAAAAAAAAAAAAAAAAAAAAAGTCGCTGCTACTTGCACAATCCTAGACACCCAGAAAGCTCTCCTTTTGAAATTTTGGAATTTGTTTATTTGCAAATATGTTCTCCTAAATTTGGGAAGAACTGGCATTGCATGCTTATCTAAACTTCAGCAGACTATACATAATAATACTAAATTTAGGTAGGAATGTGTCCACTTGTAAGAATGGAGTGGGGTTTCTTCCTGAAAATTGTCTTCCAATGGGAAATTTTTTTTTTTCAAAGTATCATGTCTCAATGAAAATTTAGATTGTGACTGCTTTTGAAATTAACTTTTGGCATTTCTCTAGTGAGAGAGTTCTTTTTCTATATCACGCCATGGCAGCAATGTTTACAAAATGCTCTGCTTGATTTTTTAATGAAATACTTTCCAAAATCAGATTTTTCTTTGTTTTTGAAGTAAAAGTTTCTTTTCTTTTCTTTTCTTTTCTTTTCTTTTCTTTTCTTTTCTTTTCTTTTCTTTTCTTTTCTTTTCTTTTCTTTTCTTTTCTTTTCTTTTCTTTTCTTTTCTTTTCTTTTCTTTTCTTTTCTTTTCTTTTCTTTTCTTTTCTTTTCTTTTCTTTTCTTTTCTTTTCTTTTCTTTTCTTTTCTTTTCTTTTTTCATATCCAATTACTGATGAATAAATATTGATGGATTAGTACTCCTCTACCATTCTCATCCACAAATACATGCTGTGCTCTTCAATAAGTTGGTTGCTGTGAATCACAACAGAGAGGGTTTGTCCTTTCCAGAAGAGGATCTGTACAGCTCTCTCCTTTTATGGCTCCTTTCCATGGAAGTCATGTCAGCCAAGTAAAAACACCCTGGAATTATGTCAGTGAAAAGGGTGTCTGAGAGCTCTTTATAAATCTGTCCCTCACAGTGAATGTTTTCACTTTACTTCATGTTAGTACTGAATAATTGTTTTCTAGTGTTTCTCTTTTTATTTATTAAATTCCAAATTTGCTGAGGGCCTTTGCATTTTAAAGAAAACAAATCCTACAATTATTGTTACTTATTGTAGTTGTTTGATTATTTATTTCTTTAAATGACACTCAATCTCAATCTGCATCAGTGCTTGGACTTTTTTTTTTTTTTTTGAGCCCAAAGGAAAACAGTTACACTTTCTTCCTTTGAACTTTACAGGAGCAAGAGCATTTATGCACATTACTGCCAGAATGCCTTTTTTTTTTTTTTTTCTAGGCTTTCTTTTGTACCTGATCGGAGAGGATAAAATAATGAAACATGCATCACAGATGTAGTTCATCTTGCTTAGAGCGCTCTTGGAATAACTTCAGGTACAACAGTGATGAAGGTGGGAATTAAAAGAGAATAGAGCAGCAAAGAAGAATTCAGTGAATGCAATAGTGTCATTCAGTGTCTGTCTCCAGAGACAATACTCTCTCCTATTATCTGTCCTTGGAAAGAACAAGTTTAGACCAGCTTAGAAACTTTTCAGTCAGGTGTGATGATCCCGGTTTTGAATCTGTGGACAGGACTATAGTCTCAAAAGTTTTTTTTTTTTTTTCTTTTTCTTTCAATGTATACAGTAGTTGTTGCTAGTTCTACATAAATTCTTTACATTAGCAACTCCTATATTGTATGTGAGTACTCAGGCTTGGTCTTCTCACTTAGGCTCCTAAGGATTTTTAGAAGTTTAAATGGTAATTTCCTTCTTTCATTAAATTTTTGCATCTGGCTGTAGGTTTAGCACTTTCTATATAGGTAATAACCTTAAAAGTGAGTATCCATATCCAGAGTGAAGTAAATACTGAACATTCAACATAGATTAAGAGTTTTTTGTATAGGTGATATTCACACTCAAAATTGAATATACCTGAACTAGAGAAACTTGTGGATTTGTCAGTGCTCAAGTAAAATATTAATAGATAGTAGTTTTATCATTATATGACACTAAATGGAAATAGATTTGCAGCTGAAAACAGTATCTTCAATAGAAGAAATCCAACCTCATTCTCCTGTGAGTGATGCCACCTCAACCACTTTCCATGAAGTTGAGCTGCTCTCATCAGCAGAATGGATTCAGCCTTCCACTGCCTCCTACCAGTTTTATGTTAGTGGAAACCTAATGGTTTCATTGTTTCTGTGCTGGTGTATGACTGGACTAAGACTGAAGGTCTTCAAAAGATATATAGATGTAGTACTTAGTGACATGGTTTAATGGTGGATGTGGGAGTGCTAGGTTAAAGGTTGGCCCAGATGATCTTAGAGGTCTTTTCCAATCTAAATGATTGGACAATTCTATGATTATATAATAGGGAGAAAAATTAACTCTATTGCCACCAAATAACAACTATCTCTTCCACTCTCTTTCATAGAGGCAATTTGAATTATTTAATGTAGTCACTGTAAAGAAAGTGGAGCAGTACTCACAGCCAGTTTATCTCAGATTACATCTTTAAGCTGGCACAAGAAATATCTCTGTGTGGCATGCATGGCAGTTGGTGAGTAACTGGGAAGCGGAAGAATGTGCACTGGAGTAGGGATGTAGTAACCTTACAGCTAGTTTTTATCTCTTATGCTGCATTTGAAATATGTGCCCGCCTGCTTTCATGGCTCTCTGCCTGTTTTAGCAAGCTACCGGTATTTCATCTATGCCTCATCCCCTTGCTATGAACTATTCTTGTAAAGAGATCTTACCCACTGTGTCATACTCACTAACGTAGAAAACAATTTAGAGTTCAAGCTTTGAGTCACGGTATCTCCGAGATCTTCTTCTGTTCTGTACCTACTTGAGTGTCTAAGACAATGCTAATCTGACTTTGGACTCCTTTCTAACTGGTAAGAGGTGAAAAGCGAGTGCTATTGAGTAACTGGGCATTTTAGCCCATCTGTTAAATTGTCTTGACGGGCACCAAGATTGAATCAAAGACACACAGTGTTATTGGAGTGAGTTGTTATTTCTAGTAGCCTTTGGCCTTACTACAACATGTAAGGGAAGAGAAATGCAGAATCCACAGCAGTGAATAGGTAGAGATGTGCAAAGATAGGCAGCTCACCCCAAACCTGCAAGGCTTGCATCCCTAGGCTGTTGTGTCAGCCCTTCTTTCTGGGGCAGCCATCATCTTGCTGGACACAGCAGACTGAACAAAGTGAATGGGGAGCTGAAAGTGTATCTTAGCCACTTAAAATAGATAGGGAGTGTAGCAGGTTTGCTTCCTTAATAAACTGGGTATGGCAAGAGGCACATAAAATGCACAGACCAGTGAGTTATATTCACCTCAAGTGGGAAATACTTTAAAAATTGTTTTGATTCAATGGGATAAAACATCATCAGGATTTCTACTGTCTTCTCCTCGTTTGCATAATTTAGTGTAAATTGCACATTATGAAAACAGTGGAAGACATGTAGAATGAGCTCAGAGGATCACAAGGGGAAAACATTCTAGAATGTACCTCTGGGAGTAAAAAAAAAAATCTGTTTCTGTTTTGTTTTCAGTATAAACATACTTTATGTACAATTTTCTCTAATTATTTTCCTGTTTAAAAAATTAGTGATCGATTTCTGAAGATTTTACACCGTGAGCGGTGAAATGATTAATTAATATAATATTGGCTTTTAGCTGCAGTTCTGTAGTAAAAGACACAGCACAAAAGAGACATGCAATAATCAACAGTTTAATCCACAGTTTGAGAACAGAAAATGTGACAGAGGTAGGGTAAGAATGATAGGTGGTGGTTTTTTTTTTTTTTTTTTTTTTTACAGATTTGCACAGCTTTTCAGCAGCATACTGTCCCACAGGCATTATAAACTCAGAGTAGCCAGAATCAGAATTACATTTTCATGTTTTCAGGGCAAACTCTTGGGTATTATTTACATTTATATATATTCATTTCCAAAATCTTCTGTTTTAATTTTGCAGCACATCTTTCTGTTATTTTCTTTTTTAATTGCTTTGGAGAAGTTGTATGAAAGGAAAACTATACTTGTTTCTTCTAGGTTCACAGTTTGAAGTTTTGTTATACTTTAAGCCTTTAAATTAATGAGCAGATATGCTATGGAGACTTTTGGATGTGAAAAAGTATGTTTTCTCTAATCCCATGGGAAGGGCAGTTCTGGCTCTAGACCTGGGAATGACATGTCACTCCTCTGCCTTCTGTTTCACTGAAATGGATACTTACTGTATATGCCACTAAGCCTGGTAGCCTTTTACAGAGTACAACACTGAAATCATCCCTGAACAATTTCACACTGAACTGAAATGATCCTCACAACACTACAACAGCCAAAGATTTAGAAAACGATACTGTCAGTTTTGCATAAGTGCAATTCCGTGGATTCTCCTGCAGATACTCTTGACTTAGGCTGGTGAGAGAAAAGGATGAGATTTTCTTCTTCTCTTTCGTTTGTTTAAAGAAAGCAAATATTTGGGGTCACAGTGGTGCAGTGAAAGAGAGACTATTTTGTAGAGCTACGTAGTACATGAGTCTTTCCAGAGGCAGCTATTTAAAAAGCATAATATACAGAGTTGTGTCATTCACATCTGCTTCTCATGGGCAGGTGTATGTAATCACACAAAATTATATTAAAAAAAATTCTCAATTAATTTTCTGTTGTGCACAATTCATTTGTTTTGGAGAGTGAGAACACATATTGGCTCTTTCCACTTAAATTCTCCTTAACTGAGCTTGACTCTGCCTCTCCACTCTGACTGGCTGCTCTGCCCACAGTTTCTGTCCGTTTCCATCTGATTCCAGTACACCATAAACCATATCATTTTCCTATTGGAATGAGTTCTTACTAATGCTGTCCATTACTCCATGGTATCACCCCTATCCATCTCTGGCCAATAACATCCTGCATGTCTATACCTCCTCACGAATGTCATTTTCACCTCCTTTTTTATTATTCTTATTCTTTCTCAGGCCCTTTTAAAGTGAATGTTTACTGTGAAGTACTTCATAAATTAATGTTGTCTGTAAAAAAAAAAAAAAAAAAAAAAAGTTTTGCTATTAATTATGCATATCTTGAGTTATTTAATCATCACTGAGTTTCTCATTGTTTTCCATTAGAAGGATGAGAGTATATTTTCAAATGGATTTCATCTGCATAGTTAATTAAGCTTTAATAAAACAAATAGAGAGGGAAAGCCCCTAAACATTTCCATATAAATTGTACTCAATACCTAATACATATAAAAACATGTCTTTATAGAGACAGTCTCTTGCTAGTCTCCTCTGTAGTTAGTGTGCATCAGCAGTAACTCCCATGAATTTATCAGACATTTTAAAAATAAATGTAAGGGAAAGCAGCCATGGCCAAATCCTTGGGGCAATACACCACTGCATGGCATCAGAAACAGGCCTCCAAGGAGACAGAGAAGTAGCAGCTGAGACATTACAAATGAAATGCATCCAGTTTTCTGTTACTAATTAAATACTTGTTTCCTACATAAACAAAACACCATTAGGCCACCTGAAAGCTGCCCTGATATGCCAAGCTGTGGTGACATTTTTGTGTAGACCCATGTGGTGCCTGGAGTTGGACTCGATGATCCTTATGGGTCCCTTCCAACTTGGGATATTCTATGATTCTATGGCAAGACGTCAATATTCCTGTTTTCACAGAGGTGAGGGCTGAGCATCAGCCCTGCTCTGAAGGATAACAGTGGATGCTGAGGGACCTTTGGACCTCCAGGCTGTAAGGATGCAGGTCAGTGACCTGCCACTATTTTCTAGGGTCTTCATGGGCTTTTTGGTTCTTTTTAAAATTTTTGTTAATAGATTATAAATAAATAATTATAGAAAAATCTAATGCTTCTTGCTCAGGCTAATTTCTGAAAGAACTGAACAACTAGGAAGCAATGGAATAATTTTAACCATGGGTGTGGAAGAGATAACCAAGTGTATTTACTGGAGACCACAGCAAGAAATGAACCTAGGGCTGCATTGACTCTTTACTCAAGAAATATGTTCCCTGTTTTTTTATATACTGTGTTGCACCATGAACATCAGTAAAATGAGAACAACAAATATTTTCCCATCCAACTTTAGGATGTTCTTCAGATACATTTGTCAGTCTCTCTTCCCACTGTTAATGTAACATGGGTGTGGTGACTACTTGGCAAACAGACTGTTATGCAACCTTTAAAGCTCTTATACAGCAACGACTCAAAGGGCACATAAAAATTTCAGCTTTTCTCAAAGTCTTATGAAGTCCAGAGAGCTTAAACATTTGGACACATTGAACTGGGGAAGATTTCCTGCATTACTGAGTCTGCTCACCCTCCTATTTTGGGCAACCAGGTCATATGAACTCATGAAGTAAGTTAGCGAGCTCCTTACATATAAATATTTTGAGTTTTTGGAGCAGGGAGGAAATCATAACTATGAGTCAGTTATCTTTAGGGTAAGGGAATACACTAATATCAAGTAATGACTTCTAAATATGGTTATATATTCAGAGCACATGACTGGCAAATGTGTTTGTAGATTAGGTATAGAACTGTATGTGTATTTTGGATTTGCAAGAGTGTGACTGAACTGAAAAATATCTCTGCTGTTTTTGAGTAGGCACACTGGGTAAACTTTCATTGACCATGTTTATCTTCTACCTTCTTTATACATAGCTTATCATTCAAAAGCACAATGTTTTAAACTAAAACTCAGAAAACCAAAGCAGATGGAAAGAAAATGTTTTGTCGGTATTAATATAGTATTCAAAGCAACTATGCTGAGTAACCTTTTCCTCCACCATTTTGCATCAATGCCAAAAAGTTGTTTTCGGTTCAAAATGCTATATAATACTTTTATATTACACCTGCAAAGAGAAAGATGTAGGTAAGAATCCATTTCAGAATTCAGGGTTATAGAATCAATGAAATACCACACAAGCCATAAGCCATGCAGATGGAAAGGTGCTCTCAGGTCTGCAGTCTGCTGCAAGTTGATGCTGGAAGCAGAAGTTCCTGGTTTCTAGCAAGTGGATTACCAAGGTCAGATATCCAGCTCCTCTGGATATTTTCATGATATAATTAGATATAAGCATGTTAGAATAATGAGATTTTTCTCTGTTCTATCTTTCAGTTTCAGGGTCTCTGACCAAATTTATTACTAGCCAGGTTGAATCTGTTGCAAATTTTCCCATCAGCTTTTATTAATTAAGTGGTTTAACATTTTCCTAGCATTAGATCGTAGGTAGACATGGAGGTCCCCTTATGTTGAGGAACTTGTTGTTTGCCCTGTCACAGGGAAAGGTAGTCTGTGGTCTAAGGATATGATAGAAGAACTTGTAATACGATAATATGAGGTTTGCCAACAAAAAGGAGAGATGTGGTAGTACAGAAAAATCAAACCATGTACTTACACAGTTTAACCACTGAACAACTTGATAGCCTCAAATTATCTGCATTTTAAGACCATATAAACACACACAAAAATAACCTCAGCTGCTGTTCAGGCTGGCCCTTGCATTTTGAAACTTGGCCAGTAGTGCTCAGAACTTGCAGTGTTTCTATCCCTGAAGTATTTTCTGCAGTAATAAATCACAAGGAAGTTCCACCACATCCTGTCTAGTTCTACCTTTGCCCAGTACTGAAAGGGTTGCTCAACTCTTCCGGTGTCAATCAAACATATACTTAGTTGCTTATTTAATTGAAATCTGCTGCTCCTTGATAAAGACTATGAAAGTAACAACAAAATCACTTCAGAAACTGTGGATAAAATGGTTTCTGATTCCAAATGCTCTGCCCCTATCCACCAGTGGTATAATTCCTTTGTAGAAGGATACCAAGTCAGTCAGACATGATTTGCCCATAGTGGAGCCATGTTGCCAGTCACCAGTCACCTCTCTGTTTTCCATGTGCCTTAGCACTTTCTAGGAGGATCAGCCCGGGAAGAGAGGTGAAATTGAGTGGCCTGTAGTTTTCTGGGATTCCTACTTTCTCTTTTTAAGAATGGAGTTTATGTTTCAGCTTTTCCTGTCACTGGAACAATGGTTGTGCTCTTGTGATTAGAGGTGGGTATGGCTTTTTTTAAAGCATGTTGAATATGTTTCTGCATCTATAAGTGTATGCAGAAGAGATGTTATCATATCAGAATGTCAACAGTATGAAAGAAGGGAATGAGTACAAATATTGTGAATGTGTTAGAAACTTAATTTTTCATTAACTTTTCAAGTCAGAATTTACCAAGAAGCTCCAAATGCCGATGTTCATAATTTCCAAATTATTTCCTTTGCATTGATTGCAATTTTGTTGTTATTGTCATTTCTTAACAGCTAAATTTATATAATCAACTAATGAAATACAAAACTGTACTCATAGCATTTGATTTTTATATTGTTGGAGAGTAAGCTCTGTACAAAGGCTCATGTCTTTCTGGTTCCCTCCTGAAGTATAAACTGCCTGAAACGAAATGCAGGCTTTAGTCAGGCACATTTCAAGGCTGTGGTTATATACAATCTTAATGTCTATAAGAAACATTTTCTTATAACTTCTAATCAAAATTAATTTGCATCCTTTTACTACGATGATAGTCAGCTTCTAGTTTTAGGTCAGAGGTTGGACTCGATGATCTTGAGGTCTCTTCCAGCCTAGACAATTCTGTGATTCTGTGATTCTGGGCAGCTTCACACATGAAAATGCTGGTAGATTTAATTTATAAATTGACAAAGTTTAAGAAGCAGAAATAAACAGAATTTATATACATATAAATTTTATATATATGTAAATGTAGTTAAGATTCACTTACATGACATTGTCTGGTAATGCATGGAAAGTTTGAGATAAAGCAACATTTATTCTCTTTGGGACATATCCATGTCACAGGAGAATGTACTCAAAATTGGGAACAACATCATGGCCATAAAGTGTAGATTTTCATTGCTGTGTTGTCAATGATCTTAGCTTTTACATTCGTACAAAAATAATCTTCAATTGTGGTGAATAAAAGCAGGAGGCTTTTCTTTCCTTACAGGTCCTTGAATGGTGGTTCTGAAGTGGGATTGTCATTTAGGGTGAGATTAGCCCATGGGGAAAAGGATTATTCCTCTCTTGTTGGTGGATAGAAGGGAAAAAATGCTTCTGTTTAATATGATGGGACTACTGGGAATTAAGGAAATTCAGCTTGTTCTGCTACATATGGATATCTCCTTAGGTACAATGTTCTCATCTTCTTCTCAATCACATTATCAATCTCAATGCAATTTTAGAAGTATGTTGTCATTTGTATTCAGATGCTATGGTCTAAAACCAAAACATACTTATTACTGAAGTAAAATGAATATTTGTAGACTCTGATACTCTTTTGAAGTTGCATTACTTTCTCATCTGATATGTTTCATAATATTTTGGAAACATTGTTCAGCATGAAGTATTATATATCATGTAGTATCCAACTAATTCTGTGGCATATTATTAAAAAAAATTTATAGTAGCTGTTGAAGATATGGTGGGATATATCCATTCACTATATGGTCTATATAATATACTAAGGAGGTGTCTTTTTTTTTTTTTTTTTTTTTTTTAACACATTGCAAATGTTATGAGCACCATTGAGAATTATTGTGCATTCACTTCCATCACTGAAAAGTGCCAAAGTACCTTCACTACTTCATCAGGTTTTCTAAGCCACCCTTCTACTGAAACAATATAGTAAATCAACACAAAGATCTGACTGCCACATGTTCCACAAAGTCAAAAGTTTTGAGACAGCATTTCTACATGTTTGTATGTTTGTTTGTTTGCAAACTTAACCATGTAGTAACTCAGTAGAGAATTCCACCTGGGTAGTCACCACCACAGACAAGAATAAAGATGGTCTCCAGGGAGTATTAGAGCTAATCTGGAATTAGTTTGAAACATTCAGGCATTTGTTCTCACAGAGATTCTATTAATTTTACTTCAAAACGCAGACACCTCAGAACAAGTCCTGCCCAGAGAGCAAAACCAACAGTCTAAATCACAGAACATAAAAAGCAATATTAATTCTTCTTCTGGGAAGAAGGAGAAAACAAACTTAAGCCGAAGTTTCCACACCCTGGTAAAAGGGCACTGAAATCTAAGTCTGATGGATGGATTGATCTAAATAACAGACCCAGGAAGAGAGAATGCAGTATAAATATTAAAAGGAATTTTGATTACAGACGTGCCTTCAGTTTTAGCATGCCCGAAATAGAAGCTGATCTTCAAATTGCAGCCATCTACTAATGGTATATAATAATACAGCACAGCAGTCTTCAATTCTAGTCCAGTTTTCACATGGGAATTGTGACCTGAAGTAAACTTTGTTATGGACTCTTGCAGGAGTCCAGGAAGGAAAATCCTGGTAGTATGGTCATTACTATCAATAAATGTTCCTGATGATTACCCAAATTTTACATATAATACTGGTGGTAGGGGGACTGTTGGACCAGATTATCTTGGAGGTACTTTCCAACATTAATGATTCTATGATTCTATGGTTAAATCACAAAATCATATGATACTTATTATTTAAAAATATGTATTTCAGTTGGACATTAATGACCACATGTGTTATTCTCAAAAGTCATGGTCCTCCAAAGATTCAGATTTATATATTGAGAATAATGCCCTGGAAATATATAGCTCACACCTAAGGATTTTTGGAGCAATCTGAACTATACGGCTTTAACAGGACAGGAGCTAACCAAGCGTGTCCACTGCTTTTTCTGCAGTTCATTTTAAAGTCATGCCATAAGCAATTTCTTCTGTCATGGTGATCCACATTTTCTTTGTAAATCCACTGTGTCTCAGTCAATACACTTATCACAGTTGATTCATCTTCAAGTTTATTATAGTGCTTGCTGCCTTATTTCCACAAACCTCTCATTTTCAAGACTATTTTTCAGTTACCTCCAGCACCTTATCTATTTCTATAAAGTTAAGTTCAATTAACACACATTCTCACATCAAGGTCTTTGAACTCTCAACACCTTTGGCAGTCTTTCTCCTATCAAGGCAGATACTTCCCCAGTGCAGTAATTCTGTGTGCTTCTGTGCGCAGAATGAGATGAGAGGGCAAAGTGCACAACAGAAGGATAATCCAATTGCCAAAATCAAGCATGACATACCTCTAACAGTAGTAATACCCATGCCTATGGGCTGAGCACTGGCACAGGCTGCCCAGAGAGGCTTTGGATCTCCCTCCTTGAAGATCTTCAAAAACTGCCTGGACGTGGTCCTAGGCAACCTGCTCTGGGTTTCCCTGCGTCATCAGAGGGGTTAGACCCAATGACATCCATTCTGTGATTCCATGACAATTTGTCCACTGGTAGTTGGTAGGCCTTCTAGTAATAGAATCTAGTAATGATGGAAATTTACGCATCTCCAGAGGACAGCACTTCAGCTATCTGGTACATTTGCAGACTGAGTAGCGACATATTTACCAAGGAAATTTTTGTTCAAGGACAATGTTCTACACTTTCTGAACACCAAATTTATGCATAAGTTGTGTATTTTTAATTCAGCATGACTGATGTTCAGCTTTTTCATATTTCAGAGACAACTGAGTTCTAATGAAAAGTAACAAGTGATAGCAAATGACATTGAAAAAAAAAAAAAAAACAAACACAAATGTAATCAGAGAGTCTGAATGTGACACTGAAAGCCTCTTATTTATTTTCTTACCTCATTTGATAATGGACAATTTGATTGGCCTGAATGGATACACAAAGTCTGCCCTAATACATGCTGATATATTTTTAACAACATTAATCATATCCTGTCAGTCCTACCATAATGCATTGGCTTTTCAGACTACGGTTGGAGAGCTATAGAGCAATCTTTCAATCAAACCTGGAAAGGGTCTATTGAATCATGGGAATGGCAGCATTATGGATTTTAGGTACTTCAACAACAACGTTTTTAGTTTGTCAGCTTTGATTTATGTCATTTAAAGTTTGCAGTACACAAATATGCAGATTGCCTCAGCACTCAGAAAAGTATCAGATATAATCTTCAAAGTACTGAAAGATTATGCTCTTAAGGATGGAGCAATCCTCAAAGTACAGTGAGTCTTTACATCTGCATTGTCAGACAGATGTTGCAAAATACACATTTTGCCTTATGTGCTGCTTTTGTTGTTCATTTGACTGCTTTATGCACTATACTTCAATGAAAACATGTTTCTGGACAGTCTTGTCTTGGCTATTGTGTGCTGGGCCAGGTGAAATAACTCTTGAAGCAACTGGATATTTTCAGCTGGAAGAATCTCTAATGTGCAGGTTCAGGCCAAGCGGAGAGAAGTGCAGTCCGGAAGCAGCTGAAGAACCAGTCCAGACTCCCTGAGAGGATTAGAGAGGAAGTAAGAAAGTAGGCATTGGGGTGGTGGAAAGAATGAGACCCAGAAAGTCTGTAGCAGCTCAAGATGTCACTGGAAAATGCTGGACTGACATCAAGCATGAAAGACATGTCTGGCCCTGAATAGACAGAGTGGGCAGGGTACAGATTTATTTAATTACCTTGTAAATTTATTCCACTGGGCTGGTCTAGAACTCACTGTAGTTGATGTTTCCTTGTTGTTATGAAATGGAAAGAAGGTGTCAAACATGTTATGGTGAGTATTTTGAAAGGAAAAGGGGCAGGCAGGTCTCTCATAAAGCTCTGGACAGCACAGGATTGTCTCTTAAGAACACGCCAAATTTCCACTTCTGTTTCAAAGACTGTGCAGAGACAAAGAAACTCTATTAGTCATTCATGGCAGAGTCAATATCTGCCTTTCATTTGTATCAGTCTGCAAATTAAAATGATTAGATTGTACATGTAAAATTATTTCAAGATACTGTTAATTCTGAGTCCCTTATCCTGTATATAATCAATACTTTTATAACTACCTCCCATTGAAGCCAAATAAGGAAATAAATAAATAAAACAAAACCAAAGAGAACATAACAAATTTTCCCTCATTAAACATTTCATAAATTAGCCAATGAAAGTTATAGAATCACCATAGAATCACAGAATGGTTTGGGCTGGGAGGGACCTTCAAGACCACCTGGTTCCATCTCCCTGCCATATGCAGGGACACCTCCCACCACATCAGGTTGTCCAAAGCCCCATCCAACTTGGCCTTGAGAACCTCCATATATGGGGCATCCACAGCTTCTCTAGGCAGCCTGTGCCACTGCCTTACAACCCTCTGAGAGAGGAATTTCCTCCTAACCTCTAATATAATCTCCCCTCTTTTAGTTTAAACCACTCCCTCTTGTCCTATCATTGCCTGCCTGAGCAAAAAGTTGTTTTCCATCTTTTTTTATAAGCCCCCTATAAGTGCTGAAAAGCTGGAATGATGCCACCCATGAGCCTCCTCTTCTTCAGGCTGAAGATCCCCATCTCTCTCAGCTTTTCTTCACAGGAGAAAAACCATTATAGAAATTGTTAAACAAATACAAATAAGATGGGTTTATATCAGTGACTTTTCCACAAAGCATTTTTCAGACAGGAATAATTTTATTTTTATGACACTAATATGAAATAATAAAGATTTGTGTAGCTTATAGATAAGGCAACTGAGATTTGTGCTTTTTTTTTTTTTTTTTTTTTTTTTTCTTCTAAGATAATTTGTGAAACAGTTGAGAATTTTGGTTAATTTTACATCTGTTTCTTCATTCAGAGAACAGTTATTTCCTTATAATAGATAAATACTTTAGATTACTCTGTTCTCTTTTGAATACTGGTAACATAAGAATACCCAACAACCCAAACAAAAAGTAATCATGAAATTGGAAAGATGACAGAAACACACAAGCACAACCCAGCTACAAAAATATTCTATTTCTGAAGGTATTTTAAGAGTCATTTCAGAGAGAAGAGAAGCTTTATCAGTTCTCTACATAATCCCTGTGGAAAAGGAACTGGGGATGTTGGTTGATATCAATTGGTCAAGCCAGTAATGTACTCAGGTGGCCGAGAAGGTCAAACACATCCTGGCTTGTACCAGGAATAGTGTAGTCAGCAGGACCAGGGAGGTGATTGTCCCCCTGTACTCTGCTCTCGTGAGGCTGCACCTCAAGTACTGTGTTCAGTTTTGGGCCCCTCACTACAAGCAGGACATCAAGGTATTTGAGTGTGTCCAAAGAAGAGCAACAAAGCTGGTGAAGGATCTGGAGAACAAGTCTTAAAGAGGAGTACCTAAGGGCATTGGGATTGTTTAGTTTAGAGAAAAAGAGGTTCGTGGGAGACCTTATCACTCTGTACAGCTACCTGAAAGGGAGTTGTAGGGGAGTGGGAGTCAGTCTCTTCGTCCAAGCAACAAGCAATAGAAAAGGAGGGAATGGCCTCAAGTTGTGCCAGGAGAGGTTTAGGTTAGAAATTAGGAAGAGTTTCTTCACTGAAAGGGTGGTGAAGCATTGGAACAGGCTGCCTAGGTAAGTGGTTGAGTCACCTTCCCTAGAGGTATTAAAAACCTATGTGGAGGTGATGCTTAGAGACATGTTTTAGTGGGAGAATTGGCAGTGCTAGGTTAACATTCAGACTTAATGATCTTAGAGATCTTTTCCAACCTAAATGATACTATGATTCTATTCTATAATAGTGAAACAATATTTATTAAATATTGTGATGTTGCATAGCAAAAAGATACTGCAAATATGTTGCTTGCTAATATACAAGTGTGATCAAAGGAATGGCTATTTTAATTCACCTTAAATGAAATGTTCTCATGAAAATGCGAGTGTGCATGTGCATGTTTGTGCTTACCCAGAGTCCTGTCTAACATCATTCTATTTGTTTCATTTTACTCACATGAGTCTTGGAGATGAAACTCGAGTAAGAGTAACCTGAAACCTTTTCCTCCTTGTTAGTCACAAGCAGAACCGATCCTTTAGAAAAACAGTCAGTAACATATGAGCAAAGGCATGTGAGCATAATTGGAAAGTGATGGTCTGTACAAATGTGGGAGTGGTAGTAATCTAAACCCTTTCTTAAGAGCTGTGAAAGAGTCCAACTTGACCTTTGCTTTTGAGGCTGAGTTTACAAGACAGGTGGTGAGACACAAATTAGTTCTTTGTTGTGAACAGACTAAAGATAATTTAAAGTCACTGAGAAACAATAAATACAATCACATGACTACTTTCTGACTTTTTGACATTTATAAAAGAAGAGTTTCATGTTAAATGGAAAGGACAGGACTGCAAAGTGTGACAGGCCTCAGTTCTGCTCTTGTATTCTCTTTTTTACTTTCCTCCTCTCATTGGTTTTCCCTTTCCTCATCTTACTCTGGTACTTTGCTAATACATATCAAGTGAAATCCTGAAGTGTCTGCTTGTCCTCTTCACTTTCCTTCTTTGGCACTTGTTTGGCAAAGAGTGCAGGTAGCTTGATGGGTATTTATTACATTGCCACATGAAAGCTTGAGGACACTGGCAGTGTCTGAATCATTCTTTTATCCACAGATAGGATTTCAATTAAAGACAGATTTGGCAGTGCCTCTTGGTTTTCCATCAAACTTTACTTCATAAACTATTCTCCTTTCACCTCCTATGCTGGAATCCTCCAGGGAAGTGTTATCTCATTACTATTATTTGTTTTTCAGACCCTTCTCAGGAACTTAGTCATGGTCATATAACAGTACAACTCTTATTCGATATTATCCCTTTCCACTCTAACGTTAGACTAGGATAAACAGTGTGATTTCAAGTCAATTCTTTGCCAGGTAGCATTCCTTCATCTTGTCTTATTTGTTTTAGTATTAAATGTATGCCTTTGCTTTTAATGACATTAAAACAGACTTTAGTTCCTTGCACTCTGTTTACTGGTTTAAGCACACCATTCTGCAGCAGGGACCCCACCTCTCATTTTGAAGGATGTAGCATTTTGAAGGCAGAGAATGTGTTAAGACAAAGAAAAGGATGTTTAAAGTGAGAGAAAGATGAAGTGAATGAAAAAATTACTAAAGGAGATAGCAAAAGCAAGAGAACAAGAGCTAACATTAGTTTCAGACAAAAAAAAGGGGGGGGGACTTGGAGAATAAATTTATGCAGCTACAGGAGGAGATGGGAAAAGTACTTTAGTTTTTGTTTCAGAACAACTTCACCAGATAAGCTACTTGCTGGAGGAAAAAAAAAAAGAAAAGAAAAAAGCGAGAAAGAGAAAGCGAGAAAGAGAGAAAACAAGAAAGAGAGAAAGCGAGAGAGAAAGCAAGAGAGAAAGTGAGAAAGAGAGAAAGCAGGAGAGAAAGCAAGAAAGAAAGTGAAAGAAAGAGAGAAAGAGAGAAAGAGAAAGACAGAGAGAAAGACAGAGACACAGAGAGAGAGAGAGAGAAAGAAAGAAAGAAAGAAAGAAAGAAAGAAAGAAAGAAAGAAAGAAAGAAAGAAAGAAAGAAAGAAAGAAAGAAAGAGAAAGAAAGAGAAAGAGAGAGAGAAAGAGAGAGAGAGAGAGAGAAAGAGAGAAAGAGAAAGAGAGAAAGAGAGAGAGAAAGAGAGGAGAGAAAGAAAGAGAGAAAGAAAGAGAGAAAGAAAGAAAGAGAAAGAGAGAAAGAGAGAAAGAAAGAGAGAAAGAAAGAGAGAAAGAGAGAAAGAGAGAAAGAGAGAAAGAGAGAGAGAGAGAGAGAGAGAGAGAGAGAGAGAGAGAGAGAGAGAGAAAGAAAGAAAGAAAGAAAGAAAGAAAGAAAGAAAGAAAGAAAGAAAGAAAGAAAGAAAGAAAGAAAGAAAGAAAGAAAGAAAGAAAGAAAGAAAGAAAGGATTGGCAAAGAAGTATTTGCCAATCAGTTATGAGAATTTATTTTGGCAACTGAAAAAACAGATAACAAAGTAGATAAGCCCTGGCACTCTTTCAATCCAATCACATCACAACACAAATAAAAACCAGTAATGAAACTGTGCTGGTACTAAGCCTCCATGCTGGAAAGTCTAAGCATAATTTTAGGGAAATATGGTGGTGTTTTTGTTTTCGTGGTTTTTGTTCATTTTTTTGTTTCATTTTGTTTTGTTTTGAAACATTTATTCAAAGCACAGTATCATAGAATCATAGAATTATTAAGGTTGTAAAAGATCTCCAAGATCATGGGTTCTAATAGTTGCTTAATTTACAAGAGGTGTTATTAGTTGCTTAATTTACAAGAGGCGTTATTATCTACATCCATAATTATATCTTGAAAGAATACATCACTCTTCATCTTGAGAAGTTTTCAGATTTTTAATATTCAAAATGGGAGACTGAACTTCATTTTCTTATCAGCAGTGGTTTATATTGGGTGCAGGTGGAGTTGCCACTTGTTTCTTTCTTTCACTGCTGGCTGCAGAAGTGGGTGTTATGTGGGCACACAGGGCAGCCAGGCTGACAAAGTCATCCCATTAATACAGACACCCTACCTAGCTTCTTGTGCATGGAACTGGAACAAAGCAGCACACCTGATTTTTCATTTAGAGCTGTAGGTTAATTATCAAGCTGGAATTTATTCTTTGTCAGTTGAGTTGTAGCTCCTGCTAAGGTAGGGTATAATGCCTACACAGCAGCACACGGCCCCTCTTCCCAGTTGCTGACAGCAGGACACGAAAAACAAGGCTGTACAATTGCGACTGGTAACTCCTTGACCGAATAATGTAATTAGAGTAATTAGAGTGCAGTGAGCAGGTCATATCTGAACAACATACTATTATGAAAAATGACTGACATTTTTTAAAGCCATGTATAATTTCCAATTTCTTATATAACTCTGCATTTGTTCACACAGAAAAAAAGAGGAAGCTGAAAACTTCAAAATACAACAGTCCTTAGTATAGGACAGTCAGTCATTTTTGTCTTATTTCAGAGCATTCAGGTCTTAAAAACATTCCTGTTAACTCTGAGACTGATAAACTCACTTGGTCTCCAACTAGTACTATCCTATATAATATGTATCTCTTAACAGAAGAATTGTGAAGGAAAACAAAAAAAAACTTTTTTTTTTTTTTGACGGAAAAAAAAAACAAACAAACTGTAAGCATATCTAGTTTTTCACTGAAATTTAACATCCTCATAATCTGACATAATACAATTCATCCAGGCAGTAGCCTACAACAATTTTTGGCTTGTATCTCTTCCCAAATCAGACATATTTTAAATCTTCTGGCAAGTCATCATTTGCAGGAAAATCTTGTTTTAGATGAAATATTAAATTTACAATAAATGCAAACTTTACATTCAAGCCCTCTTTTGGGCTTGGAAAACAGTAAATGTTTATTTGCCTTTTGATCAGTACACACTGCAGCTGGTAAAAGAAGTTCAGTGTATAGGAGACAGAGACCTTGGGGAAGGTGTCTGCCAAGAGTATTTTAAGAGGTGCTTATCATGACCCATTTAGAGGTTTTTCCACTTTGCTCTTTCACAGTCACATTTTGATTTAGATTGAAACACTTCTGCAGGAAATTCTAATTCATTTTCTCTATACAATTTTAAGTCATGGATTTGCAATATTCATACTATTGTCATAAACTTACAATAGTACCTTAATCCATAGCTATGAACAATAAAAATGCAATTTTATTTTTATTTTTTTTTTGACTTCTACATTACTTACCAATGGTTTGGAACACCTTTCATTTGTGTGCCTAGAACATGAGCTCTGGAAAGTAAGCTTTTTTATTCCAGGATAGTAATGCAAATTAAATTCACCTCTGGGCAAAGAGATGGCACAGAGTGTATGTGTAATATGAGAACTCATTGTGCATATTAAATATGCCCCCGTGCTAACTCTTAGAGACAAATTTCATCCTCAACAAATGATACTTGCACAAACTGCACAGTGACACATTAATGACTCCTCATGTGTATTATTATTTATCACTATCCTATTAAGAGGCTACACAAAAATATTTACCACATATCATTTCTTACTGTGTTATTAAACACAGAAACAACTGGATTTGGTGGCAGTGAGAAATTGTAAGTTCTCACATGTAGTGGAAATGTGGTAGTTTTAACTTTCAAAAATTGAAAGAATTGAAAGACTACTGGACTGCTTTGGGTCACTGCCACATAGTATCAGGAAATGCAGTGCAGTCTAAATGAAGTTAGTCACTTAAAGCATATTGTAGATTCAGAATGACTATTATAACTCAGAAAAAAAAAAAAAAAAAAAAAAAAAAGTTTTGAATTTCATCCACTTTCCTTGAGTCCTGTTTTTCAGAGCTACCATAAAATGGTACTAACCACTTCAGGAATATAGAATCATAGAATCAGTCACAGAATCCTAGAATTGCAGAGCCATACAACAATTTTACTTGGAAGGGACTTTAAAAAACATCTAGTTCCAATCCCTCTGCCATTGGCCAGGATGCCTTCTACTAGACCAGGTTGCTCAAAACCCCATCCAATGTGGCCTTGAACACTTCCAGGGATGGGGCATCCACAGGTTCTCTGGACAACGTGTTCCACTGCCTTACAACCCTCTCAGTAAAGAGCTTTTTCAAAATACCTAGTCTAAATCTCCCCTCTTCTAGTTTAAATCCATTACCCCTTGTCCTATCATTTTCTGCCCAAATAAAAAGTTGCTCTTCACCTCCCTCAGCCTGATGACCACACTTCTTTGGATGCAGGCCAGGATACGATTAGCTTCCTGGGCTGCAAGAACACATTGCTGACTCATCTTCATATTTTTATCCAACAACACTCCCAAGTCCTTCTCTGTAGACTGCTCTCATGCCCCAGCCTGCCTTCATTTTTGGGATTTCCCCAGCCCAGGTGCAGGACTTTTCACTTGGCTTTGCTGGACTTCGTGAGTTTCGCACAGGCCCACATCTCAAGCCTCTCAAGGTCCCCCTCCTCCTGCATCCCTTCCTTCCCACATGTCAACCTCATCACTAAGCTTGGGTTGACTGCCAGCTTGCTGAGGGTGCTCTCAATCCCACTGCCCACATCAGTAACAGATGTTAATAGCACTGGTAGCAGTGCTAGCCCCTGAGTGAAGGTTGGTGGTAAAGAATGAAGGAGAGCACTCATCACTGGTATCCATCTGGACATTAAGCTATTGACTGCAAATCTTTGAATGCAAGTATCCAGCCAATTCCTTACCCACTGCATGCTCCAAATGTCATGTCCATGTCTCTCCATTTTAGTGCTTTGCACAAGTTGGGATAGATGATACCAATTGCTCTGCCCCTATCCACCAGTGCTGTAGCCCCACTGTAGAAGGCTACCAAGTTAGTCAGGCATGATTTGCCCTCGGTAGAGCCATGTTGCCTGTCACAAACAACCTCTCTGTTTTCCATTTGCCTTATGTGGATGCCTTCCAGGATGATCAGCTCAATGATCTTGCCAGGCAGAGACGTGAGACTGAGTGGCCTGTAGTTTTCTGGGTTTCCTTTTTTTCCTTTTTAAAAACCTATTTTATGTTTTCGCTTTTCCAGTCTCTAGAAGCTTCACTGGACTGACACAACTTTTCAAAGTCTATGTATACTGGCTTAGCAACTTTATCCACCATTTCCCTCAGGACCCTCAGATGCATTTTATTGGGCCCCATGGACTTGTGCACATTCAGGTTCCTTAGGTGGTCTCCAACCTAATCTTCTCCTGTAGTGTGTATTACCTCACCCTCCCAGTCCCTTCCTTCTGATTCTGTGAAATGGGTCCATTGCTGGTGAAGACTGAAGCAAAAAACTTGTTGAGTATCTCAGCCTTCTCCATGTTGGTTGTAGCCAGGTCTTCTGTTTTGCTCATTGGGGCGGGGCAGGGGTACAGTATCTATTATCATCCTTTGATGTCCTATGTACTTGAAGAAACGCTTCTAATTATTTTTTTACATCTTTAGCCAAGTTCAGCTGCATCTGTGCTTTGGCTTTCCTGGTCCCCTCCCTTCACTCCTGGGCCATACCCCTATAATCTCCCCAGAACATTTTTCCCTGCCTCCACTGCCTATCCATTTTGTTTTTGTATTTTAGTTTGGCTAAGAAGTCTTGAATTTGCCAAGATAGTCTCTTCCCTCCGTTGCCCAACTTCTTGCAAGTTGGACGAAGAGCTCTTGTGCCCTAAGAAAAATGTCTTTAAATATCTCCCAGATCTAATTAGCTCCTTTATCTCTGATTGTTCTGCCCTAGAAATGAACCACATTGAACCAACAGTTTGTTTAGAACTTCTTTCCTCGTAACTTATAATGCACACCTTTTGTCTTCCTTTCAGTGTAGTTCTGCATTGACCACTCCAAAGGAAAACACGTTCCAGTTTTCCTGTAGATTAGGAAACAAGTTGTGTGAAATAGGGCCTATTGAGAATTCTGATTACATTTAGAATGTTCAGAGTAACTCAAACCTTCTAAAAAGCATATTGGTTTATTTTCTTTATAATACACTATAAAATATAAACATTCTGAGACTGATTTTTTTTTTCCCCCAGTGTTTCAGCAGAACAGCAAGCAATGATGCCTCTATCTTACCATGGTTTCCTACTAACAGGTAACATGTCAGAAGTTTTACTTATTTCTCATAATCTGTTACAAAGAAATATTCTTAGTAGATGTATGATAATTAGTATTATAGTATGTGGTACTAGTCATGCATTTCAGAAGTGTTTTAATTTCTGAAAGAATTTACTTATTTTATATTCTGTCTCTCTTGTAATAAAGCCAAGATTTTGTATAGTTTTGCCAAGGATTTTGGTACTACAATAAGTACACTGAACTCTGTCTAATCTCCTGATTCCTGAGGGAGACTTACTCATATCACAAGCCCATCTCTGTGATGCCAATTACATTCATAAAATTAAAATGCCTGTTACTCCAACTGAACACAGCTGCCAAATAATAAAATTAAGAGTAACATTGTGCATCTGTCAGCCTATTTTGACTTACATACAGTTGTGCATATTTTGTCTTTAAGGATAATTTTATACTGTTAAATTGATTTTTTGGCTACTTTTTCTGTTTGGATTGCCCAGCTCTTGTTCAGTTCCATGCTGTTTTCCTCTGAGACTAATGACTTGGTTATTAGGAGCAGAGCGAAGAGTACAAAACAAAAACAAAAACAAAAATCCTTTATAGGGTACATGGGGTGTTGTGTTTGTATGGGAATTGCCATCAGTGTGCAGTGTTGGTATTCATCAATGCACAATGCACATTCCATCAATGTGCAGTGAGGTATTCTGAGCAGAAAATAAATTAACCTTTTAATGGGAACTAATGTAATTCACTGATACTATTCACAAATCTTCAAACTGGCTAAAGAAGCAAAACCCTCATGGGTTTTGTGACACCCAAGAAAACCCGAGGAACGCAAGGAAATATAATAAAAGTTTTAGCAAATTGAAAGTTTCTCTCTTTTTTTCCCATAAGTTGTCAGAAATTCCTTGTGGAATTCCTTAAACTTAAGCCATTAAGTTTACCTGGCAGCACCTCAGTGAGCTTGTTGTTACTCTCATTATTTGCTCTGTGTTGTCTACAGAGTTGTAGCCATATCTGTATTCTGAAGCCAGCATTGTGACCCCTCCTGACCTCACCCAAGGTGATGCTTAGGCACTGAGTTGGTCCGTGCCTTCTGCTGTGTCTTGCTGCACCTTTTAATTATTTATTTCAGCAATCTTCACAATTTTTTTTTATATATCCTGAACACCACCCTTGCTTTTACACAAACTTACCTTACTCATATACTCTAGCCACCACCAACTTAATGTAAACGTGGTTGGTCTCTGCTTGTATGAACCCCAAAATTTAGGTTGGCATCATACTCTGCAGCTATGCACTGAACATTCCCCTTGTCCCTGTTGGCTTGAGAAGTCTGCCAAACACTCTTGTCAAACACTCTAGTCAAAAGCAGTAGCTTGCTAACATATGCTATAGCCCCTCCAAAGCTACTTTAGCCTGAAAACCTTGCATAGAGTTAACAGTCTGGTTAGGTGACATGAAAAAGCCAGTATGCATTTTTAACATACTCTCTTGTAGCTTTTTTAAGGTTTCAAGTTTGTTTTCATCTTTTGCTTAGAGATATGCCAAGATAACAGAGAGGTCCAGAAGTACAGTGCTGCAGCTAAGGCTTTTCATCAGATTACATTTGCGCTGGGGATGAAGGAGCTAATAGACACCAACACAACAGCACTTCTTTCAACCCATTCATGCTATCTTTAGTAATTTTGTTTCTCCTATACAACAATTTAATCCTTAAAATGAATTCTACCGCTCCACCAGGTACCAATTTTATTACAGTTTGCATTTTCATCGTATCTCTGAGACACTAATCTCAATACCACTTGGAGGTCTAGTTCAGTAATGACTAAAAAAATAAATAATATCAGTATTAATGTCAGTAACAATGACAATAATAATAAATTGTAGTAAGGGCATAAATTCTGACATCAAGCTTGCTTTAGTCTGAATGACTTTTTAAACCTATTTAGATAACTGTACCTTGTTTGCTTACACCACTTATAACCCAAGAAACCAAAACCAAGCCTGAAGTTTATTCCATCAACTTCGACCTGCCAAGTCACAGTATCACTTTAGCAGAATCTGGCACCAGAATTTGGCTAGTGCTAGATCTTGCTGCTTCTAGGTCTCAATTGTATGTGTTACACACCAAAAGTCACAGAAGCACAGAATGACCGAGACTGGAAGAGATCTCTGAAGATCACTTAGTGCACCCCCCCTGCTGAGCAGGATCACCTAGAGCACATTACACAGGATGACAGCCAGGTGGGTTTTGAATATCTCCAGAGAAGGAGACTCCACAACCTCTCTGGGCAGCCTGTGCAAGTGTTCTGTCACCCTCACAGTAAAGTGCCTCCTAATCTTGGGCCTAAACATCCTATGCTTCTGTTTGTGCCTATTGCCTCTTACCTTGTCGCTAGGCACGACTGACAAGTGACCAGCTCCATCCTTTCAGCAGCTTCCCCTCAGGTATTTATACACATTGATGAGATCTCCCCTCAGTCTTCTCTTGTCCAAGCTAAAATGGTCCAGCTCTCTCAGCCTGTCCTCGTATGACATGTGCTCCAATCCTCTGATCACCTAGTAACCCTCCTCTGGACTTGCTGCTGTAGCTCCATGTCCCTCCTGTGCTGGGGAGTTCAGAACTGGACACAGTTCCAGGTGTGGCCTCACCAGGTCTGAGGATCACAAGATCACTTCCCTTGGCCTTATGGCAATACAACAAGTCTTGTATCACTGACTATATTTACTTTTTTTCCTGTGTTGGTGATTTTTTTTTTTTAAATATCAAACAAGTACAAAGGGACAATGGATAGATATTTCTGTTAAAAATGTATCGTTAACAAAAGTGATCAATGCTGAAAACATTTTCCTTTTGAGATGTCTTACGAGTTTTTATTCTAAATTAGTACATATTTTTGGATAATCAAAAATAATTTAAAAAAATGTTAAAGTTTATAATTGTGAAAAAAAATAATTCTTTAAATAAGTATTAAAAAACATCATTGAAAATAAAAGATTTAAACTCTACTGAAGGGAATTACAAAACAAAAAATGTTTCTAAAGTACGACTTTAACTAAATCTTCATGAAAGTTTGTTTTGTTTTGTTTTGTTTTGTTTTTGAGTTAAATCCAGCTGGTCATGAATGGTGTTGCCCAGGGGTTGGTGTTGGTGTCCATTCCCTTTAACATCTGTCTTGGTGATTTAGACAGGGGAATGGAGTGCACCCTCAGTAAGCTTGCAGATGACACCAAGTCATCTAAAATGGATGACTTGGACAAATCCAAGAGGAAGTGTCAATCTGGTGGAGGGTAGGAAGGCCCTGCAGAGGGACCTGGACAGGATAGTTTGATGGGCAGAGGCCAATGGGATGAGGTTCAACATGGCTAAGTGCCGGGTCCTGCACTTTGGCAACAACAACCCCATGCAATGCTATAGGCTTGGGGCAGAGTGGCTGGAAAGCTGTGCTGAGGAAAAGGATCTGAGGGTGTTGGTCAATGCACATCTGAATATAAGCTGTCAGGGTTCCCAGCTGGCCAGGACGGCCAAGAGCATCCTGGCTTGTATCAGGAACAGTGTAGCCAGCAGGAGCAGGGAGGTGGTTGTCCCCCTGTACTCGGCTCTGGTGAGGCCACACCTCAAGCACTGTGTTCAGTTTTGGGCCCCTAGCTACAAGAAGGACATTGAGGCCCTGGAGCATGTCCAGAGAAGGGCTACGAAGCTGGTGAAGAGCCTGGAACTTAAGTCCTGTGAGGAGTGACTGAGGGAACTGGGGTTGTTTGGTCTGGAGAAGAGGAGTCTCATGGGAGACCTTATTGCTCTCTACAGGTACCTGAAAGGAAGGTGAGGAGATGGAGGTTTTGTAATGAAAGATCAAATTACAGTCACTTGTATTTACCTTAATTGCTAATGGCCACATGCTTGGTAATGGAGACAGGAGACAAGGCTACTCAGATCTTTCTTCTGTTTAGCAGAGTGTGGTTAATTTTTCATTCATGATACTGTAGAAATTATTATTATTATATTAATATTTTTATTTTTAAATATATTAATATTATTAATATTATTAATAATAATAATATTATTATTATTATTATTATTAATAATAATAATAATAATAATAATAATAAAGTAGAAAACTAGTTACTAAATATTATTCTTCAAGTACATTGCAGGTATTATCTGCAGAAGACTCTGAATTTATGTCTGGCAGCAGTACAGGACCTGGAGATATATATTGTCCATGCAGTTAATCTTGAATATGTTTCAGTTAAAATGTTCAAGTTCTCTTTGTACTCTTTCTTACCTGCAGTGATGTGGAAAACTGAAGATTTTTTATCACTTATATATACATTAATTAAGAACTTGAATCTCTTATAAAAGTGTATCAAAGTATTCAGAAATCTCATAAGGCTGTTATGATTCTATATTCTTTCTTGACTGTCACTATTTCCTAAGCACATTGTCCTCACACTAAGAAGGAAAAGCATGAAGACAGCCCATTAATTTTGTCCATTAACTTTGAGAATATTTTTCAATCCTTGTACCACTTTTTCAAATATGAAATTCTCTTATCATGCTACTTGCAGTCTGTGAAGATTTCAGATTGGGTGCTTTAAGGTAAATGCTTAATTCTTCACCATTACAGCATTGAGAAACAGAGAACCAAAGCTCATTTGCAGGTCTCAGTTGTTCTCCACAGTAAAGCCTGTGTCTGACAAGTTCCACATTTTGCATAATTTTCTTTCTAGCACAAAATGTACAAATGAGACTCGAAGCTTCCTGAAATAGAGAAATTATTTATATCTTCTCAGAAAGCAAAAATTGTGATGGGATTTCACTTAAAGGTTCCCATAAAAAAAAAAAAAAAAAAAAAAAAAGTGGAAAACCACCCTGCCTAGGCTGAAACACAATTGGTGACTATCTCACCATGATGTAATGACAATCATGAAACTAGGTCTTACCCTGCAAGCAGTTTTACAGTATCTGCAGTAGAAGGGAGAACAATGCTTGTTAGAATAGGGATGGGCCCCAACAACTGTCTCATATATTTAAGCTGAACACCAGTTGGGGGATAGGAAAGGAGAAAACATGGACCATATTAAAGGAATATGGTAAAAAAACAATAAATGCAAAATTGCAGTATTGCATAGTTAGCAGTTCTTTACTGAATGGGATGCAGCTGCAAGGATCATTAATCCTCTTTAATTCTTTGCCAATCTTGGTGTTACAGAAGCAGTGGGAGTAGTGCTACTGGAAGCTGAATGTGGATATTAATTTTCCTTTTGTAATTTCCTGTTTCATTTGTATTCAGTAGACTACAGTTGCATACAAAAGAGGAAATGAGACTTCAACAAGATATAAAACAAACAATGATATATATATTTATAAAAGAGATAAAATAGCTCATAAACACGAAGAACTGCCTGAACCACACTCACTTTTTTATCTCTATTAGAAATGTCTCAGATTTACATCATTTCACAACAAATATCTTTCTTTCCTTTATGTATGTCCTTTCTGGTTCTCAAAATGCCAGAAAGCCATCAATAGATTCTTTTCTCTTTTTTACTCTCCCTGCTAGTAAGGGAGAGTATCCCTATCCTCTAATAAGCACAATGACATTTATATCAACACATACTCCAGGTCTTCCTTTTCAGTTAATCTACAGTTCCCTCTAGGACTCAACAGGAATATTATATTTTTGCTATAATTTAAAAAGTGACTCTGGATACCTCAAATAGGACTGAGTAGTTCTGTAATCTTTCTTTTAATCCTTTGTCTTTGATGACTACAAATCATCAGGTTCAGATGCCGAATTACTTTAAATTAAACTTTTTTTCCTAGGACTGAGGTTTGGCATGAATATATCAATGACACCTTATTGTCTACAGCTCTGACAGCAATCTGGTCCAAAATCTGCAGTTCCCAGACAAACTACTCACCAAGTGTTGAGTAAGGGATGTTAATATGCAAAGTTGTAGAACCTCGTAGATGTAGCCGAGACTAAGATGACTTTGGAAGATTAAGGAATTTATGTCAATATAAAAAAACAAACAACAACAAAACCAAAAACCTGGACAAGTCTGAATGTTTTTTTCCAGATTTTCAAAACATTTATCCTTGCTACTTGGCTCTGGAGCGTCTGTCCCCATGTGCCCAAAGATGAGCCAGCTGGCCTGGTTGAACAGAGAATTGTAGCTAGAGCTTAGGAAAAAAAAGAGGGTTTATGATCTTTGGAAAAGAGGGCAGGCCACTCAGAAGGATTACAAGGATGTTGTAAGGATGTGTAGGGACAAAACTAGAAAGGCCAAAGCTCATCTGGAGCTCAATCTAACTATTGCTTTTAAAGACAACAGAAAAAGTTTTTATAAACACATCAGCACGAAAAGGAGGACTAAGGAGAATCTCCATCCTTTGCTGGATGCGGGGGGAAATTTAGTGATGAGAGATGAGGAGAAGACTGAGGTGCTTAATGCCTTCTTTGCCTCAGTCTTTAGCAGCAAAACTAGTTGTTCTCTGGATACCCAGTACCCTGAACTGGTGGAAGGGGATGGGGAGCAGGATGTGGCCCTCACAATCCATGAGGAAATGGCTGGTGACCTGCTACAGCATTTAGATGTACACAAGTTGATGGGGCCATATGGGGTCCACCCGAAAGTACTGAGAGAACTGGTGGAAGAACTGGCCAAACCACTTTCCATCATTAATCAGCAGTCCTGGCTCTCAGGGGAGGTCCCAGTCGACTAGCAGCTAGCAAATGTGATGCCCATCTACAAAAAGGGCCAGAAGGTAGACCCAGGAAACTATAGGCCTGTTAGTTTGACCTCAGTGCCAGGGAAGCTCACAGAGCAGATTATCTTGAGTGTTATCATGCTGCACTTGCAGGGCAACCAGGTGATCAGACCCAGTCAGCATGGGTTTATGAAAGGCAGGTCCTGCTTGATGAACCAGAGCTCTTTCTATGACAAAGTGACATGCTTAGTGGTTGAGGGAAAGGCTGTGGATGTGGTCTACCTTGACTTCAGTAAGGCTTTTGACACCATTTCCCACAGCTTCTCATTGAGAAACTGGCTACTCTTGGCTTGGACTGGCATATGCTTTGTTGGGTTAGAAACTGGCTGGGTAACCAGGCCCAAAGAGTAGTGGAATAGTGGTGAATGGAGTTTGATCCAGCTGGAGGCTGGTCACTAGTGGAGTCCCCCAGGACTCAGTACTAGGGCCAGTTCCCTTTAATATCTTTATCAATGATCTGGATGAGGGGATTGAGTGCACCCTCATTAAGTTTGTGAATGACCAAATTAGTACCAAGTTAGGTACGTTTGTTGATCTGCTCGAGGGTAGGAAGGCTCTGCTGCAGGATCTGGATAGGCTGGATCGATGGGCTGAGGCCAACTGTAAGAAGTTCAACAAGGCCAAGTGCTGGGTCCTGCACCTGGGGCAAAAAAACCCCAAGCAGAGCTACAGGCTGGAAGATGAGTGGTTAGAAAGCTGCCAGACAGAGAAGTACCCGGGAGTATTGGTGGATAGTCGGCTGAATATAATCCAGCAGTGTGCTCAGGTGGCCAAGAAGGCCAACAGCATCCTGGCTTGTATAAGAAGTAGTATGGCTAGCAAGGCTAGGGAAGTGATTGTCCCTCTGTACTCAGCTCTAGTGAGGCCACACCTCAAGTACTGTGTTCAGTTTTTGGTCCCTCACTACAGGAAGGACATGGAGGTGCTCGAGCAAGTCCAAAGAAGGACAACGAAGCTGGTGAGGGGTCTGGAGAACAAGTCTTGAGGAGCAGCTGAGGGAGCTGGGATAGTTCAGTCTGGAGAAGAGGAGGCTCAGGGGCAACCTTACTGCACTCTACAGGTACCTTAAAGGAGGCTGTAGCGAGGTGGGGGTTGGTCTATTCTCCCACATGCCTGGTGACAGGATGAGGGGGAATGGGCTTAAGTTGTGCCAGGGAAGGTTTAGGTTGGATGTTAGCAAGAACTTCTTTACTGAAAGGGTTGTTAGGGATTGGAATAGGCTGCCCAGGGAAGTGGTTGAATCACCATCCCTGGAGGTCTTTAAAAGACGTTTAGATGTAGAGCTTAGTGATATAGTTTAGTGGAGGACTTTTTAGTGTTAGGTTAGTGATTGGACTAGCTGATCTTGGAGGTCTCTTCCAACCTAGATGATTCTGTGATTCTGTGAACTTATTTTCTTTGATTAGGTGAGCAGTGTAGGAGAGACATATGGAGTGTCCTTAGAGGCAGGTTATTCATGCCTCTTCTTCAGACTGCTGGCACACTCCCTTCAGTATGCCTCATCTCACAAACCTAGGTAAGTAGGAAACCTAACCTGATTCTAAATGCAGATATTACAGATGGCATATTTGTTTGGAAGAGTCTTTCTCAAATGTTTTTACCATGTGTTTTCTATTAAATATCTCTAATATATTTTATACAAATAACAATTATTACTGGTATTTCACATGATGTGCTTATGCATATTGGCTATTCTTACCTAGTAAGAAGAATCTACATGGGATTAATTTTAGGATTATTTAAAACTAAAGCTTTAGTTTCTTCATATCTGGCCTTCAGACCAGGACTTTCAGCAGGAAAATTTCTGTCAAATGGGCAGGAAGATACCGGGAATATTGACTTGACTTTGGGAATGTAGGCTTGTGGAAATGGAAGCAATTAATAAAGTTCAATAAAAAAAAATGAAATAAAGGAAGAGTTGAAACATCACTCTCCGACAGTTCTATCATATTTTAAACATGTTTTTGAATATGAAACAAATCCAAGACCATAGCTCAACAAGGCATCCATTTAATTAGATATTTCCTGTGTGGGCAGAATATATTGTAATGGCTTTGACAAGTAGGCCTTTCTCAGATTCACATAACAGAGATATTGATAAATAAAAAAGATAACTAAGAATTAAAGAAATTTTTACTTTAAATCAACCTGAAGAATTAATTGAAGAAGCAGTTTTTTGAGTACATTTCTTCTCATGCTTAGTGTTTACTTGAAATAACATATTGTTTTATATCATGGACCCAAGTTCTTGGCTTGGTATCAACTCCTCAGCTTTTCTTTGAGTCACAATGGTTTCCACCAAATGAAAGAACTTCTTCTTATACATCTTTGACTAATAATAATAAGAAGAAGATTTTTGCTTTAATTTCATCCTGAGTTCAAAAATCTGTAATCTATTCTTTGTAACAACTGTGTGCATAGTTTCAAGAACTGTATTGACACCATTCCACCAAAACAGATGTTATCAAATTTTCAGATGAAAAGGAGATATTTTTGACCAAGATGTGAAATATTTAATATAAAATACAAAAGGACAAAGTTTAATTTATTCTCAAGCTTCAACTGAAACATAAACCAGTTAATTTTATTTGAAATCCCAAAGGCTTCAAAGAACATTTTCAATTAAGTTTCCTCACATTATTTTGCAGGCTCATGAGATCTGAACATTTAATTGTTTTGCCTGCCCTGAGTTTTGAGTTTTGTCTTTCATTGATCCCTAAAATACAACTGTTCATTTCACTGCTACAAAAAGCAGGTAAGTATGCCTAGGTTAATGGGGTTGGTCAAGAAATATTAAAATGAATGATACTATGTTAGAAAACTAAGGGGAACAGGAAAAAAAAATCTTCTCCAGGTGAGACCACCTCCATTTATGAGCACTTACATATGGTTTAGGTCCTCACTTGTGTGGGGAAAAAAAACAAACAAACAAACCTGGATTTAATTATTCGTTAGTGTCAACAATAAATAGACTAATTGTTGGACAATGCAGTGAAACATTAGAAGGTTGAATGCAAAATTACACAAAGAAACTTTCATTCATAAGTGTAAAGTATTTTAATTTGAACAGCTTTAGTAATAAGCAAATTTTCAAAAGTTTACATATTGTTTATTTTCTGTAACCGTAAAGAAGTATTCATCTTCATGCAAACTATTTTGGAAATTCTGGTATTAACTTTTTCTTTCTTTTATCCACTTATGAATATCAGCCCACTACAGCAGCTATTACACCTTGCCCTCTTCCTCCCAATGTTCTCAGAAGTGGCTCAGCAGGATTGTGCATTTTCATAAATGTTCTTCTCTCTTTCATTTTCACAAAAGAAAAATGGAAATATAGAAACTCTATAATTATTTTGTGCCAACTGTAGCAAAGCTGAAAAAAAAATAAAATCTTTGTAATCTAAAGCACTTTCTTCCAAGTGTGAAAACTGTTAATAGTGACTCCCTGTAGCTAACAGCAGTTTAAGCGCTGGAGCAGAATATTAAACAGTGGTTTCTCTTTGTAGAATGTGAAGCTCTTTCTTCAGTCCCCAAAGCTAGTACTACTCTACCTGTCACCAGCTGTCTCCTATATACAGTGTGTGAAACAGTAAGCAAATACAGAGGTGTCAAAATGGACTTGCAGTTACAAATGATGATTTATTTTTCTCTTAATGAGGAGTAGAACAATAAAATCTCTTACAAAACCCCAAGTGGGGGAACAAGTAGAGTAAACGCTGAGTTACCCTACTTTGTACATGAGCTCTATTTTTCCATGATGGCATATCACCCACTTCAGTGAAACAACTTTCAGTGCCAGCATCCATGTTCCTGTGAAGGAGTCAGTGGCAGGGCAGGGAAAAGTTTTGACTTCTTATGCGTCCTAGAATTTTACAGGTTGTTCTAAGAAAACAAGCTCTTATTGCCTTCTGGGCAGGTGATAAACAAACTAACATAAAGACAACTTTTTGGTTATTTTTTTGTTCTTTATTTTATTTTATTATTTTTATTTTATTTTATTTTATTTTATTTTATTTTATTTTATTTTATTTTATTTTATTTTATTTTATTTTATTTTATTTTATTTTATTTTATTTTATTCTCATCATTTACCTCTTCACTATTCTCTGTTGAAACAAAGATGGTATGTTAAAAGCATCAGGTTTGTTAGGTTTGTTTCCCTATCTTAAATCCTGGATGAAGACTAGTTAAGCCACACTTAAGAATCTGTCCTCATATGTGAGGGAACTGTACACTATGGCTTCTGAAATAGCCACAATGAAAGGCTATAGTGCTCTTTTAGAGTTTCCTTTGTTTTTTCTTCATGCATACATCTAATTGCTAAACTTACAAGTTTGATTAAGAAAAACCTTTTGCTATGAAAGTCATCTACATTTATCATAACAGAGGAAATAATTATTGATATTTTCCTTTCTTCTGTGAACTCAGAAAGAAAAATGAAGACCAAGACAAAAAAAACTGCAGAGTTGTCATTTTCTATGAACCATACAGAAGCATTGTAGATAACCAGTTGTAACAGAGAACAAAGTCAGTAAATCATTTCATTTTTGTTATTAAGTTTAAAGGTGCAGTTAATGGCTTTACTAAGACAATCAAACAAATCATAATGGATAATATATTCATCTAATTGTGGTTCATATGTTGCTTATGAAATATTTGAAAACAGATCCAGAAATTCATCGATGCTTTTTATGTGAATAATTGACAAGATATACTTACCATAATTTATTGTGTCATGACTTAGGATGAAAACTTCAGAATTCTCTGTGTTTGGTTACAGTGCAAAGTAAGACTTGAGTAAGATGCTGAATGTTCTCGAACAGTCTAAGATATTTATTTTTTCCCCTTGGTGAAGTTTTTGATGGCATTTTCATGATTTGGTTGCTTTCTTCTACCCAGCAGTAGAGATGAGTTTCCCTCAGAAAAAAATGACTTAGCTCCAAGGACTATTATTACAAAGGAATCTGAAAGATCGGGAAGCCATTTAAGAAGTAATAAAAACTTTTCCATTACCATTACAGTGAATAATATAAAAAGCATAGGCTGTTGTTATTAGGAGGCTGGATATTACCCATGGAGACAGGTAGGCTTAGCTATGTCAACTGAACAATATTAGAAGTGAAGGATGTACAAACACTGCTAAAGAAGACAGCCATACAATGCATTACAGCACTGATTGCTGTGATTATCCACAGAATTTCATTGTTAGTCCCCTCACTGGCTCTCTTTTGAACCACTCCAATGGGTACTACCAAGATAAATCTGTTCCAAAAGTGGCAAGCCCAAAAGCAACATCAACACTAGCTTCTGCATAATAACTACTTGATTTTTGCAACACTGGTCTGTATTTGTCACTCTTGCATTCAGTGGCATAGAAATAACCAGACAGAGAGCTGCCCAAAGGTAAGAGGTCAGGAGATATTCTTTTTCATCTAACCTCTGTGTTCACCCTACTGTGCAAGCTTGCTCCTGCACCTTTTTTTTTTTTTTTTTTTTTAAACACTTTTAGATCTACAGATGACAAGGGCTATGTAAGTGCTAAATGTTGATTAATTACTGTTATTACAAGCATCACAAGGTTGGCATGCTGGGCCAGTTCAGTGTGAGGGCCCTAAACACAATCAATGAAAGATCAGTGGGAACTGGCATTGGTTCCTGCAGAGTGCTGTACTACTATACAGAAAATGGTTTATTTTTCCCCTCTTTAAAAGCTAATTGCTCTTTGTTATTGTTTAACATCATGTAATTGAACTAGCTGCAAAGGAAAAATAGTTGTTCTTTTTGGATCGGGTTGTAAATATCCATTAGAAAGTACCTAATGTGAAATCGTGACTACAGAGGGAAGTAGAAAAACCCCAAGGGCACCATATTCCCTTCTTAGAGAGCTTGATCTTCCTACTTGCAAATTAGCATAATTAGAGTCTTACACATCCCTATGTTGTAAGGAGACTAGCATCCCAGCTACAAAATACTACAGTGCAAATGCAGTTGCTGACACTGCTGTATGACATGGCAGTAGCTTCCCATCTGTTGAACCAGAACTGAATTCCTAATGGCAGGCAATAAAAAAATACAAGAAAGTTTAAGATATAACTTTTTATTTTACCAAGTTGCAGTTCTGACGTAACTGGAGAGAGGTGCAGAATAGAAAAGAGGAGACATAATCAAAGGACTTATACATACTGTATATTTATACATACAAAACAGTCATAAATACAAATAACAGTTCATTGCTTAATCTTTCAATAAAACAGAATTGTGCTAAATATATCTATAATGATAGTTTCCTTGCTGTCTCTGATTGCAGAGGCTTCTGTTCTTTTATAGATATCAGCTTGATGAAGAACTGTTTTGCTTTAGATAGTATCTAGACTGTGGCTGTCAGAGCAACAGCTGAAGGTGAGAACTTGTAGAAATTAACATTACTAGCAGTTCTGGATCAAATCAACATATCCCAAAGTGTAATGATCTGTAGATGCAGAGCTCTCATAACTAAATAGTATTTTGGTCAAGATTATGAGGACAGAAAAAATAAATTAGTCTTAAAAGGTCAGTTTTGTGTTTGAAAAGGCTAAATTGAGAAAAGGAGATATTTAGGATCTTAAAAATTGCTACCAAGAAAGCTGTTAAGGCTGGTTGCATATGCTAAAAGTGCAACCAAATAAAACAGAGAGCATACACTGATGATAAAGGAAAAAAAAAAAAAAAAAGTTTCTTCAGAATAAATAAGAGGGGGACAGAGGGAAGTAGCAGATTGGTTGAGGTGCCAAGAAGCAACCACATATTTAGACCAGTAAAAATCTTTATTAAAATTCTTTGTTATGCAGTTGCTGCAACTGGAGTTTTCATTCCAGTCCTATGGACTATGTGTGTTATCCCGAATTTATCTGAACTGCAATTTGTATTGTCCACCAAGAATCACACACAACCCTTACACTTCCATACTGAAAATGTCTGCCTTTAAAGTGTGATGACTATGTAGGAATTCAGTTTGAGAATACTACAGACAGGAGGATTAGGCAGGACACAGTTTTAGTTTCTCTTGAGTAAACACAAAGCCAATAAAAGTAATAGTGTTTCTAACAGTCTAATGAAGATTCTTTATGCATAAGGTTAATAAGAAAATGAACATTTTTTTTTCTGCTTTAAAAAGCAGCTGTATGAATTGCACATAAGATGGCTCCTGTCTGCTGCTTTATAACAGATACTGACTCGAATCCCTTATATCAGGATAGATAAAAGAGCAATTTAAAAAACAACTCAGATGTTTAATTTTATCTCCTTTTTTTCTTTCATAAGCAAATACAACTTTTAACAAATGTGTGACATTCAATTTTTCATTTGGTGGCTATCATTCTTCCTTATAGTTTTTGTTTGCCATTAGACATTTACTACTGCACCAGATGCCAGTTTCATTCTTCGTTACAGCATGGTTTGTTCTGCTTAAGCATGATCCATTCTGGCTAGATTTTTATCATCAGTTTATTATCATTACAGGCTGCTATGAGTATCTGCTTTGATTACAAAACTGCTTTCTCTTTGCCATGTGGCTTCTCTAAACATTGATTCTAGATATTATTTCATGTCAGAAATAAACATTTACTTCATTTGCCCACCATTCTCTTGTGTTATACAGGGATATTTCCGTGTTATGGAATATTTATTCAGTGCTTCACTGTTCCTGTTTCTGTTGTGTTTGCCACTTGTTAAACCTGTGAAACTGTCTTGATATTCTTGATATATCTATACAGAAAATTGATGTATAATGTGCCACACTGATACATAGTGCTGAAACATGGTTTAAGCTTAAGCTACGGCATCTTACAGTTGTCATAAAAAATAAAAGAATTAACATTTATGTTACCAAAAAAAAAAAAAAATCTGAACACTGTATTCTGAAATTTAATTTGGCGTAGTATGTTTTCTAGGGAATGGCCTGAGGCTGCAGAGTTATGATCTGAAAATTTAATTTGGAGACATCGCTAAAGGTATGTTTAATCTCTGTCTAACTGTAAAGCTCTCTCATGTACAAATTGCTTTGATTTTATTACACAGATCATGACAACAGCTGGGGTCAGCAGAGGTAGTAACTGGATGTCTACAGCAAGAGAGTGTGATCTAATTCCTTCCCCAAGGAACAGTGGAAATACAGTCTGGAGGCCAATCATTTTGATTGGTGTGGGCATTTTTCCAAGCACAAGAAGAGTTTTGAAATACTAGAGGCTAGATGCAAGGAGGCAGGAGATTAGAAGATAAATGGTCTTTGTGTAACCTTCAGGCTATTGGGGGTCTTGTGATCAAATGTTGCTCTGGACATGTTGAATTAACTTCATCCTGAATTGTAGGACACTGAACCCCAGGTAAGAAAATGAAATGTATTATACAAACTCTTCCTTTCCCTTTGCACGTATTCTCTCTCTTTTTAACACTTTTTTTTTTTTTTTTTTTTGAATGAATGAAATAGCATAATATAAATTCAACAGGCCCTTTAAAGCAGAGTTCTCTCTCTTGTTTGGAAAGTAGAATTAAGGCAAACAGTAAACACATGGCTTGAAACCATACTAATTGCTTCTACCAGAAGGCAGGGTTACTGAGAGAAGAGGACTACCAAAAACAAAACTTCAAACAGTATCTCAGTAAGAAGGCACCACAGAACTCAAAGGGGAACTATGAGGTGAGGAGTAACTATGAGGCAATAAAGTTATTATATAAAAACTGAATAGCACTGCCTCTACTTGCTACATTTGAAAAGAAAAGTAATGTGAACCACAATCTCCCTTAAAAGGCCTCTCTCTCTATTGGAACATCTGTAGCTGTCAGATCTGAAAGGGATGGAGGCATTCAAGCTCCTGAAGGGGATGGAAGGCTAGGCAAATATCAGTAAGTGAGCACTAAATGATTCTGCAATTTCAGTCATATGCAGCCTTGTGCTGCTGAGGGAAGTTTGGCAAGTGTGGACATGGAAGTGATGAGAAGGGCTGAGAACATGGAGATCCCCATTACTAGACTTGTGAATATGGCTGAGAAACTCTTGGTCTGAACCCAAAGCCTAAGCAGGAAGCTGGAGAAGCTTCACACGGGTATGTGTGAGAGAAACAGATCACTTAGAAATGGGATCATCTGAGAAGCAGTCCTTGTTGGAGACAGATTTTAGCTGCTGCCACCCTGATGCTGGACAGGCATGGCCCCCTGGTTTGGAAGCTGGGTGGCTCAGCTGGCATGGTTAGAGGCAGAGTATGTGTTACAGTCACGGTAGTTTGGCATAGATTCAGTCATTAATATAGATTCTGCACAAGAGTTGGCTTCAACTTGGCCAGCCTGTGTGCAGGTGGAATAGAAGTTTCTCTGCCTGCACTTGTCCATTTCAAGATCAATTTCTAAAGAGTTACATATACCAAGTGGAAGACAAAGGAGTCTGAAAGTGGTTCAGGGAAGCAAAGAAAATGATAGTAAATGTAAATAGGATGCAGAACAGGAGAAATAATCATAGCTCTCCTGCTCATTAGATCTCTTTGTCTTTTGCTAGAGATTACTTTAACATTTTTATAGAATGATTTGCATAAAAATTATAAATGGCTGGAGTGTTTCCATTTGGGCTTTTCTATGAAAATATAGCTTGGTTCATTATTAAGTTAAATGGTAATAATGTGTTTTCAGAACTTTGGAAAACAACTATTTTCCTTCAGAGTAAGAAGTTTCTGAGAATGACAATATGATTCATTATTTTAACTAATATGAAAATACTGATTCTTACGCCTTTTGAAACAAGAAAGTAGGACAGAGATGTTTCTTGGGCCCAGAATACATGTGATCCTCAGACAAGGTCTAATCCACTACTTAAAGTGCTAAAGTGCTATCAAATTCTGAATATGTACTACTGTTTTTTTTTTTTTTTTTTAAAAAAAGAGTTTTGTACAATTAAATTTGTGCTATTGCCAAGCAGTAGGAAAGCAGCTGGGGTTGATCACTGATCATTTGATAAAAGTTCTTCTATTATTCACCTCATTCCTGCTGCCCTTCTCTAGCTTAATGTTTTGACATGCACCCAGCAGATTTGTGCCATTTTGTAACCACATCACTAGTTAGACTTAGACTTGATTTCCATATGTCACATCAGCATCTAGTAATTACTCATTGTTATTTATGGCAAGGAGTTGCATTACTTTCTAACACCCACATACTGGGAATAAATACCTCTGAGTACAGTTTAAACCATGCAGTTAAGGGCAACCCACATTTTCATTTGGGAAGCTAAGAATCTGGTGATTTCAGAAGTCATTTTCTTGATCCCCTAGCTTCTCTGCAACCGTCTTTAGCTTTCCCATCCTCAGATTTAGATGTCTCTCATCAGGCTCTCTTTCCTGAAGAAATCTATTAGAAATGATGCAGTTGCAGATATCATTAGAGTCAACCTTCTCATTTAAAGCTAATAGCTATAAAGATATCTTCTAAATTTGTTTAATGTTTTTACCATATACACCATGATAGATATTTTAACCATGTGAGCTGGATTTATGAAGCAGCAATAGCAGTCTGTGTTAAACTCTCCTCTGTTTCCAGTGTAATGGGAAGAGCCTATAAACTAACAAACTCACAAAAATAGTGGAATTGTAGAATAGTAGATACTACTTGATACTCCTCTGTTGCCAGCTATTACATTTGTCTGATCTGCTTCTTGCAGAAGGCAAGGAATCCCTTCACAGACATCGGAAGCCCTTCCTGTATTTTTTCCTGCAGTTTTTCATTTTTGTTTCACATTTGAGAGGAAACGTAGCATTCTGCTGGTATCTGATAAACTGAATATGTATATGTCTTCCTCTCATTATAATCAATTACAAAGTTTTTTTTTCCTATTTTTTTTTGGGTAAACTGTCATGTTGAGAACTGTTGTATTGTAGTTGTATTAAAATAGGTGGCTAAGATATTCATTGCAAGCATCAAAGAGCCCATGGTCTTCTGTTTGTTACGACTAAGACAAACCATGTCACTGGCAGCTGAAGCTCTCATTTTTTGTTACCTGAACTTTGCAGTTGGGATTTGTTAACTTTAAAAGAAAATACTGTTCTGTGCCATCCACTGAAAAGCAATGAGAAAAACAGCTCTGGTTCAACATGGGACCTAAACATCTGCTTGGTACTAAACATTCAGTAATTCCACTGACTACAGAGAAGGTATTTGTGTGTTTTAAGTTAAAAACCTTTCAAATGCTTTTCTGAGTGGGACACATCTTTTAAACTGATCTGACTCAAATGCCATCAATATAGCAACAGCTCTGGAGATCTTTATGATTAAGCTTTATTGAAGAAAAAGACCTAACTGTACCAGCCTGTTCCTTGTCCTTATTTTCAGTTCAATAAACTTAGCATATCACTTAGCACAGGACTTCCCAAGGCTTCTGACACCATTATGGTGTTTTGTTTAGTTAGAACCACTTTCTGAATTTACAAAGTTCAGTTGTTGCCCACATGTCTTTCTATAAAATCCTGCAAAGGATTAAGTGATTTTAATGTGCTTGTAATCTCTCTGTAACTGGAAAAATTATCTTAATTGCTGCCAAAACCAGGTAAGCGATTAGGCTTTACCCTTCAAGGTTGTCATGCTGTTGCAGGGCATCCTACAGCTGCAGAATCCAGCAGCTTTCACAGGGACTTCAGGCAGAATAATTCATGCATGCCATATGCTATCTTTGCTCAGAAGTAGAATTTTTGGCACTGGGTACATTGTTTTCTTTCTTTAATGTCAGCTTCCCCCACTCCACACACACATAAATCCCAGGATGTCTGAAGGCAACCCCTGCCTCAGTGACATTTAAAGAGGACAAGACAGAAGAAATTAATGGAAGATTGCAGCAGTTTAAATATGCATGTGCTTATTCCAGGCGTGTGATAGTTACTTATGCTTCTTGAACTGAATAGAATTCTCAGACTTTCACTCATCCACTGACTGATGCTGGGAATGACTCTGAAGTCTGAACTACCCCAGAGATTAGGGTTTGTTATTTGATATCCAAATATAAAAACAAAGTTCATGAGACTTCGACCTGGAAGTGGCTAAGGAGAGGATTATTCTGAGTGATGTAACTACTGGTCTGCTCTAAGCTGATTAAAAGCTACTCTTGGTTTAGTGCAAAAAGTAAGGCAAAGTAAAGCAGTAGAACAGAAAGGCATAGGATTTTTTCTAGTGCAACAGTGAGTGGTCCAGGACTAATGGTCACATCGCACTTTGGAATGCAGGAGTAGATATAGGTGGTGTCTTGCCTTTTCAGGTTGTAAACTGGTAAAAATATATATATATATATTTACTGTCTATTTCCACTGTGTTCCTTTACTCTCTCTTGAGCCAATGAATCTTTTATAAAAAGGCCGTATTCATCCCAAGTATAACAATAGCTTTCTTGTTTACAGCTACTATGGGGAATCATGTTTGAAGAGGAGCTAGAAGTCAGGTTTTGCAACAAAAGGGGAAAACTAATTCATAAGCACAAACTCTCCAAAATATGAATGTCTCTGGGCATGCCCCAGCCTGTCTCCTCTTGCAAACTCTTTATTCATCGAACCACAACTTGTAAGAAACACGGTGGTTCTCCATAGTGAGTACTATTGATAATCAGGTAGAGAAGAGGAAAGCATGGAAGACATTCAACCAATGGTTTCCCATTTAAGATCCCATTCCCTGTGGCACTCAAAGCCACTAATAACAGGAACTGTTTAGTTACTAGATACATTTTTTTAATTTGGAAAGTTATTCAGACCATAACCATGTAGTTATTCAACAGCCCTGAAACGACTACTGTAAAAATAGCACTTATCAGTATTTATTAATTTCTTCATAACTAAATAAACAATTGTTTGGTTTTATACCATTGCTTGATACAGCAACTCTTATAATTTGCATGCAGTGATCATAATATAATCTCACAAAAATCCAGTTCCACCTAAATTGATGTGCTGTGCTGCTCAGTGACCAGCATAATTCATTTATTGTCATTTGCTTCCTCTGGAATATGTTAGGGCTGGCTGGAAACTGGAGACATGAGTTCCAGAAACACTTGGACATCTGTTTCATAGAACCATTAAATCACAGAATGGCTCAGGTTGGAAGGCACCTTAAAGATCATCTACTTTCACCCCCCCTGCCATGTGCAGGGACACCTCCCAGCAGACCAGGTTGCCCAAAGAACCATACAACCTGGCCTTGAACAGTTACGGGAATGGGGCATCCACAGCTTCTCTGGGCAGCCTGTGCCAGGGCCTTACCACACTCAGAGTGAAGAATTTCTTCCCGTTGGATCTAAACCTACCCTCTTTTAGTTTAAAATTATTACTCTTTGTCCTATTGTTACACTCCCTGATAAAGAGTCTCTCTCCCCAAAAAAGTCTCCTCCCATTGTTACCTTTCATTGTCTTCATTTACTTACAATGGGAGATCAGCTCTCTCCTATCACTTGTGTGTATGTGATCACAAGACCCTGTTTACCAGAGGCTTCTATGAAATTACACCAGCATGAAATGCATGCAAAAGGAGATTCAGGTTGACATTTCACAATGCAGAGACATTGGTCTAAGAAACAGTCCATCTGTCTGTCTACCCCACTCCAAAGCTGAGACATTCCTCCATCCTGCTCTTCTCACCACGTGCCTGTTCCTGTGGTCCAGCCTGTACCAATCTCAGCAAACAAACTGGGAAGTGCTTCTTGTGCTGAGCTCCCTGGCTCACTGAGGGGCCTGACGTGTACCAGAGCACACAAGACAGGAAGACCACACAGCTGGTGGGAAGGAGGGAGGAAGGAAGGGAGAGAGAGAGTCAGCAGGGAAGAGGAAGCCAGGCGTGCCTCTCCGGTGGCAGCAAGCTGTTGGGCTGGCTCAGATCCATGTGAAACCTCATCCTCAAGACCTTGCACTGTGTTTATTTGAAACAGTAGGGTCCCAAAGTGGGAACAGTACACAGTGTGCATCAAAAGAGCCCTCACAGTTAGTTATTCACCCTCTGAAGAGCTTCTGATACTCATGGTGATGCATCACAGGATTGTGCTCATAGGTTACTATCCTTGTGTAGCACACAGTGGACAATGGACCATGGCCCTCCCAGCTTTTTGAGACAGAGACAGTCTTGGTCTCATCTGTTAGGCCCATTTTCCTCCTGTCCTCCTGTCCTGTTTGAAGTCAGAGTACTTTTATCTGGAAAGAGAACAGCCAGTTCTTCCCATCAGGGCCCAGACTTTGCTCTGTGTCACTTTCACTTGATGTGTCCCTCTTCATGGCCTAGGGCCACCTGCAAGTACCCTGCAAGTACCCTGCAAGTACCACCTGCACCCTGCTCAGGGTCCAGGACCCCATGTCAGAGGCCACTGCTCCTTTCCCAGTGAGTCCACAGCAGGGCAATTCTCCAGCTCTCCACAGCCCTGCTCTGCTTGACCACAGGCCCACAATGTTGGGCCCACCAGCAGGCCCATGTCCCAGCTAATGGGGATGGTACAGATGAGCTTAGTTGTGCTATTTCCTTCAGCAAATATCAGTTTATTTCCTCTCTGCATTAGTCTGACTTTGGTTTTCTACCAGATGAAACCCCCCACCACACCACAACTAACCTATGCTCAGGGCAGGCAGCAGAGATAGTGGAAGTGGTAGGGGGCTGCATTGGGCATGTTCAGCTGCCCAGAGCCTTCCCTCATGCTGGGCTCTCACCCACCACAGCACACTGCAGAGCATCACTGCCTACTCCCCAAGGTCTGATCAAAGGACAAATTACCATGGCGGTGATGGCATCCCCAGTCTGGGGTGATGGTTGTGTGCTGGCCTCTGCTAACGCTGGAAATGTTACAAGCCTGATCTGTGCTTTAATGAAATTTGACTACAACACTGCAGACAATGAGACCAGGTGTTAGCCGTGGTCATGGAATGTGATTGTTGGTGTCAGATTAGTAAATATTTTAAGTACCTGCACCATTTTCATTTGAATTTTTGCCAGCTTTTGTCTTAAACCCTTTTCACTAAAAAAAAAAACAAAACAAAACAAAAAAAAAAAAAAAAAAAAAAAAAAACAATCAGATGCAAAATCATCTAGAAGGAGAAAAAATAAATTATTCTTTTCATTGCAAATAAAACTCAGAAGATTACTATTATGTGTAATTATTAAAATTAAGCTGTACACAGTACATGTAAAATAAAAAGTAAGGAATATTCATTGCCATACAAAGGAAAACCCAGTAAGACAACAAACTGCCCTTTCACTGAGAGTGTCTGATGGACATTTTGGTTTTTTTCTCTTTTCTCTCCCATTACTTTGGCTTAGGGTGTATTTTCTCAGGGAACCATGTACAGAATAGACAGTTTTGTTTTGCATAAAAAAGTGGCTTAAATTTGTCATATACCATATGATTAACACACTTGAAAACAAAACAAAACACACAGAAGTTAATTATGAAATAGTCTACCAATACAAACAGTATATTGAAAGTAGAAAAGCAGTTCTGTCAGGGAATTAGTCATAGTCAAAGTCTGAAATGGAAGGAAAGAATGAAACATCATAAAGTTGCTAAAATTCAAGTACTTTTCACTGCAACATAAAACCCCCTGTATGTTCTCCTTCCCACAAAGTCACAGCAAGCAAAGTAATAGAATTTCTGCCAATTTCAACCCATTATTTTCTCCTTGTTTCCAAGGCAGCTTTTCATACCAAGTGTAATAGCCCTGCTGACTGATCTTACTTTCTAAATGTTTCCTAGTATCCTGAAGCCACAGTCAAGGGAAGGACAATGTGCAACAATTTGGGGTAACATTAGGGAGTAAACTTTCTTTGTATGTAGCCAGTGGAGACAGATTATGGGTAAGTCTGACTTCCTTTACTTAGTGCAGCATACATCTTGCAGACAGATTTCTGAGCATGTTAATCATGATTTCTGACAAAACAGCTTTCAATTATGTTACGCAATGCTAGAAATTAAAAATTTCCCAAATACCTTATTTGAATTAATTGGCTCTTTATAAAAAAAAAAAAAAAAGGCTTTAGAAAATTATATATACAATCAAATTTTTGTTTACATAAAGTTAGATTGGGTGAACTCTTAGTATTCTGCACTCCTGAGAAAGATCTCTGTTCATTTCTTACATCCAGCCTCATTGCCCATGAAATGTTGGCCTACACATAAAAAATCACCATATTTTTGTATCCAGAATACAGTACTTTTCAATATTTATCAAACTACACAGTCCTTTGCTAAATTATCAATATTCTGATTTGTTTCAGATTGAATTGCTTCAGACAGGGCAGGCTGGTCAGAATTTGGCTCCACTTCATCAAAGAATCACAGAATGGGCAGTGTTAGAAGGGACCTCTGAAGATCATCTAGTCCCACCCTTCTGCCGAGCAGGATCACCTAGAGCATGTTGCACAGGATGGCATCTGGGTGAGTTTTGAACATCTCCAGAGAAGGAGACTCCACAGCCTTTCTGGACAGCCTGTTCTAGTGCTCTTTCACCCTGATAGTACTGAAGTTCCCCTTCATATTGAGCTGGAACCTCCTGTGCTTCAGTCTGTGCCCATTGCCTCTCGTCTGGTCAGTGGGCACAATTGAAAAGAGACCAGCTCCGTCCTCTCCACACCCTCCCCTCAATGTGAATTTATACATGTTGATGAGGAGTCTCAGTCCCCTCAGTCTCCTCTTTTCCAGGCTAAACAGGCCCCGCTCTCTCAGCCTCTCTTCATATGACAGGTGCTCAAGTCCTCTAATCACCATAGTAGCCCTCCTTTGGACTCACTCCAGTAGTTCCATGTCCCTCTTGTACTGGGGAGCCCAGAACTGGACACAATACTCCAGGCATGGTCTCACCAGAGCTGAGTAAACAGGAAGGATCATCTCCCTTGGCCTGCTGGCATCACTCGTCCAAATGCAGCCCAGGATCCCATTGACTCTCTTGGCCACAAGGGTACATTGCGGGCTCATGGTCAGCCTGCTGTCCACCAGGACTCCCAGGTCTCTTTCTGCAGAGCTGCTCTCCAGCAGGTCACACCCAGTCTGTACTGGTGCTTGGGGTTATTCCTCTGCAGGTACACTATGCTGAGGGTGCACTCTGTTCCATTGTCCAGGTCCTTGATGAATAAGTTTAAAAATTTGAAAGACTCCTGCAAAATATCCTAGTGTTGCTTTAATGGCAGATCTTCTAATTGTTGAGTTAAAGTTCTGGCCATTTTCAAGTGAAAGGTACATGCAAAAATACATAAACAAAGTATTATTTGGATTTCTACCAATAGTAATCCCTTTGCCCTTGCTGATTTTTGTGTAACATCTTACCTTATGAGAAAATGTAACAAAAGCTCCTGTACTGCAGACTAAGAAATGGGTTGACAGGAGCCTCATAAAATTCAACAAGGGAAAGAGCAACGTCCTGCACTGAGGAGGAATAACCCCGGGCACCAGTCTATGCTGGGTGCCACCATGTTACACAGCATGAAGCAGATTGGCAGAAAGGGACCTGGGGGTCCTGGTGGACCCTGAGTTAAATATGATCCAACAAATACTCTCAAAACAAAGAAGGCCAGTGGTATCCTGGCTTTATTAGGAGGATTTCTGCTGGCAAGTCAAGGGAAGTGATCCTTTACCTCCACTACTGAGGTCACACCTGGGGTGTTGTGTCTTGTTCCAGTCTCATCAGTACAACAGAGACATGAGTACTCTGGAGAGATCCCAGGTAGAGGCCACAAAAATAATGAAGGCACTGGAACACTTCTTGCATGAGAAAAGTCTGAGGGAGCTGGGACTGTTCAACCTGGGGAAGAGAAATCTCATGGTGAATCTAATCCATGTTTATCAATAGTAGAAGAGAGGATGTAAAGAATAAGGCATCAGTCTGTTTTCAGTGGTGTCCAGTGACAGGACAAGAAACAACGGGCCCAAACTGAAACACGGGATGATCCTTCCCTCTGAACATCAGCAAACACTTTACTGTGTGGGTGACCAACCAGTGGGAGAGGTTGCCCAGGGAAGTTGTGAAGTATCCCTTCCCTGACTCCTTCAAAATGCCTGTGTATGTGGTCATGTGCAACCTGATCTAGGTAGGGGGGTTGCCTCAACCATTCTGTTCTTCTTTGACATGAATGTCAAATAAGAACAACCTATTTTAATTTGAAAGCACATGATAAATGTTCAATTATAGTTTATATTACAAATTAAAGCTAAAAAAAAAAAAAAAAAAGATGGTTTCTAATGCAAATAAAATCAAAAACTGGAAGTAGAAAATGGTAAAAAAATATTTGAGAAACCTATAAAGATTTAAAAGATAAAGTAGATCAAGTTTTGTTTAACCTCACATATTTTATCTAAAATAGAAACAAAATAGTGTTCTAAGGTCTTTTATATGCCTTTTGGAAAATGGGGGATACACATACACGTTGTTGAAGTCTTTTCTTCTTGCAAATTCTCTTGAAAAATTATGTACTTCATGTATTTCATAATTCATTTTTTATTGATCATAAACATTCCTGCATAGGCAGGAAACAAGACGTATCTTTCAGTGTAACGTATGACCAATGTTTGTTTCCACTTGATGAAAATCAATGAAGAACAGAAGTCTGGTTTCCATAAAACAGAACACTCTCTTCATTCTTTGTCAGTCTGACTTTGAATGTGAATCCTTTCTATATAAAGCAGCCAGTTTCAAAACAACACAAAACAAAAACAAAACAAACAAACAGATGGACAATTGCTTTCAGTCATAGAGCTATTTTGATACCAGTACAAAGGTGCCTCCAAATTATGGAGCTAAAGTGAAGATAAAATTTTGTTGAAAACAAAAACAAAAACAACAACAAAAAAAGACACAACAGGAGCTATGTCACAGTCACAGATGTTAGCAATAAATATTTAATTAGGGAAAACCTTGTTCTGTTCTCTGCCTTGTATTAAATGACCTTATGACGAGAGTATTGAGCTAATTATGAATAAACACAGTAAATTTCCAAAGCAGTAAGAAAGCTATTATCAGATTGATATAATTTTTCTTCTTACGTAGTATTTTCATCAGCGTGTCTCAAAAGTGGTTTTGCAAAGGCAGCTTCTCAGATGAGCAAGCTGGGGCAAATTGACCAAGCACAGAAAGGCCACTGAAATTGGCTTCTGCAAAGCTGGAAATGGTACATAAACTTAAAGCATCCCCAGACAATACCCTCATTACTAAGCAGCACTGTTTGTTTAAACAGATATTAGTTAAATAGCACAATACCTAGTATATCAACTCCCTTTGATGTTTTCTAGAGAATTCAATAAAATATGCAGCAGTAATTTCAGTCAATGGTTGCATTGTAGTGCTTTACAATTGTGAGTACTGAAAAAAACTTTCACTGGGATTTACAGGTACAGTGTTAATGGCTATCAGTTTATTTTACTAGTTGAAGCCTTGGGCAAACAGTTACAGATCTTTTGGAGACTGAAATATAATATCAACTATTTCTCAGCACAGTGTGGTTTTTCTAGTAGGACATGAGTCTGAGTGCAGCCCCCAATGATATCAGTAAGAATAGATCTAGCCTGGACTAAAGCTTAAAAACTGTAACATAAAAATTGCTGTCCTTATTTCTGCCTGGTTAGGCAGATAATCTCTGAGCCATAAAACCTTGCCAATGCTGTGAATCATAAATAAATGAATAAATAAAGTGATACTCTTTCCAAAGGACTCTTTAAAAAGAGACTCTTTAAAAAGAGACAGACCAAAGTCCGGCAGCCAGAAATTAATAATATTTAGGTTGCGAAATGCCAGATTTGTCAGCTTAAGCCCATTTCTATTTTTAATGCAATCTAAAGATTTCATGCTCACCACCATTCCCCTTTTGTATAATAAATATTACATTCCACTAATACTAATAAATATTGCATTCAGTTACAAAAGTAAATGCATCTGAGTGGGCTAATTGGTGCTTTATGAGGGTGTTTCAAAATTGACGATTCTTATTAATGTTAACAAAATTGCTTGAGGGCATACAGTGTCAGCGGAGGCCTTTCAAAAAGAAAGTCTGTCACAGTTTACCACTTCAGCATTTATGTCTGTAGTTAAATTTAAAAATGCAACTTGAACAGCTAACTAAATTAATTATGGCATATGCAAAGTGAAAAGGTTTTAGAAGCCTTTCATCTTGTTTGCTACAGAGCCACAACAAGAAGCTCCTCCTTATTGTTTTTATTTGTTCATCATATTCTCATATTACAAATAGTATGAAATTAATCTGCCTCTAGTTGCTAAAAGCAAATTTTATCAGTTTTAAAATACACAAAGTAGAGTCTTCTGCTTAGAGACAATAAATAACAAGTATATATGTAAGCATTAATGCATGAGATTTCTTTCTATAATTTCTTTGAGATTATATTTAAGCTACTTTGAAAAAAAAAAAAAAGGGAAAGTAAAAAAAAATAATTATCTGTCTTCTGTCATCCAAACCTGACAAATAAAATCCATAGGCAACACCAGGAGATTGCACTCTGACTAACAGAAATTCTAACCTGTGCAATATAGGGGTTCCTGTGTGTCTAAATATCTCATTTTAATCATTTTCCTCTGAAGCTCTATTTCCTCATGTAGAGAACCAGGAACAGCACTCCTTTACTTTTATTTATTTATTATTTTTTAAATATATCTTCAGTTGCAGATAAAGAGTTAAAAAAGTATTTCTATGTATTGTATGAAAAGTATATGGAAATCTCTTAAGAGTCATAGCAAAGATAACATATATAATATTAATGAGATCATAGTCACATTACTATTTTTGCAAGAGCAAACAAAACCAGCCTTTAAATGTTCTTTAAAGATATTTATTTTCTGAGGGTCATAACTAAACAGATACCTGGTGAAAGTTTTTGTACTGAGAATTCTTGTTTCCTTTCATCTATTTCCCTGAGTATTTGGCACCCCAAGGAAAGATTGTGTCCTGACATTTGAATACACTCTTAGAGCTCCAAGCTTTGCCTCTGAAATCTTTAACTTTTTTTAAGCAGTATGTTGGTTGTATGACTAATCACTATATACAGTATAGAGCTTCTTCTGTGTATCATCTTTTAGTTGTGGGCTGGGTTATATTTAAGGATGGGTTATATTAAAGTTGTAGGCTGGGTTTATTTATAATTTTGCTACAATTTCAATATTTTTTTTTTTGAAGAGGCCACAGAAATCTCATAGTCTGTCTATATGCAACTGCAAGGCACTGAATGTACAGGCTAATACGCATTTCTTATTTTTGTTGATGAATTGAAACACATTATGATAAAAAATTAGAGACTGTAGAGATAGAAATGACTCTTGATATTGGAATATCTCTTCTGACTCTGAAACTGTACCATACCTGACAGTGCACAGTATGCTATCAAATAATATAGTTTGTTTAGTTTTGAACATCTACCATATTTCTTGGGAGCACACTTCATGTACAAGCTAATTGAATTGCTATCTGATAATTACTTTTCTCTGTACTGCTCTAATTTTGTATCTGTTTTCTCAGTCTAAGCAGTTACTAGGTGGGCAGCTTTGGGGAGTAACTAGCAACTTAACCCATCAGAATAGTGAGGGTTTTGTTGTTGTTGTTGTTTTGTTTGTAATTATAAACTTTTAAAAGTGTTTGAGACAGAGGTTCTTTTTGCACCTCTCTGCCACTAAACATGGTGGAATCTAGTCCACAACTGAGTTCCTACATAATTCTATAGTGCTAGCTAAGATCATTTAAAGAAACTAGTGGTGGGAAGGAACAATTTTCAAAGTAGTTAGGCATGTTACGTAAGGTAGGAATGTCCCACCAATGCTATTTTCATTTCTCTTAGGAAATTTGACATTAGTCAGCTATACTCTCCTTACAGTATGCTTTATAGCATATAAAATATGCTATGGTTTATTGCAAAGATTTTGTATGTCTTAATATTACTAACTTAAGCATTAAATGGCAGTACAAAAAAGCTTACTCAGTGGTGGTTTTTTTGCTTCAGCAAAAACATGGGCACAGAGTATTACTGAAGCTCTAGCCTTTTAATTATAAAACCTTGAATATTCTATGACAAACCAGTCCTTTTACCTATTTCCTTGATAATGCACCTATCATTTAGTCATAAATATGAATTCACTATTTTCATCTTTTGTCCTTTGTAAAACTGTAATGGTTGTAATCCATGAGTGGTTGTCATATATATGACCTGACTGAAAATTTTTATATTGTTACGGTTAATAATAGCACTGATTCAACTGAATAGTTCCTTTGAAGTAATAATGAACACAAATATTGAGCACATTTAATGTGCTATTCTTTATGATGCAGTTATATTAAAATACAGATAACTGTATCCTGTAGATAAATGTATTGCATTTTTCCTTCCTGGATAAGATGAAATATTATTTCTGTTTGATCTCTGATAAAATTATAGAGCAGTGTTCTTTTTCTACTTTTTTCCACTGTTCATATCCAATAAAGCATATATGGATAGTAACATCTAACTGCTCACATTGCAGTTACAAAGCCATGTTTCCTGTAAAATTTATACAGTAGTTGCATTGCAGCCAGGGTTGGACGAAATCAAGTAACCAATTATAAGATAAAACATATGGGAAATCTATCCATCTACATATCTCCCTAGGACCTTATACAGGGACTGTTAAAATGCTATCTGAGCACTCAAAAAAAAAAAAAAACAGCAATGGAAATGCACTAGAATCATCCAGATGCAGGAGGACACAAAGTGAGTCTAGACATGATTTCTTGATCATATGAAGAGGCTCCTTTCACTGTTACTGTCAAATATCTCCATTCCACTCATACACACATCAGTGTCTGAGATCAAAAAGGGTCAGGAACCAGAAACACCTTCCACAATCCTCTCCTAATAAAGAGGCTAACTGCCATCAAAGACGTGGAAAGGTCAAATCCTCTGCCCACACAGAGCAGTTATTGTCAACAGGAGCATAATGTTGGTTTGTACAACCTGAATATCTAGCCTATTATATATATAAATATCATGGCTTGGAGTCAGTGTAACAGCTACAGGCAAAGGGAATCCCTTCATTTTATTTTATTTTTTTGAATAGAAGCAAAGGGATTTGTGTTTTTGTCAAGTTTTGCACTTGGATTGCAGGTGTGGGTGTAGTTTTGTTGCTCTACACAGTGCAGAGAACAGATGTTATATTTCCTTTTCAGCACAGCTTTGGCTTGCTGCAGCTGCTGCTTTCAGACTTTCTGAATCCTGCTGCCCCATTTTGGCAGTATGGCCTCTAATAAGCTGGGTTCAATATCCTGGAAACCCTACCGATGTTGTCTTCCATACAAAGAAAGGCTTAACCTTTGGTATGATGGCTGAAGAGTCGAAGGGGGCTGAGAGAAGAAGGTGATAGGCTTGTTTTGTAACAGAAAGGAGTTATCAGGATCTCTCAGCTGAGAGACAAAAGATACAGACAAAAAGATGAAAGATGATGAAAGACACCAAAAAGAAGAAAGTTGTCTTAGAATAATTCACTGTCCTTGAGGTGAAAAAGAGTGCAGTGAGACTTATGGTATCCAAAATTCAAGTGAAACATCAATGAACAAGTGGAGCAGTGTGAAACTTATCTCCCTCTTACAGAAAATGTCCACATGTGGATGTCCTGCCTTTTTAACCTCTCTCAGCCTGACAGTTTTTGAAAACCCAGAACCAGTAGTTCCACAAAGAACAGTGGGATGTGTTCACCTGTGTCAAACATGCTTCAAATGTGTTTCATTCTTTAAAATACCTAGAAGCCCTTCGCTTTTGGGAATAATTAGAGCAAAAACAGAGCAAAATGTCCTACAGATGTTGGCTGTCTGAAGAAAACTATTCAGTAGCATCAAGGACAGTTTTGCATAGTACATGTCCTTTTTCCTCTTTTCTCATTCAGATGGGGACAATGCAACACATCTCTGCAGCACATCACTGCAAGGCAGTAGCAGGATGGAGCATCCTATCTCTCTGCCACTAGCACTGACTTGGCAGGATACAGGCTTACATTAAAGCACTTCCTCACATCAAGTGCATAGCTAAGGTGAAATTATATTTTTGAATAACGTAACAATAAATCTTTGAAAAGGAAGACTCTGTGAATATCTGGCTGATCCTTTATTTCTTCTCTCCACTCAATGATAAATGGTAGTGTTTTTTCAACATTAAACTGTTTTTTGTTTGTTTGTTTGCTTGCTTGCTTGTTATCTGACTTTTAAAGCTTTTATTAAGAAAAGAGCACTTTTTTACAATTATTCATATTCTTCAAAACTGAATTTAACATCATGACTGTCACCAACAATGTAGCTTTTTAAATTTGTTGAATATACAGTAATAAGGTTAATCTCAAGACTTTTTTATTTTTTTTAATTGCTATGAATTGTTGGTTAAAATTGTTCCAAAAGTTATTTTAGAAATTAATTTTGAGTACAAAATGTGCAGTTTGACTTCAGTTTCCTCATGTACAATAGAATTTGGGGGTTTACTTGCAGTATCTGGTCAGTGATTGTTTTCCAAATATTTCAGATGTAAAGTTAAATCAACTCCTACACAGACAATTGCATAATTTATATACCCTTAATATCAAAAGAAATATACCTATCAACTCTATACTCTGCTTTGATGTATAAGGTGCCAAGAAAGTCTCACAGCTTATTATATATATATATATTATATATATATATACACACACACACATATATAAGTGTATATATCCCTCTCACAGCCATTGGATTAATAGCAAGCATATTCCTTGGTAAAAGGGAAGACAGTCAAGCACCTGTGTATTCTGGTAATCTTTTGTAAACAGAAGAGGCAGGAAGGGCCAAGATGCAACAACATTTGAGTGAAAACAATGCTGAGGATACTCTAATTAATCATATAAACTAGGCTTTGCTTTATGCCTCTTCCCATCCTTCTTTCCATATGATCCAAAATCAAGGTCAAATACTGGTTTTTGACTGCTGTTTTGTTGCTGTTTTCTGTTTGTATTTCAATACAAACAAATATCTAGAATATTATCAAACTAAAAGCACAATTCTCTTTGAGTGAATTGTTAAAATTTCTAATTAATGTACTTTATTTTACCATTATAAGTCCAAAAATATATTTTTACAGCTAGAGATAGAAAATTGTTCAGTACAGCTATGTCACAGGAAAGTCTCCTGGATCAATAACCGGCTTCATATAATTATGTCTGTTATTTTAATTCTGGAGCCCTATTATGATGTGGTTCAAAAGGGGAGATGCTTTTCCTTTCTTGCAGAAATAGCAGTGACATCTTGTTTACAGGAGTAGGACTATGAGCTTATGTTTTCAATTTCATAATGAAAGGATACAAATTCGAGATTCAGAAATGTATCTGTTTTGTGTCTGTTTAAAATCATTCTTAACTCCTAACAGCTATGGCTAATGGTGCTGATCAACAATACAACCACCTACTTAGACGTGATTAACCTCTGCCAGCTTCAGATTGTCAGGGTCTGAATCAGACATTTCCAAGGTATTCAGGAAGATTTTGTTCATTATCTCAGGTGGATAAAATAAGTTTATTCATGTTCTAAAATAATTTTATAATACCATTCTCTTGATATATTAAACTACTGTTTGTATCCTAAGCAAAATTCTGATGAACAGGAACTACTTCACAGGCATGACATCTGAAACAAACAAAAAACAAAAAAACAACACCTCCAACTACAACAATAACAACTAAAAAGTAAAGAAACAGATGCCTTTCATTTTCCTTTTACTTTGAATTATAGACATGGAAAATACCTAATTTATTTTTCTGTTTTTAGAATACGAAGTAATGGTTTACTTCATAAATAAAAGCAAAGGTAAAGAGTTTTAAAAATATATATTTCTACGACCAACAGAATAAAGGCTTTTTGCTTTGTCCTAGCTATCAACTAGGGTTATCAAAAGATTATGTGCTGGTAAGGACAGGAGAGGCTTAGTGTGTAGCTGCCAGATCAATCTTGTTTTGAGATTGTTTGTTAGATGAGGTTTTTCAAGATTTCCATATCCTTCTCTTAAACTTTACAAAGAGAGGGATATATGACTTATTGACTGGAGAAATTCTGGCTTTCATGTGACCCTGTTTCTCTTCTGTAGCTCTTATAACACTCCTTTTCCTTTCACTTATTTCAGTCCAGACTTTCCTGAATCTTATGTTTAGATTGTCTGCTTACTGGTTCTCTACTTCCAATGTGTAAAATAAAATGTAAGAACTAGCAAACACAAAATGTGATAAACACAAAGCTACTCCTTCACTGCTGTTCAGGAGTCAGGCAACAAAAGTGATCCATTTGGAGATATAGCATCCTGAGATTGTGTCTGATTTAACTATCCATCTCTTTAGTCTATTCTATGTTTGTCCAGGTTTATTGCAGTTATTTGGGCACTAAGATGCTTGGACATTTTTAAATGGTATCTCTCTATCTCTTGTAAAAGCCTTGGGGAGAAAAAAAAAAAAAGAAAACTAGCAGTCACTAGCAGTGCAATAGGATTAGATAGATACCATGATACAGCAGGGCTGAGGCTGACGGGGGTCTCTTGAGGCACTGCTCCAACCCCTGCCTGGGCAGGGCCACCCAGAGCAGGGTGCCCAGCACCATGTCCAGGGGACTTTTGGAAGTCCCCAAGGAGGAGACCCCACAACCTCTGGGCAGCCTTGTCCTGGCACTGGGCACCACTGAAAGGAGCCTATCTCCATCTCTTTTGCCCTTAATTTAGAAGGAGCTATATAAGTACTCACTGAAGTGCATGGCTGCCCAGTGGTTTTTAAATTAAATATATATATATATATATATTAAAAAATTGAAATCTTTCTGTGCCTTCTCTGTTCCTTCTTCTATTCAGTGTATACTTAAACTTATAGTTCTTATGTGGGTGTGCCAATTTGACAGTCTAATGTATTAAGTCAGACTGGTTTATTTTAACTATAGAAAGCTTGTGATATTCTTTCCAGTGTTTAGAAGTCTATCACTCATGCTTTACAACAGTTACCCTTTGTAATCTATGTGTGAGTTGGAGGTGTGTGGGTTACTCGTTCCCATGCAGAGAACACTGGATTCTGTATCATTTTCAAAGTCACCCAAAAATCTTGAGGCGCTGCAACTGCAATTGTGGGCCCTGTGGACTAAGCCCCGCATACCACTGTGCCATGCAGCAGGGTGCTCCCACACCAGCTTGTGCCCTGCAGCTTGCTGAGCTAATGAGAGTCTCCACAGGAGGCAGAGCACGGCTGGCGGGTGGAGAAGTTGTTGCTTTTCTTTAAGTAACAAGTAACTTGCCGGTAACTCTGGCTGTGTATTGGAAATTGCTCTTAAGCGCAATAAACACAAGATTTGGGGTTTTGCTTTACAAAATTAGTTAGAGATATGATACAGCACAGAAGAAAGAGAAAGTGGAGAAGCCATGCTGTGAAGTTCTATGAGGTACAAAAAAAGAGTGCTAATAGCAAATCGGTAAAATGCCCCTAATTGATGCAGTGAATTCCAGTGCAGAAGTGGCATAGTTATTCTCCCAGTACAAAACATCTCAGAAGTGTAATGTTGAGAGGTTCTTCATGGCAGCTAGTCTACTGTGCAAAATGAATGTGGAATATCTGTTCCAGTGCCAGGCTCCTAGGGCAAGTCCTGCTGGCTACCCAGAAGGGTAGAAATCTGGTTTGCTGAGGCTGGTGGGTTTGGTGCCCATTGACTGCTAGGATACTAGTCATGCTCTAGGTCTCTCCCTTCAAACTGCAGAGGGTATGACTCTCAGCCTTACCTGGGGCTTAATATTTCGTAGGCTAGTTATTCATTTTCTATCATGCAAAGCTAAAGCTTCAAATTCACTTATTTGCTTCAGGATGTTACTGGCAATAAAGTTATTGGTCCTCTGGCTATTTAGTCATGAAACTTAGAACACAAAAAGTAATGACCTGTGGATTTGCCTCTAATGACTTCCTCCTATGCTGGAGATTTCTTTGAATTCCCCGGTGACATGAAGCAGATCAAAGCAGCAGCAGGATACAGGTTATGCTGCAATAGGCAAGTTTTCTTTTTTTTTTTTTTTTTTTTTTTTCCTTCTTGGTTTTGCTAAGCCTGATTGATTTTTTGTTGTTCTGTTGTTTTTATTTTTATTTTTTTTTCTCCAGTATGTTGTGTAGCCTGTTGTACTCAGCACACCAAGGAATAAGTCCTGCAAAATAGATCAGAAGATCCCAGAAACCTGAGAGGAAAGACATCCGAGGTCATTTCACTTTACTTCCCTTCCAGTAGAAAGATGGTGTGTTTGAAGGGTGGGGTCCATTGGGGGACTGAGGAGGGGTGGTGGTGGTTGTGTGGTGGTGTTTGTTGTTGTCATTTCTTTTTTGTTTGTTTGTTTTTGTTTTCCATAGCATTTAGCATTTAAGTAGAGGTTTGTTTGTTTGTTTGTTTGTTTGTTTTTTTCCCAAAGATACCTGGAAGATTACTAGTTTTTACATAGAACACTTTACATTGGAAGTCAGTGACAGTCTGATCAACTTCTTAAAAAAAGTAACAGTAAGTAAGAGTAGCAAGCTTTATCTAGAGGAAGAACCACGAGAATAAGTGATGTGGGTTGTGGTTTGGGCCATTCTTTCAAAGACCCTGGGTCCTTGGGAGCAGCACAGGACCATGCTCTGTTCTGAACCTTTAAGCTGCAGCTCTCAGACCCCTGTTGAAATATGTATGTGTGTGCATTTCCACAGGTTCCCTACTCTAGGCTTCTGGATGCTCCTCAGCTCCTGTTCTGCTAGACCTGAGGTCTGTCTGCCCGCTGCCATGGGAGGTGGCCTGGTCTGACAGCTGTGCTCATGTTCTGCACAGCTCTCATGAAGGGGCAGGGGGAAGCAGGTTATTCTATGTACAGCTTGAAGATTTCTAGGAAACAATTGGACTGTGAGAAGGAGACAGAAGGTTTTAACTTAATGTGGATGTTTGGTGTATAGAACTCTACCTGCAATGTGAGAAGAAAACCCATATGCCAAGGAAGATGCTGAAAGCAGCTACATTTAGGAGAAGGAGCAGTCTGCACAAATGAAGAAGGATATGGAGGAAGAGAGAGCAGAAAAGCTGACGACTCAGGCCTGTATACCATGGCTTAACCATGGGACACTGGAGACAAAGCTTGTGTGTTTCCCCTGTTCTGCCTTCCTGCCTGAATGCCCAGCTCTGTCCTCTTCACTGTAGCAGTTGCTGTGAAAATGAATGTGCAGAACTGAAATCTGGGGTGCTTCTCAGCTCTGGTACAACAGGACTCATTAGAGGAGAGTGGAAAGGAAGGGGCAGAGGAATGTGTTTTTTAGCAGTATGTCTGACATTTTCTTCTCCTATTGTCAAACCAGGCATACATATTTCTAGAGCTAGAAGTCATTTCTCATTCTTCTGTCAGATTGGCTTTTCCTCATGGTTCTTTTTAAAGCTGTCCTTTTAGGTTACTGATTTTGTTTCTGTGTGGGTAGTACAGTTTTCTTCCTTAATTACTCCAATTTGCTTCTATTTTTCTATTAGGGAGCATTAGGGAGATAAATGTTTTATTTCAAATACAACCACAGTAAAGCTGCTAAGAGAGAATTTGTAATTTCTTTGTCTCCATGTGGACATCAGAATTCTACTGTTCCTTCTATACGACCACATGGTCTTCCACATGCATGCATTTGCAATTTACCATTGCTACTACGACAAATTTTTTATCTGCTTTAACTCATGGGTTGTTCTGACTTTTTCACTATCTTCATCCACCTGACTTATTGAAAAAAAAAAAAGTGTTATTACTATGGGTAACAAGTAAAAATAATTTCAGGCTTGTACCATTTTCACTCATTTTACAGCTTTTCCTCTTATTCCCTTCTCACTTTGGTTCAGCGTGTCAAGTCTTCCATAATTAGCCAAGCAACATTACTATTCGGAAATTCACAGTTTTTTACTCTCCGAGGTCCTACAGGTATGTGTTTGGACATATATATATATATACACATATATATATATATATAAAAGGTATTATTAAGTATTCCATACTTATATTATAAATGTTATTTGTATATATATGTAAATTATATATATATATTAAACAGTTTTAGAGATAGGTAATCAATAACCTTTATATGAGAAAGAAATATGCAATTGCAACACTTAGGTGCTAGGGCATAAATTTCAGTGCTGCTGTTTCTTATTTGCTGTCTTTATGATGAGCTTAAAAGAATTTAAATCTTACATGGACTAATATAATATTGTGCTACATGCCAAAAGAGGAAAAAAGCAAACAAACAAAAAATGAAGAGTGTCTTTTGCTCTGGAGAGTTCTCCTGTGTCATCCATCCAACATCCTTCCATCCCAAAGGGAATGATAAGGAACGTAATTCACTTCACTCCAGGTTCATTGTAACATAAAAAGTGCTATCAATTTCTCATAGAATACACTGAATGAAAGAAAGAAAGGAAAGCAACAACACTGGCTTGTAGAACTGTTAAAAAGATGAACTGACATAACAATTGCTCACTGAGAAATAGAGCAGCATACAAGTTGTAGAGCTGTAGTCACTACTGCACTATAGTCTTCCAGAAAACCTGGTTATAAACACTGACCATTACAAATAAAGGGTGTGATATGTTTCATAAGTAGTCTGAGAAAACTCACAACATAGTTATGTAGGGTTTAGTCGTAACTCAAGTCATGATTTAGTCACGAGTTTCAGTAGCATTTGAACAACTCTCTCAGACACATGGTCTGTTTTTTGGGTGGTTCCATGTGGTGCCAGGAGTTGGGTTCGATGATCCTTGTGGGTCCCTTCCAACTTGGGATACTCTGTGGTTCTGTAATTACAATATAGCCACTTTGGGATGCTGAACTGCACTGCAGCTTTTAGCAAAGAGGACTAGAAGGATTTCTTAACTAAACTTTACGGAAGACACAAAGCAAAATTTTCTTTCCAGGCAATCAGGGTTAACAGTACTCCATTCATGCAGCTGCCAGGCTGCAGCACTGGAAAAACACAGACACTGCAAATTCTTGTGACTAATATCTGCCTTCATGGTAACTGAATTTAAGATATGCTGAGAGCCATAAAAACGAAAGGTAAATTGTCATCAGTGAAGTTGAAAACTGTCATAAATCACTCAGCATGGTGCAAGAGAAAGCCAGAAAACAAGTTGGGAAGCATGTAGTTTCACTTGTCCCTCTGCGAGTGTCAGTGCTAAATTACTGGGGAGAAAGTTTTCATGCAAGTCTGTTTTGTTATTTTACATTCCTGACTAGAAAAATCTAACCTGACAAATCTACTTCTAGTGCTGTAAGTAGTGCAAAATTGTAACTTACAGAGAACTTTTAATAAATAAATAAAAGACAACTTCTCCTAAGATTCCTGGAACATAAAAAAAAAAAAAAAAAAAAAAAGCATGCTCAAAAAGAAGAAAATAAAGAAAATAGTTGAAACAAAACTGGAAGCACTGGTTTACTCGGGGATGGAAGAGGAGATTGACAAGTCTGAGGTGCAGTTGGGGAACATGCTCTGCAAAAGCCGGGAGCAAAGCAACGAGGATAACACCACCATGCCACCATCAACAAGGATGCAGATGCATCCCACCCCAACAAGGAGAGCAGTACAAGGTTGGAACAGTGACCAGAGGTAGCCAAAGGATCTGTGGCCACCACAACAGCCCCACTAGTGAGGTGGGTCCAAGGTCATCCACAAAGCCAAGTGAGCAAGGGGCAAGAACCTGAGAGTAAATACAGCTCCTAAACCAGGGAGGAAGGGGCATGCAGTGAGGCATTGCTCAACTCTTTTTCATAGCATAATTTTTCTCCCGGAATTCTAATTCAAGGCTGCACCATGACAGAGCTGACCTTAAACACAGGCAGCTAAACACTTGGGATGGAGGGGGGAAGCATTTGAGCCTCTTGATGTACAGAAGAAATAGTGACTTTAAAAACATCGAGACATGGAGCTGTTGTCAGCTGCCTGTAAGAATAAATAATACAGTCCTGTGTTAACTAATGTTAAAGCAGAAGACATGGGAGAAGAGTATTGGTTTAGTTACAAAAATAGAAATCCACAG